>NW_027363601.1:0-611940 GCF_046119375.1 Phyllobates terribilis | reverse complement strand
GTGAGATGCCAGCTCCTTTCATTCAGTCAGTAGCTTCAATCATTTCTGGACGTTTTTCAATGGCAAAAATCATTGAATATTGTAAATGCACAAACAGTAATTTCTCCGCATTGCAAGGTGCAATTCTGAAATTTTTTACTTTTTCCTGCTCCTCTTAGCATGATAAAGAAGATTCAAAGAGAATGAGATGCCAGCTCCTTTCATTCAGTCAGTAGCTTCAATCATTTCTGGTATATGAATAACATGATGTTTTTCAATCGCAAAAATCAATGAATATTGTAAATGCACAAACAGTAATTTCTCCGCATTGCAAGGAGCAATTCTGAAATTTTTTGCTTTTTCCTGCTCCTCTTAGCATGATAAAGAAGATTCAAAGAGAGTGAGATGCCAGCTCCTTTCATTCAGTCAGTAGCTTCAATCATTTCTGGACGTTTTTCAATGGCAAAAATCAATGAATATTGTAAATGCACAAACAGTAATTTCTCCGCATTGCAAGGTGCAATTCTGAAATTTTTTGCTTTTTCCTGCTCCTCTTAGCATGATAAAGAAGATTCAAAGAGAGTGAGATGCCAGCTCCTTTCCTTCAGTCAGTAGCTTCAATCATTTCTGGTATATGAATAACATGATGTTTTTCAATGGCAAAAATCAATGAATTTTGTAAATGCACAAACAGTAATTTCTACGCATTGCAAGGCGCAATTCTGAAATTTTTTGCTTTTTCCTGCTCCTCTTAGCATGATAAAGAAGATTCAAAGAGAGTGAGATGCCAGCTCCTTTCATTCAGTCAGTAGCTTCAATCATTTCTGGACATTTTTCAATGGCAAAAATCAATGAATATTGTAAATGCACAAACAGTAATTTCTCCGCATTGCAAGGTGCAATTCTGAAATTTTTTGCTTTTTCCTGCTCCTCTTAGCATGATAAAGAAGATTCAAAGAGAGTGAGATGCCAGCTCCTTTCATTCAGTCAGTAGCTTCAATCATTTCTGGACGTTTTTCAATGGCAAAAATCAATGAATATTGTAAATGCACAAACAGTAATTTCTCCGCATTGCAAGGTGCAATTCTGAAATTTTTTGCTTTTTCCTGCTCCTCTTAGCATGATAAAGAAGATTCAAAGAGAGTGAGGTGCCAGCTCCTTTCATTCAGTCAGGAGCTTCAAACATTTCTGGTATATGAATAACATGTTTTTCAATGGAAAATATCAGTGAATATTGTAAATGCACAAACAGTAATTTCTCCGCATTGCAAGGTGCAATTCTGAAATTTTTTGCTTTTTCCTGCTCCTCTTAGCATGATAAAGAAGATTCAAAGAGAGTGAGATGCCAGCTCCTTTCATTCAGTCAGTAGCTTCAATCATTTCTGGACGTTTTTCAATGGCAAAAATCAATGAATATTGTAAATGCACAAACTGTAATTTCTCCGCATTGCAAGGTGCAATTCTGAAATTTTTTGCTTTTTCCTGCTCCTCTTAGCATGATAAAGAAGATTCAAAGAGAGTGAGATGCCAGCTCCTTTCATTCAGTCAGTAGCTTCAATCATTTCTGGACGTTTTTCAATGGCAAAAATCAACGAATATTGTAAATGCACAAACAGTAATTTCTCCGCATTGCAAGGTGCAATTCTGAAATTTTTTGCTTTTTCCTGCTCCTCTTAGCATGATAAAGAAGATTCAAAGAGAGTGAGATGCCAGCTCCTTTCATTCAGTCAGTAGCTTCAATCATTTCTGGACGTTTTTCAATGGCAAAAATCAATGAATATTGTAAATGCACAAACTGTAATTTCTCCGCATTGCAAGGTGCAATTCTGAAATTTTTTGCTTTTTCCTGCTCCTCTTAGCATGATAAAGAAGATTCAAAGAGAGTGAGATGCCAGCTCCATTCATTGAGTCAGTAGCTTCAATCATTTCTGGACGTTTTTCAATGGCAAAAATCAATGAATATTGTAAATGCACAAACAGTAATTTCTCCGCATTGCAAGGTGCAATTCTGAAATTTTTTGCTTTTTCCTGCTCCTCTTAGAATGATAAAGATTCAAAGAGAGTGAGATGCCAGCTCCTTTCATTCAGTCAGTACCTTCAATCATTTCTGGACGTTTTTCAATGGCAAAAATCAATGAATATTGTAAATGCACAAACAGTAATTTCTCCGCATTGCAAGGTGCAATTCTGAAATTTTTTGCTTTTTCCTGCTCCTCTTAGCATGATAAAGAAGATTCAAAGAGAGTGAGATGCCAGTTCCTTTCATTCAGTCAGTAGCTTCAAACATTTCTGGTATATGAATAACATGATGTTTTTCAATGGCAAAAATCAATGAATATTGTAAATGCACAAACAGTAATTTCTCCGCATTGCAAGGTGCAAGTCTGAAATTTTTTGCTTTTTCCTGCTCCTCTTAGCATGATAAAGAAGATTCAAAGAGAGTGAGATGCCAGCTCCTTTCATTCAGTCAGTAGCTTCAATCATTTCTGGACGTTTTTCAATGGCAAAAATCAATGAATATTGTAAATGCACAAACAGTAATTTCTCCGCATTGCAAGGTGCAATTCTGAAATTTTTTGCTTTTTCCTGCTCCTCTTAGCATGATAAAGAAGATTCAAAGAGAGTGAGATGCCAGCTCCTTTCCTTCAGTCAGTAGCTTCAATCATTTCTGGTATATGAATAACATGATGTTTTTCAATGGCAAAAATCAATGAATTTTGTAAATGCACAAACAGTAATTTCTCCGCATTGCAAGGCGCAATTCTGAAATTTTTTGCTTTTTCCTGCTCCTCTTAGCATGATAAAGAAGATTCAAAGAGAGTGAGATGCCAGCTCCTTTCATTCAGTCAGTAGCTTCAATCATTTCTGGACATTTTTCAATGGCAAAAATCAATGAATATTGTAAATGCACAAACAGTAATTTCTCCGCATTGCAAGGTGCAATTCTGAAATTTTTTGCTTTTTCCTGCTCCTCTTAGCATGATAAAGAAGATTCAAAGAGAGTGAGATGCCAGCTCCTTTCATTCAGTCAGTAGCTTCAATCATTTCTGGACGTTTTTCAATGGCAAAAATCAATGAATATTGTAAATGCACAAACAGTAATTTCTCCGCATTGCAAGGTGCAATTCTGAAATTTTTTGCTTTTTCCTGCTCCTCTTAGCATGATAAAGAAGATTCAAAGAGAGTGAGGTGCCAGCTCCTTTCATTCAGTCAGGAGCTTCAAACATTTCTGGTATATGAATAACATGTTTTTCAATGGCAAAAATCAATGAATATTGTAAATGCACAAACAGTAATTTCTCCGCATTGCAAGGTGCAATTCTGAAATTTTTTGCTTTTTCCTGCTCCTCTTAGCATGATAAAGAAGATTCAAAGAGAGTGAGATGCCAGCTCCTTTCATTCAGTCAGTAGCTTCAATCATTTCTGGACGTTTTTCAATGGCAAAAATCAATGAATATTGTAAATGCACAAACTGTAATTTCTCCACATTGCAAGGTGCAATTCTGAAATTTTTTGCTTTTTCCTGCTCCTCTTAGCATGATAAAGAAGATTCAAAGAGAGTGAGATGCCAGCTCCTTTCATTCAGTCAGTAGCTTCAATCATTTCTGGACGTTTTTCAATGGCAAAAATCAACGAATATTGTAAATGCACAAACAGTAATTTCTCCGCATTGCAAGGTGCAATTCTGAAATTTTTTGCTTTTTCCTGCTCCTCTTAGCATGATAAAGAAGATTCAAAGAGAGTGAGATGCCAGCTCCTTTCATTCAGTCAGTAGCTTCAATCATTTCTGGACGTTTTTCAATGGCAAAAATCAATGAATATTGTAAATGCACAAACTGTAATTTCTCCGCATTGCAAGGTGCAATTCTGAAATTTTTTGCTTTTTCCTGCTCCTCTTAGCATGATAAAGAAGATTCAAAGAGAGTGAGATGCCAGCTCCATTCATTGAGTCAGTAGCTTCAATCATTTCTGGACGTTTTTCAATGGCAAAAATCAATGAATATTGTAAATGCACAAACAGTAATTTCTCCGCATTGCAAGGTGCAATTCTGAAATTTTTTGCTTTTTCCTGCTCCTCTTAGAATGATAAAGAAGATTCAAAGAGAGTGAGATGCCAGCTCCTTTCATTCAGTCAGTACCTTCAATCATTTCTGGACGTTTTTCAATGGCAAAAATCAATGAATATTGTAAATGCACAAACAGTAATTTCTCCGCATTGCAAGGTGCAATTCTGAAATTTTTTGCTTTTTCCTGCTCCTCTTAGCATGATAAAGAAGATTCAAAGAGAGTGAGATGCCAGTTCCTTTCATTCAGTCAGTAGCTTCAAACATTTCTGGTATATGAATAACATGATGTTTTTCAATGGCAAAAATCAATGAATATTGTAAATGCACAAACAGTAATTTCTCCGCATTGCAAGGTGCAAGTCTGAAATTTTTTGCTTTTTCCTGCTCCTCTTAGCATGATAAAGAAGATTCAAAGAGAGTGAGATGCCAGCTCCTTTCATTCAGTCAGTAGCTTCAAACATTTCTGGTATATGAATAACATGATGTTTTTCAATGGCAAAAATCAATGAATATTGTAAATGCACAAACAGTAATTTCTCCGCATTGCAAGGTGCAAGTCTGAAATTTTTTGCTTTTTCCTGCTCCTCTTAGCATGATAAAGAAGATTCAAAGAGAGTGAGATGCTAGCTACTTTCATTCAGTCAGTAGCTTCAATCATTTCTGGACGTTTTTCAATGGTAAAAATCAATGAATATTGTAAATGCACAAACAGTAATTTCTCCACATTGCAAGGTGCAATTCTGAAATTTTTTGCTTTATCCTGCTCCTCTTAGCATGATAAAGAAGATTCAAAGAGATTGAGATGCCAGCTCCTTTCATTCAGTCAGTAGCTTCAAACATTTCTGGTATATGAATAACATGATGTTTTTCAATGGCAAAAATCAATGAATATTGTAAATGCACAAACAGTAATTTCTCCGCATTGCAAGGTGCAATTCTGAAATTTTTTGCTTTTTCCTGCTCCTCTTAGCATGATAAAGAAGATTCAAAGAGAGTGAGATGCCAGCTCCTTTCATTCAGTCAGTAGCTTCAAACATTTCTGGTATATGAATAACATGATGTTTTTCAATGGCAAAAATCAATGAATATTGTAAATGCACAAACAGTAATTTCTCCGCATTGCAAGGTGCAAGTCTGAAATTTTTTGCTTTTTCCTGCTCCTCTTAGCATGATAAAGAAGATTCAAAGAGAGTGAGATGCCAGCTACTTTCATTCAGTCAGTAGCTTCAATCATTTCTGGACGTTTTTCAATGGTAAAAATCAATGAATATTGTAAATGCACAAACAGTAATTTCTCCACATTGCAAGGTGCAATTCTGAAATTTTTTGCTTTTTCCTGCTCCTCTTAGCATGATAAAGAAGATTCAAAGAGAGTGAGATGCCAGCTCCTTTCATTCAGTCAGTAGCTTCAAACATTTCTGGTATATGAATAACATGATGTTTTTCAATGGCAAAAATCAATGAATATTGTAAATGCACAAACAGTAACTTCTCCGCATTGCAAGGTGCAATTCTGAAATTTTTTGCTTTTTCCTGCTCCTCTTAGCATGATAAAGAAGATTCAAAGAGAGTGAGATGCCAGCTCCTTTCATTCAGTCAGTAGCTTCAATCATTTCTGGATGTTTTTCAATGGCAAAAATCAATGAATATTGTAAATGCACAAACTGTAATTTCTCCGCATTGCAAGGTGCAATTCTGAAATTTTTTGCTTTTTCCTGCTCCTCTTAGCATGATAAAGAAGATTCAAAGAGAGTGAGATGCCAGCTCCTTTCATTCAGTCAGTAGCTTCAATCATTTCTGGACGTTTTTCAATGGCAAAAATCAATGAATATTGTAAATGCACAAACAGTAATTTCTCCGCATTGCAAGGTGCAATTCTGAAATTTTTTGCTTTTTCCTGCTCCTCTTAGCATGATAAAGAAGATTCAAAGAGAGTGAGATGCCAGCTCCTTTCATTCAGTCAGTACCTTCAATCATTTCTGGACGTTTTTCAATGGCAAAAATCAATGAATATTGTAAATGCACAGTAATTTTTCCGCATTGCAAGGTGCAATTCTGAAATTTTTTGCTTTTTCCCGCTCCTCTTAGCATGATAAAGAAGATTCAAAGAGAGTGAGGTGCCAGCTCCTTTCATTCAGTCAGTAGCTTCAAACATTTCTGGTATATGAATAACATGTTTTTCAATGGCAAAAATCAATGAATATTGTAAATGCACAAACAGTAATTTCTCCGCATTGCAAGGTGCAATTCTGAAATTTTTTGCTTTTTCCTGCTCCTCTTAGCATGATAAAGAAGATTCAAAGAGAGTGAGATGCCAGCTCCTTTCATTCAGTCAGTAGCTTCAATCATTTCTGGACGTTTTTCAATGGCAAAAATCAATGAATATTGTAAATGCACAAACAGTAATTTCTCCGCATTGCAAGGTGCAATTCTGAAATTTTTTGCTTTCTCCTGCTCCTCTTAGCATGATAAAGAAGATTCAAAGAGAGTGAGATGCCAGCTCCTTTCATTCAGTCAGTAGCTTCAATCATTTCTGGACGTTTTTCAATGGCAAAAATCAATGAATATTGTAAATGCACAAACTATAATTTCTCCGCATTGCAAGGTGCAATTCTGAAATTTTTTGCTTTTTCCTGCTCCTCTTAGCATGATAAAGAAGATTCAAAGAGAGTGAGATGCCAGCTCCTTTCATTCAGTCAGTAGCTTCAAACATTTCTGGTATATGAATAACATGATGTTTTTCAATGGCAAAAATCAATGAATATTGTAAATGCACAAACAGTAATTTCTCCGCATTGCAAGGTGCAAGTCTGAAATTTTTTGCTTTTTCCTGCTCCTCTTAGCATGATAAAGAAGATTCAAAGAGAGTGAGATGCCAGCTACTTTCATTCAGTCAGTAGCTTCAATCATTTCTGGACGTTTTTCAAAGGTAAAAATCAATGAATATTGTAAATGCACAAACAGTAATTTCTCCACATTGCAAGGTGCAATTCTAAAATTTTTTGCTTTTTCCTGCTCCTCTTAGCATGATAAAGAAGATTCAAAGAGAGTGAGATGCCAGCTCCTTTCATTCAGTCAGTAGCTTCAAACATTTCTGGTATATGAATAACATGATGTTTTTCAATGGCAAAAATCAATGAATATTGTAAATGCACAAACAGTAATTTCTCCGCATTGCAAGGTGCAATTCTGAAATTTTTTGCTTTTTCCTGCTCCTCTTAGCATGATTCAAAGAGAGTGAGATGCCAGCTCCTTTCATTCAGTCAGTAGCTTCAATCATTTCTGGACATTTTTCAATGGCAAAAATCAATGAATATTGTAAATGCACAAACAGTAATTTCTCCGCATTGCAAGGTGCAATTCTGAAATTTTTTGCTTTTTCCTGCTCCTCTTAGCATGATAAAGAAGATTCAAAGAGAGTGAGATGTCAGCTCCTTTCATTCAGTCAGTAGCTTCAAACATTTCTGGTATATGAATAACATGATGTTTTTCAATGGCAAAAATCAATGAATATTGTAAATGCACAAACAGTAATTTCTCCGCATTGCAAGGTGCAATTCTGAAATTTTTTGCTTTTTCCTGCTCCTCTTAGCATGATAAAGAAGATTCAAAGAGAGTGAGATGCCAGCTCCTTTCATTCAGTCAGTAGCTTCAAACATTTCTGGTATATGAATAACATGATGTTTTTCAATGGCAAAAATCAATGAATATTGTAAATGCACAAATAGTAATTTCTCCGCATTGCAAGGTGCAAGTCTGAAATTTTTTGCTTTTTCCTGCTCCTCTTAGCATGATAAAGAAGATTCAAAGAGAGTGAGATGCCAGCTACTTTCATTCAGTCAGTAGCTTCAATCATTTCTGGACGTTTTTCAATGGTAAAAATCAATGAATATTGTAAATGCACAAACAGTAATTTCTCCACATTGCAAGGTGCAATTCTGAAATTTTTTGCTTTTTCCTGCTCCTCTTAGCATGATAAAGAAGATTCAAAGAGATTGAGATGCCAGCTCCTTTCATTCAGTCAGTAGCTTCAAACATTTCTTGTATATGAATAACATGATGTTTTTCAATGGCAAAAATCAATGAATATTGTAAATGCACAAACAGTAATTTCTCCGCATTGCAAGGTACAATTCTGAAATTTTTTGCTTTTTCCTGCTCCTCTTAGCATGATAAAGAAGATTCAAAGAGAGTGAGATGCCAGCTCCTTTCATTCAGTCAGTAGCTTCAAACATTTCTGGTATATGAATAACATGATGTTTTTCAATGGCAAAAATCAATGAATATTGTAAATGCACAAACAGTAATTTCTCCGCATTGCAAGGTGCAAGTCTGAAATTTTTTGCTTTTTCCTGCTCCTCTTAGCATGATAAAGAAAATTCAAAGAGAGTGAGATGCCAGCTACTTTCATTCAGTCAGTAGCTTCAATCATTTCTGGACGTTTTTCAATGGTAAAAATCAATGAATATTGTAAATGCACAAACAGTAATTTCTCCACATTGCAAGGTGCAATTCTGAATTTTTTTGCTTTTTCCTGCTCCTCTTAGCATGATAAAGAAGATTCAAAGAGAGTGAGATGCCAGCTCCTTTCATTCAGTCAGTAGCTTCAAACATTTCTGGTATATAAATAACATGATGTTTTTCAATGGCAAAAATCAATGAATATTGTAAATGCACAAACAGTAATTTCTCCGCATTGCAAGGTGCAATTCTGAAATTTTTTGCTTTTTCCTGTTCCTCTTAGCATGATAAAGAAGATTCAAAGAGAGTGAGATGCCAGCTCCTTTCATTCAGTCAGTAGCTTCAATCATTTCTGGACGTTTCTCAATGGCAAAAATCAATGAATATTGTAAATGCACAAACTGTAATTTCTCCGCATTGCAAGGTGCAATTCTGAAATTTTTTGCTTTTTCCTGCTCCTCTTAGCATGATAAAGAAGATTCAAAGAGAGTGAGATGCCAGCTCCTTTCATTCAGTCAGTAGCTTCAATCATTTCTGGACGTTTTTCAATGGCAAAAATCAATGAATATTGTAAATGCACAAACAGTAATTTCTCCGCATTGCAAGGTGCAATTCTGAAATTTTTTGCTTTTTCCTGCTCCTCTTAGCATGATAAAGAAGATTCAAAGAGAGTGAGATGCCAGCTCCTTTCATTCAGTCAGTACCTTCAATCATTTCTGGACGTTTTTCAATGGCAAAAATCAATGAATATTGTAAATGCACAAACAGTAATTTCTCCGCATTGCAAGGTGCAATTCTGAAATTTTTTGCTTTTTCCCGCTCCTCTTAGCATGATAAAGAAGATTCAAAGAGAGTGAGATGCCAGCTCCTTTCATTCAGTCAGTAGCTTCAAACATTTCTGGTATATGAATTACATGTTTTTCAATGGCAAAAATCAATGAATATTGTAAATGCACAAACAGTAATTTCTCCGCATTGCAAGGTGCAATTCTGAAATTTTTTGCTTTTTCCTGCTCCTCTTAGCATGATAAAGAAGATTCAAAGAGAGTGAGATGCCAGCTCCTTTCATTCAGTCAGTAGCTTCAATCATTTCTGGACGTTTTTCAATGGCAAAAATCAATGAATATTGTAAATGCACAAACAGTAATTTCTCCGCATTGCAAGGTGCAATTCTGAAATTTTTTGCTTTTTCCTGCTTCTCTTAGCATGATAAAGAAGATTCAAAGAGAGTGAGATGCCAGCTCCTTTCATTCAGTCAGTAGCTTCAATCATTTCTGGACGTTTTTCAATGGCAAAAATCAATGAATATTGTAAATGCACAAAAAGTAATTTCTCCGCATTGCAAGGTGCAATTCTGAAATTTTTTGCTTTTTCCTGCTCCTCTTAGCATGATAAAGAAGATTCAAAGAGAGTGAGATGCCAGCTCCTTTCATTCAGTCAGTAGCTTCAAACATTTCTGGTATATGAATAACATGATGTTTTTCAATGGCAAAAATCAATGAATATTGTAAATGCACAAACAGTAATTTCTCCGCATTGCAAGGTGCAATTCTGAAATTTTTTGCTTTTTCCTGCTCCTCTTAGCATGATAAAGAAGATTCAAAGAGAGTGAGATGCCAGCTCCTTTCATTCAGTCAGTAGCTTCAATCATTTCTGGACGTTTTTCAATGGCAAAAATCAATGAATATTGTAAATGCACAAACAGTAATTTCTCCGCATTGCAAGGTGCAATTCTGAAATTTTTTGCTTTTTCCTGCTCCTCTTAGCATGATAAAGAAGATTCAAAGAGATTGAGATGCCAGCTCCTTTCCTTCAGTCAGTAGCTTCAATCATTTCTGGTATATGAATAACATGATGTTTTTCAATGGCAAAAATCAATGAATTTTGTAAATGCACAAACAGTAATTTCTCCGCATTGCAAGGCGCAATTCTGAAATTTTTTGCTTTTTCCTGCTCCTCTTAGCATGATAAAGAAGATTCAAAGAGAGTGAGATGCCAGCTCCTTTCATTCAGTCAGTAGCTTCAATCATTTCTGGACATTTTTCAATGGCAAAAATCAATGAATATTGTAAATGCACAAACAGTAATTTCTCCGCATTGCAAGGTGCAATTCTGAAATTTTTTGCTTTTTCCTGCTCCTCTTAGCATGATAAAGAAGATTCAAAGAGAGTGAGATGCCAGCTCCTTTCATTCAGTCAGTAGCTTCAATCATTTCTGGACGTTTTTCAATGGCAAAAATCAATGAATATTGTAAATGCACAAACAGTAATTTCTCCGCATTGCAAGGTGCAATTCTGAAATTTTTTGCTTTTTCCTGCTCCTCTTAGCATGATAAAGAAGATTCAAAGAGAGTGAGGTGCCAGCTCCTTTCATTCAGTCAGGAGCTTCAAACATTTCTGGTATATGAATAACATGTTTTTCAATGGCAAAAATCAATGAATATTGTAAATGCACAAACAGTAATTTCTCCGCATTGCAAGGTGCAATTCTGAAATTTTTTGCTTTTTCCTGCTCCTCTTAGCATGATAAAGAAGATTCAAAGAGAGTGAGATGCCAGCTCCTTTCATTCAGTCAGTAGCTTCAATCATTTCTGGACGTTTTTCAATGGCAAAAATCAATGAATATTGTAAATGCACAAACTGTAATTTCTCCGCATTGCAAGGTGCAATTCTGAAATTTTTTGCTTTTTCCTGCTCCTCTTAGCATGATAAAGAAGATTCAAAGAGAGTGAGATGCCAGCTCCTTTCATTCAGTCAGTAGCTTCAATCATTTCTGGACGTTTTTCAATGGCAAAAATCAACGAATATTGTAAATGCACAAACAGTAATTTCTCCGCATTGCAAGGTGCAATTCTGAAATTTTTTGCTTTTTCCTGCTCCTCTTAGCATGATAAAGAAGATTCAAAGAGAGTGAGATGCCAGCTCCTTTCATTCAGTCAGTAGCTTCAATCATTTCTGGACGTTTTTCAATGGCAAAAATCAATGAATATTGTAAATGCACAAACTGTAATTTCTCCGCATTGCAAGGTGCAATTCTGAAATTTTTTGCTTTTTCCTGCTCCTCTTAGCATGATAAAGAAGATTCAAAGAGAGTGAGATGCCAGCTCCATTCATTGAGTCAGTAGCTTCAATCATTTCTGGACGTTTTTCAATGGCAAAAATCAATGAATATTGTAAATGCACAAACAGTAATTTCTCCGCATTGCAAGGTGCAATTCTGAAATTTTTTGCTTTTTCCTGCTCCTCTTAGAATGATAAAGAAGATTCAAAGAGAGTGAGATGCCAGCTCCTTTCATTCAGTCAGTACCTTCAATCATTTCTGGACGTTTTTCAATGGCAAAAATCAATGAATATTGTAAATGCACAAACAGTAATTTCTCCGCATTGCAAGGTGCAATTCTGAAATTTTTTGCTTTTTCCTGCTCCTCTTAGCATGATAAAGAAGATTCAAAGAGAGTGAGATGCCAGTTCCTTTCATTCAGTCAGTAGCTTCAAACATTTCTGGTATATGAATAACATGATGTTTTTCAATGGCAAAAATCAATGAATATTGTAAATGCACAAACAGTAATTTCTCCGCATTGCAAGGTGCAAGTCTGAAATTTTTTGCTTTTTCCTGCTCCTCTTAGCATGATAAAGAAGATTCAAAGAGAGTGAGATGCCAGCTCCTTTCATTCAGTCAGTAGCTTCAAACATTTCTGGTATATGAATAACATGATGTTTTTCAATGGCAAAAATCAATGAATATTGTAAATGCACAAACAGTAATTTCTCCGCATTGCAAGGTGCAAGTCTGAAATTTTTTGCTTTTTCCTGCTCCTCTTAGCATGATAAAGAAGATTCAAAGAGAGTGAGATGCCAGCTACTTTCATTCAGTCAGTAGCTTCAATCATTTCTGGACGTTTTTCAATGGTAAAAATCAATGAATATTGTAAATGCACAAACAGTAATTTCTCCACATTGCAAGGTGCAATTCTGAAATTTTTTGCTTTATCCTGCTCCTCTTAGCATGATAAAGAAGATTCAAAGAGATTGAGATGCCAGCTCCTTTCATTCAGTCAGTAGCTTCAAACATTTCTGGTATATGAATAACATGATGTTTTTCAATGGCAAAAATCAATGAATATTGTAAATGCACAAACAGTAATTTCTCCGCATTGCAAGGTGCAATTCTGAAATTTTTTGCTTTTTCCTGCTCCTCTTAGCATGATAAAGAAGATTCAAAGAGAGTGAGATGCCAGCTCCTTTCATTCAGTCAGTAGCTTCAAACATTTCTGGTATATGAATAACATGATGTTTTTCAATGGCAAAAATCAATGAATATTGTAAATGCACAAACAGTAATTTCTCCGCATTGCAAGGTGCAAGTCTGAAATTTTTTGCTTTTTCCTGCTCCTCTTAGCATGATAAAGAAGATTCAAAGAGAGTGAGATGCCAGCTACTTTCATTCAGTCAGTAGCTTCAATCATTTCTGGACGTTTTTCAATGGTAAAAATCAATGAATATTGTAAATGCACAAACAGTAATTTCTCCACATTGCAAGGTGCAATTCTGAAATTTTTTGCTTTTTCCTGCTCCTCTTAGCATGATAAAGAAGATTCAAAGAGAGTGAGATGCCAGCTCCTTTCATTCAGTCAGTAGCTTCAAACATTTCTGGTATATGAATAACATGATGTTTTTCAATGGCAAAAATCAATGAATATTGTAAATGCACAAACAGTAATTTCTCCGCATTGCAAGGTGCAATTCTGAAATTTTTTGCTTTTTCCTGCTCCTCTTAGCATGATAAAGAAGATTCAAAGAGAGTGAGATGCCAGCTCCTTTCATTCAGTCAGTAGCTTCAATCATTTCTGGATGTTTTTCAATGGCAAAAATCAATGAATATTGTAAATGCACAAACTGTAATTTCTCCGCATTGCAAGGTGCAATTCTGAAATTTTTTGCTTTTTCCTGCTCCTCTTAGCATGATAAAGAAGATTCAAAGAGAGTGAGATGCCAGCTCCTTTCATTCAGTCAGTAGCTTCAATCATTTCTGGACGTTTTTCAATGGCAAAAATCAATGAATATTGTAAATGCACAAACAGTAATTTCTCCGCATTGCAAGGTGCAATTCTGAAATTTTTTGCTTTTTCCTGCTCCTCTTAGCATGATAAAGAAGATTCAAAGAGAGTGAGATGCCAGCTCCTTTCATTCAGTCAGTACCTTCAATCATTTCTGGACGTTTTTCAATGGCAAAAATCAATGAATATTGTAAATGCACAAACAGTAATTTTTCCGCATTGCAAGGTGCAATTCTGAAATTTTTTGCTTTTTCCCGCTCCTCTTAGCATGATAAAGAAGATTCAAAGAGAGTGAGGTGCCAGCTCCTTTCATTCAGTCAGTAGCTTCAAACATTTCTGGTATATGAATAACATGGTTTTCAATGGCAAAAATCAATGAATATTGTAAATGCACAAACAGTAATTTCTCCGCATTGCAAGGTGCAATTCTGAAATTTTTTGCTTTTTCCTGCTCCTCTTAGCATGATAAAGAAGATTCAAAGAGAGTGAGGTGCCAGCTCCTTTCATTCAGTCAGGAGCTTCAAACATTTCTGGTATATGAATAACATGTTTTTCAATGGCAAAAATCAATGAATATTGTAAATGCACAAACAGTAATTTCTCCGCATTGCAAGGTGCAATTCTGAAATTTTTTGCTTTTTCCTGCTCCTCTTAGCATGATAAAGAAGATTCAAAGAGAGTGAGATGCCAGCTCCTTTCATTCAGTCAGTAGCTTCAATCATTTCTGGACGTTTTTCAATGGCAAAAATCAATGAATATTGTAAATGCACAAACTGTAATTTCTCCGCATTGCAAGGTGCAATTCTGAAATTTTTTGCTTTTTCCTGCTCCTCTTAGCATGATAAAGAAGATTCAAAGAGAGTGAGATGCCAGCTCCTTTCATTCAGTCAGTAGCTTCAATCATTTCTGGACGTTTTTCAATGGCAAAAATCAACGAATATTGTAAATGCACAAACAGTAATTTCTCCGCATTGCAAGGTGCAATTCTGAAATTTTTTGCTTTTTCCTGCTCCTCTTAGCATGATAAAGAAGATTCAAAGAGAGTGACATGCCATCTCCTTTCATTCAGTCAGTAGCTTCAATCATTTCTGGACGTTTTTCAATGGCAAAAATCAATGAATATTGTAAATGCACAAACTGTAATTTCTCCGCATTGCAAGGTGCAATTCTGAAATTTTTTGCTTTTTCCTGCTCCTCTTAGCATGATAAAGAAGATTCAAAGAGAGTGAGATGCCAGCTCCATTCATTGAGTCAGTAGCTTCAATCATTTCTGGACGTTTTTCAATGGCAAAAATCAATGAATATTGTAAATGCACAAACAGTAATTTCTCCGCATTGCAAGGTGCAATTCTGAAATTTTTTGCTTTTTCCTGCTCCTCTTAGAATGATAAAGAAGATTCAAAGAGAGTGAGATGCCAGCTCCTTTCATTCAGTCAGTACCTTCAATCATTTCTGGACGTTTTTCAATGGCAAAAATCAATGAATATTTTAAATGCACAAACAGTAATTTCTCCGCATTGCAAGGTGCAATTCTGAAATTTTTTGCTTTATCCTGCTCCTCTTAGCATGATAAAGAAGATTCAAAGAGAGTGAGATGCCAGTTCCTTTCATTCAGTCAGTAGCTTCAAACATTTCTGGTATATGAATAACATGATGTTTTTCAATGGCAAAAATCAATGAATATTGTAAATGCACAAACAGTAATTTCTCCGCATTGCAAGGTGCAAGTCTGAAATTTTTTGCTTTTTCCTGCTCCTCTTAGCATGATAAAGAAGATTCAAAGAGAGTGAGATGCCAGCTCCTTTCATTCAGTCAGTAGCTTCAAACATTTCTGGTATATGAATAACATGATGTTTTTCAATGGCAAAAATCAATGAATATTGTAAATGCACAAACAGTAATTTCTCCGCATTGCAAGGTGCAAGTCTGAAATTTTTTGCTTTTTCCTGCTCCTCTTAGCATGATAAAGAAGATTCAAAGAGAGTGAGATGCCAGCTACTTTCATTCAGTCAGTAGCTTCAATCATTTCTGGACGTTTTTCAATGGTAAAAATCAATGAATATTGTAAATGCACAAACAGTAATTTCTCCACATTGCAAGGTGCAATTCTGAAATTTTTTGCTTTATCCTGCTCCTCTTAGCATGATAAAGAAGATTCAAAGAGATTGAGATGCCAGCTCCTTTCATTCAGTCAGTAGCTTCAAACATTTCTGGTATATGAATAACATGATGTTTTTCAATGGCAAAAATCAATGAATATTGTAAATGCACAAACAGTAATTTCTCCGCATTGCAAGGTGCAATTCTGAAATTTTTTGCTTTTTCCTGCTCCTCTTAGCATGATAAAGAAGATTCAAAGAGAGTGAGATGCCAGCTCCTTTCATTCAGTCAGTAGCTTCAAACATTTCTGGTATATGAATAACATGATGTTTTTCAATGGCAAAAATCAATGAATATTGTAAATGCACAAACAGTAATTTCTCCGCATTGCAAGGTGCAAGTCTGAAATTTTTTGCTTTTTCCTGCTCCTCTTAGCATGATAAAGAAGATTCAAAGAGAGTGAGATGCCAGCTACTTTCATTCAGTCAGTAGCTTCAATCATTTCTGGACGTTTTTCAATGGTAAAAATCAATGAATATTGTAAATGCACAAACAGTAATTTCTCCACATTGCAAGGTGCAATTCTGAAATTTTTTGCTTTTTCCTGCTCCTCTTAGCATGATAAAGAAGATTCAAAGAGAGTGAGATGCCAGCTCCTTTCATTCAGTCAGTAGCTTCAAACATTTCTGGTATATGAATAACATGATGTTTTTCAATGGCAAAAATCAATGAATATTGTAAATGCACAAACAGTAATTTCTCCGCATTGCAAGGTGCAATTCTGAAATTTTTTGCTTTTTCCTGCTCCTCTTAGCATGATAAAGAAGATTCAAAGAGAGTGAGATGCCAGCTCCTTTCATTCAGTCAGTAGCTTCAATCATTTCTGGATGTTTTTCAATGGCAAAAATCAATGAATATTGTAAATGCACAAACTGTAATTTCTCCGCATTGCAAGGTGCAATTCTGAAATTTTTTGCTTTTTCCTGCTCCTCTTAGCATGATAAAGAAGATTCAAAGAGAGTGAGATGCCAGCTCCTTTCATTCAGTCAGTAGCTTCAATCATTTCTGGACGTTTTTCAATGGCAAAAATCAATGAATATTGTAAATGCACAAACAGTAATTTCTCCGCATTGCAAGGTGCAATTCTGAAATTTTTTGCTTTTTCCTGCTCCTCTTAGCATGATAAAGAAGATTCAAAGAGAGTGAGATGCCAGCTCCTTTCATTCAGTCAGTACCTTCAATCATTTCTGGACGTTTTTCAATGGCAAAAATCAATGAATATTGTAAATGCACAAACAGTAATTTTTCCGCATTGCAAGGTGCAATTCTGAAATTTTTTGCTTTTTCCCGCTCCTCTTAGCATGATAAAGAAGATTCAAAGAGAGTGAGGTGCCAGCTCCTTTCATTCAGTCAGTAGCTTCAAACATTTCTGGTATATGAATAACATGGTTTTCAATGGCAAAAATCAATGAATATTGTAAATGCACAAACAGTAATTTCTCCGCATTGCAAGGTGCAATTCTGAAATTTTTTGCTTTTTCCTGCTCCTCTTAGCATGATAAAGAAGATTCAAAGAGAGTGAGATGCCAGCTCCTTTCATTCAGTCAGTAGCTTCAATCATTTCTGGACGTTTTTCAATGGCAAAAATCAATGAATATTGTAAATGCACAAACAGTAATTTCTCCGCATTGCAAGGTGCAATTCTGAAATTTTTTGCTTTTTCCTGCTCCTCTTAGCATGATAAAGAAGATTCAAAGAGAGTGAGATGCCAGCTCCTTTCATTCAGTCAGTAGCTTCAATCATTTCTGGACGTTTTTCAATGGCAAAAATCAATGAATATTGTAAATGCACAAACAGTAATTTCTCCGCATTGCAAGGTGCAATTCTGAAATTTTTTGCTTTTTCCTGCTCCTCTTAGCATGATAAAGAAGATTCAAAGAGAGTGAGATGCCAGCTCCTTTCATTCAGTCAGTAGCTTCAAACATTTCTGGTATATGAATAACATGATGTTTTTCAATGGCAAAAATCAATGAATATTGTAAATGCACAAACAGTAATTTCTCCGCATTGCAAGGTGCAAGTCTGAAATTTTTTGCTTTTTCCTGCTCCTCTTAGCATGATAAAGAAGATTCAAAGAGAGTGAGATGCCAGCTACTTTCATTCAGTCAGTAGCTTCAATCATTTCTGGACGTTTTTCAATGGCAAAAATCAATGAATATTGTAAATGCACAAACAGTAATTTCTCCACATTGCAAGGTGCAATTCTAAAATTTTTTGCTTTTTCCTGCTCCTCTTAGCATGATAAAGAAGATTCAAAGAGAGTGAGATGCCAGCTCCTTTCATTCAGTCAGTAGCTTCAAACATTTCTGGTATATGAATAACGATGTTTTTCAATGGCAAAAATCAATGAATATTGTAAATGCACAAACAGTAATTTCTCCGCATTGCAAGGTGCAATTCTGAAATTTTTTGCTTTTTCCTGCTCCTCTTAGCATGATTCAAAGAGAGTGAGATGCCAGCTCCTTTCATTCAGTCAGTAGCTTCCATCATTTCTGGACATTTTTCAATGGCAAAAATCAATGAATATTGTAAATGCACAAACAGTAATTTCTCCGCATTGCAAGGTGCAATTCTGAAATTTTTTGCTTTTTCCTGCTCCTCTTAGCATGATAAAGAAGATTCAAAGAGAGTGAGATGTCAGCTCCTTTCATTCAGTCAGTAGCTTCAAACATTTCTGGTATATGAATAACATGATGTTTTTCAATGGCAAAAATCAATGAATATTGTAAATGCACAAACAGTAATTTCTCCGCATTGCAAGGTGCAATTCTGAAATTTTTTGCTTTTTCCTGCTCCTCTTAGCATGATAAAGAAGATTCAAAGAGAGTGAGATGCCAGCTCCTTTCATTCAGTCAGTAGCTTCAAACATTTCTGGTATATGAATAACATGATGTTTTTCAATGGCAAAAATCAATGAATATTGTAAATGCACAAATAGTAATTTCTCCGCATTGCAAGGTGCAAGTCTGAAATTTTTTGCTTTTTCCTGCTCCTCT
Source organism: Phyllobates terribilis (assembly GCF_046119375.1). Classification (NCBI taxonomy): domain Eukaryota; kingdom Metazoa; phylum Chordata; class Amphibia; order Anura; family Dendrobatidae; genus Phyllobates; species Phyllobates terribilis. Next base: position 593,218 of record NW_027363601.1, on the reverse strand, counting down.
TAGCATGATAAAGAAGATTCAAAGAGAGTGAGATGCCAGCTACTTTCATTCAGTCAGTAGCTTCAATCATTTCTGGACGTTTTTCAATGGTAAAAATCAATGAATATTGTAAATGCACAAACAGTAATTTCTCCACATTGCAAGGTGCAATTCTGAAATTTTTTGCTTTTTCCTGCTCCTCTTAGCATGATAAAGAAGATTCAAAGAGATTGAGATGCCAGCTCCTTTCATTCAGTCAGTAGCTTCAAACATTTCTTGTATATGAATAACATGATGTTTTTCAATGGCAAAAATCAATGAATATTGTAAATGCACAAACAGTAATTTCTCCGCATTGCAAGGTGCAATTCTGAAATTTTTTGCTTTTTCCTGCTCCTCTTAGCATGATAAAGAAGATTCAAAGAGAGTGAGATGCCAGCTCCTTTCATTCAGTCAGTAGCTTCAAACATTTCTGGTATATGAATAACATGATGTTTTTCAATGGCAAAAATCAATGAATATTGTAAATGCACAAACAGTAATTTCTCCGCATTGCAAGGTGCAAGTCTGAAATTTTTTGCTTTTTCCTGCTCCTCTTAGCATGATAAAGAAAATTCAAAGAGAGTGAGATGCCAGCTACTTTCATTCAGTCAGTAGCTTCAATCATTTCTGGACGTTTTTCAATGGTAAATATCAATGAATATTGTAAATGCACAAACAGTAATTTCTCCACATTGCAAGGTGCAATTCTAAAATTTTTTGCTTTTTCCTGCTCCTCTTAGCATGATAAAGAAGATTCAAAGAGAGTGAGATGCCAGCTCCTTTCATTCAGTCAGTAGCTTCAAACATTTCTGGTATATGAATAACATGATGTTTTTCAATGGCAAAAATCAATGAATATTGTAAATGCACAAACAGTAATTTCTCCGCATTGCAAGGTGCATTTCTGAAATTTTTTGCTTTTTCCTGCTCCTCTTAGCATGATTCAAAGAGAGTGAGATGCCAGCTCCTTTCATTCAGTCAGTAGCTTCCATCATTTCTGGACATTTTTCAATGGCAAAAATCAATGAATATTGTAAATGCACAAACAGTAATTTCTCCGCATTGCAAGGTGCAATTCTGAAATTTTTTGCTTTTTCCTGCTCCTCTTAGCATGATAAAGAAGATTCAAAGAGAGTGAGATGTCAGCTCCTTTCATTCAGTCAGTAGCTTCAAACATTTCTGGTATATGAATAACATGATGTTTTTCAATGGCAAAAATCAATGAATATTGTAAATGCACAAACAGTAATTTCTCCGCATTGCAAGGTGCAATTCTGAAATTTTTTGCTTTTTCCTGCTCCTCTTAGCATGATAAAGAAGATTCAAAGAGAGTGAGATGCCAGCTCCTTTCATTCAGTCAGCAGCTTCAAACATTTCTGGTATATGAATAACATGATGTTTTTCAATGGCAAAAATCAATGAATATTGTAAATGCACAAATAGTAATTTCTCCGCATTGCAAGGTGCAAGTCTGAAATTTTTTGCTTTTTCCTGCTCCTCTTAGCATGATAAAGAAGATTCAAAGAGAGTGAGATGCCAGCTACTTTCATTCAGTCAGTAGCTTCAATCATTTCTGGACGTTTTTCAATGGTAAAAATCAATGAATATTGTAAATGCACAAACAGTAATTTCTCCACATTGCAAGGTGCAATTCTGAAATTTTTTGCTTTTTCCTGCTCCTCTTAGCATGATAAAGAAGATTCAAAGAGAGTGAGATGCCAGCTCCTTTCATTCAGTCAGTAGCTTCAAACATTTCTGGTATATGAATAACATGATGTTTTTCAATGGCAAAAATCAATGAATATTGTAAATGCACAAACAGTAATTTCTCCGCATTGCAAGGTGCAATTCTGAAATTTTTTGCTTTTTCCTGCTCCTCTTAGCATGATAAAGAAGATTCAAAGAGAGTGAGATGCCAGCTCCTTTCATTCAGTCAGTAGCTTCAATCATTTCTGGATGTTTTTCAATGGCAAAAATCAATGAATATTGTAAATGCACAAACTGTAATTTCTCCGCATTGCAAGGTGCAATTCTGAAATTTTTTGCTTTTTCCTGCTCCTCTTAGCATGATAAAGAAGATTCAAAGAGAGTGAGATGCCAGCTCCTTTCATTCAGTCAGTAGCTTCAATCATTTCTGGACGTTTTTCAATGGCAAAAATCAATGAATATTGTAAATGCACAAACAGTAATTTCTCCGCATTGCAAGGTGCAATTCTGAAATTTTTTGCTTTTTCCTGCTCCTCTTAGCATGATAAAGAAGATTCAAAGAGAGTGAGATGCCAGCTCCTTTCATTCAGTCAGTACCTTCAATCATTTCTGGACGTTTTTCAATGGCAAAAATCAATGAATATTGTAAATGCACAAACTGTAATTTCTCCGCATTGCAAGGTGCAATTCTGAAATTTTTTGCTTTATCCTGCTCCTCTTAGCATGATAAAGAAGATTCAAAGAGAGTGAGATGCCAGTTCCTTTCATTCAGTCAGTAGCTTCAAACATTTCTGGTATATGAATAACATGATGTTTTTCAATGGCAAAAATCAATGAATATTGTAAATGCACAAACAGTAATTTCTCCGCATTGCAAGGTGCAAGTCTGAAATTTTTTGCTTTTTCCTGCTCCTCTTAGCATGATAAAGAAGATTCAAAGAGAGTGAGATGCCAGCTCCTTTCATTCAGTCAGTAGCTTCAAACATTTCTGGTATATGAATAACATGATGTTTTTCAATGGCAAAAATCAATGAATATTGTAAATGCACAAACAGTAATTTCTCCGCATTGCAAGGTGCAAGTCTGAAATTTTTTGCTTTTTCCTGCTCCTCTTAGCATGATAAAGAAGATTCAAAGAGAGTGAGATGCCAGCTACTTTCATTCAGTCAGTAGCTTCAATCATTTCTGGACGTTTTTCAATGGTAAAAATCAATGAATATTGTAAATGCACAAACAGTAATTTCTCCACATTGCAAGGTGCAATTCTGAAATTTTTTGCTTTATCCTGCTCCTCTTAGCATGATAAAGAAGATTCAAAGAGATTGAGATGCCAGCTCCTTTCATTCAGTCAGTAGCTTCAAACATTTCTGGTATATGAATAACATGATGTTTTTCAATGGCAAAAATCAATGAATATTGTAAATGCACAAACAGTAATTTCTCCGCATTGCAAGGTGCAATTCTGAAATTTTTTGCTTTTTCCTGCTCCTCTTAGCATGATAAAGAAGATTCAAAGAGAGTGAGATGCCAGCTCCTTTCATTCAGTCAGTAGCTTCAAACATTTCTGGTATATGAATAACATGATGTTTTTCAATGGCAAAAATCAATGAATATTGTAAATGCACAAACAGTAATTTCTCCGCATTGCAAGGTGCAAGTCTGAAATTTTTTGCTTTTTCCTGCTCCTCTTAGCATGATAAAGAAGATTCAAAGAGAGTGAGATGCCAGCTACTTTCATTCAGTCAGTAGCTTCAATCATTTCTGGACGTTTTTCAATGGTAAAAATCAATGAATATTGTAAATGCACAAACAGTAATTTCTCCACATTGCAAGGTGCAATTCTGAAATTTTTTGCTTTTTCCTGCTCCTCTTAGCATGATAAAGAAGATTCAAAGAGAGTGAGATGCCAGCTCCTTTCATTCAGTCAGTAGCTTCAAACATTTCTGGTATATGAATAACATGATGTTTTTCAATGGCAAAAATCAATGAATATTGTAAATGCACAAACAGTAATTTCTCCGCATTGCAAGGTGCAATTCTGAAATTTTTTGCTTTTTCCTGCTCCTCTTAGCATGATAAAGAAGATTCAAAGAGAGTGAGATGCCAGCTCCTTTCATTCAGTCAGTAGCTTCAATCATTTCTGGATGTTTTTCAATGGCAAAAATCAATGAATATTGTAAATGCACAAACTGTAATTTCTCCGCATTGCAAGGTGCAATTCTGAAATTTTTTGCTTTTTCCTGCTCCTCTTAGCATGATAAAGAAGATTCAAAGAGAGTGAGATGCCAGCTCCTTTCATTCAGTCAGTAGCTTCAATCATTTCTGGACGTTTTTCAATGGCAAAAATCAATGAATATTGTAAATGCACAAACAGTAATTTCTCCGCATTGCAAGGTGCAATTCTGAAATTTTTTGCTTTTTCCTGCTCCTCTTAGCATGATAAAGAAGATTCAAAGAGAGTGAGATGCCAGCTCCTTTCATTCAGTCAGTACCTTCAATCATTTCTGGACGTTTTTCAATGGCAAAAATCAATGAATATTGTAAATGCACAAACAGTAATTTTTCCGCATTGCAAGGTGCAATTCTGAAATTTTTTGCTTTTTCCCGCTCCTCTTAGCATGATAAAGAAGATTCAAAGAGAGTGAGGTGCCAGCTCCTTTCATTCAGTCAGTAGCTTCAAACATTTCTGGTATATGAATAACATGGTTTTCAATGGCAAAAATCAATGAATATTGTAAATGCACAAACAGTAATTTCTCCGCATTGCAAGGTGCAATTCTGAAATTTTTTGCTTTTTCCTGCTCCTCTTAGCATGATAAAGAAGATTCAAAGAGAGTGAGATGCCAGCTCCTTTCATTCAGTCAGTAGCTTCAATCATTTCTGGACGTTTTTCAATGGCAAAAATCAATGAATATTGTAAATGCACAAACAGTAATTTCTCCGCATTGCAAGGTGCAATTCTGAAATTTTTTGCTTTTTCCTGCTCCTCTTAGCATGATAAAGAAGATTCAAAGAGAGTGAGATGCCAGCTCCTTTCATTCAGTCAGTAGCTTCAATCATTTCTGGACGTTTTTCAATGGCAAAAATCAATGAATATTGTAAATGCACAAACAGTAATTTCTCCGCATTGCAAGGTGCAATTCTGAAATTTTTTGCTTTTTCCTGCTCCTCTTAGCATGATAAAGAAGATTCAAAGAGAGTGAGATGCCAGCTCCTTTCATTCAGTCAGTAGCTTCAAACATTTCTGGTATATGAATAACATGATGTTTTTCAATGGCAAAAATCAATGAATATTGTAAATGCACAAACAGTAATTTCTCCGCATTGCAAGGTGCAAGTCTGAAATTTTTTGCTTTTTCCTGCTCCTCTTAGCATGATAAAGAAGATTCAAAGAGAGTGAGATGCCAGCTACTTTCATTCAGTCAGTAGCTTCAATCATTTCTGGACGTTTTTCAATGGCAAAAATCAATGAATATTGTAAATGCACAAACAGTAATTTCTCCACATTGCAAGGTGCAATTCTAAAATTTTTTGCTTTTTCCTGCTCCTCTTAGCATGATAAAGAAGATTCAAAGAGAGTGAGATGCCAGCTCCTTTCATTCAGTCAGTAGCTTCAAACATTTCTGGTATATGAATAACGATGTTTTTCAATGGCAAAAATCAATGAATATTGTAAATGCACAAACAGTAATTTCTCCGCATTGCAAGGTGCAATTCTGAAATTTTTTGCTTTTTCCTGCTCCTCTTAGCATGATTCAAAGAGAGTGAGATGCCAGCTCCTTTCATTCAGTCAGTAGCTTCCATCATTTCTGGACATTTTTCAATGGCAAAAATCAATGAATATTGTAAATGCACAAACAGTAATTTCTCCGCATTGCAAGGTGCAATTCTGAAATTTTTTGCTTTTTCCTGCTCCTCTTAGCATGATAAAGAAGATTCAAAGAGAGTGAGATGTCAGCTCCTTTCATTCAGTCAGTAGCTTCAAACATTTCTGGTATATGAATAACATGATGTTTTTCAATGGCAAAAATCAATGAATATTGTAAATGCACAAACAGTAATTTCTCCGCATTGCAAGGTGCAATTCTGAAATTTTTTGCTTTTTCCTGCTCCTCTTAGCATGATAAAGAAGATTCAAAGAGAGTGAGATGCCAGCTCCTTTCATTCAGTCAGTAGCTTCAAACATTTCTGGTATATGAATAACATGATGTTTTTCAATGGCAAAAATCAATGAATATTGTAAATGCACAAATAGTAATTTCTCCGCATTGCAAGGTGCAAGTCTGAAATTTTTTGCTTTTTCCTGCTCCTCTTAGCATGATAAAGAAGATTCAAAGAGAGTGAGATGCCAGCTACTTTCATTCAGTCAGTAGCTTCAATCATTTCTGGACGTTTTTCAATGGTAAAAATCAATGAATATTGTAAATGCACAAACAGTAATTTCTCCACATTGCAAGGTGCAATTCTGAAATTTTTTGCTTTTTCCTGCTCCTCTTAGCATGATAAAGAAGATTCAAAGAGATTGAGATGCCAGCTCCTTTCATTCAGTCAGTAGCTTCAAACATTTCTTGTATATGAATAACATGATGTTTTTCAATGGCAAAAATCAATGAATATTGTAAATGCACAAACAGTAATTTCTCCGCATTGCAAGGTGCAATTCTGAAATTTTTTGCTTTTTCCTGCTCCTCTTAGCATGATAAAGAAGATTCAAAGAGAGTGAGATGCCAGCTCCTTTCATTCAGTCAGTAGCTTCAAACATTTCTGGTATATGAATAACATGATGTTTTTCAATGGCAAAAATCAATGAATATTGTAAATGCACAAACAGTAATTTCTCCGCATTGCAAGGTGCAAGTCTGAAATTTTTTGCTTTTTCCTGCTCCTCTTAGCATGATAAAGAAAATTCAAAGAGAGTGAGATGCCAGCTACTTTCATTCAGTCAGTAGCTTCAATCATTTCTGGACGTTTTTCAATGGTAAATATCAATGAATATTGTAAATGCACAAACAGTAATTTCTCCACATTGCAAGGTGCAATTCTAAAATTTTTTGCTTTTTCCTGCTCCTCTTAGCATGATAAAGAAGATTCAAAGAGAGTGAGATGCCAGCTCCTTTCATTCAGTCAGTAGCTTCAAACATTTCTGGTATATGAATAACATGATGTTTTTCAATGGCAAAAATCAATGAATATTGTAAATGCACAAACAGTAATTTCTCCGCATTGCAAGGTGCATTTCTGAAATTTTTTGCTTTTTCCTGCTCCTCTTAGCATGATTCAAAGAGAGTGAGATGCCAGCTCCTTTCATTCAGTCAGTAGCTTCCATCATTTCTGGACATTTTTCAATGGCAAAAATCAATGAATATTGTAAATGCACAAACAGTAATTTCTCCGCATTGCAAGGTGCAATTCTGAAATTTTTTGCTTTTTCCTGCTCCTCTTAGCATGATAAAGAAGATTCAAAGAGAGTGAGATGTCAGCTCCTTTCATTCAGTCAGTAGCTTCAAACATTTCTGGTATATGAATAACATGATGTTTTTCAATGGCAAAAATCAATGAATATTGTAAATGCACAAACAGTAATTTCTCCGCATTGCAAGGTGCAATTCTGAAATTTTTTGCTTTTTCCTGCTCCTCTTAGCATGATAAAGAAGATTCAAAGAGAGTGAGATGCCAGCTCCTTTCATTCAGTCAGCAGCTTCAAACATTTCTGGTATATGAATAACATGATGTTTTTCAATGGCAAAAATCAATGAATATTGTAAATGCACAAATAGTAATTTCTCCGCATTGCAAGGTGCAAGTCTGAAATTTTTTGCTTTTTCCTGCTCCTCTTAGCATGATAAAGAAGATTCAAAGAGAGTGAGATGCCAGCTACTTTCATTCAGTCAGTAGCTTCAATCATTTCTGGACGTTTTTCAATGGTAAAAATCAATGAATATTGTAAATGCACAAACAGTAATTTCTCCACATTGCAAGGTGCAATTCTGAAATTTTTTGCTTTTTCCTGCTCCTCTTAGCATGATAAAGAAGATTCAAAGAGATTGAGATGCCAGCTCCTTTCATTCAGTCAGTAGCTTCAAACATTTCTTGTATATGAATAACATGATGTTTTTCAATGGCAAAAATCAATGAATATTGTAAATGCACAAACAGTAATTTCTCCGCATTGCAAGGTGCAATTCTGAAATTTTTTGCTTTTTCCTGCTCCTCTTAGCATGATAAAGAAGATTCAAAGAGAGTGAGATGCCAGCTCCTTTCATTCAGTCAGTAGCTTCAAACATTTCTGGTATATGAATAACATGATGTTTTTCAATGGCAAAAATCAATGAATATTGTAAATGCACAAACAGTAATTTCTCCGCATTGCAAGGTGCAAGTCTGAAATTTTTTGCTTTTTCCTGCTCCTCTTAGCATGATAAAGAAAATTCAAAGAGAGTGAGATGCCAGCTACTTTCATTCAGTCAGTAGCTTCAATCATTTCTGGACGTTTTTCAATGGTAAAAATCAATGAATATTGTAAATGCACAAACAGTAATTTCTCCACATTGCAAGGTGCAATTCTGAAATTTTTTGCTTTTTCCTGCTCCTCTTAGCATGATAAAGAAGATTCAAAGAGAGTGAGATGCCAGCTCCTTTCATTCAGTCAGTAGCTTCAAACATTTCTGGTATATAAATAACATGATGTTTTTCAATGGCAAAAATCAATGAATATTGTAAATGCACAAACAGTAATTTCTCCGCATTGCAAGGTGCAATTCTGAAATTTTTTGCTTTTTCCTGTTCCTCTTAGCATGATAAAGAAGATTCAAAGAGAGTGAGATGCCAGCTCCTTTCATTCAGTCAGTAGCTTCAATCATTTCTGGACGTTTCTCAATGGCAAAAATCAATGAATATTGTAAATGCACAAACTGTAATTTCTCCGCATTGCAAGGTGCAATTCTGAAATTTTTTGCTTTTTCCTGCTCCTCTTAGCATGATAAAGAAGATTCAAAGAGAGTGAGATGCCAGCTCCTTTCATTCAGTCAGTAGCTTCAATCATTTCTGGACGTTTTTCAATGGCAAAAATCAATGAATATTGTAAATGCACAAACAGTAATTTCTCCGCATTGCAAGGTGCAATTCTGAAATTTTTTGCTTTTTCCTGCTCCTCTTAGCATGATAAAGAAGATTCAAAGAGAGTGAGATGCCAGCTCCTTTCATTCAGTCAGTACCTTCAATCATTTCTGGACGTTTTTCAATGGCAAAAATCAATGAATATTGTAAATGCACAAACAGTAATTTCTCCGCATTGCAAGGTGCAATTCTGAAATTTTTTGCTTTTTCCCGCTCCTCTTAGCATGATAAAGAAGATTCAAAGAGAGTGAGGTGCCAGCTCCTTTCATTCAGTCAGTAGCTTCAAACATTTCTGGTATATGAATTACATGTTTTTCAATGGCAAAAATCAATGAATATTGTAAATGCACAAACAGTAATTTCTCCGCATTGCAAGGTGCAATTCTGAAATTTTTTGCTTTTTCCTGCTCCTCTTAGCATGATAAAGAAGATTCAAAGAGAGTGAGATGCCAGCTCCTTTCATTCAGTCACTAGCTTCAATCATTTCTGGACGTTTTTCAATGGCAAAAATCAATGAATATTGTAAATGCACAAACAGTAATTTCTCCGCATTGCAAGGTGCAATTCTGAAATTTTTTGCTTTTTCCTGCTCCTCTTAGCATGATAAAGAAGATTCAAAGAGAGTGAGATGCCAGCTCCTTTCATTCAGTCAGTAGCTTCAATCATTTCTGGACGTTTTTCAATGGCAAAAATCAATGAATATTGTAAATGCACAAAAAGTAATTTCTCCGCATTGCAAGGTGCAATTCTGAAATTTTTTGCTTTTTCCTGCTCCTCTTAGCATGATAAAGAAGATTCAAAGAGAGTGAGATGCCAGCTCCTTTCATTCAGTCAGTAGCTTCAAACATTTCTGGTATATGAATAACATGATGTTTTTCAATGGCAAAAATCAATGAATATTGTAAATGCACAAACAGTAATTTCTCCGCATTGCAAGGTGCAAGTCTGAAATTTTTTGCTTTTTCCTGCTCCTCTTAGCATGATAAAAAAGATTCAAAGAGAGTGAGATGGCAGCTACTTTCATTCAGTCAGTAGCTTCAATCATTTCTGGACGTTTTTCAATGGTAAAAATCAATGAATATTGTAAATGCACAAACAGTAATTTCTCCACATTGCAAGGTGCAATTCTGAAATTTTTTGCTTTTTCCTGCTCCTCTTAGCATGATAAAGAAGATTCAAAGAGAGTGAGATGCCAGCTCCTTTCATTCAGTCAGTAGCTTCAAACATTTCTGGTATATGAATAACATGATGTTTTTCAATGGCAAAAATCAATGAATATTGTAAATGCACAAACAGTAATTTCTCCGCATTGCAAGGTGCAATTCTGAAATTTCTTGCTTTTTCCTGCTCCTCTTAGCATGATAAAGAAGATTCAAAGAGAGTGAGATGCCAGCTCCTTTCATTCAGTCAGTAGCTTCAAACATTTCTGGTATATGAATAACATGATGTTTTTCAATGGCAAAAATCAATGAATATTGTAAATGCACAAACAGTAATTTCTCCGCATTGCAAGGTGCAAGTCTGAAATTTTTTGCTTTTTCCTGCTCCTCTTAGCATGATAAAGAAAATTCAAAGAGAGTGAGATGCCAGCTACTTTCATTCAGTCAGTAGCTTCAATCATTTCTGGACGTTTTTCAATGGTAAAAATCAATGAATATTGTAAATGCACAAACAGTAATTTCTCCACATTGCAAGGTGCAATTCTAAAATTTTTTGCTTTTTCCTGCTCCTCTTAGCATGATAAAGAAGATTCAAAGAGAGTGAGATGCCAGCTCCTTTCATTCAGTCAGTAGCTTCAAACATTTCTGGTATATGAATAACATGATGTTTTTCAATGGCAAAAATCAATGAATATTGTAAATGCACAAACAGTAATTTCTCCGCATTGCAAGGTGCAATTCTGAAATTTTTTGCTTTTTCCTGCTCCTCTTAGCATGATTCAAAGAGAGTGAGATGCCAGCTCCTTTCATTCAGTCAGTAGCTTCCATCATTTCTGGACATTTTTCAATGGCAAAAATCAATGAATATTGTAAATGCACAAACAGTAATTTCTCCGCATTGCAAGGTGCAATTCTGAAATTTTTTGCTTTTTCCTGCTCCTCTTAGCATGATAAAGAAGATTCAAAGAGAGTGAGATGTCAGCTCCTTTCATTCAGTCAGTAGCTTCAAACATTTCTGGTATATGAATAACATGATGTTTTTCAATGGCAAAAATCAATGAATATTGTAAATGCACAAACAGTAATTTCTCCGCATTGCAAGGTGCAATTCTGAAATTTTTTGCTTTTTCCTGCTCCTCTTAGCATGATAAAGAAGATTCAAAGAGAGTGAGATGCCAGCTCCTTTCATTCAGTCAGTAGCTTCAAACATTTCTGGTATATGAATAACATGATGTTTTTCAATGGCAAAAATCAATGAATATTGTAAATGCACAAATAGTAATTTCTCCGCATTGCAAGGTGCAAGTCTGAAATTTTTTGCTTTTTCCTGCTCCTCTTAGCATGATAAAGAAGATTCAAAGAGAGTGAGATGCCAGCTACTTTCATTCAGTCAGTAGCTTCAATCATTTCTGGACGTTTTTCAATGGTAAAAATCAATGAATATTGTAAATGCACAAACAGTAATTTCTCCACATTGCAAGGTGCAATTCTGAAATTTTTTGCTTTTTCCTGCTCCTCTTAGCATGATAAAGAAGATTCAAAGAGATTGAGATGCCAGCTCCTTTCATTCAGTCAGTAGCTTCAAACATTTCTTGTATATGAATAACATGATGTTTTTCAATGGCAAAAATCAATGAATATTGTAAATGCACAAACAGTAATTTCTCCGCATTGCAAGGTGCAATTCTGAAATTTTTTGCTTTTTCCTGCTCCTCTTAGCATGATAAAGAAGATTCAAAGAGAGTGAGATGCCAGCTCCTTTCATTCAGTCAGTAGCTTCAAACATTTCTGGTATATGAATAACATGATGTTTTTCAATGGCAAAAATCAATGAATATTGTAAATGCACAAACAGTAATTTCTCCGCATTGCAAGGTGCAAGTCTGAAATTTTTTGCTTTTTCCTGCTCCTCTTAGCATGATAAAGAAAATTCAAAGAGAGTGAGATGCCAGCTACTTTCATTCAGTCAGTAGCTTCAATCATTTCTGGATGTTTTTCAATGGTAAAAATCAATGAATATTGTAAATGCACAAACAGTAATTTCTCCACATTGCAAGGTGCAATTCTGAAATTTTTTGCTTTTTCCTGCTCCTCTTAGCATGATAAAGAAGATTCAAAGATAGTGAGATGCCAGCTCCTTTCATTCAGTCAGTAGCTTCAAACATTTCTGGTATATAAATAACATGATGTTTTTCAATGGCAAAAATCAATGAATATTGTAAATGCACAAACAGTAATTTCTCCGCATTGCAAGGTGCAATTCTGAAATTTTTTGCTTTTTCCTGTTCCTCTTAGCATGATAAAGAAGATTCAAAGAGAGTGAGATGCCAGCTCCTTTCATTCAGTCAGTAGCTTCAATCATTTATGGACGTTTCTCAATGGCAAAAATCAATGAATATTGTAAATGCACAAACTGTAATTTCTCCGCATTGCAAGGTGCAATTCTGAAATTTTTTGCTTTTTCCTGCTCCTCTTAGCATGATAAAGAAGATTCAAAGAGAGTGAGATGCCAGCTCCTTTCATTCAGTCAGTAGCTTCAATCATTTCTGGACGTTTTTCAATGGCAAAAATCAATGAATATTGTAAATGCACAAACAGTAATTTCTCCGCATTGCAAGGTGCAATTCTGAAATTTTTTGCTTTTTCCTGCTCCTCTTAGCATGATAAAGAACATTCAAAGAGAGTGAGATGCCAGCTCCTTTCATTCAGTCAGTACCTTCAATCATTTCTGGACGTTTTTCAATGGCAAAAATCAATGAATATTGTAAATGCACAAACAGTAATTTCTCCGCATTGCAAGGTGCAATTCTGAAATTTTTTGCTTTTTCCCGCTCCTCTTAGCATGATAAAGAAGATTCAAAGAGAGTGAGGTGCCAGCTCCTTTCATTCAGTCAGTAGCTTCAAACATTTCTGGTATATGAATTACATGTTTTTCAATGGCAAAAATCAATGAATATTGTAAATGCACAAAAAGTAATTTCTCCGCATTGCAAGGTGCAATTCTGAAATTTTTTGCTTTTTCCTGCTCCTCTTAGCATGATAAAGAAGATTCAAAGAGAGTGAGATGCCAGCTCCTTTCATTCAGTCAGTAGCTTCAAACATTTCTGGTATATGAATAACATGATGTTTTTCAATGGCAAAAATCAATGAATATTGTAAATGCACAAACAGTAATTTCTCCGCATTGCAAGGTGCAAGTCTGAAATTTTTTGCTTTTTCCTGCTCCTCTTAGCATGATAAAAAAGATTCAAAGAGAGTGAGATGGCAGCTACTTTCATTCAGTCAGTAGCTTCAATCATTTCTGGACGTTTTTCAATGGTAAAAATCAATGAATATTGTAAATGCACAAACAGTAATTTCTCCACATTGCAAGGTGCAATTCTGAAATTTTTTGCTTTTTCCTGCTCCTCTTAGCATGATAAAGAAGATTCAAAGAGAGTGAGATGCCAGCTCCTTTCATTCAGTCAGTAGCTTCAAACATTTCTGGTATATGAATAACATGATGTTTTTCAATGGCAAAAATCAATGAATATTGTAAATGCACAAACAGTAATTTCTCCGCATTGCAAGGTGCAATTCTGAAATTTCTTGCTTTTTCCTGCTCCTCTTAGCATGATAAAGAAGATTCAAAGAGAGTGAGATGCCAGCTCCTTTCATTCAGTCAGTAGCTTCAATCATTTCTGGTATATGAATAACATGATGTTTTTCAATGGCAAAAATCAATGAATATTGTAAATGCACAAACAGTAATTTCTCCGCATTGCAAGGTGCAATTCTGAAATTTTTTGCTTTTTCCTGCTCCTCTTAGCATGATAAAGAAGATTCAAAGAGAGTGAGATGCCAGCTCCTTTCATTCAGTCAGTAGCTTCAATCATTTCTGGACTTTTTTCAACGGCAAAAATCAATGAATATTGTAAATGCACAAACAGTAATTTCTCCGCATTGCAAGGTGCAATTCTGAAATTTTTTGCTTTTTCCTGCTCCTCTTAGCATGATAAAGAAGATTCAAAGAGAGTGAGATGCCAGCTCCTTTCATTCAGTCAGTAGCTTCAATCATTTCTGGACGTTTTTCAATGGCAAAAATCAATGTATATTGTAAATGCACAAACAGTAATTTCTCCGCATTGCAAGGTGCAATTCTGAAATTTTTTGCTTTTTCCTGCTCCTCTTAGCATGATAAAGAAGATTCAAAGAGAGTGAGATGCCAGCTCCTTTCATTCAGTCAGTAGCTTCAATCATTTCTGGACGTTTTTCAATGGCAAAAATCAATGAATATTGTAAATGCACAAACAGTAATTTCTCCGCATTGCAAGGTGCAATTCTGAAATTTTTTGCTTTTTCCTGCTCCTCTTAGCATGATAAAGAAGATTCAAAGAGAGTGAGATGCCAGCTCCTTTCATTCAGTCAGTAGCTTCAAACATTTCTGGTATATGAATAACATGATGTTTTTCAATGGCAAAAATCAATGAATTTTGTAAATGCACAAACAGCAATTTCTCCGCATTGCAAGGTGCAATTCTGAAATTTTTTGCTTTTTCCTGCTCTTCTTAGCATGATAAAGAAGATTCAAAGAGAGTGAGATGCCAGCTCCTTTCATTCAGTCAGTAGCTTCAATCATTTCTGGACGTTTTTCAATGGCAAAAATCAATGAATATTGTAAATGCACAAACAGTAATTTCTCCGCATTGCGAGGTGCAATTCTGAATTTTTTTGCTTTTTCCTGCTCCTCTTAGCATGATAAAGAAGATTCAAAGAGAGTGAGATGCCAGCTCCTTTCATTCAGTCAGTAGCTTCAATCATTTCTGGTATGTGAATAACATGATGTTTTTCAATGGCAAAAATCAATGAATATTGTAAATGCACAAACAGTAATTTCTCCGCATTGCAAGGTGCAATTCTGAAATGTTTTGCTTTTTCCTGCTCCTCTTAGCATGATAAAGAAGATTCAAAGAGAGTGAGATGCCAGCTCCTTTCATTCAGTCAGTAGCTTCAATCATTTCTGGTATATGAATAACATGATGTTTTTCAATGGCAAAAATCAATGAATATTGTAAATGCACAAACAGTAATTTATTCGCAATGCAAGGTGCAATTCTGAAATTTTTTGGTTTTTCCTGCTCCTCTTAGCATGATAAAGAAGATTCAAAGAGAGTGAGATGCCAGCTCCTTTCATTCAGTCAGTAGCTTCAAACATTTCTGGTATATGAATAACATGATGTTTTTCAATGGCAAAAATCAATGAATATTGTAAATGCACAAACAGTAATTTCTCCGCATTGCAAGGTGCAATTCTGAAATTTTTTGCCTTTTCCTGCTATTCTTAGCATGATAAAGAAGATTCAAAGAGAGTGAGATGCCAGCTCCTTTCATTCAGTCAGTAGCTTCAATCATTTCTGGACGTTTTTCAATGGCAAAAATCAATGAATATTGTAAATGCACAAACAGTAATTTCTCCGCATTGTAAGGTGCAATTCTGAAATTTTTTGCTTTTTCCTGCTCCTCTTAGCATGATAAAGAAGATTCAAAGAGAGTGAGATTCCAGCTCCTTTCATTCAGTCAGTAGCTTCAAACATTTCTGGTATATGAATAACATGATGTTTTTCAATGGCAAAAATCAATGAATATTGTAAATGCACAAACAGTAATTTCTCCGCATTGCAAGGTGCAATTCTGAAATTTTTTGCTTTTTCCTGCTCCTCTTAGCATGATAAAGAAGATTCAAAGAGAGTGAGATGCCAGCTCCTTTCATTCAGTCAGTAGCTTCAATCATTTCTGGTATATGAATAACATGATGTTTTTCAATGGCAAAAATCAATGAATATTGTAAATGCACAAACAGTAATTTCTCCGCATTGCAAGGTGCAATTCTGAAATTTTTTGCTTTTTCCTGCTCCTCTTAGCATGATAAAGAAGATTCAAAGAGAGTGAGATGCCAGCTCCTTTCATTCAGTCGGTAGGTTCAATCATTTCTGGACGTTTTTCAATGGCAAAAATCAATGAATATTGTAAATGCACAAACAGTAATTTCTCCGCATTGCAAGGTGCAATTCTGAAATTTTTTGCTTTTTCCTGCTCCTCTTAGCATGATAAAGAAGATTCAAAGAGAGTGAGATGCCAGCTCCTTTCATTCAGTCAGTAGCTTCAATCATTTCTGGACGTTTTTCAATGGCAAAAATCAATGAATATTGTAAATGCACAAACAGTAATTTCTCCGCATTGCAAGGTGCAATTCTGAAATTTTTTGCTTTTTCCTGCTCCTCTTAGCATGATAAAGAAGATTCAAAGAGAGTGAGATGCCAGCTCCTTTCATTCAGTCAGTAGCTTCAAACATTTCTGGTATATGAATAACATGATGTTTTTCAATGGCAAAAATCAATGAATTTTGTAAATGCACAAACAGCAATTTCTCCGCATTGCAAGGTGCAATTCTGAAATTTTTTGCTTTTTCCTGCTCCTCTTAGCATGATAAAGAAGATTCAAAGAGAGTGAGATGCCAGCTCCTTTCATTCAGTCAGTAGCTTCAAACATTTCTGGTATATGAATAACATGATGTTTTTCAATGGCAAAAATCAATGAATTTTGTAAATGCACAAACAGCAATTTCTCCGCATTGCAAGGTGCAATTCTGAAATTTTTTGCTTTTTCCTGCTCTTCTTAGCATGATAAAGAAGATTCAAAGAGAGTGAGATGCCAGCTCCTTTCATTCAGTCAGTAGCTTCAATCATTTCTGGACGTTTTTCAATGGCAAAAATCAATGAATATTGTAAATGCACAAACAGTAATTTCTCCGCATTGCGAGGTGCAATTCTGAATTTTTTTGCTTTTTCCTGCTCCTCTTAGCATGATAAAGAAGATTCAAAGAGAGTGAGATGCCAGCTCCTTTCATTCAGTCAGTAGCTTCAATCATTTCTGGTATGTGAATAACATGATGTTTTTCAATGGCAAAAATCAATGAATATTGTAAATGCACAAACAGTAATTTCTCCGCATTGCAAGGTGCAATTCTGAAATGTTTTGCTTTTTCCTGCTCCTCTTAGCATGATAAAGAAGATTCAAAGAGAGTGAGATGCCAGCTCCTTTCATTCAGTCAGTAGCTTCAATCATTTCTGGTATATGAATAACATGATGTTTTTCAATGGCAAAAATCAATGAATATTGTAAATGCACAAACAGTAATTTATTCGCATTGCAAGGTGCAATTCTGAAATTTTTTGGTTTTTCCTGCTCCTCTTATCATGATAAAGAAGATTCAAAGAGAGTGAGATGCCAGCTCCTTTCATTCAGTCAGTAGCTTCAAACATTTCTGGTATATGAATAACATGATGTTTTTCAATGGCAAAAATCAATGAATATTGTAAATGCACAAACAGTAATTTCTCCGCATTGCAAGGTGCAATTCTGAAATTTTTTGCCTTTTCCTGCTATTCTTAGCATGATAAAGAAGATTCAAAGAGAGTGAGATGCCAGCTCCTTTCATTCAGTCAGTAGCTTCAATCATTTCTGGACGTTTTTCAATGGCAAAAATCAATGAATATTGTAAATGCACAAACAGTAATTTCTCCGCATTGCAAGGTGCAATTCTGAAATTTTTTGCTTTTTCCTGCTCCTCTTAGCATGATAAAGAAGATTCAAAGAGAGTGAGATTCCAGCTCCTTTCATTCAGTCAGTAGCTTCAAACATTTCTGGTATATGAATAACATGATGTTTTTCAATGGCAAAAATCAATGAATATTGTAAATGCACAAACAGTAATTTCTCCGCATTGCAAGGTGCAATTCTGAAATTTTTTGCTTTTTCCTGCTCCTCTTAGCATGATAAAGAAGATTCAAAGAGAGTGAGATGCCAGCTCCTTTCATTCAGTCAGTAGCTTCAATCATTTCTGGTATATGAATAACATGATGTTTTTCAATGGCAAAAATCAATGAATATTGTAAATGCACAAACAGTAATTTCTCCGCATTGCAAGGTGCAATTCTGAAATTTTTTGCTTTTTCCTGCTCCTCTTAGCATGATAAAGAAGATTCAAAGAGAGTGAGATGCCAGCTCCTTTCATTCAGTCGGTAGGTTCAATCATTTCTGGACGTTTTTCAATGGCAAAAATCAATGAATATTGTAAATGCACAAACAGTAATTTCTCCGCATTGCAAGGTGCAATTCTGAAATTTTTTGCTTTTTCCTGCTCCTCTTAGCATGATAAAGAAGATTCAAAGAGAGTGAGATGCCAGCTCCTTTCATTCAGTCAGTAGCTTCAATCATTTCTGGACGTTTTTCAATGGCAAAAATCAATGAATATTGTAAATGCACAAACAGTAATTTCTCCGCATTGCAAGGTGCAATTCTGAAATTTTTTGCTTTTTCCTGCTCCTCTTAGCATGATAAAGAAGATTCAAAGAGAGTGAGATGCCAGCTCCTTTCATTCAGTCAGTAGCTTCAAACATTTCTGGTATATGAATAACATGATGTTTTTCAATGGCAAAAATCAATGAATTTTGTAAATGCACAAACAGCAATTTCTCCGCATTGCAAGGTGCAATTCTGAAATTTTTTGCTTTTTCCTGCTCCTCTTAGCATGATAAAGAAGATTCAAAGAGAGTGAGATGCCAGCTCCTTTCATTCAGTCAGTAGCTTCAATCATTTCTGGACGTTTTTCAATGGCAAAAATCAATGAATATTGTAAATGCACAAACAGTAATTTCTCCGCATTGCGAGGTGCAATTCTGAAATTTTTTGCTTTTTCCTGCTCCTCTTAGCATGATAAAGAAGATTCAAAGAGAGTGAGATGCCAGCTCCTTTCATTCAGTCAGTAGCTTCAATCATTTCTGGTATATGAATAACAGGATGTTTTTCAATGGCAAAAATCAATGAATATTGTAAATGCAAAAACAGTAATTTATTCGCATTGCAAGGTGCAATTCTGAAATTTTTTGCTTTTTCCTGCTCCTTTTAGCATGATAAAGAAGATTCAAAGAGAGTGAGATGCCAGCTCCTTTCATTCAGTCAGTAGCTTCAAACATTTCTGGTATATGAATAACATGATGTTTTTCAATGGCAAAAATCAATGAATATTGTAAATGCACAAACAGTAATTTCTCCGCATTGCAAGGTGCAATTCTGAAATTTTTTGCCTTTTCCTGCTCCTCTTAGCATGATAAAGAAGATTCAAAGAGAGTGAGATGCCAGCTCCTTTCATTGAGTCAGTAGCTTCAATCATTTCTGGACGTTTTTCAATGGCAAAAATCAATGAATATTGTAAATGCACAAACAGTAATTTCTCCGCATTGCAAGGTGCAATTCTGAAATTTTTTGCTTTTTCCTGCTCCTCTTAGCATGATAAAGAAGATTCAAAGAGAGTGAGATGCCAGCTCCTTTCATTCAGTCAGTAGCTTCAAACATTTCTGGTATATGAATAACATGATGTTTTTCAATGGCAAAAATCAATGAATATTGTAAATGCACAAACAGTAATTTCTCCGCATTGCAAGGTGCAATTCTGAAATTTTTTGCTTTTTCCTGCTCCTCTTAGCATGATAAAGAAGATTCAAAGAGAGTGAGATGCCAGCTCCTTTCATTCAGTCAGTAGCTTCAATCATTTCTGGACGTTTTTCAATGGCAAAAATCAATGAATATTGTAAATGCACAAACAGTAATTTCTCCGCATTGCAAGGTGCAATTCTGAAATTTTTTGCTTTTTCCTGCTCCTCTTAGCATGATAAAGAAGATTCAAAGAGAGTGAGATGCCAGCTCCTTTCATTCAGTCAGTAGCTTCAATCATTTCTGGTATATGAATAACATGATGTTTTTCAATGGCAAAAATCAATGAATATTGTAAATGCACAAACAGTAATTTCTCCGCATTGCAAGGTGCAATTCTGAAATTTTTTGCTTTTTCCTGCTCCTCTTAGCATGATAAAGAAGATTCAAAGAGAGTGAGATGCTAGCTCCTTTCATTCAGTCAGTAGCTTCAATCATTTCTGGACGTTTTTCAATGGCAAAAATCAATGAATATTGTAAATGCACAAACAGTAATTTCTCCGCATTGCAAGGTGCAATTCTGAAATTTTTTGCTTTTTCCTGCTCCTTTTAGCATGATAAAGAAGATTCAAAGAGAGTGACATGCCAGCTCCTTTCATTCAGTCAGTAGCTTCAAACATTTCTGGTATATGAATAACATGATGTTTTTCAATGGCAAAAATCAATGAATATTGTAAATGCACAAACAGTAATTTCTCCGCATTGCAAGGAGCAATTCTGAAATTTTTTGCATTTTCCTGCTCCTCTTAGCATGATAAAGAAGATTCAAATAGAGTGAGATGCCAGCTCCTTTCATTCAGTCAGTAGCTTCAATCATTTCTGGACGTTTTTCAATGGCAAAAATCAATGAATATTGTAAATGCACAAACAGTAATTTCTCCGCATTGCAAGGTGCAATTCTGAAATTTTTTGCTTTTTCCTGCTCCTCTTAGCATGATAAAGAAGATTCAAAGAGAGTGAGATGCCAGCTCCTTTCATTCAGTGAGTAGCTTCAAACATTTCTGGACGTTTTTCAATGGCAAAAATCAATGAATATTGTAAATGCACAAACAGTAATTTCTCCGCATTGCAAGGTGCAATTCTGAAATTTTTTGCTTTTTCCTGCTCCTCTTAGCATGATAAAGAAGATTCAAAGAGAGTGAGATGCCAGCTCCTTTCATTCAGTCAGTAGCTTCAATCATTTCTGGTATATGAATAACATGATGTTTAACAATGGCAAAAATCAATGAATATTGTAAATGCACAAACAGTAATTTCTCCGCATTGCAAGGTGCAATTCTGAAATTTTTTGCTTTTTCCTGCTCCTCTTAGCATGATAAAGAAGATTCAAAGAGAGTGAGATGCCAGCTCCTTTCATTCAGTCAGTAGCTTCAATCATTTCTGGATGTTTTTCAATGGCAAAAATCAATGAATATTGTAAATGCACAAACAGTAATTTCTCCGCATTGCAAGGTGCAATTCTGAAATTTTTTGCTTTTTCCTGCTCCTCTTAGCATGATAAAGAAGATTCAAAGAGAGTGAGATGCCAGCTCCTTTCATTCAGTCAGTAGCTTCAATCATTTCTGGACGTTTTTCAACGGCAAAAATCAATGAATATTGTAAATGCACAAACAGTAATTTCTCCGCATTGCAAGGTGCAATTCTGAAATTTTTTGCTTTTTCCTGCTCCTCTTAGCATGATAAAAAAGATTCAAAGAGAGTGAGATGCCAGCTCCTTTCATTCAGTCAGTAGCTTCAATCATTTCTGGACGTTTTTCAATGGCAAAAATCAATGAATATTGTAAATGCACAAACAGTAATTTCTCCGCATTGCAAGGTGCAATTCTGAAATTTTTTGCTTTTTCCTGCTCCTCTTAGCATGATAAAGAAGATTCAAACAGAGTGAGATGCCAGCTCCTTTCATTCAGTCAGTAGCTTCAATCATTTCTGGACGTTTTTCAATGGCAAAAATCAATGAATATTGTAAATGCACAAACAGTAATTTCTCCGTATTGCAAGGTGCAATTCTGAAATTTTTTGCTTTTTCCTGCTCCTCTTAGCATGATAAAGAAGATTCAAAGAGAGTGAGATGCCAGCTCCTTTCATTCAGTCAGTAGCTTCAATCATTTCTGGACGTTTTTCAATGGCAAAAATCAATGAATATTGTAAATGCACAAGCAGTAATTTCTCCGCATTGCAAGGTGCAATTCTGAAATTTTTTGCTTTTTCCTGCTCCTCTTAGCATGATAAAGAAGATTCAAAGAGACTGAGATGCCAGCTCCTTTCATTCAGTCAGTAGCTTCAATCATTTCTGGACGTTTTTCAATGGCAAAAATCAATGAATATTGTAAATGCACAAACAGTAATTTCTCCGCATTGCAAGGTGCAATTCTGAAATTTTTTACTTTTTCCTGCTCCTCTTAGCATGAAAAAGAAGATTCAAAGAGAGTGAGATGCCAGCTCCTTTCATTCAGTCAGTAGCTTCAATCATTTCTGGTATATGAATAACATGATGTTTTTCAATGGCAAAAATCAATGAATATTGTAAATGCACAAACAGTAATTTCTCCGCATTGCAAGGTGCAATTCTGAAATTTTTTGCTTTTTCCTGCTCCTCTTAGCATGATAAAGAAGATTCAAAGAGAGTGAGATGCCAGCTCCTTTCATTCAGTCAGTAGCTTCAATCATTTCTGGACGTTTTTCAATGGCAAAAATCAATGAATATTGTAAATGCACAAACAGTAATTTCTCCGCATTGCAAGGTGCAATTCTGAAATTTTTTGCTTTTTCCTGCTCCTCTTAGCATGATAAAGAAGATTCAAAGAGAGTGAGATGCCAGCTCCTTTCATTCAGTCAGTAGCTTCAATCATTTCTGGTATATGAATAACATGATGTTTTTCAATGGCAAAAATCAATGAATATTGTAAATGCACAAACAGTAATTTCTCCGCATTGCAAGGTGCAATTCTGAAATTTTTTGCTTTTTCCTGCTCCTCTTAGCATGATAAAGAAGATTCAAAGAGAGTGAGATGCCAGCTCCTTTCATTCAGTCAGTAGCTTCAAACATTTCTGGACGTTTTTCAATGGCAAAAATCAATGAATATTGTAAATGCACAAACAGTAATTTCTCCGCATTGCAAGGTGCAATTCTGAAATTTTTTGCTTTTTCCTGCTCCTCTTAGCATGATAAAGAAGATTCAAAGAGAGTGAGATGCCAGCTCCTTTCATTCAGTCAGTAGCTTCAATCATTTCTGGTATATGAATAACATGATGTTTAACAATGGCAAAAATCAATGAATATTGTAAATGCACAAACAGTAATTTCTCCGCATTGCAAGGTGCAATTCTGAAATTTTTTGCTTTTTCCTGCTCCTCTTAGCATGATAAAGAAGATTCAAAGAGAGTGAGATGCCAGCTCCTTTCATTCAGTCAGTAGCTTCAATCATTTCTGGATGTTTTTCAATGGCAAAAATCAATGAATATTGTAAATGCACAAACAGTAATTTCTCCGCATTGCAAGGTGCAATTCTGAAATTTTTTGCTTTTTCCTGCTCCTCTTAGCATGATAAAGAAGATTCAAAGAGAGTGAGATGCCAGCTCCTTTCATTCAGTCAGTAGCTTCAATCATTTCTGGACGTTTTTCAACGGCAAAAATCAATGAATATTGTAAATGCACAAACAGTAATTTCTCCGCATTGCAAGGTGCAATTCTGAAATTTTTTGCTTTTTCCTGCTCCTCTTAGCATGATAAAGAAGATTCAAAGAGAGTGAGATGCCAGCTCCTTTCATTCAGTCAGTAGCTTCAATCATTTCTGGACGTTTTTCAATGGCAAAAATCAATGAATATTGTAAATGCACAAACAGTAATTTCTCCGCATTGCAAGGTGCAATTCTGAAATTTTTTGCTTTTTCCTGCTCCTCTTAGCATGATAAAGAAGATTCAAAGAGAGTGAGATGCCAGCTCCTTTCATTCAGTCAGTAGCTTCAATCATTTCTGGACGTTTTTCAATGGCAAAAATCAATGAATATTGTAAATGCACAAACTAATTTCTCCGTATTGCAAGGTGCAATTCTGATATTTTTTGCTTTTTCCTGCTCCTCTTAGCATGATAAAGAAGATTCAAAGAGAGTGAGATGCCAGCTCCTTTCATTCAGTCAGTAGCTTCAATCATTTCTGGACGTTTTTCAATGGCAAAAATCAATGAATATTGTAAATGCACAAGCAGTAATTTCTCCGCATTGCAAGGTGCAATTCTGAAATTTTTTGCTTTTTCCTGCTCCTCTTAGCATGATAAAGAAGATTCAAAGAGACTGAGATGCCAGCTCCTTTCATTCAGTCAGTAGCTTCAATCATTTCTGGACGTTTTTCAATGGCAAAAATCAATGAATATTGTAAATGCACAAACAGTAATTTCTCCGCATTGCAAGGTGCAATTCTGAAATTTTTTACTTTTTCCTGCTCCTCTTAGCATGAAAAAGAAGATTCAAAGAGAGTGAGATGCCAGCTCCTTTCATTCAGTCAGTAGCTTCAATCATTTCTGGTATATGAATAACATGATGTTTTTCAATGGCAAAAATCAATGAATATTGTAAATGCACAAACAGTAATTTCTCCGCATTGCAAGGTGCAATTCTGAATTTTTTTGCTTTTTCCTGCTCCTCTTAGCATGATAAAGAAGATTCAAAGAGAGTGAGATGCCAGCTCCTTTCATTCAGTCAGTAGCTTCAATCATTTCTGGACGTTTTTCAATGGCAAAAATCAATGAATATTGTAAATGCACAAACAGTAATTTCTCCGCATTGCAAGGTGCAATTCTGAAATTTTTTGCTTTTTCCTGCTCCTCTTAGCATGATAAAGAAGATTCAAAGAGAGTGAGATGCCAGCTCCTTTCATTCAGTCAGTAGCTTCAATCATTTCTGGTATATGAATAACATGATGTTTTTCAATGGCAAAAATCAATGAATATTGTAAATGCACAAACAGTAATTTCTCCGCATTGCAAGGTGCAATTCTGAAATTTTTTGCTTTTTCCTGCTCCTCTTAGCATGATAAAGAAGATTCAAAGAGAGTGGGATGCCAGCTCCTTTCTTTCAGTCAGTAGCTTCAATCATTTCTGGTATATGAATAACATGATGTTTTTCAATGGCAAAAATCAATGAATATTATAAATGCACAAACAGTAATTTCTCCGTATTGCAAGGTGCAATTCTGAAATTTTTTGCCTTTTCCTGCTCCTCTTAGCATGATAAAGAAGATTCAAAGAGAGTGAGATGCCAGCTCCTTTCATTCAGTCAGTAGCTTCAATCATTTCTGGACGTTTTTCAATGGCAAAAATCAATGAATATTGTAAATGCACAAACAGTAATTTCTCCGCATTGCAAGGTGCAATTCTGAAATTTTTTGCTTTTTCCTGCTCCTCTTAGCATGATAAAGAAGATTCAAAGAGAGTGAGATGCCAGCTCCTTTCATTCAGTCAGTAGCTTCAAACATTTCTGGTATATGAATAACATGATGTTTTTCAATGGCAAAAATCAATGAATATTGTAAATGCACAAACAGTAATTTCTCCGCATTGCAAGGTGCAATTCTGAAATTTTTTGCTTTTTCCTGCTCCTCTTAGCATGATAAAGAAGATTCAAAGAGAGTGAGATGCCAGCTCCTTTCATTCAGTCAGTAGCTTCAATCATTTCTGGACGTTTTTCAATGGCAAAAATCAATGAATATTGTAAATGCACAAACAGTAATTTCTCCGCATTGCAAGGTGCAATTCTGAAATTTTTTGCTTTTTCCTGCTCCTCTTAGCATGATAAAGAAGATTCAAAGAGAGTGAGATGCCAGCTCCTTTCATTCAGTCAGTAGCTTCAATCATTTCTGGACGTTTTTCAATGGCAAAAATCAATGAATATTGTAAATGCACAAACTGCAATTTCTCCGCATTGCAAGGTGCAATTCTGAAATTTTTTGCTTTTTCCTGCTCCTCTTAGCATGATAAAGAAGATTCAAAGAGAGTGAGATGCCAGCTCCTTTCATTCAGTCAGTAGCTTCAATCATTTCTGGTATATGAATAACATGATGTTTTTCAATGGCAAAAATCAATGAATATTGTAAATGCACAAACAGTAGTTTCTCCGCATTGCAAGGTGCAATTCTGAAATTTTTTGCTTTTTCCTGCTCCTCTTAGCATGATAAAGAAGATTCAAAGAGAGTGAGATGCCAGCTCCTTTCATTCAGTCAGTAGCTTCAATCATTTCTGGACGTTTTTCAATGGCAAAAATCATTGAATATTGTAAATGCACAAACAGTAATTTCTCCGCATTGCAAGGTGCAATTCTGAAATTTTTTACTTTTTCCTGCTCCTCTTAGCATGATAAAGAAGATTCAAAGAGAGTGAGATGCCACAGCTCCTTTCATTCAGTCAGTAGCTTCAATCATTTCTGGTATATGAATAACATGATGTTTTTCAATCGCAAAAATCAATGAATATTGTAAATGCACAAACAGTAATTTCTCCGCATTGCAAGGTGCAATTCTGAAATTTTTTACTTTTTCCTGCTCCTCTTAGCATGAAAAAGAAGATTCAAAGAGAGTGAGATGCCAGCTCCTTTCATTCAGTCAGTAGCTTCAATCATTTCTGGTATATGAATAACATGATGTTTTTCAATGGCAAAAATCAATGAATATTGTAAATGCACAAACAGTAATTTCTCCGCATTGCAAGGTGCAATTCTGAATTTTTTTGCTTTTTCCTGCTCCTCTTAGCATGATAAAGAAGATTCAAAGAGAGTGAGATGCCAGCTCCTTTCATTCAGTCAGTAGCTTCAATCATTTCTGGACGTTTTTCAATGGCAAAAATCAATGAATATTGTAAATGCACAAACAGTAATTTCTCCGCATTGCAAGGTGCAATTCTGAAATTTTTTGCTTTTTCCTGCTCCTCTTAGCATGATAAAGAAGATTCAAAGAGAGTGAGATGCCAGCTCCTTTCATTCAGTCAGTAGCTTCAATCATTTCTGGTATATGAATAACATGATGTTTTTCAATGGCAAAAATCAATGAATATTGTAAATGCACAAACAGTAATTTCTCCGCATTGCAAGGTGCAATTCTGAAATTTTTTGCTTTTTCCTGCTCCTCTTAGCATGATAAAGAAGATTCAAAGAGAGTGGGATGCCAGCTCCTTTCTTTCAGTCAGTAGCTTCAATCATTTCTGGTATATGAATAACATGATGTTTTTCAATGGCAAAAATCAATGAATATTATAAATGCACAAACAGTAATTTCTCCGCATTGCAAGGTGCAATTCTGAAATTTTTTGCCTTTTCCTGCTCCTCTTAGCATGATAAAGAAGATTCAAAGAGAGTGAGATGCCAGCTCCTTTCATTCAGTCAGTAGCTTCAATCATTTCTGGACGTTTTTCAATGGCAAAAATCAATGAATATTGTAAATGCACAAACAGTAATTTCTCCGCATTGCAAGGTGCAATTCTGAAATTTTTTGCTTTTTCCTGCTCCTCTTAGCATGATAAAGAAGATTCAAAGAGAGTGAGATGCCAGCTCCTTTCATTCAGTCAGTAGCTTCAAACATTTCTGGTATATGAATAACATGATGTTTTTCAATGGCAAAAATCAATGAATATTGTAAATGCACAAACAGTAATTTCTCCGCATTGCAAGGTGCAATTCTGAAATTTTTTGCTTTTTCCTGCTCCTCTTAGCATGATAAAGAAGATTCAAAGAGAGTGAGATGCCAGCTCCTTTCATTCAGTCAGTAGCTTCAATCATTTCTGGACGTTTTTCAATGGCAAAAATCAATGAATATTGTAAATGCACAAACAGTAATTTCTCCGCATTGCAAGGTGCAATTCTGAAATTTTTTGCTTTTTCCTGCTCCTCTTAGCATGATAAAGAAGATTCAAAGAGAGTGAGATGCCAGCTCCTTTCATTCAGTCAGTAGCTTCAATCATTTCTGGACGTTTTTCAATGGCAAAAATCAATGAATATTGTAAATGCACAAACTGCAATTTCTCCGCATTGCAAGGTGCAATTCTGAAATTTTTTGCTTTTTCCTGCTCCTCGTAGCATGATAAAGAAGATTCAAAGAGAGTGAGATGCCAGCTCCTTTCATTCAGTCAGTAGCTTCAATCATTTCTGGTATATGAATAACATGATGTTTTTCAATGGCAAAAATCAATGAATATTGTAAATGCACAAACAGTAGTTTCTCCGCATTGCAAGGTGCAATTCTGAAATTTTTTGCTTTTTCCTGCTCCTCTTAGCATGATAAAGAAGATTCAAAGAGAGTGAGATGCCAGCTCCTTTCATTCAGTCAGTAGCTTCAATCATTTCTGGACGTTTTTCAATGGCAAAAATCATTGAATATTGTAAATGCACAAACAGTAATTTCTCCGCATTGCAAGGTGCAATTCTGAAATTTTTTACTTTTTCCTGCTCCTCTTAGCATGATAAAGAAGATTCAAAGAGAGTGAGATGCCACAGCTCCTTTCATTCAGTCAGTAGCTTCAATCATTTCTGGTATATGAATAACATGATGTTTTTCAATCGCAAAAATCAATGAATATTGTAAATGCACAAACAGTAATTTCTCCGCATTGCAAGGTGCAATTCTGAAATGTTTTGCTTTTTCCTGCTCCTCTTAGCATGATAAAGAAGATTCAAAGAGAGTGAGATGCCAGCTCCTTTCATTCAGTCAGTAGCTTCAATCATTTCTGGACGTTTTTCAATGGCAAAAATCAATGAATATTGTAAATGCACAAACAGTAATTTCTCCGCATTGCAAGGTGCAATTCTGAAATTTTTTGCTTTTTCCTGCTCCTCTTAGCATGACAAAGAAGATTCAAAGAGAGTGAGATGCCAGATCCTTTCCTTCAGTCAGTAGCTTCAATCATTTCTGGTATATGAATAACATGATGTTTTTCAATGGCAAAAATCAATGAATTTTGTAAATGCACAAACAGTAATTTCTCCGCATTGCAAGGCGCAATTCTGAAATTTTTTCTTTTTCCTGCTCCTCTTAGCATGATAAAGAAGTTTCAAAGAGAGTGAGATGCCAGCTCCTTTCATTCAGTCAGTAGCTTCAATCATTTCTGGACATTTTTCAATGGCAAAAATCAATGAATATTGTAAATGCACAAACAGTAATTTCTCCGCATTGCAAGGTGCAATTCTGAATTTTTTTGCTTTTTCCTGCTCCTCTTAGCATGATAAAGAAGATTCAAAGAGAGTGAGATGCCAGCTCCTTTCATTCAGTCAGTAGCTTCAATCATTTCTGGACGTTTTTCAATGGCAAAAATCAATGAATATTGTAAATGCACAAACAGTAATTTCTCCGCATTGCAAGGTGCAATTCTGAAATTTTTTGCTTTTTCCTGCTCCTCTTAGCATGATAAAGAAGATTCAAAGAGAGTGAGATGCCAGCTCCTTTCATTCAGTCAGTAGCTTCAATCATTTCTGGACGTTTTTCAATGGCAAAAATCATTGAATATTGTAAATGCACAAACAGTAATTTCTCCGCATTGCAAGGTGCAATTCTGAAATTTTTTACTTTTTCCTGCTCCTCTTATCATGATAAAGAAGATTCAAAGAGAGTGAGATGCCAGCTCCTTTCATTCAGTCAGTAGCTTCAATCATTTCTGGTATATGAATAACATGATGTTTTTCAATCGCAAAAATCAATGAATATTGTAAATGCACAAACAGTAATTTCTCCGCATTGCAAGGTGCAATTCTGAAATGTTTTGCTTTTTCCTGCTCCTCTTAGCATGATAAAGAAGATTCAAAGAGAGTGAGATGCCAGCTCCTTTCATTCAGTCAGTAGCTTCAATCATTTCTGGACGTTTTTCAATGGCAAAAATCAATGAATATTGTAAATGCACAAACAGTAATTTCTCCGCATTGCAAGGTGCAATTCTGAAATTTTTTGCTTTTTCCTGCTCCTCTTAGCATGACAAAGAAGATTCAAAGAGAGTGAGATGCCAGATCCTTTCCTTCAGTCAGTAGCTTCAATCATTTCTGGTATATGAATAACATGATGTTTTTCAATGGCAAAAATCAATGAATTTTGTAAATGCACAAACAGTAATTTCTCCGCATTGCAAGGCGCAATTCTGAAATTTTTTGCTTTTTCCTGCTCCTCTTAGCATGATAAAGAAGATTCAAAGAGAGTGAGATGCCAGCTCCTTTCATTCAGTCAGTAGCTTCAATCATTTCTGGACATTTTTCAATGGCAAAAATCAATGAATATTGTAAATGCACAAACAGTAATTTCTCCGCATTGCAAGGTGCAATTCTGAAATGTTTTGCTTTTTCCTGCTCCTCTTAGCATGATAAAGAAGATTCAAAGAGAGTGAGATGCCAGCTCCTTTCATTCAGTCAGTAGCTTCAATCATTTCTGGACGTTTTTCAATGGCAAAAATCAATGAATATTGTAAATGCACAAACAGTAATTTCTCCGCATTGCAAGGTGCAATTCTGAAATTTTTTGCTTTTTCCTGCTCCTCTTAGCATGACAAAGAAGATTCAAAGAGAGTGAGATGCCAGATCCTTTCCTTCAGTCAGTAGCTTCAATCATTTCTGGTATATGAATAACATGATGTTTTTCAATGGCAAAAATCAATGAATTTTGTAAATGCACAAACAGTAATTTCTCCGCATTGCAAGGCGCAATTCTGAAATTTTTTGCTTTTTCCTGCTCCTCTTAGCATGATAAAGAAGATTCAAAGAGAGTGAGATGCCAGCTCCTTTCATTCAGTCAGTAGCTTCAATCATTTCTGGACATTTTTCAATGGCAAAAATCAATGAATATTGTAAATGCACAAACAGTAATTTCTCCGCATTGCAAGGTGCAATTCTGAAATTTTTTGCTTTTTCCTGCTCCTCTTAGCATGATAAAGAAGATTCAAAGAGAGTGAGATGCCAGCTACTTTCATTCAGTCAGTAGCTTCAATCATTTCTGGACGTTTTTCAATGGCAAAAATCAATGAATATTGTAAATGCACAAACAGTAATTTCTCCGCATTGCAAGGTGCAATTCTGAAATTTTTTGCTTTTTCCTGCTCCTCTTAGCATGATAAAGAAGATTCAAAGAGAGTGAGATGCCAGCTCCTTTCATTCAGTCAGTAGCTTCA
Organism: Phyllobates terribilis; assembly: GCF_046119375.1. Taxonomy (NCBI): domain Eukaryota; kingdom Metazoa; phylum Chordata; class Amphibia; order Anura; family Dendrobatidae; genus Phyllobates; species Phyllobates terribilis. The sequence continues at coordinate 562,560 of NW_027363601.1, read as the reverse complement.
ATCATTTCTGGACGTTTTTCAATGGCAAAAATCAATGAATATTGTAAATGCACAAACTGCAATTTCTCCGCATTGCAAGGTGCAATTCTGAAATTTTTTGCTTTTTCCTGCTCCTCTTAGCATGATAAAGAAGATTCAAAGAGAGTGAGATGCCAGCTCCTTTCATTCAGTCAGTAGCTTCAATCATTTCTGGTATATGAATAACATGATGTTTTTCAATGGCAAAAATCAATGAATATTGTAAATGCACAAACAGTAATTTCTCCGCATTGCAAGGTGCAATTCTGAAATTTTTTGCTTTTTCCTGCTCCTCTTAGCATGATAAAGAAGATTCAAAGAGAGTGAGATGCCAGCTCCTTTCATTCAGTCAGTAGCTTCAATCATTTCTGGACGTTTTTCAATGGCAAAAATCATTGAATTTTGTAAATGCACAAACAGTAATTTCTCCGCATTGCAAGGTGCAATTCTGAAATTTTTTACTTTTTCCTGCTCCTCTTAGCATGATAAAGAAGATTCAAAGAGAGTGAGATGCCACAGCTCCTTTCATTCAGTCAGTAGCTTCAATCATTTCTGGTATATGAATAACATGATGTTTTTCAATCGCAAAAATCAATGAATATTGTAAATGCACAAACAGTAATTTCTCCGCATTGCAAGGTGCAATTCTGAAATGTTTTGCTTTTTCCTGCTCCTCTTAGCATGATAAAGAAGATTCAAAGAGAGTGAGATGCCAGCTCCTTTCATTCAGTCAGTAGCTTCAATCATTTCTGGACGTTTTTCAATGGCAAAAATCAATGAATATTGTAAATGCACAAACAGTAATTTCTCCGCATTGCAAGGTGCAATTCTGAAATTTTTTGCTTTTTCCTGCTCCTCTTAGCATGACAAAGAAGATTCAAAGAGAGTGAGATGCCAGATCCTTTCCTTCAGTCAGTAGCTTCAATCATTTCTGGTATATGAATAACATGATGTTTTTCAATGGCAAAAATCAATGAATTTTGTAAATGCACAAACAGTAATTTCTCCGCATTGCAAGGCGCAATTCTGAAATTTTTTCTTTTTCCTGCTCCTCTTAGCATGATAAAGAAGTTTCAAAGAGAGTGAGATGCCAGCTCCTTTCATTCAGTCAGTAGCTTCAATCATTTCTGGACATTTTTCAATGGCAAAAATCAATGAATATTGTAAATGCACAAACAGTAATTTCTCCTCATTGCAAGGTGCAATTCTGAAATTTTTTGCTTTTTCCTGCTCCTCTTAGCATGATAAAGAAGATTCAAAGAGAGTGAGATGCCAGCTCCTTTCATTCAGTCAGTAGCTTCAATCATTTCTGGACGTTTTTCAATGGCAAAAATCAATGAATATTGTAAATGCACAAACAGTAATTTCTCCGCATTGCAAGGTGCAATTCTGAAATTTTTTTCTTTTTCCTGCTCCTCTTAGCATGATAAAGAAGATTCAAAGAGAGTGAGATGCCAGCTCCTTTCATTCAGTCAGTAGCTTCAATCATTTCTGGACGTTTTTCAATGGCAAAAATCATTGAATATTGTAAATGCACAAACAGTAATTTCTCCGCATTGCAAGGTGCAATTCTGAAATTTTTTACTTTTTCCTGCTCCTCTTAGCATGATAAAGAAGATTCAAAGAGAGTGAGATGCCAGCTCCTTTCATTCAGTCAGTAGCTTCAATCATTTCTGGTATATGAATAACATGATGTTTTTCAATCGCAAAAATCAATGAATATTGTAAATGCACAAACAGTAATTTCTCCGCATTGCAAGGTGCAATTCTGAAATGTTTTGATTTTTCCTGCTCCTCTTAGCATGATAAAGAAGATTCAAAGAGAGTGAGATGCCAGCTCCTTTCATTCAGTCAGTAGCTTCAATCATTTCTGGACGTTTTTCAATGGCAAAAATCAATGAATATTGTAAATGCACAAACAGTAATTTCTCCGCATTGCAAGGTGCAATTCTGAAATTTTTTGCTTTTTCCTGCTCCTCTTAGCATGACAAAGAAGATTCAAAGAGAGTGAGATGCCAGATCCTTTCCTTCAGTCAGTAGCTTCAATCATTTCTGGTATATGAATAACATGATGTTTTTCAATGGCAAAAATCAATGAATTTTGTAAATGCACAAACAGTAATTTCTCCGCATTGCAAGGCGCAATTCTGAAATTTTTTGCTTTTTCCTGCTCCTCTTAGCATGATAAAGAAGATTCAAAGAGAGTGAGATGCCAGCTCCTTTCATTCAGTCAGTAGCTTCAATCATTTCTGGACATTTTTCAATGGCAAAAATCAATGAATATTGTAAATGCACAAACAGTAATTTCTCCGCATTGCAAGGTGCAATTCTGAAATGTTTTGCTTTTTCCTGCTCCTCTTAGCATGATAAAGAAGATTCAAAGAGAGTGAGATGCCAGCTCCTTTCATTCAGTCAGTAGCTTCAATCATTTCTGGACGTTTTTCAATGGCAAAAATCAATGAATATTGTAAATGCACAAACAGTAATTTCTCCGCATTGCAAGGTGCAATTCTGAAATTTTTTGCTTTTTCCTGCTCCTCTTAGCATGACAAAGAAGATTCAAAGAGAGTGAGATGCCAGATCCTTTCCTTCAGTCAGTAGCTTCAATCATTTCTGGTATATGAATAACATGATGTTTTTCAATGGCAAAAATCAATGAATTTTGTAAATGCACAAACAGTAATTTCTCCGCATTGCAAGGCGCAATTCTGAAATTTTTTGCTTTTTCCTGCTCCTCTTAGCATGATAAAGAAGATTCAAAGAGAGTGAGATGCCAGCTCCTTTCATTCAGTCAGTAGCTTCAATCATTTCTGGACATTTTTCAATGGCAAAAATCAATGAATATTGTAAATGCACAAACAGTAATTTCTCCGCATTGCAAGGTGCAATTCTGAAATTTTTTGCTTTTTCCTGCTCCTCTTAGCATGATAAAGAAGATTCAAAGAGAGTGAGATGCCAGCTCCTTTCATTCAGTCAGTAGCTTCAATCATTTCTGGACGTTTTTCAATGGCAAAAATCAATGAATATTGTAAATGCACAAACAGTAATTTCTCCGCATTGCAAGGTGCAATTCTGAAATTTTTTGCTTTTTCCTGCTCCTCTTAGCATGATAAAGAAGATTCAAAGAGAGTGAGATGCCAGCTCCTTTCATTCAGTCAGTAGCTTCAATCATTTCTGGACGTTTTTCAATGGCAAAAATCAATGAATATTGTAAATGCACAAACTGCAATTTCTCCGCATTGCAAGGTGCAATTCTGAAATTTTTTGCTTTTTCCTGCTCCTCTTAGCATGATAAAGAAGATTCAAAGAGAGTGAGATGCCAGCTCCTTTCATTCAGTCAGTAGCTTCAATCATTTCTGGTATATGAATAACATGATGTTTTTCAATGGCAAAAATCAATGAATATTGTAAATGCACAAACAGTAATTTCTCCGCATTGCAAGGTGCAATTCTGAAATTTTTTGCTTTTTCCTGCTCCTCTTAGCATGATAAAGAAGATTCAAAGAGAGTGAGATGCCAGCTCCTTTCATTCAGTCAGTAGCTTCAATCATTTCTGGACGTTTTTCAATGGCAAAAATCAATGAATATTGTAAATGCACAAACTGCAATTTCTCCGCATTGCAAGGTGCAATTCTGAAATTTTTTGCTTTTTCCTGCTCCTCTTAGCATGATAAAGAAGATTCAAAGAGAGTGAGATGCCAGCTCCTTTCATTCAGTCAGTAGCTTCAATCATTTCTGGTATATGAATAACATGATGTTTTTCAATAGCAAAAATCAATGAATATTGTAAATGCACAAACAGTAATTTCTCCGCATTGCAAGGTGCAATTCTGAAATTTTTGGCTTTTTCCTGCTCCTCTTAGCATGATAAAGAAGATTCAAAGAGAGTGAGATGCCAGCTCCTTTCATTCAGTCAGTAGCTTCAATCATTTCTGGACGTTTTTCAATGGCAAAAATCAATGAATATTGTAAATGCACAAACAGTAATTTCTCCGCATTGCAAGGTGCAATTCTGAAATTTTTTGCTTTTTCCTGCTCCTCTTAGCATGATAAACAAGATTCAAAGAGAGTGAGATGCCAGCTCCTTTCATTCAGTCAGTAGCTTCAATCATTTCTGGAAGTTTTTCAATGGCAAAAATCATTGAATATTGTAAATGCACAAACAGTAATTTCTCCGCATTGCAAGGTGCAATTCTGAAATTTTTTACTTTTTCCTGCTCCTCTTAGCATGATAAAGAAGATTCAAAGAGAATGAGATGCCAGCTCCTTTCATTCAGTCAGTAGCTTCAATCATTTCTGGTATATGAATAACATGATGTTTTTCAATGGCAAAAATCAATGAATATTGTAAATGCACAAACAGTAATTTCTCCGCATTGCAAGGTGCAATTCTGAAATTTTTTGCCTTTTCCTGCTCCTCTTAGCATGATAAAGAAGATTCAAAGAGAGTGAGATGCCAGCTCCTTTCATTCAGTCAGTAGCTTCAATCATTTCTGGACGTTTTTCAATGGCAAAAATCAATGAATATTGTAAATGCACAAACAGTAATTTCTCCGCATTGCAAGGTGCAATTCTGAAATTTTTTGCTTTTACCTGCTCCTCTTAGCATGATAAAGAAGATTCAAAGAGAGTGAGATGCCAGCTCCTTTCATTCAGTCAGTAGCTTCAAACATTTCTGGTATATGAATAACATGATGTTTTTCAAAGGCAAAAATCAATGAATATTGTAAATGCACAAACAGTAATTTCTCCGCATTGCAAGGTGCAATTCTGAAATTTTTTGCTTTTTCCTGCTCCTCTTAGCATGATAAAGAAGATTCAAAGAGAGTGAGATGCCAGCTCCTTTCATTCAGTCAGTAGCTTCAATCATTTCTGGACGTTTTTCAATGGCAAAAATCAATGAATATTGTAAATGCACAAACAGTAATTTCTCCGCATTGCAAGGTGCAATTCTGAAATTTTTTGCTTTTTCCTGCTCCTCTTAGCATGATAAAGAAGATTCAAAGAGAGTGAGATGCCAGCTCCTTTCATTCAGTCAGTAGCTTCAATCATTTCTGGACGTTTTTCAATGGCAAAAATCAATGAATATTGTAAATGCACAAACTGCAATTTCTCCGCATTGCAAGGTGCAATTCTGAAATTTTTTGCTTTTTCCTGCTCCTCTTAGCATGATAAAGAAGATTCAAAGAGAGTGAGATGCCAGCTCCTTTCATTCAGTCAGTAGCTTCAATCATTTCTGGTATATGAATAACATGATGTTTTTCAATGGCAAAAATCAATGAATATTGTAAATGCACAAACAGTAATTTCTCCGCATTGCAAGGTGCAATTCTGAAATTTTTTGCTTTTTCCTGCTCCTCTTAGCATGATAAAGAAGATTCAAAGAGAGTGAGATGCCAGCTCCTTTCATTCAGTCAGTAGCTTCAATCATTTCTGGACGTTTTTCAATGGCAAAAATCATTGAATATTGTAAATGCACAAACAGTAATTTCTCCGCATTGCAAGGTGCAATTCTGAAATTTTTTACTTTTTCCTGCTCCTCTTAGCATGATAAAGAAGATTCAAAGAGAGTGAGATGCCAGCTCCTTTCATTCAGTCAGTAGCTTCAATCATTTCTGGTATATGAATAACATGATGTTTTTCAGTCGCAAAAATCAATGAATATTGTAAATGCACAAACAGTAATTTCTCCGCATTGCAAGGTGCAATTCTGAAATGTTTTGCTTTTTCCTGCTCCTCTTAGCATGATAAAGAAGATTCAAAGAGAGTGAGATGCCAGCTCCTTTCATTCAGTCAGTAGCTTCAATCATTTCTGGACGTTTTTCAATGGCAAAAATCAATGAATATTGTAAATGCACAAACAGTAATTTCTCCGCATTGCAAGGTGCAATTCTGAAATTTTTTGCTTTTTCCTGCTCCTCTTAGCATGACAAAGAAGATTCAAAGAGAGTGAGATGCCAGATCCTTTCCTTCAGTCAGTAGCTTCAATCATTTCTGGTATATGAATAACATGATGTTTTTCAATGGCAAAAATCAATGAATTTTGTAAATGCACAAACAGTAATTTCTCCGCATTGCAAGGCGCAATTCTGAAATTTTTTGCTTTTTCCTGCTCCTCTTAGCATGATAAAGAAGATTCAAAGAGAGTGAGATGCCAGCTCCTTTCATTCAGTCAGTAGCTTCAATCATTTCTGGACATTTTTCAATGGCAAAAATCAATGAATATTGTAAATGCACAAACAGTAATTTCTCCGCATTGCAAGGTGCAATTCTGAAATGTTTTGCTTTTTCCTGCTCCTCTTAGCATGATAAAGAAGATTCAAAGAGAGTGAGATGCCAGCTCCTTTCATTCAGTCAGTAGCTTCAATCATTTCTGGACGTTTTTCAATGGCAAAAATCAATGAATATTGTAAATGCACAAACAGTAATTTCTCCGCATTGCAAGGTGCAATTCTGAAATTTTTTGCTTTTTCCTGCTCCTCTTAGCATGATAAAGAAGATTCAAAGAGAGTGAGATGCCAGCTCCTTTCATTCAGTCAGTAGCTTCAATCATTTCTGGACGTTTTTCAATGGCAAAAATCATTGAATATTGTAAATGCACAAACAGTAATTTCTCCACATTGCAAGGTGCAATTCTGAAATTTTTTACTTTTTCCTGCTCCTCTTAGCATGATAAAGAAGATTCAAAGAGAGTGAGATGCCAGCTCCTTTCATTCAGTCAGTAGCTTCAATCATTTCTGGTATATGAATAACATGATGTTTTTCAATCGCAAAAATCAATGAATATTGTAAATGCACAAACAGTAATTTCTCCGCATTGCAAGGTGCAATTCTGAAATGTTTTGCTTTTTCCTGCTCCTCTTAGCATGATAAAGAAGATTCAAAGAGAGTGAGATGCCAGCTCCTTTCATTCAGTCAGTAGCTTCAATCATTTCTGGACGTTTTTCAATGGCAAAAATCAATGAATATTGTAAATGCACAAACAGTAATTTCTCCGCATTGCAAGGTGCAATTCTGAAATTTTTTGCTTTTTCCTGCTCCTCTTAGCATGACAAAGAAGATTCAAAGAGAGTGAGATGCCAGATCCTTTCCTTCAGTCAGTAGCTTCAATCATTTCTGGTATATGAATAACATGATGTTTTTCAATGGCAAAAATCAATGAATTTTGTAAATGCACAAACAGTAATTTCTCCGCATTGCAAGGCGCAATTCTGAAATTTTTTGCTTTTTCCTGCTCCTCTTAGCATGATAAAGAAGATTCAAAGAGAGTGAGATGCCAGCTCCTTTCATTCAGTCAGTAGCTTCAATCATTTCTGGACATTTTTCAATGGCAAAAATCAATGAATATTGTAAATGCACAAACAGTAATTTCTCCGCATTGCAAGGTGCAATTCTGAAATTTTTTGCTTTTTCCTGCTCCTCTTAGCATGATAAAGAAGATTCAAAGAGAGTGAGATGCCAGCTCCTTTCATTCAGTCAGTAGCTTCAATCATTTCTGGACGTTTTTCAATGGCAAAAATCAATGAATATTGTAATTGCACAAACAGTAATTTCTCCGCATTGCAAGGTGCAATTCTGAAATTTTTTGCTTTTTCCTGCTCCTCTTAGCATGATAAAGAAGATTCAAAGAGAGTGAGATGCCAGCTCCTTTCATTCAGTCAGTAGCTTCAATCATTTCTGGACGTTTTTCAATGGCAAAAATCAATGAATATTGTAAATGCACAAACTGCAATTTCTCCGCATTGCAAGGTGCAATTCTGAAATTTTTTGCTTTTTCCTGCTCCTCTTAGCATGATAAAGAAGATTCAAAGAGAGTGAGATGCCAGCTTCTTTCATTCAGTCAGTAGCTTCAATCATTTCTGGTATATGAATAACATGATGTTTTTCAATGGCAAAAATCAATGAATATTGTAAATGCACAAACAGTAATTTCTCCGCATTGCAAGGTGCAATTCTGAAATTTTTTGCTTTTTCCTGCTCCTCTTAGCATGATAAAGAAGATTCAAAGAGAGTGAGATGCCAGCTCCTTTCATTCAGTCAGTAGCTTCAATCATTTCTGGACGTTTTTCAATGGCAAAAATCAATGAATATTGTAAATGCACAAACTGCAATTTCTCCGCATTGCAAGGTGCAATTCTGAAATTTTTTGCTTTTTCCTGCTCCTCTTAGCATGATAAAGAAGATTCAAAGAGAGTGAGATGCCAGCTCCTTTCATTCAGTCAGTAGCTTCAATCATTTCTGGTATATGAATAACATGATGTTTTTCAATAGCAAAAATCAATGAATATTGTAAATGCACAAACAGTAATTTCTCCGCAGTGCAAGGTGCAATTCTGAAATTTTTGGCTTTTTCCTGCTCCTCTTAGCATGATAAAGAAGATTCAAAGAGAGTGAGATGCCACCTCCTTTCATTCAGTCAGTAGCTTCAATCATTTCTGGACGTTTTTCAATGGCAAAAATCAATGAATATTGTAAATGCACAAACAGTAATTTCTCCGCATTGCAAGGTGCAATTCTGAAATTTTTTGCTTTTTCCTGCTCCTCTTAGCATGATAAACAAGATTCAAAGAGAGTGAGATGCCAGCTCCTTTCATTCAGTCAGTAGCTTCAATCATTTCTGGACGTTTTTCAATGGCAAAAATCATTGAATATTGTAAATGCACAAACAGTAATTTCTCCGCATTGCAAGGTGCAATTCTGAAATTTTTTACTTTTTCCTGCTCCTCTTAGCATGACAAAGAAGATTCAAAGAGAATGAGATGCCAGCTCCTTTCATTCAGTCAGTAGCTTCAATCATTTCTGGTATATGAATAACATGATGTTTTTCAATCGCAAAAATCAATGAATATTGTAAATGCACAAACAGTAATTTCTCCGCATTGCAAGGAGCAATTCTGAAATTTTTTGCTTTTTCCTGCTCCTCTTAGCATGATAAAGAAGATTCAAAGAGAGTGAGATGCCAGCTCCTTTCATTCAGTCAGTAGCTTCAATCATTTCTGGACGTTTTTCAATGGCAAAAATCAATGAATATTGTAAATGCACAAACAGTAATTTCTCCGCATTGCAAGGTGCAATTCTGAAATTTTTTGCTTTTTCCTGCTCCTCTTAGCATGATAAAGAAGATTCAAAGAGAGTGAGATGCCAGCTCCTTTCCTTCAGTCAGTAGCTTCAATCATTTCTGGTATATGAATAACATGATGTTTTTCAATGGCAAAAATCAATGAATTTTGTAAATGCACAAACAGTAATTTCTCCACATTGCAAGGCGCAATTCTGAAATTTTTTGCTTTTTCCTGCTCCTCTTAGCATGATAAAGAAGATTCAAAGAGAGTGAGATGCCAGCTCCTTTCATTCAGTCAGTAGCTTCAATCATTTCTGGACATTTTCAATGGCAAAAATCAATGAATATTGTAAATGCACAAACAGTAATTTCTCCGCATTGCAAGGTGCAATTCTGAAATTTTTTGCTTTTTCCTGCTCCTCTTAGCATGATAAAGAAGATTCAAAGAGAGTGAGATGCTAGCTCCTTTCATTCAGTCAGTAGCTTCAATCATTTCTGGACGTTTTTCAATGGCAAAAATCAATGAATATTGTAAATGCACAAACAGTAATTTCTCCGCATTGCAAGGTGCAATTCTGAAATTTTTTGCTTTTTCCTGCTCCTCTTAGCATGATAAAGAAGATTCAAAGAGAGTGAGGTGCCAGCTCCTTTCATTCAGTCAGGAGCTTCAAACATTTCTGGTATATGAATAACATGTTTTTCAATGGCAAAAATCAATGAATATTGTAAATGCACAAACAGTAATTTCTCCGCATTGCAAGGTGCAATTCTAAAATTTTTTGCTTTTTCCTGCTCCTCTTAGCATGATAAAGAAGATTCAAAGAGAGTGAGATGCCAGCTCCTTTCATTCAGTCAGTAGCTTCAATCATTTCTGGACGTTTTTCAATGGCAAAAATCAATGAATATTGTAAATGCACAAACTGTAATTTCTCCGCATTGCAAGGAGCAATTCTGAAATTTTTTGCTTTTTCCTGCTCCTCTTAGCATGATAAAGAAGATTCAAAGAGAGTGAGATGCCAGCTCCTTTCATTCAGTCAGTAGCTTCAATCATTTCTGGACGTTTTTCAATGGCAAAAATCAACGAATATTGTAAATGCACAAACAGTAATTTCTCCGCATTGCAAGGTGCAATTCTGAAATTTTTTGCTTTTTCCTGCTCCTCTTAGCATGATAAAGAAGATTCAAAGAGAGTGAGATGCCAGCTCCTTTCATTCAGTCAGTAGCTTCAATCATTTCTGGACGTTTTTCAATGGCAAAAATCAATGAATATTGTAAATGCACAAACTGTAATTTCTCCGCATTGCAAGGTGCAATTCTGAAATTTTTTGCTTTTTCCTGCTCCTCTTAGCATGATAAAGAAGATTCAAAGAGAGTGAGATGCCAGCTCCATTCATTGAGTCAGTAGCTTCAATCATTTCTGGACGTTTTTCAATGGCAAAAATCAATGAATATTGTAAATGCACAAACAGTAATTTCTCCGCATTGCAAGGTGCAATTCTGAAATTTTTTGCTTTTTCCTGCTCCTCTTAGAATGATAAAGAAGATTCAAAGAGAGTGAGATGCCAGCTCCTTTCATTCAGTCAGTACCTTCAATCATTTCTGGACGTTTTTCAATGGCAAAAATCAATGAATATTGTAAATGCACAAACAGTAATTTCTCCGCATTGCAAGTTGCAATTCTGAAATTTTTTGCTTTTTCCTGCTCCTCTTAGCATGATAAAGAAGATTCAAAGAGAGTGAGATGCCAGTTCCTTTCATTCAGTCAGTAGCTTAAAACATTTCTGGTATATGAATAACATGATGTTTTTCAATGGCAAAAATCAATGAATATTGTAAATGCACAAACAGTAATTTCTCCGCATTGCAAGGTGCAATTCTGAAATTTTTTGCTTTTTCCTGCTCCTCTTAGCATGATAAAGAAGATTCAAAGAGAGTGAGATGCCAGCTCCTTTCATTCAGTCAGTAGCTTCAAACATTTCTGGTATATGAATAACATGATGTTTTTCAATGGCAAAAATCAATGAATATTGTAAATGCACAAACAGTAATTTCTCCGCATTGCAAGGTGCAAGTCTGAAATTTTTTGCTTTTTCCTGCTCCTCTTAGCATGATAAAGAAGATTCAAAGAGAGTGAGATGCCAGCTACTTTCATTCAGTCAGTAGCTTCAATCATTTCTGGACGTTTTTCAATGGTAAAAATCAATGAATATTGTAAATGCACAAACAGTAATTTCTCCACATTGCAAGGTGCAATTCTGAAATTTTTTGCTTTTTCCTGCTCCTCTTAGCATGATAAAGAAGATTCAAAGAGAGTGAGATGCCAGCTCCTTTCATTCAGTCAGTAGCTTCAAACATTTCTGGTATATGAATAACATGATGTTTTTCAATGGCAAAAATCAATGAATATTGTAAATGCACAAACAGTAATTTCTCCGCATTGCAAGGTGCAATTCTGAAATTTTTTGCTTTTTCCTGCTCCTCTTAGCATGATAAAGAAGATTCAAAGAGAGTGAGATGCCAGCTCCTTTCATTCAGTCAGTAGCTTCAATCATTTCTGGATGTTTTTCAATGGCAAAAATCAATGAATATTGTAAATGCACAAACTGTAATTTCTCCGCATTGCAAGGTGCAATTCTGAAATTTTTTGCTTTTTCCTGCTCCTCTTAGCATGATAAAGAAGATTCAAAGAGAGTGAGATGCCAGCTCCTTTCATTCAGTCAGTAGCTTCAATCATTTCTGGACGTTTTTCAATGGCAAAAATCAATGAATATTGTAAATGCACAAACAGTAATTTCTCCGCATTGCAAGGTGCAATTCTGAAATTTTTTGCTTTTTCCTGCTCCTCTTAGCATGATAAAGAAGATTCAAAGAGAGTGAGATGCCAGCTCCTTTCATTCAGTCAGTACCTTCAATCATTTCTGGACGTTTTTCAATGGCAAAAATCAATGAATATTGTAAATGCACAAACAGTAATTTTTCCGCATTGCAAGGTGCAATTCTGAAATTTTTTGCTTTTTCCCGTTCCTCTTAGCATGATAAAGAAGATTCAAAGAGAGTGAGGTGCCAGCTCCTTTCATTCAGTCAGTAGCTTCAAACATTTCTGGTATATGAATAACATGTTTTTCAATGGCAAAAATCAATGAATATTGTAAATGCACAAACAGTAATTTCTCCGCATTGCAAGGTGCAATTCTGAAATTTTTTGCTTTTTCCTGCTCCTCTTAGCATGATAAAGAAGATTCAAAGAGCGTGAGATGCCAGCTCCTTTCATTCAGTCAGTAGCTTCAATCATTTCTGGACGTTTTTCAATGGCAAAAATCAATGAATATTGTAAATGCACAAACAGTAATTTCTCCGCATTGCAAGGTGCAATTCTGAAATTTTTTGCTTTTTCCTGCTCCTCTTAGCATGATAAAGAAGATTCAAAGAGAGTGAGATGCCAGCTCCTTTCATTCAGTCAGTAGCTTCAATCATTTCTGGACGTTTTTCAATGGCAAAAATCAATGAATATTGTAAATGCACAAACAGTAATTTCTCCGCATTGCAAGGTGCAATTCTGAAATTTTTTGCTTTTTCCTGCTCCTCTTAGCATGATAAAGAAGATTCAAAGAGAGTGAGATGCCAGCTCCTTTCATTCAGTCAGTAGCTTCAAACATTTCTGGTATATGAATAACATGATGTTTTTCAATGGCAAAAATCAATGAATATTGTAAATGCACAAACAGTAATTTCTCCGCATTGCAAGGTGCAAGTCTGAAATTTTTTGCTTTTTCCTGCTCCTCTTAGCATGATAAAGAAGATTCAAAGAGAGTGAGATGCCAGCTACTTTCATTCAGTCAGTAGCTTCAATCATTTCTGGACGTTTTTCAATGGTAAAAATCAATGAATATTGTAAATGCACAAACAGTAATTTCTCCACATTGCAAGGTGCAATTCTAAAATTTTTTGCTTTTTCCTGCTCCTCTTAGCATGATAAAGAAGATTCAAAGAGAGTGAGATGCCAGCTCCTTTCATTCAGTCAGTAGCTTCAAACATTTCTGGTATATGAATAACATGATGTTTTTCCATGGCAAAAATCAATGAATATTGTAAATGCACAAACAGTCATTTCTCCGCATTGTAAGGTGCAATTCTGAAATTTTTTGCTTTTTCCTGCTCCTCTTAGCATGATTCAAAGAGAGTGAGATGCCAGCTCCTTTCATTCAGTCAGTAGCTTCAATCATTTCTGGACATTTTTCAATGGCAAAAATCAATGAATATTGTAAATGCACAAACAGTAATTTCTCCGCATTGCAAGGTGCAATTCTGAAATTTTTTGCTTTTTCCTGCTCCTCTTAGCATGATAAAGAAGATTCAAAGAGAGTGAGATGTCAGCTCCTTTCATTCAGTCAGTAGCTTCAAACATTTCTGGTATATGAATAACATGATGTTTTTCAATGGCAAAAATCAATGAATATTGTAAATGCACAAACAGTAATTTCTCCGCATTGCAAGGTGCAATTCTGAAATTTTTTGCTTTTTCCTGCTCCTCTTAGCATGATAAAGAAGATTCAAAGAGAGTGAGATGCCAGCTCCTTTCATTCAGTCAGTAGCTTCAAACATTTCTGGTATATGAATAACATGATGTTTTTCAATGGCAAAAATCAATGAATATTGTAAATGCACAAATAGTAATTTCTCCGCATTGCAAGGTGCAAGTCTGAAATTTTTTGCTTTTTCCTGCTCCTCTTAGCATGATAAAGAAGATTCAAAGAGAGTGAGATGCCAGCTACTTTCATTCAGTCAGTAGCTTCAATCATTTCTGGACGTTTTTCAATGGTAAAAATCAATGAATATTGTAAATGCACAAACAGTAATTTCTCCACATTGCAAGGTGCAATTCTGAAATTTTTTGCTTTTTCCTGCTCCTCTTAGCATGATAAAGAAGATTCAAAGAGATTGAGATGCCAGCTCCTTTCATTCAGTCAGTAGCTTCAAACATTTCTTGTATATGAATAACATGATGTTTTTCAATGGCAAAAATCAATGAATATTGTAAATGCACAAACAGTAATTTCTCCGCATTGCAAGGTGCAATTCTGAAATTTTTTGCTTTTTCCTGCTCCTCTTAGCATGATAAAGAAGATTCAAAGAGAGTGAGATGCCAGCTCCTTTCATTCAGTCAGTAGCTTCAAACATTTCTGGTATATGAATAACATGATGTTTTTCAATGGCAAAAATCAATGAATATTGTAAATGCACAAGCAGTAATTTCTCCGCATTGCAAGGTGCAAGTCTGAAATTTTTTGCTTTTTCCTGCTCCTCTTAGCATGATAAAGAAAATTCAAAGAGAGTGAGATGCCAGCTACTTTCATTCAGTCAGTAGCTTCAATCATTTCTGGACGTTTTTCAATGGTAAAAATCAATGAATATTGTAAATGCACAAACAGTAATTTCTCCACATTGCAAGGTGCAATTCTGAAATTTTTTGCTTTTTCCTGCTCCTCTTAGCATGATAAAGAAGATTCAAAGAGAGTGAGATGCCAGCTCCTTTCATTCAGTCAGTAGCTTCAAACATTTCTGGTATATAAATAACATGATGTTTTTCAATGGCAAAAATCAATGAATATTGTAAATGCACAAACAGTAATTTCTCCGCATTGCAAGGTGCAATTCTGAAATTTTTTGCTTTTTCCTGTTCCTCTTAGCATGATAAAGAAGATTCAAAGAGAGTGAGATGCCAGCTCCTTTCATTCAGTCAGTAGCTTCAATCATTTCTGGACGTTTCTCAATGGCAAAAATCAATGAATATTGTAAATGCACAAACTGTAATTTCTCCGCATTGCAAGGTGCAATTCTGAAATTTTTTGCTTTTTCCTGCTCCTCTTAGCATGATAAAGAAGATTCAAAGAGAGTGAGATGCCAGCTCCTTTCATTCAGTCAGTAGCTTCAATCATTTCTGGACGTTTTTCAATGGCAAAAATCAATGAATATTGTAAATGCACAAACAGTAATTTCTCCGCATTGCAAGGTGCAATTCTGAAATTTTTTGCTTTTTCCTGCTCCTCTTAGCATGATAAAGAAGATTCAAAGAGAGTGAGATGCCAGCTCCTTTCATTCAGTCAGTACCTTCAATCATTTCTGGACGTTTTTCAATGGCAAAAATCAATGAATATTGTAAATGCACAAACAGTAATTTCTCCGCATTGCAAGGTGCAATTCTGAAATTTTTTGCTTTTTCCCGCTCCTCTTAGCATGATAAAGAAGATTCAAAGAGAGTGAGGTGCCAGCTCCTTTCATTCAGTCAGTAGCTTCAAACATTTCTGGTATATGAATTACATGTTTTTCAATGGCAAAAATCAATGAATATTGTAAATGCACAAACAGTAATTTCTCCGCATTGCAAGGTGCAATTCTGAAATTTTTTGCTTTTTCCTGCTCCTCTTAGCATGATAAAGAAGATTCAAAGTGAGATGCCAGCTCCTTTCATTCAGTCAGTAGCTTCAATCATTTCTGGACGTTTTTCAATGGCAAAAATCAATGAATATTGTAAATGCACAAACAGTAATTTCTCCGCATTGCAAGGTGCAATTCTGAAATTTTTTGCTTTTTCCTGCTCCTCTTAGCATGATAAAGAAGATTCAAAGAGAGTGAGATGCCAGCTCCTTTCATTCAGTCAGTAGCTTCAATCATTTCTGGACGTTTTTCAATGGCAAAAATCAATGAATATTGTAAATGCACAAAAAGTAATTTCTCCGCATTGCAAGGTGCAATTCTGAAATTTTTTGCTTTTTCCTGCTCCTCTTAGCATGATAAAGAAGATTCAAAGAGAGTGAGATGCCAGCTCCTTTCATTCAGTCAGTAGCTTCAAACATTTCTGGTATATGAATAACATGATGTTTTTCAATGGCAAAAATCAATGAATATTGTAAATGCACAAACAGTAATTTCTCCGCATTGCAAGGTGCAAGTCTGAAATTTTTTGCTTTTTCCTGCTCCTCTTAGCATGATAAAAAAGATTCAAAGAGAGTGAGATGGCAGCTACTTTCATTCAGTCAGTAGCTTCAATCATTTCTGGACGTTTTTCAATGGTAAAAATCAATGAATATTGTAAATGCACACAGTAATTTCTCCACATTGCAAGGTGCAATTCTGAAATTTTTTGCTTTTTCCTGCTCCTCTTAGCATGATTCAAAGAGAGTGAGATGCCAGCTCCTTTCATTCAGTCAGTAGCTTCAATCATTTCTGGACATTTTTCAATGGCAAAAATCAATGAATATTGTAAATGCACAAACAGTAATTTCTCCGCATTGCAAGGTGCAATTCTGAAATTTTTTGCTTTTTCCTGCTCCTCTTAGCATGATAAAGAAGATTCAAAGAGAGTGAGATGTCAGCTCCTTTCATTCAGTCAGTAGCTTCAAACATTTCTGGTATATGAATAACATGATGTTTTTCAATGGCAAAAATCAATGAATATTGTAAATGCACAAACAGTAATTTCTCCGCATTGCAAGGTGCAATTCTGAAATTTTTTGCTTTTTCCTGCTCCTCTTAGCATGATAAAGAAGATTCAAAGAGAGTGAGATGCCAGCTCCTTTCATTCAGTCAGTAGCTTCAAACATTTCTGGTATATGAATAACATGATGTTTTTCAATGGCAAAAATCTATGAATATTGTAAATGCACAAATAGTAATTTCTCCGCATTGCAAGGTGCAAGTCTGAAATTTTTTGCTTTTTCCTGCTCCTCTTAGCATGATAAAGAAGATTCAAAGAGAGTGAGATGCCAGCTACTTTCATTCAGTCAGTAGCTTCAATCATTTCTGGACGTTTTTCAATGGTAAAAATCAATGAATATTGTAAATGCACAAACAGTAATTTCTCCACATTGCAAGGTGCAATTCTGAAATTTTTTGCTTTTTCCTGCTCCTCTTAGCATGATAAAGAAGATTCAAAGAGAGTGAGATGCCAGCTCCTTTCATTCAGTCAGTAGCTTCAAACATTTCTGGTATATAAATAACATGATGTTTTTCAATGGCAAAAATCAATGAATATTGTAAATGCACAAACAGTAATTTCTCCGCATTGCAAGGTGCAATTCTGAAATTTTTTGCTTTTTCCTGTTCCTCTTAGCATGATAAAGAAGATTCAAAGAGAGTGAGATGCCAGCTCCTTTCATTCAGTCAGTAGCTTCAATCATTTCTGGACGTTTCTCAATGGCAAAAATCAATGAATATTGTAAATGCACAAACTGTAATTTCTCCGCATTGCAAGTTGCAATTCTGAAATTTTTTGCTTTTTCCTGCTCCTCTTAGCATGATAAAGAAGATTCAAAGAGAGTGAGATGCCAGCTCCTTTCATTCAGTCAGTAGCTTCAATCATTTCTGGACGTTTTTCAATGGCAAAAATCAATGAATATTGTAAATGCACAAACAGTAATTTCTCCGCATTGCAAGGTGCAATTCTGAAATTTTTTGCTTTTTCCTGCTCCTCTTAGCATGATAAAGAAGATTCAAAGAGAGTGAGATGCCAGCTCCTTTCATTCAGTCAGTACCTTCAATCATTTCTGGACGTTTTTCAATGGCAAAAATCAATGAATATTGTAAATGCACAAACAGTAATTTCTCCGCATTGCAAGGTGCAATTCTGAAATTTTTTGCTTTTTCCCGCTCCTCTTAGCATGATAAAGAAGATTCAAAGAGAGTGAGGTGCCAGCTCCTTTCATTCAGTCAGTAGCTTCAAACATTTCTGGTATATGAATTACATGTTTTTCAATGGCAAAAATCAATGAATATTGTAAATGCACAAACAGTAATTTCTCCGCATTGCAAGGTGCAATTCTGAAATTTTTTGCTTTTTCCTGCTCCTCTTAGCATGATAAAGAAGATTCAAAGAGAGTGAGATGCCAGCTCCTTTCATTCAGTCAGTAGCTTCAATCATTTCTGGACGTTTTTCAATGGCAAAAATCAATGAATATTGTAAATGCACAAACAGTAATTTCTCCGCATTGCAAGGTGCAATTCTGAAATTTTTTGCTTTTTCCTGCTCCTCTTAGCATGATAAAGAAGATTCAAAGAGAGTGAGATGCCAGCTCCTTTCATTCAGTCAGTAGCTTCAATCATTTCTGGACGTTTTTCAATGGCAAAAATCAATGAATATTGTAAATGCACAAAAAGTAATTTCTCCGCATTGCAAGGTGCAATTCTGAAATTTTTTGCTTTTTCCTGCTCCTCTTAGCATGATAAAGAAGATTCAAAGAGAGTGAGATGCCAGCTCCTTTCATTCAGTCAGTAGCTTCAAACATTTCTGGTATATGAATAACATGATGTTTTTCAATGGCAAAAATCAATGAATATTGTAAATGCACAAACAGTAATTTCTCCGCATTGCAAGGTGCAAGTCTGAAATTTTTTGCTTTTTCCTGCTCCTCTTAGCATGATAAAAAAGATTCAAAGAGAGTGAGATGGCAGCTACTTTCATTCAGTCAGTAGCTTCAATCATTTCTGGACGTTTTTCAATGGTAAAAATCAATGAATATTGTAAATGCACAAACAGTAATTTCTCCACATTGCAAGGTGCAATTCTGAAATTTTTTGCTTTTTCCTGCTCCTCTTAGCATGATAAAGAAGATTCAAAGAGAGTGAGATGCCAGCTCCTTTCATTCAGTCAGTAGCTTCAAACATTTCTGGTATATGAATAACATGATGTTTTTCAATGGCAAAAATCAATGAATATTGTAAATGCACAAACAGTAATTTCTCCGCATTGCAAGGTGCAATTCTGAAATTTCTTGCTTTTTCCTGCTCCTCTTAGCATGATAAAGAAGATTCAAAGAGAGTGAGATGCCAGCTCCTTTCATTCAGTCAGTAGCTTCAATCATTTCTGGTATATGAATAACATGATGTTTTTCAATGGCAAAAATCAATGAATATTGTAAATGCACAAACAGTAATTTCTCCGCATTGCAAGGTGCAATTCTGAAATTTTTTGCTTTTTCCTGCTCCTCTTAGCATGATAAAGAAGATTCAAAGAGAGTGAGATGCCAGCTCCTTTCATTCAGTCAGTAGCTTCAATCATTTCTGGACTTTTTTCAACGGCAAAAATCAATGAATATTGTAAATGCACAAACAGTAATTTCTCCGCATTGCAAGGTGCAATTCTGAAATTTTTTGCTTTTTCCTGCTCCTCTTAGCATGATAAAGAAGATTCAAAGAGAGTGAGATGCCAGCTCCTTTCATTCAGTCAGTAGCTTCAATCATTTCTGGACGTTTTTCAATGGCAAAAATCAATGTATATTGTAAATGCACAAACAGTAATTTCTCCGCATTGCAAGGTGCAATTCTGAAATTTTTTGCTTTTTCCTGCTCCTCTTAGCATGATAAAGAAGATTCAAAGAGAGTGAGATGCCAGCTCCTTTCATTCAGTCAGTAGCTTCAATCATTTCTGGACGTTTTTCAATGGCAAAAATCAATGAATATTGTAAATGCACAAACAGTAATTTCTCCGCATTGCAAGGTGCAATTCTGAAATTTTTTGCTTTTTCCTGCTCCTCTTAGCATGATAAAGAAGATTCAAAGAGAGTGAGATGCCAGCTCCTTTCATTCAGTCAGTAGCTTCAAACATTTCTGGTATATGAATAACATGATGTTTTTCAATGGCAAAAATCAATGAATTTTGTAAATGCACAAACAGCAATTTCTCCGCATTGCAAGGTGCAATTCTGAAATTTTTTGCTTTTTCCTGCTCCTCTTAGCATGATAAAGAAGATTCAAAGAGAGTGAGATGCCAGCTCCTTTCATTCAGTCAGTAGCTTCAATCATTTCTGGACGTTTTTCAATGGCAAAAATCAATGAATATTGTAAATGCACAAACAGTAATTTCTCCGCATTGCGAGGTGCAATTCTGAAATTTTATGCTTTTTCCTGCTCCTCTTAGCATGATAAAGAAGATTCAAAGAGAGTGAGATGCCAGCTCCTTTCATTCAGTCAGTAGCTTCAATCATTTCTGGTATGTGAATAACATGATGTTTTTCAATGGCAAAAATCAATGAATATTGTAAATGCACAAACAGTAATTTCTCCGCATTGCAAGGTGCAATTCTGAAATGTTTTGCTTTTTCCTGCTCCTCTTAGCATGATAAAGAAGATTCAAAGAGAGTGAGATGCCAGCTCCTTTCATTCAGTCAGTAGCTTCAATCATTTCTGGTATATGAATAACATGATGTTTTTCAATGGCAAAAATCAATGAATATTGTAAATGCACAAACAGTAATTTATTCGCATTGCAAGGTGCAATTCTGAAATTTTTTGGTTTTTCCTGCTCCTCTTAGCATGATAAAGAAGATTCAAAGAGAGTGAGATGCCAGCTCCTTTCATTCAGTCAGTAGCTTCAAACATTTCTGGTATATGTATAACATGATGTTTTTCAATGGCAAAAATCAATGAATATTGTAAATGCACAAACAGTAATTTCTCCGCATTGCAAGGTGCAATTCTGAAATTTTTTGCCTTTTCCTGCTCCTCTTAGCATGATAAAGAAGATTCAAAGAGAGTGAGATGCCAGCTCCTTTCATTCAGTCAGTAGCTTCAATCATTTCTGGATGTTTTTCAATGGCAAAAATCAATGAATATTGTAAATGCACAAACAGTAATTTCTCCGCATTGCAAGGTGCAATTCTGAAATTTTTTGCTTTTTCCTGCTCCTCTTAGCATGATAAAGAAGATTCAAAGAGAGTGAGATTCCAGCTCCTTTCATTCAGTCAGTAGCTTCAAACATTTCTGGTATATGAATAACATGATGTTTTTCAATGGCAAAAATCAATGAATATTGTAAATGCACAAACAGTAATTTCTCCGCATTGCAAGGTGCAATTCTGAAATTTTTTGCTTTTTCCTGCTCCTCTTAGCATGATAAAGAAGATTCAAAGAGAGTGAGATGCCAGCTCCTTTCATTCAGTCAGTAGCTTCAATCATTTCTGGACGTTTTTCAATGGCAAAAATCAATGAATATTGTAAATGCACAAACAGTAATTTCTCCGCATTGCAAGGTGCAATTCTGAAATTTTTTGCTTTTTCCTGCTCCTCTTAGCATGATAAAGAAGATTCAAAGAGAGTGAGATGCCAGCTCCTTTCATTCAGTCAGTAGCTTCAATCATTTCTGGTATATGAATAACATGATGTTTTTCAATGGCAAAAATCAATGAATATTGTAAATGCACAAACAGTAATTTCTCCGCATTGCAAGGTGCAATTCTGAAATTTTTTGCTTTTTCCTGCTCCTCTTAGCATGATAAAGAAGATTCAAAGAGAGTGAGATGCCAGCTCCTTTCATTCAGTCAGTAGCTTCAATCATTTCTGGACGTTTTTCAATGGCAAAAATCAATGAATATTGTAAATGCACAAACAGTAATTTCTCCGCATTGCAAGGTGCAATTCTGAAATTTTTTGCTTTTTCCTGCTCCTCTTAGCATGATAAAGAAGATTCAAAGAGAGTGACATGCCAGCTCCTTTCATTCAGTCAGTAGCTTCAAACATTTCTGGTATATGAATAACATGATGTTTTTCAATGGCAAAAATCAATGAATATTGTAAATGCACAAACAGTAATTTCTCCGCATTGCAAGGTGCAATTCTGAAATTTTTTGCTTTTTCCTGCTCCTCTTAGCATGATAAAGAAGATTCAAAGAGAGTGAGATGCCAGCTCCTTTCATTCAGTCAGTAGCTTCAATCATTTCTGGACGTTTCTCAATGGCAAAAATCAATGAATATTGTAAATGCACAAACTGTAATTTCTCCGCATTGCAAGGTGCAATTCTGAAATTTTTTGCTTTTTCCTGCTCCTCTTAGCATGATAAAGAAGATTCAAAGAGAGTGAGATGCCAGCTCCTTTCATTCAGTCAGTAGCTTCAATCATTTCTGGACGTTTTTCAATGGCAAAAATCAATGAATATTGTAAATGCACAAACAGTAATTTCTCCGCATTGCAAGGTGCAATTCTGAAATTTTTTGCTTTTTCCTGCTCCTCTTAGCATGATAAAGAAGATTCAAAGAGAGTGAGATGCCAGCTCCTTTCATTCAGTCAGTAGCTTCAATCATTTCTGGACGTTTTTCAATGGCAAAAATCAATGAATATTGTAAATGCACAAACAGTAATTTCTCCGCATTGCAAGGTGCAATTCTGAAATTTTTTGCTTTTTCCTGCTCCTCTTAGCATGATAAAGAAGATTCAAAGAGAGTGAGATGCCAGCTCCTTTCATTCAGTCAGTAGCTTCAATCATTTCTGGACGTTTTTCAATGGCAAAAATCAATGAATATTGTAAATGCACAAAAAGTAATTTCTCCGCATTGCAAGGTGCAATTCTGAAATTTTTTGCTTTTTCCTGCTCCTCTTAGCATGATAAAGAAGATTCAAAGAGAGTGAGATGCCAGCTCCTTTCATTCAGTCAGTAGCTTCAAACATTTCTGGTATATGAATAACATGATGTTTTTCAATGGCAAAAATCAATGAATATTGTAAATGCACAAACAGTAATTTCTCCGCATTGCAAGGTGCAAGTCTGAAATTTTTTGCTTTTTCCTGCTCCTCTTAGCATGATAAAAAAGATTCAAAGAGAGTGAGATGGCAGCTACTTTCATTCAGTCAGTAGCTTCAATCATTTCTGGACGTTTTTCAATGGTAAAAATCAATGAATATTGTAAATGCACAAACAGTAATTTCTCCACATTGCAAGGTGCAATTCTGAAATTTTTTGCTTTTTCCTGCTCCTCTTAGCATGATAAAGAAGATTCAAAGAGAGTGAGATGCCAGCTCCTTTCATTCAGTCAGTAGCTTCAAACATTTCTGGTATATGAATAACATGATGTTTTTCAATGGCAAAAATCAATGAATATTGTAAATGCACAAACAGTAATTTCTCCGCATTGCAAGGTGCAATTCTGAAATTTCTTGCTTTTTCCTGCTCCTCTTAGCATGATAAAGAAGATTCAAAGAGAGTGAGATGCCAGCTCCTTTCATTCAGTCAGTAGCTTCAATCATTTCTGGTATATGAATAACATGATGTTTTTCAATGGCAAAAATCAATGAATATTGTAAATGCACAAACAGTAATTTCTCCGCATTGCAAGGTGCAATTCTGAAATTTTTTGCTTTTTCCTGCTCCTCTTAGCATGATAAAGAAGATTCAAAGAGAGTGAGATGCCAGCTCCTTTCATTCAGTCAGTAGCTTCAATCATTTCTGGACTTTTTTCAACGGCAAAAATCAATGAATATTGTAAATGCACAAACAGTAATTTCTCCGCATTGCAAGGTGCAATTCTGAAATTTTTTGCTTTTTCCTGCTCCTCTTAGCATGATAAAGAAGATTCAAAGAGAGTGAGATGCCAGCTCCTTTCATTCAGTCAGTAGCTTCAATCATTTCTGGACGTTTTTCAATGGCAAAAATCAATGTATATTGTAAATGCACAAACAGTAATTTCTCCGCATTGCAAGGTGCAATTCTGAAATTTTTTGCTTTTTCCTGCTCCTCTTAGCATGATAAAGAAGATTCAAAGAGAGTGAGATGCCAGCTCCTTTCATTCAGTCAGTAGCTTCAATCATTTCTGGACGTTTTTCAATGGCAAAAATCAATGAATATTGTAAATGCACAAACAGTAATTTCTCCGCATTGCAAGGTGCAATTCTGAAATTTTTTGCTTTTTCCTGCTCCTCTTAGCATGATAAAGAAGATTCAAAGAGAGTGAGATGCCAGCTCCTTTCATTCAGTCAGTAGCTTCAAACATTTCTGGTATATGAATAACATGATGTTTTTCAATGGCAAAAATCAATGAATTTTGTAAATGCACAAACAGCAATTTCTCCGCATTGCAAGGTGCAATTCTGAAATTTTTTGCTTTTTCCTGCTCCTCTTAACATGATAAAGAAGATTCAAAGAGAGTGAGATGCCAGCTCCTTTCATTCAGTCAGTAGCTTCAATCATTTCTGGACGTTTTTCAATGGCAAAAATCAATGAATATTGTAAATGCACAAACAGTAATTTCTCCGCATTGCGAGGTGCAATTCTGAAATTTTTTGCTTTTTCCTGCTCCTCTTAGCATGATAAAGAAGATTCAAAGAGAGTGAGATGCCAGCTCCTTTCATTCAGTCAGTAGCTTCAATCATTTCTGGTATGTGAATAACATGATGTTTTTCAATGGCAAAAATCAATGAATATTGTAAATGCACAAACAGTAATTTCTCCGCATTGCAAGGTGCAATTCTGAAATGTTTTGCTTTTTCCTGCTCCTCTTAGCATGATAAAGAAGATTCAAAGAGAGTGAGATGCCAGCTCCTTTCATTCAGTCAGTAGCTTCAATCATTTCTGGTATATGAATAACATGATGTTTTTCAATGGCAAAAATCAATGAATATTGTAAATGCACAAACAGTAATTTATTCGCATTGCAAGGTGCAATTCTGAAATTTTTTGGTTTTTCCTGCTCCTCTTAGCATGATAAAGAAGATTCAAAGAGAGTGAGATGCCAGCTCCTTTCATTCAGTCAGTAGCTTCAAACATTTCTGGTATATGAATAACATGATGTTTTTCAATGGCAAAAATCAATGAATATTGTAAATGCACAAACAGTAATTTCTCCGCATTGCAAGGTGCAATTCTGAAATTTTTTGCCTTTTCCTGCTCCTCTTAGCATGATAAAGAAGATTCAAAGAGAGTGAGATGCCAGCTCCTTTCATTCAGTCAGTAGCTTCAATCATTTCTGGACGTTTTTCAATGGCAAAAATCAATGAATATTGTAAATGCACAAACAGTAATTTCTCCGCATTGCAAGGTGCAATTCTGAAATTTTTTGCTTTTTCCTGCTCCTCTTAGCATGATAAAGAAGATTCAAAGAGAGTGAGATTCCAGCTCCTTTCATTCAGTCAGTAGCTTCAAACATTTCTGGTATATGAATAACATGATGTTTTTCAATGGCAAAAATCAATGAATATTGTAAATGCACAAACAGTAATTTCTCCGCATTGCAAGGTGCAATTCTGAAATTTTTTGCTTTTTCCTGCTCCTCTTAGCATGATAAAGAAGATTCAAAGAGAGTGAGATGCCAGCTCCTTTCATTCAGTCAGTAGCTTCAATCATTTCTGGACGTTTTTCAATGGCAAAAATCAATGAATATTGTAAATGCACAAACAGTAATTTCTCCGCATTGCAAGGTGCAATTCTGAAATTTTTTGCTTTTTCCTGCTCCTCTTAGCATGATAAAGAAGATTCAAAGAGAGTGAGATGCCAGCTCCTTTCATTCAGTCAGTAGCTTCAATCATTTCTGGTATATGAATAACATGATGTTTTTCAATGGCAAAAATCAATGAATATTGTAAATGCACAAACAGTAATTTCTCCGCATTGCAAGGTGCAATTCTGAAATTTTTTGCTTTTTCCTGCTCCTCTTAGCATGATAAAGAAGATTCAAAGAGAGTGAGATGCCAGCTCCTTTCATTCAGTCAGTAGCTTCAATCATTTCTGGACGTTTTTCAATGGCAAAAATCAATGAATATTGTAAATGCACAAACAGTAATTTCTCCGCATTGCAAGGTGCAATTCTGAAATTTTTTGCTTTTTCCTGCTCCTCTTAGCATGATAAAGAAGATTCAAAGAGAGTGACATGCCAGCTCCTTTCATTCAGTCAGTAGCTTCAAACATTTCTGGTATATGAATAACATGATGTTTTTCAATGGCAAAAATCAATGAATATTGTAAATGCACAAACAGTAATTTCTCCGCATTGCAAGGTGCAATTCTGAAATTTTTTGCTTTTTCCTGCTCCTCTTAGCATGATAAAGAAGATTCAAAGAGAGTGAGATGCCAGCTCCTTTCATTCAGTCAGTAGCTTCAATCATTTCTGGACGTTTTTCAATGGCAAAAATCAATGAATATTGTAAATGCACAAACAGTAATTTCTCCGCATTGCAAGGTGCAATTCTGAAATTTTTTGCTTTTTCCTGCTCCTCTTAGCATGATAAAGAAGATTCAAAGAGAGTGAGATGCCAGCTCCTTTCATTCAGTCAGTAGCTTCAATCATTTCTGGACGTTTTTCAATGGCAAAAATCAATGAATATTGTAAATGCACAAACAGTAATTTCTCCGCATTGCAAGGTGCAATTCTGAAATTTTTTGCTTTTTCCTGCTCCTCTTAGCATGATAAAGAAGATTCAAAGAGAGTGACATGCCAGCTCCTTTCATTCAGTCAGTAGCTTCAAACATTTCTGGTATATGAATAACATGATGTTTTTCAATGGCAAAAATCAATGAATATTGTAAATGCACAAACAGTAATTTCTCCGCATTGCAAGGTGCAATTCTGAAATTTTTTGCTTTTTCCTGCTCCTCTTAGCATGATAAAGAAGATTCAAAGAGAGTGAGATGCCAGCTCCTTTCATTCAGTCAGTAGCTTCAATCATTTCTGGACGTTTTTCAATGGCAAAAATCAATGAATATTGTAAATGCACAAACAGTAATTTCTCCGCATTGCAAGGTGCAATTCTGAAATTTTTTGCTTTTTCCTGCTCCTCTTAGCATGATAAAGAAGATTCAAAGAGAGTGAGATGCCAGCTCCTTTCATTCAGTCAGTAGCTTCAATCATTTCTGGACGTTTTTCAATGGCAAAAATCAATGTATATTGTAAATGCACAAACAGTAATTTCTCCGCATTGCAAGGTGCAATTCTGAAATTTTTTGCTTTTTCCTGCTCCTCTTAGCATGATAAAGAAGATTCAAAGAGAGTGAGATGCCAGCTCCTTTCATTCAGTCGGTAGGTTCAATCATTTCTGGACGTTTTTCAATGGCAAAAATCAATGAATATTGTAAATGCACAAACAGTAATTTCTCCGCATTGCAAGGTGCAATTCTGAAATTTTTTGCTTTTTCCTGCTCCTCTTAGCATGATAAAGAAGATTCAAAGAGAGTGAGATTCCAGCTCCTTTCATTCAGTCAGTAGCTTCAATCATTTCTGGACGTTTTTCAATGGCAAAAATCAATGAATATTGTAAATGCACAAACAGTAATTTCTCCGCATTGCAAGGTGCAATTCTGAAATTTTTTGCTTTTTCCTGCTCCTCTTAGCATGATAAAGAAGATTCAAAGAGAGTGAGATGCCAGCTCCTTTCATTCAGTCAGTAGCTTCAATCATTTCTGGACGTTTTTCAATGGCAAAAATCAATGTATATTGTAAATGCACAAACAGTAATTTCTCCGCATTGCAAGGTGCAATTCTAAAATTTTTTGCATTTTCCTGCTCCTCTTAGCATGATAAAGAAGATTCAAAGAGAGTGAGATGCCAGCTCCTTTCATTCAGTCAGTAGCTTCAATCATTTCTGGACGTTTTTCAATGGCAAAAATCAATGTATATTGTAAATGCACAAACAGTAATTTCTCCGCATTGCAAGGTGCAATTCTGAAATTTTTTGCTTTTTCCTGCTCCTCTTAGCATGATAAAGAAGATTCAAAGAGAGTGAGATGCCAGCTCCTTTCATTCAGTCAGTAGCTTCAATCATTTCTGGACGTTTTTCAATGGCAAAAATCAATGAATATTGTAAATGCACAAACAGTAATTTCTCCGCATTGCAAGGTGCAATTCTGAAATTTTTTGCTTTTTCCTGCTCCTCTTAGCATGATAAAGAAGATTCAAAGAGAGTGAGATTCCAGCTCCTTTCATTCAGTCAGTAGCTTCAAACATTTCTGGTATATGAATAACATGATGTTTTTCAATGGCAAAAATCAATGAATATTGTAAATGCACAAACAGTAATTTCTCCGCATTGCAAGGTGCAATTCTGAAATTTTTTGCTTTTTCCTGCTCCTCTTAGCATGATAAAGAAGATTCAAAGAGAGTGAGATGCCAGCTCCTTTCATTCAGTCAGTAGCTTCAATCATTTCTGGACGTTTTTCAATGGCAAAAATCAATGAATATTGTAAATGCACAAACAGTAATTTCTCCGCATTGCAAGGTGCAATTCTGAAATTTTTTGCTTTTTCCTGCTCCTCTTAGCATGATAAAGAAGATTCAAAGAGAGTGAGATGCCAGCTCCTTTCATTCAGTCAGTAGCTTCAATCATTTCTGGTATATGAATAACATGATGTTTTTCAATGGCAAAAATCAATGAATATTGTAAATGCACAAACAGTAATTTCTCCGCATTGCAAGGTGCAATTCTGAAATTTTTTGCTTTTTCCTGCTCCTCTTAGCATGATAAAGAAGATTCAAAGAGAGTGAGATGCCAGCTCCTTTCATTCAGTCAGTAGCTTCAATCATTTCTGGACGTTTTTCAATGGCAAAAATCAATGAATATTGTAAATGCACAAACAGTAATTTCTCCGCATTGCAAGGTGCAATTCTGAAATTTTTTGCTTTTTCCTGCTCCTCTTAGCATGATAAAGAAGATTCAAAGAGAGTGACATGCCAGCTCCTTTCATTCAGTCAGTAGCTTCAAACATTTCTGGTATATGAATAACATGATGTTTTTCAATGGCAAAAATCAATGAATATTGTAAATGCACAAACAGTAATTTCTCCGCATTGCAAGGTGCAATTCTGAAATTTTTTGCTTTTTCCTGCTCCTCTTAGCATGATAAAGAAGATTCAAAGAGAGTGAGATGCCAGCTCCTTTCATTCAGTCAGTAGCTTCAATCATTTCTGGACGTTTTTCAATGGCAAAAATCAATGAATATTGTAAATGCACAAACAGTAATTTCTCCGCATTGCAAGGTGCAATTCTGAAATTTTTTGCTTTTTCCTGCTCCTCTTAGCATGATAAAGAAGATTCAAAGAGAGTGAGATGCCAGCTCCTTTCATTCACTCAGTAGCTTCAATCATTTTTGGTATATGAATAACATGATGTTTTTCAATGGCAAAAATCAATGAATATTGTAAATGCACAAACAGTAATTTCTCCGCATTGCAAGGTGCAATTCTGAAATTTTTTGCTTTTTCCTGCTCCTCTTAGCATGATAAAGAAGATTCAAAGAGAGTGAGATGCCAGCTCCTTTCATTCAGTCAGTAGCTTCAATCATTTCTGGACGTTTTTCAACGGCAAAAATCAATGAATATTGTAAATGCACAAACAGTAATTTCTCCGCATTGCAAGGTGCAATTCTGAAATTTTTTGCTTTTTCCTGCTCCTCTTAGCATGATAAAGAAGATTCAAAGAGAGTGAGATGCCAGCTCCTTTCATTCAGTCGGTAGGTTCAATCATTTCTGGACGTTTTTCAATGGCAAAAATCAATGAATATTGTAAATGCACAAACAGTAATTTCTCCGCATTGCAAGGTGCAATTCTGAAATTTTTTGCTTTTTCCTGCTCCTCTTAGCATGATAAAGAAGATTCAAAGAGAGTGAGATGCCAGCTCCTTTCATTCAGTCAGTAGCTTCAATCATTTCTGGACGTTTTTCAATGGCAAAAATCAATGAATATTGTAAATGCACAAACAGTAATTTCTCCGCATTGCAAGGTGCAATTCTGAAATTTTTTGCTTTTTCCTGCTCCTCTTAGCATGATAAAGAAGATTCAAAGAGAGTGAGATGCCAGCTCCTTTCATTCAGTCAGTAGCTTCAATCATTTCTGGACGTTTTTCAATGGCAAAAATCAATGAATATTGTAAATGCACAAACAGTAATTTCTCCGCATTGCAAGGTGCAATTCTGAAATTTTTTGCTTTTTCCTGCTCCTCTTAGCATGATAAAGAAGATTCAAAGAGAGTGAGATGCCAGCTCCTTTCATTCAGTCAGTAGCTTCAATCATTTCTGGACGTTTTTCAATGGCAAAAATCAATGTATATTGTAAATGCACAAACAGTAATTTCTCCGCATTGCAAGGTGCAATTCTGAAATTTTTTGCTTTTTCCTGCTCCTCTTAGCATGATAAAGAAGATTCAAAGAGAGTGAGATGCCAGCTCCTTTCATTCAGTCAGTAGCTTCAATCATTTCTGGACGTTTTTCAATGGCAAAAATCAATGTATATTGTAAATGCACAAACAGTAATTTCTCCGCATTGCAAGGTGCAATTCTGAAATTTTTTGCTTTTTCCTGCTCCTCTTAGCATGATAAAGAAGATTCAAAGAGAGTGAGATGCCAGCTCCTTTCATTCAGTCAGTAGCTTCAATCATTTCTGGACGTTTTTCAATGGCAAAAATCAATGAATATTGTAAATGCACAAACAGTAATTTCTCCGCATTGCAAGGTGCAATTCTGAAATTTTTTGCTTTTTCCTGCTCCTCTTAGCATGATAAAGAAGATTCAAAGAGAGTGAGATGCCAGCTCCTTTCATTCAGTCAGTAGCTTCAAACATTTCTGGTATATGAATAACATGATGTTTTTCAATGGCAAAAATCAATGAATTTTGTAAATGCACAAACAGCAATTTCTCCGCATTGCAAGGTGCAATTCTGAAATTTTTTGCTTTTTCCTGCTCCTCTTAGCATGATAAAGAAGATTCAAAGAGAGTGAGATGCCAGCTCCTTTCATTCAGTCAGTAGCTTCAATCATTTCTGGACGTTTTTCAATGGCAAAAATCAATGAATATTGTAAATGCACAAACAGTAATTTCTCCGCATTGCGAGGTGCAATTCTGAAATTTTTTGCTTTTTCCTGCTCCTCTTAGCATGATAAAGAAGATTCAAAGAGAGTGAGATGCCAGCTCCTTTCATTCAGTCAGTAGCTTCAATCATTTCTGGTATATGAATAACATGATGTTTTTCAATGGCAAAAATCAATGAATATTGTAAATGCACAAACAGTAATTTCTCCGCATTGCAAGGTGCAATTCTGAAATTTTTTGCTTTTTCCTGCTCCTCTTAGCATGATAAAGAAGATTCAAAGAGAGTGAGATGCCAGCTCCTTTCATTCAGTCAGTAGCTTCAATCATTTCTGGTATATGAATAACATGATGTTTTTCAATGGCAAAAATCAATGAATATTGTAAATGCACAAACAGTAATTTATTCGCATTGCAAGGTGCAATTCTGAAATTTTTTGCTTTTTCCTGCTCCTCTTAGCATGATAAAGAAGATTCAAAGAGAGTGAGATGCCAGCTCCTTTCATTCAGTCAGTAGCTTCAAACATTTCTGGTATATGAATAACATGATGTTTTTCAATGGCAAAAATCAATGAATATTGTAAATGCACAAACAGTAATTTCTCCGCATTGCAAGGTGCAATTCTGAAATTTTTTGCCTTTTCCTGCTCCTCTTAGCATGATAAAGAAGATTCAAAGAGAGTGAGATGCCAGCTCCTTTCATTCAGTCAGTAGCTTCAATCATTTCTGGACGTTTTTCAATGGCAAAAATCAATGAATATTGTAAATGCACAAACAGTAATTTCTCCGCATTGCAAGGTGCAATTCTGAAATTTTTTGCTTTTTCCTGCTCCTCTTAGCATGATAAAGAAGATTCAAAGAGAGTGATATGCCAGCTCCTTTCATTCAGTCAGTAGCTTCAAACATTTCTGGTATATGAATAACATGATGTTTTTCAATGGCAAAAATCAATGAATATTGTAAATGCACAAACAGTAATTTCTCCGCATTGCAAGGTGCAATTCTGAAATTTTTTTCTTTTTCCTGCTCCTCTTAGCATGATAAAGAAGATTCAAAGAGAGTGAGATGCCAGCTCCTTTCATTCAGTCAGTAGCTTCAATCATTTCTGGATGTTTTTCAATGGCAAAAATCAATGAATATTGTAAATGCACAAACAGTAATTTCTCCGCATTGCAAGGTGCAATTCTGAAATTTTTTGCTTTTTCCTGCTCCTCTTAGCATGATAAAGAAGATTCAAAGAGAGTGAGATGCCAGCTCCTTTCATTCAGTCAGTAGCTTCAATCATTTCTGGTATATGAATAACATGATGTTTTTCAATGGCAAAAATCAATGAATATTGTAAATGCACAAACAGTAATTTCTCCGCATTGCAAGGTGCAATTCTGAAATTTTTTGCTTTTTCCTGCTCCTCTTAGCATGATAAAGAAGATTCAAAGAGAGTGAGATGCCAGCTCCTTTCATTCAGTCAGTAGCTTCAATCATTTCTGGACGTTTTTCAATGGCAAAAATCAATGAATATTGTAAATGCACAAACAGTAATTTCTCCGCATTGCAAGGTGCAATTCTGAAATTTTTTGCTTTTTCCTGCTCCCTTTAGCATGATAAAGAAGATTCAAAGAGAGTGACATGCCAGCTCCTTTCATTCAGTCAGTAGCTTCAAACATTTCTGGTATATGAATAACATGATGTTTTTCAATGGCAAAAATCAATGAATATTGTAAATGCACAAACAGTAATTTCTCCGCATTGCAAGGAGCAATTCTGAAATTTTTTGCATTTTCCTGCTCCTCTTAGCATGATAAAGAAGATTCAAAGAGAGTGAGATGCCAGCTCCTTTCATTCAGTCAGTAGCTTCAATCATTTCTGGACGTTTTTCAATGGCAAAAATCAATGAATATTGTAAATGCACAAACAGTAATTTCTCCGCATTGCAAGGTGCAATTCTGAAATTTTTTGCTTTTTCCTGCTCCTCTTAGCATGATAAAGAAGATTCAAAGAGAGTGAGATGCCAGCTCCTTTCATTCAGTCAGTAGCTTCAAACATTTCTGGACGTTTTTCAATGGCAAAAATCAATGAATATTGTAAATGCACAAACAGTAATTTCTCCGCATTGCAAGGTGCATTTCTGAAATTTTTTGCTTTTTCCTGCTCCTCTTAGCATGATAAAGAAGATTCAAAGAGAGTGAGATGCCAGCTCCTTTCATTCAGTCAGTAGCTTCAATCATTTCTGGTATATGAATAACATGATGTTTAACAATGGCAAAAATCAATGAATATTGTAAATGCACAAACAGTAATTTCTCCGCATTGCAAGGTGCAATTCTGAAATTTTTTGCTTTTTCCTGCTCCTCTTAGCATGATAAAGAAGATTCAAAGAGAGTGAGATGCCAGCTCCTTTCATTCAGTCAGTAGCTTCAATCATTTCTGGATGTTTTTCAATGGCAAAAATCAATGAATATTGTAAATGCACAAACAGTAATTTCTCCGCATTGCAAGGTGCAATTCTGAAATTTTTTGCTTTTTCCTGCTCCTCTTAGCATGGTAAAGAAGATTCAAAGAGAGTGAGATGCCAGCTCCTTTCATTCAGTCAGTAGCTTCAATCATTTCTGGACGTTTTTCAACGGCAAAAATCAATGAATATTGTAAATGCACAAACAGTAATTTCTCCGCATTGCAAGGTGCAATTCTGAAATTTTTTGCTTTTTCCTGCTCCTCTTAGCATGATAAAGAAGATTCAAAGAGAGTGAGATGCCAGCTCCTTTCATTCAGTCAGTAGCTTCAATCATTTCTGGACGTTTTTCAATGGCAAAAATCAATGAATATT
Source organism: Phyllobates terribilis (assembly GCF_046119375.1). NCBI lineage: Eukaryota > Metazoa > Chordata > Amphibia > Anura > Dendrobatidae > Phyllobates > Phyllobates terribilis. Next base: position 529,107 of record NW_027363601.1, on the reverse strand, counting down.
GTAAATGCACAAACAGTAATTTCTCCGCATTGCAAGGTGCAATTCTGAAATTTTTTGCTTTTTCCTGCTCCTCTTAGCATGATAAAGAAGATTCAAACAGAGTGAGATGCCAGCTCCTTTCATTCAGTCAGTAGCTTCAATCATTTCTGGACGTTTTTCAATGGCAAAAATCAATGAATATTGTAAATGCACAAACAGTAATTTCTCCGTATTGCAAGGTGCAATTCTGAAATTTTTTGCTTTTTCCTGCTCCTCTTAGCATGATAAAGAAGATTCAAAGAGAGTGAGATGCCAGCTCCTTTCATTCAGTCAGTAGCTTCAATCATTTCTGGACGTTTTTCAATGGCAAAAATCAATGAATATTGTAAATGCACAAGCAGTAATTTCTCCGCATTGCAAGGTGCAATTCTGAAATTTTTTGCTTTTTCCTGCTCCTCTTAGCATGATAAAGAAGATTCAAAGAGACTGAGATGCCAGCTCCTTTCATTCAGTCAGTAGCTTCAATCATTTCTGGACGTTTTTCAATGGCAAAAATCAATGAATATTGTAAATGCACAAACAGTAATTTCTCCGCATTGCAAGGTGCAATTCTGAAATTTTTTACTTTTTCCTGCTCCTCTTAGCATGAAAAAGAAGATTCAAAGAGAGTGAGATGCCAGCTACTTTCATTCAGTCAGTAGCTTCAATCATTTCTGGTATATGAATAACATGATGTTTTTCAATGGCAAAAATCAATGAATATTGTAAATGCACAAACAGTAATTTCTCCGCATTGCAAGGTGCAATTCTGAAATTTTTTGCTTTTTCCTGCTCCTCTTAGCATGATAAAGAAGATTCAAAGAGAGTGAGATGCCAGCTCCTTTCATTCAGTCAGTAGCTTCAATCATTTCTGGACGTTTTTCAATGGCAAAAATCAATGAATATTGTAAATGCACAAACAGTAATTTCTCCGCATTGCAAGGTGCAATTCTGAAATTTTTTGCTTTTTCCTGCTCCTCTTAGCATGATAAAGAAGATTCAAAGAGAGTGAGATGCCAGCTCCTTTCATTCAGTCAGTAGCTTCAATCATTTCTGGTATATGAATAACATGATGTTTTTCAATGGCAAAAATCAATGAATATTGTAAATGCACAAACAGTAATTTCTCCGCATTGCAAGGTGCAATTCTGAAATTTTTTGATTTTTCCTGCTCCTCTTAGCATGATAAAGAAGATTCAAAGAGAGTGAGATGCCAGCTCCTTTCATTCAGTCAGTAGCTTCAAACATTTCTGGACGTTTTTCAATGGCAAAAATCAATGAATATTGTAAATGCACAAACAGTAATTTCTCCGCATTGCAAGGTGCAATTCTGAAATTTTTTGCTTTTTCCTGCTCCTCTTAGCATGATAAAGAAGATTCAAAGAGAGTGAGATGCCAGCTCCTTTCATTCAGTCAGTAGCTTCAATCATTTCTGGTATATGAATAACATGATGTTTAACAATGGCAAAAATCAATGAATATTGTAAATGCACAAACAGTAATTTCTCCGCATTGCAAGGTGCAATTCTGAAATTTTTTGCTTTTTCCTGCTCCTCTTAGCATGATAAAGAAGATTCAAAGAGAGTGAGATGCCAGCTCCTTTCATTCAGTCAGTAGCTTCAATCATTTCTGGATGTTTTTCAATGGCAAAAATCAATGAATATTGTAAATGCACAAACAGTAATTTCTCCGCATTGCAAGGTGCAATTCTGAAATTTTTTGCTTTTTCCTGCTCCTCTTAGCATGATAAAGAAGATTCAAAGAGAGTGAGATGCCAGCTCCTTTCATTCAGTCAGTAGCTTCAATCATTTCTGGACGTTTTTCAACGGCAAAAATCAATGAATATTGTAAATGCACAAACAGTAATTTCTCCGCATTGCAAGGTGCAATTCTGAAATTTTTTGCTTTTTCCTGCTCCTCTTAGCATGATAAAGAAGATTCAAAGAGAGTGAGATGCCAGCTCCTTTCATTCAGTCAGTAGCTTCAATCATTTCTGGACGTTTTTCAATGGCAAAAATCAATGAATATTGTAAATGCACAAACAGTAATTTCTCCGCATTGCAAGGTGCAATTCTGAAATTTTTTGCTTTTTCCTGCTCCTCTTAGCATGATAAAGAAGATTCAAAGAGAGTGAGATGCCAGCTCCTTTCATTCAGTCAGTAGCTTCAATCATTTCTGGTATATGAATAACATGATGTTTAACAATGGCAAAAATCAATGAATATTGTAAATGCACAAACAGTAATTTCTCCGCATTGCAAGGTGCAATTCTGAAATTTTTTGCTTTTTCCTGCTCCTCTTAGCATGATAAAGAAGATTCAAAGAGAGTGAGATGCCAGCTCCTTTCATTCAGTCAGTAGCTTCAATCATTTCTGGATGTTTTTCAATGGCAAAAATCAATGAATATTGTAAATGCACAAACAGTAATTTCTCCGCATTGCAAGGTGCAATTCTGAAATTTTTTGCTTTTTCCTGCTCCTCTTAGCATGATAAAGAAGATTCAAAGAGAGTGAGATGCCAGCTCCTTTCATTCAGTCAGTAGCTTCAATCATTTCTGGACGTTTTTCAACGGCAAAAATCAATGAATATTGTAAATGCAGAAACAGTAATTTCTCCGCATTGCAAGGTGCAATTCTGAAATTTTTTGCTTTTTCCTGCTCCTCTTAGCATGATAAAGAAGATTCAAAGAGAGTGAGATGCCAGCTCCTTTCATTCAGTCAGTAGCTTCAATCATTTCTGGACGTTTTTCAATGGCAAAAATCAATGAATATTGTAAATGCACAAACAGTAATTTCTCCGCATTGCAAGGTGCAATTCTGAAATTTTTTGCTTTTTCCTGCTCCTCTTAGCATGATAAAGAAGATTCAAAGAGAGTGAGATGCCAGCTCCTTTCATTCAGTCAGTAGCTTCAATCATTTCTGGACGTTTTTCAATGGCAAAAATCAATGAATATTGTAAATGCACAAACAGTAATTTCTCCGTATTGCAAGGTGCAATTCTGAAATTTTTTGCTTTTTCCTGCTCCTCTTAGCATGATAAAGAAGATTCAAAGAGAGTGAGATGCCAGCTCCTTTCATTCAGTCAGTAGCTTCAATCATTTCTGGACGTTTTTCAATGGCAAAAATCAATGAATATTGTAAATGCACAAGCAGTAATTTCTCCGCATTGCAAGGTGCAATTCTGAAATTTTTTGCTTTTTCCTGCTCCTCTTAGCATGATAAAGAAGATTCAAAGAGACTGAGATGCCAGCTCCTTTCATTCAGTCAGTAGCTTCAATCATTTCTGGACGTTTTTCAATGGCAAAAATCAATGAATATTGTAAATGCACAAACAGTAATTTCTCCGCATTGCAAGGTGCAATTCTGAAATTTTTTACTTTTTCCTGCTCCTCTTAGCATGAAAAAGAAGATTCAAAGAGAGTGAGATGCCAGCTCCTTTCATTCAGTCAGTAGCTTCAATCATTTCTGGTATATGAATAACATGTTTTTCAATGGCAAAAATCAATGAATATTGTAAATGCACAAACAGTAATTTCTCCGCATTGCAAGGTGCAATTCTGAATTTTTTTGCTTTTTCCTGCTCCTCTTAGCATGATAAAGAAGATTCAAAGAGAGTGAGATGCCAGCTCCTTTCATTCAGTCAGTAGCTTCAATCATTTCTGGACGTTTTTCAATGGCAAAAATCAATGAATATTGTAAATGCACAAACAGTAATTTCTCCGCATTGCAAGGTGCAATTCTGAAATTTTTTGCTTTTTCCTGCTCCTCTTAGCATGATAAAGAAGATTCAAAGAGAGTGAGATGCCAGCTCCTTTCATTCAGTCAGTAGCTTCAATCATTTCTGGTATATGAATAACATGATGTTTTTCAATGGCAAAAATCAATGAATATTGTAAATGCACAAACAGTAATTTCTCCGCATTGCAAGGTGCAATTCTGAAATTTTTTGCTTTTTCCTGCTCCTCTTAGCATGATAAAGAAGATTCAAAGAGAGTGAGATGCCAGCTCCTTTCATTCAGTCAGTAGCTTCAATCATTTCTGGACGTTTTTCAATGGCAAAAATCAATGAATATTGTAAATGCACAAACAGTAATTTCTCCGCATTGCAAGGTGCAATTCTGAAATTTTTTGCTTTTTCCTGCTCCTCTTAGCATGATAAAGAAGATTCAAAGAGAGTGAGATGCCAGCTCCTTTCATTCAGTCAGTAGCTTCAATCATTTCTGGTATATGAATAACATGATGTTTTTCAATGGCAAAAATCAATGAATATTGTAAATGCACAAACAGTAATTTCTCCGCATTGCAAGGTGCAATTCTGAAATTTTTTGCTTTTTCCTGCTCCTCTTAGCATGATAAAGAAGATTCAAAGAGAGTGAGATGCCAGCTCCTTTCATTCAGTCAGTAGCTTCAAACATTTCTGGACGTTTTTCAATGGCAAAAATCAATGAATATTGTAAATGCACAAACAGTAATTTCTCCGCATTGCAAGGTGCAATTCTGAAATTTTTTGCTTTTTCCTGCTCCTCTTAGCATGATAAAGAAGATTCAAAGAGAGTGAGATGCCAGCTCCTTTCATTCAGTCAGTAGCTTCAATCATTTCTGGTATATGAATAACATGATGTTTAACAATGGCAAAAATCAATGAATATTGTAAATGCACAAACAGTAATTTCTCCGTATTGCAAGGTGCAATTCTGAAATTTTTTGCTTTTTCCTGCTCCTCTTAGCATGATAAAGAAGATTCAAAGAGAGTGAGATGCCAGCTCCTTTCATTCAGTCAGTAGCTTCAATCATTTCTGGATGTTTTTCAATGGCAAAAATCAATGAATATTGTAAATGCACAAACAGTAATTTCTCCGCATTGCAAGGTGCAATTCTGAAATTTTTTGCTTTTTCCTGCTCCTCTTAGCATGATAAAGAAGATTCAAAGAGAGTGAGATGCCAGCTCCTTTCATTCAGTCAGTAGCTTCAATCATTTCTGGACGTTTTTCAACGGCAAAAATCAATGAATATTGTAAATGCACAAACAGTAATTTATCCGCATTGCAAGGTGCAATTCTGAAATTTTTTGCTTTTTCCTGCTCCTCTTAGCATGATAAAGAAGATTCAAAGAGAGTGAGATGCCAGCTCCTTTCATTCAGTCAGTAGCTTCAATCATTTCTGGACGTTTTTCAATGGCAAAAATCAATGAATATTGTAAATGCACAAACAGTAATTTCTCCGCATTGCAAGGTGCAATTCTGAAATTTTTTGCTTTTTCCTGCTCCTCTTAGCATGATAAAGAAGATTCAAAGAGAGTGAGATGCCAGCTCCTTTCATTCAGTCAGTAGCTTCAATCATTTCTGGACGTTTTTCAATGGCAAAAATCAATGAATATTGTAAATGCACAAACAGTAATTTCTCCGTATTGCAAGGTGCAATTCTGAAATTTTTTGCTTTTTCCTGCTCCTCTTAGCATGATAAAGAAGATTCAAAGAGAGTGAGATGCCAGCTCCTTTCATTCAGTCAATAGCTTCAATCATTTCTGGACGTTTTTCAATGGCAAAAATCAATGAATATTGTAAATGCACAAGCAGTAATTTCTCCGCATTGCAAGGTGCAATTCTGAAATTTTTTGCTTTTTCCTGCTCCTCTTAGCATGATAAAGAAGATTCAAAGAGACTGAGATGCCAGCTCCTTTCATTCAGTCAGTAGCTTCAATCATTTCTGGACGTTTTTCAATGGCAAAAATCAATGAATATTGTAAATGCACAAACAGTAATTTCTCCGCATTGCAAGGTGCAATTCTGAAATTTTTTACTTTTTCCTGCTCCTCTTAGCATGAAAAAGAAGATTCAAAGAGAGTGAGATGCCAGCTCCTTTCATTCAGTCAGTAGCTTCAATCATTTCTGGTATATGAATAACATGATGTTTTTCAATGGCAAAAATCAATGAATATTGTAAATGCACAAACAGTAATTTCTCCGCATTGCAAGGTGCAATTCTGAATTTTTTTGCTTTTTCCTGCTCCTCTTAGCATGATAAAGAAGATTCAAAGAGAGTGAGATGCCAGCTCCTTTCATTCAGTCAGTAGCTTCAATCATTTCTGGACGTTTTTCAATGGCAAAAATCAATGAATATTGTAAATGCACAAACAGTAATTTCTCCGCATTGCAAGGTGCAATTCTGAAATTTTTTGCTTTTTCCTGCTCCTCTTAGCATGATAAAGAAGATTCAAAGAGAGTGAGATGCCAGCTCCTTTCATTCAGTCAGTAGCTTCAATCATTTCTGGTATATGAATAACATGATGTTTTTCAATGGCAAAAATCAATGAATATTGTAAATGCACAAACAGTAATTTCTCCGCATTGCAAGGTGCAATTCTGAAATTTTTTGCTTTTTCCTGCTCCTCTTAGCATGATAAAGAAGATTCAAAGAGAGTGAGATGCCAGCTCCTTTCATTCAGTCAGTAGCTTCAATCATTTCTGGTATATGAATAACATGATGTTTTTCAATGGCAAAAATCAATGAATATTGTAAATGCACAAACAGTAATTTCTCCGCATTGCAAGGTGCAATTCTGAAATTTTTTGCCTTTTCCTGCTCCTCTTAGCATGATAAAGAAGATTCAAAGAGAGTGAGATGCCAGCTCCTTTCATTCAGTCAGTAGCTTCAATCATTTCTGGACGTTTTTCAATGGCAAAAATCAATGAATATTGTAAATGCACAAACAGTAATTTCTCCGCATTGCAAGGTGCAATTCTGAAATTTTTTGCTTTTTCCTGCTCCTCTTAGCATGATAAAGAAGATTCAAAGAGAGTGAGATGCCAGCTCCTTTCATTCAGTCAGTAGCTTCAAACATTTCTGGTATATGAATAACATGATGTTTTTCAATGGCAAAAATCAATGAATATTGTAAATGCACAAACAGTAATTTCTCCGCATTGCAAGGTGCAATTCTGAAATTTTTTGCTTTTTCCTGCTCCTCTTACCATGATAAAGAAGATTCAAAGAGAGTGAGATGCCAGCTCCTTTCATTCAGTCAGTAGCTTCAATCATTTCTGGACGTTTTTCAATGGCAAAAATCAATGAATATTGTAAATGCACAAACAGTAATTTCTCCGCATTGCAAGGTGCAATTCTGAAATTTTTTGCTTTTTCCTGCTCCTCTTAGCATGATAAAGAAGATTCAAAGAGAGTGAGATGCCAGCTCCTTTCATTCAGTCAGTAGCTTCAATCATTTCTGGTATATGAATAACATGATGTTTTTCAATGGCAAAAATAAATGAATATTGTAAATGCACAAACAGTAATTTCTCCGCATTGCAAGGTGCAATTCTGAAATTTTTTGCTTTTTCCTGCTCCTCTTAGCATGATAAAGAAGATTCAAAGAGAGTGAGATGCCAGCTCTTTTCATTCAGTCAGTAGCTTCAATCATTTCTGGTATATGAATAACATGATGTTTTTCAATGGCAAAAATCAATGAATATTGTAAATGCACAAACAGTAATTTCTCCGCATTGCAAGGTGCAATTCTGAAATTTTTTGCCTTTTCCTGCTCCTCTTAGCATGATAAAGAAGATTCAAAGAGAGTGAGATGCCAGCTCCTTTCATTCAGTCAGTAGCTTCAATCATTTCTGGATGTTTTTCAATGGCAAAAATCAATGAATATTGTAAATGCACAAACAGTAATTTCTCCGCATTGCAAGGTGCAATTCTGAAATTTTTTGCTTTTTCCTGCTCCTCTTAGCATGATAAAGAAGATTCAAAGAGAGTGAGATGCCAGCTCCTTTCATTCAGTCAGTAGCTTCAATCATTTCTGGACGTTTTTCAATGGCAAAAATCAATGAATATTGTAAATGCACAAACAGTAATTTCTCCGCATTGCAAGGTGCAATTCTGAAATTTTTTGCTTTTTCCTGCTCCTCTTAGCATGATAAAGAAGATTCAAAGAGAGTGAGATGCCAGCTCCTTTCATTCAGTCAGTAGCTTCAATCATTTCTGGACGTTTTTCAACGGCAAAAATCAATGAATATTGTAAATGCACAAACAGTAATTTCTCCGCATTGCAAGGTGCAATTCTGAAATTTTTTGCTTTTTCCTGCTCCTCTTAGCATGATAAAGAAGATTCAAAGAGAGTGAGATGCCAGCTCCTTTCATTCAGTCAGTAGCTTCAATCATTTCTGGACGTTTTTCAATGGCAAAAATCAATGAATATTGTAAATGCACAAACAGTAATTTCTCCGCATTGCAAGGTGCAATTCTGAAATTTTTTGCTTTTTCCTGCTCCTCTTAGCATGATAAAGAAGATTCAAAGAGAGTGAGATGCCAGCTCCTTTCATTCAGTCAGTAGCTTCAATCATTTCTGGACGTTTTTCAATGGCAAAAATCAATGAATATTGTAAATGCACAAACAGTAATTTCTCCGTATTGCAAGGTGCAATTCTGAAATTTTTTGCTTTTTCCTGCTCCTCTTAGCATGATAAAGAAGATTCAAAGAGAGTGAGATGCCAGCTCCTTTCATTCAGTCAATAGCTTCAATCATTTCTGGACGTTTTTCAATGGCAAAAATCAATGAATATTGTAAATGCACAAGCAGTAATTTCTCCGCATTGCAAGGTGCAATTCTGAAATTTTTTGCTTTTTCCTGCTCCTCTTAGCATGATAAAGAAGATTCAAAGAGACTGAGATGCCAGCTCCTTTCATTCAGTCAGTAGCTTCAATCATTTCTGGACGTTTTTCAATGGCAAAAATCAATGAATATTGTAAATGCACAAACAGTAATTTCTCCGCATTGCAAGGTGCAATTCTGAAATTTTTTACTTTTTCCTGCTCCTCTTAGCATGAAAAAGAAGATTCAAAGAGAGTGAGATGCCAGCTCCTTTCATTCAGTCAGTAGCTTCAATCATTTCTGGTATATGAATAACATGATGTTTTTCAATGGCAAAAATCAATGAATATTGTAAATGCACAAACAGTAATTTCTCCGCATTGCAAGGTGCAATTCTGAATTTTTTTGCTTTTTCCTGCTCCTCTTAGCATGATAAAGAAGATTCAAAGAGAGTGAGATGCCAGCTCCTTTCATTCAGTCAGTAGCTTCAATCATTTCTGGACGTTTTTCAATGGCAAAAATCAATGAATATTGTAAATGCACAAACAGTAATTTCTCCGCATTGCAAGGTGCAATTCTGAAATTTTTTGCTTTTTCCTGCTCCTCTTAGCATGATAAAGAAGATTCAAAGAGAGTGAGATGCCAGCTCCTTTCATTCAGTCAGTAGCTTCAATCATTTCTGGTATATGAATAACATGATGTTTTTCAATGGCAAAAATCAATGAATATTGTAAATGCACAAACAGTAATTTCTCCGCATTGCAAGGTGCAATTCTGAAATTTTTTGCTTTTTCCTGCTCCTCTTAGCATGATAAAGAAGATTCAAAGAGAGTGAGATGCCAGCTCCTTTCATTCAGTCAGTAGCTTCAATCATTTCTGGTATATGAATAACATGATGTTTTTCAATGGCAAAAATCAATGAATATTGTAAATGCACAAACAGTAATTTCTCCGCATTGCAAGGTGCAATTCTGAAATTTTTTGCCTTTTCCTGCTCCTCTTAGCATGATAAAGAAGATTCAAAGAGAGTGAGATGCCAGCTCCTTTCATTCAGTCAGTAGCTTCAATCATTTCTGGACGTTTTTCAATGGCAAAAATCAATGAATATTGTAAATGCACAAACAGTAATTTCTCCGCATTGCAAGGTGCAATTCTGAAATTTTTTGCTTTTTCCTGCTCCTCTTAGCATGATAAAGAAGATTCAAAGAGAGTGAGATGCCAGCTCCTTTCATTCAGTCAGTAGCTTCAAACATTTCTGGTATATGAATAACATGATGTTTTTCAATGGCAAAAATCAATGAATATTGTAAATGCACAAACAGTAATTTCTCCGCATTGCAAGGTGCAATTCTGAAATTTTTTGCTTTTTCCTGCTCCTCTTAGCATGATAAAGAAGATTCAAAGAGAGTGAGATGCCAGCTCCTTTCATTCAGTCAGTAGCTTCAATCATTTCTGGACGTTTTTCAATGGCAAAAATCAATGAATATTGTAAATGCACAAACAGTAATTTCTCCGCATTGCAAGGTGCAATTCTGAAATTTTTTGCTTTTTCCTGCTCCTCTTAGCATGATAAAGAAGATTCAAAGAGAGTGAGATGCCAGCTCCTTTCATTCAGTCAGTAGCTTCAATCATTTCTGGTATATGAATAACATGATGTTTTTCAATGGCAAAAATAAATGAATATTGTAAATGCACAAACAGTAATTTCTCCGCATTGCAAGGTGCAATTCTGAAATTTTTTGCTTTTTCCTGCTCCTCTTAGCATGATAAAGAAGATTCAAAGAGAGTGAGATGCCAGCTCTTTTCATTCAGTCAGTAGCTTCAATCATTTCTGGTATATGAATAACATGATGTTTTTCAATGGCAAAAATCAATGAATATTGTAAATGCACAAACAGTAATTTCTCCGCATTGCAAGGTGCAATTCTGAAATTTTTTGCCTTTTCCTGCTCCTCTTAGCATGATAAAGAAGATTCAAAGAGAGTGAGATGCCAGCTCCTTTCATTCAGTCAGTAGCTTCAATCATTTCTGGATGTTTTTCAATGGCAAAAATCAATGAATATTGTAAATGCACAAACAGTAATTTCTCCGCATTGCAAGGTGCAATTCTGAAATTTTTTGCTTTTTCCTGCTCCTCTTAGCATGATAAAGAAGATTCAAAGAGAGTGAGATGCCAGCTCCTTTCATTCAGTCAGTAGCTTCAATCATTTCTGGACGTTTTTCAATGGCAAAAATCAATGAATATTGTAAATGCACAAACAGTAATTTCTCCGCATTGCAAGGTGCAATTCTGAAATTTTTTGCTTTTTTCTGCTCCTCTTAGCATGATAAAGAAGATTCAAAGAGAGTGAGATGCCAGCTCCTTTCATTCAGTCAGTAGCTTCAATCATTTCTGGTATATGAAAAACATGATGTTTTTCAATGGCAAAAATCAATGAATATTGTAAATGCACAAACTGTAATTTCTCCGCATTGCAAGGTGCAATTCTGAAATTTTTTGCTTTTTCCTGCTCCTCTTAGCATGGTAAAGAAGATTCAAAGAGAGTGAGATGCCAGCTCCTTTCATTCAGTCAGTAGCTTCAATCATTTCTGGACGTTTTTCAATGGCAAAAATCAATGAATATTGTAAATGCACAAACAGTAATTTCTCCGCATTGCAAGGTGCAATTCTGAAATTTTTTGCTTTTTCCTGCTCCTCTTAGCATGATAAAGAAGATTCAAAGAGAGTGAGATGCCAGCTCCTTTCATTCAGTCAGTAGCTTCAATCATTTCTGGTATATGAATAACATGATGTTTTTCAATGGCAAAAATCAATGAATATTGTAAATGCACAAACAGTAATTTCTCCGCATTGCAAGGTGCAATTCTGAAATTTTTTGCTTTTTCCTGCTCCTCTTAGCATGATAAAGAAGATTCAAAGAGAGTGAGATGCCAGCTCCTTTCCTTCAGTCAGTAGCTTCAATCATTTCTGGTATATGAATAACATGATGTTTTTCATATACCAGAAATGTTTGAAGCTACTGACTGAATGAAAGGAGCTGGCATCTCACTCTCTTTGAATCTTCTTTATCATGCTAGGATTAGCAGGAAAAAGCAAAAAATTTCAGAATTGCACCTTGCAATGTGGAGATATTACTGTTTGTGCATTTACAATATTCATTGATTTTTGCCATTGAAAAACATGTTTTTCATATACCAGAAATGTTTGAAGCTACTGACTGAATGAAAGGAGCTGGCATCTCACTCTCTTTGAATCTTCTTTATCATGCTAGGATTAACAGGAAAAAGCTAAAAATTTCAGAATTGCACCGTGCAATGTGGAGATATTACTGTTTGTGCATTTACAATATTCATTGATTTTTGCCATTGAAAAACATGTTTTTCATATACCAGAAATGTTTGAAGCTACTGACTGAATGAAAGGAGCTGGCATCTCACTCTCTTTGAATCTTCTTTATCATGCTAAGAGGAGCAGGAAAAAGCAAAAAATTTCAGAATTGCACCTTCAATGCGGAGAAATTACTGTTTGTGCATTTACAATATTCATTGATTTTTGCCATTGAAAAACGTCCAGAAATGATTGAAGCTACTGACTGAATGAAAGGAGCTGGCATCTCACTCTCTTTGAATCTTCTTTATCATGCTAAGAGGAGCAGGAAAAAGCAAAAAATTTCAGAATTGCACCTTGCAATGCGGAGAAATTACTGTTTGTGCATTTACAATATTCATTAATTTTTGCCATTGAAAAACATCATGTTATTCATATACCAGAAATGATTGAAGCTACTGACTGAATGAAAGGAGCTGGCATCTCACTCTCTTTGAATCTTCTTTATCATGCTAAGAGGAGCAGGAAAAAGCAAAAAATTTCAGAATTGCACCTTGCAATGCGGAGAAATTACTGTTTGTGCATTTACAATATTCATTGATTTTTGCCATTGAAAAACATCTTGTTATTCATATACCAGAAATGTTTGAAGCTACTGACTGAATGAAAGGAGCTGGCATCTCACTCTCTTTGAATCTTCTTTATCATACTAAGAGGAGCAGGAAAAAGCAAAAAATTTCAGAAATGCACCTTGCAATGCGGAGAAATTACTGTTTGTGCATTTACAATATTCATTGATTTTTGCCATTGAAAAACGTCCAGAAATGATTGAAGCTACTGACTGAATGAAAGGAGCTGGCATCTCACTCTCTTTGAATCTTCTTTATCATGCTAAGAGGAGCAGGAAAAAGCAAAAAATTTCAGAATTGCACCTTGCAATGCGGAGAAATTACTGTTTGTGCATTTACAATATTCATTGATTTTTGCCATTGAAAAACGTCCAGAAATGATTGAAGCTACTGACTGAATGAAAGGAGCTGGCATCTCACTCTCTTTGAATCTTCTTTATCATGCTAAGAGGAGCAGGAAAAAGCAAAAAATTTCAGAATTGCACCTTGCAATGCGGAGAAATTACTGTTTGTGCATTTACAATATTCATTGATTTTTGCCGCCATTGAAAAACATCATGTTATTCATATACCAGAAATGTTTGAAGCTACTGACTGAATGAAAGGAGCTGGCATCTCACTCTCTTTGAATCTTCTTTATCATGCTAAGAGGAGCAGGAAAAAGCAAAAAATTTCAGAATTGCACCTTGCAATGCGAAGAAATTACTGTTTGTGCATTTACAATATTCATTGATTTTTGCCATTGAAAAACATCATGTTATTCATATACCAGAAATGTTTGATGCTACTGACTGAATGAAAGGAGCTGGCATCTCACTCTCTTTGAATCTTCTTTATCATGCTAAGAGGAGCAGGAAAAAGCAAAAAATTTCAGAATTGCACCTTGCAATGCGGAGAAATTACTGTTTGTGCATTTACAATATTCATTGATTTTTGCCATTGAAAAACGTCCAGAAATGATTGAAGCTACTGACTGAATGAAAGGAGCTGGCATCTCACTCTCTTTGAATCTTCTTTATCATGCTAAGAGGAGCAGGAAAAAGCAAAAAATTTCAGAATTGCACCTTGCAATGCGGAGAAATTACTGTTTGTGCATTTACAATATTCATTGATTTTTGCCATTGAAAAACATCCAGAAATGATTGAAGCTACTGACTGAATGAAAGGAGCTGGCATCTCACTCTCTTTGAATCTTCTTTATCATGCTAAGAGGAGCAGGAAAAAGCAAAAAATTTCAGAATTGCACCTTGCAATGCGGAGAAATTACTGTTTGTGCATTTACAATATTCATTGATTTTTGCCATTGAAAAACGTCCAGAAATGATTGAAGCTACTGACTGAATGAAAGGAGCTGGCATCTCAGTCTCTTTGAATCTTCTTTATCATGCTAAGAGGAGCAGGAAAAAGCAAAAAATTTCAGAATTGCACCTTGCAATGCGGAGAAATTACTGTTTGTGCATCTACAATATTCATTGATTTTTGCCGTTGAAAAACGTCCAGAAATGATTGAAGCTACTGACTGAATGAAAGGAGCTGGCATCTCACTCTCTTTGAGTCTTCTTTACCATGCTAAGAGGAGCAGGAGAAAGCAAAAAATTTCAGAATTGCACCTTGCAATGCGGAGAAATTACTGTTTGTGCATTTACAATATTCATTGATTTTTGCCATTGAAAAACATCATGTTATTCATATACCAGAAATGTTTGAAGCTACTGACTGAATGAAAGGAGCTGGCATCTCACTCTCTTTGAATCTTCTTTATCATACTAAGAGGAGCAGGAAAAAGCAAAAAATTTCAGAAATGCACCTTGCAATGCGGAGAAATTACTGTTTGTGCATTTACAATATTCATTGATTTTTGCCATTGAAAAACGTCCAGAAATGATTGAAGCTACTGACTGAATGAAAGGAGCTGGCATCTCACTCTCTTTGAATCTTCTTTATCATGCTAAGAGGAGCAGGAAAAAGCAAAAAATTTCAGAATTGCACCTTGCAATGCGGAGAAATTACTGTTTGTGCATTTACAATATTCATTGATTTTTGCCATTGAAAAACGTCCAGAAATGATTGAAGCTACTGACTGAATGAAAGGAGCTGGCATCTCACTCTCTTTGAATCTTCTTTATCATGCTAAGAGGAGCAGGAAAAAGCAAAAAATTTCAGAATTGCACCTTGCAATGCGGAGAAATTACTGTTTGTGCATTTACAATATTCATTGATTTTTGCCGCCATTGAAAAACATCATGTTATTCATATACCAGAAATGTTTGAAGCTACTGACTGAATGAAAGGAGCTGGCATCTCACTCTCTTTGAATCTTCTTTATCATGCTAAGAGGAGCAGGAAAAAGCAAAAAATTTCAGAATTGCACCTTGCAATGCGAAGAAATTACTGTTTGTGCATTTACAATATTCATTGATTTTTGCCATTGAAAAACATCATGTTATTCATATACCAGAAATGTTTGATGCTACTGACTGAATGAAAGGAGCTGGCATCTCACTCTCTTTGAATCTTCTTTATCATGCTAAGAGGAGCAGGAAAAAGCAAAAAATTTCAGAATTGCACCTTGCAATGCGGAGAAATTACTGTTTGTGCATTTACAATATTCATTGATTTTTGCCATTGAAAAACGTCCAGAAATGATTGAAGCTACTGACTGAATGAAAGGAGCTGGCATCTCACTCTCTTTGAATCTTCTTTATCATGCTAAGAGGAGCAGGAAAAAGCAAAAAATTTCAGAATTGCACCTTGCAATGCGGAGAAATTACTGTTTGTGCATTTACAATATTCATTGATTTTTGCCATTGAAAAACATCCAGAAATGATTGAAGCTACTGACTGAATGAAAGGAGCTGGCATCTCACTCTCTTTGAATCTTCTTTATCATGCTAAGAGGAGCAGGAAAAAGCAAAAAATTTCAGAATTGCACCTTGCAATGCGGAGAAATTACTGTTTGTGCATTTACAATATTCATTGATTTTTGCCATTGAAAAACGTCCAGAAATGATTGAAGCTACTGACTGAATGAAAGGAGCTGGCATCTCAGTCTCTTTGAATCTTCTTTATCATGCTAAGAGGAGCAGGAAAAAGCAAAAAATTTCAGAATTGCACCTTGCAATGCGGAGAAATTACTGTTTGTGCATCTACAATATTCATTGATTTTTGCCGTTGAAAAACGTCCAGAAATGATTGAAGCTACTGACTGAATGAAAGGAGCTGGCATCTCACTCTCTTTGAGTCTTCTTTACCATGCTAAGAGGAGCAGGAAAAAGCAAAAAATTTCAGAATTGCACCTTGCAATGCGGAGAAATTACTGTTTGTGCATTTACAATATTCATTGATTTTTGCCATTGAAAAACATCATGTTATTCATAT
This sequence comes from Phyllobates terribilis, assembly GCF_046119375.1. Taxonomy (NCBI): domain Eukaryota; kingdom Metazoa; phylum Chordata; class Amphibia; order Anura; family Dendrobatidae; genus Phyllobates; species Phyllobates terribilis. The sequence goes on along the minus strand of NW_027363601.1, from coordinate 513,165 downwards.
ACCAGAAATGATTGAAGCTACTGACTGAATGAAAGGAGCTGGCATCTCACTCTCTTTGAATCTTCTTTATCATGCTAAGAGGAGCAGGAAAAAGCAAAAAATTTCAGAATTGCACCTTGCAATGCGGAGAAATTACTGTTTGTGCATTTACAATATTCATTGATTTTTGCCATTGAAAAACGTCCAGAAATGATTGAAGCTACTGACTGAATGAAAGGAGCTGGCATCTCACTCTCTTTGAATCTTCTTTATCATGCTAAGAGGAGCAGGAAAAAGCAAAAAATTTCAGAATTGCACCTTGCAATGCGGAGAAATTACTGTTTGTGCATTTACAATATTCATTGATTTTTGCCATTGAAAAACGTCCAGAAATGATTGAAGCTACTGACTGAATGAAAGGAGCTCTCATCTCACTCTCTTTGAATCTTCTTTATCATGCTAAGAGGAGCAGGAAAAAGCAAAAAATTTCAGAATTGCACCTTGCAATGCGGAGAAATTACTGTTTGTGCATTTACAATATTCATTGATTTTTGCCATTGAAAAACATCATGTTATTCATATACCAGAAATGTTTGAAGCTACTGACTGAATGAAAGGAGCTGGCATCTCACTCTCTTTGAATCTTCTTTATCATGCTAAGAGGAGCAGGAAAAAGCAAAAAATTTCAGAATTGCACCTTCAATGCGGAGAAATTACTGTTTGTGCATTTACAATATTCATTGATTTTTGCCATTGAAAAACGTCCAGAAATGATTGAAGCTACTGACTGAATGAAAGGAGCTGGCATCTCACTCTCTTTGAATCTTCTTTATCATGCTAAGAGGAGCAGGAAAAAGCAAAAAATTTCAGAATTGCACCTTGCAATGCGGAGAAATTACTGTTTGTGCATTTACAATATTCATTAATTTTTGCCATTGAAAAACATCATGTTATTCATATACCAGAAATGATTGAAGCTACTGACTGAATGAAAGGAGCTGGCATCTCACTCTCTTTGAATCTTCTTTATCATGCTAAGAGGAGCAGGAAAAAGCAAAAAATTTCAGAATTGCACCTTGCAATGCGGAGAAATTACTGTTTGTGCATTTACAATATTCATTGATTTTTGCCATTGAAAAACATCATGTTATTCATATACCAGAAATGTTTGAAGCTACTGACTGAATGAAAGGAGCTGGCATCTCACTCTCTTTGAATCTTCTTTATCATACTAAGAGGAGCAGGAAAAAGCAAAAAATTTCAGAATTGCACCTTGCAATGCGGAGAAATTACTGTTTGTGCATTTACAATATTCATTGATTTTTGCCATTGAAAAACGTCCAGAAATGATTGAAGCTACTGACTGAATGAAAGGAGCTGGCATCTCACTCTCTTTGAATCTTCTTTATCATGCTAAGAGGAGCAGGAAAAAGCAAAAAATTTCAGAATTGCACCTTGCAATGCGGAGAAATTACTGTTTGTGCATTTACAATATTCATTGATTTTTGCCATTGAAAAACATCATGTTATTCATATACCAGAAATGTTTGAAGCTACTGACTGAATGAAAGGAGCTGGCATCTCACTCTCTTTGAATCTTCTTTATCATACTAAGAGGAGCAGGAAAAAGCAAAAAATTTCAGAATTGCACCTTCAATGCGGAGAAATTACTGTTTGTGCATTTACAATATTCATTGATTTTTGCCATTGAAAAACGTCCAGAAATGATTGAAGCTACTGACTGAATGAAAGGAGCTGGCATCTCACTCTCTTTGAATCTTCTTTATCATGCTAAGAGGAGCAGGAAAAAGCAAAAAATTTCAGAATTGCACCTTGCAATGCGGAGAAATTACTGTTTGTGCATTTACAATATTCATTAATTTTTGCCATTGAAAAACATCATGTTATTCATATACCAGAAATGATTGAAGCTACTGACTGAATGAAAGGAGCTGGCATCTCACTCTCTTTGAATCTTCTTTATCATGCTAAGAGGAGCAGGAAAAAGCAAAAAATTTCAGAATTGCACCTTGCAATGCGGAGAAATTACTGTTTGTGCATTTACAATATTCATTGATTTTTGCCATTGAAAAACATCATGTTATTCATATACCAGAAATGTTTGAAGCTACTGACTGAATGAAAGGAGCTGGCATCTCACTCTCTTTGAATCTTCTTTATCATACTAAGAGGAGCAGGAAAAAGCAAAAAATTTCAGAATTGCACCTTGCAATGCGGAGAAATTACTGTTTGTGCATTTACAATATTCATTGATTTTTGCCATTGAAAAACGTCCAGAAATGATTGAAGCTACTGACTGAATGAAAGGAGCTGGCATCTCACTCTCTTTGAATCTTCTTTATCATGCTAAGAGGAGCAGGAAAAAGCAAAAAATTTCAGAATTGCACCTTGCAATGCGGAGAAATTACTGTTTGTGCATTTACAATATTCATTGATTTTTGCCATTGAAAAACGTCCAGAAATGATTGAAGCTACTGACTGAATGAAAGGAGCTGGCATCTCACTCTCTTTGAATCTTCTTTATCATGCTAAGAGGAGCAGGAAAAAGCAAAAAATTTCAGAATTGCACCTTGCAATGCGGAGAAATTACTGTTTGTGCATTTACAATATTCATTGATTTTTGCCGCCATTGAAAAACATCATGTTATTCATATACCAGAAATGTTTGAAGCTACTGACTGAATGAAAGGAGCTGGCATCTCACTCTCTTTGAATCTTCTTTATCATGCTAAGAGGAGCAGGAAAAAGCAAAAAATTTCAGAATTGCACCTTGCAATGCGAAGAAATTACTGTTTGTGCATTTATAATATTCATTGATTTTTGCCATTGAAAAACATCATGTTATTCATATACCAGAAATGTTTGATGCTACTGACTGAATGAAAGGAGCTGGCATCTCACTCTCTTTGAATCTTCTTTATCATGCTAAGAGGAGCAGGAAAAAGCAAAAAATTTCAGAATTGCACCTTGCAATGCGGAGAAATTACTGTTTGTGCATTTACAATATTCATTGACTTTTGCCATTGAAAAACGTCCAGAAATGATTGAAGCTACTGACTGAATGAAAGGAGCTGGCATCTCACTCTCTTTGAATCTTCTTTATCATGCTAAGAGGAGCAGGAAAAAGCAAAAAATTTCAGAATTGCACCTTGCAATGCGGAGAAATTACTGTTTGTGCATTTACAATATTCATTGATTTTTGCCATTGAAAAACATCCAGAAATGATTGAAGCTACTGACTGAATGAAAGGAGCTGGCATCTCACTCTCTTTGAATCTTCTTTATCATGCTAAGAGGAGCAGGAAAAAGCAAAAAATTTCAGAATTGCACCTTGCAATGCGGAGAAATTACTGTTTGTGCATTTACAATATTCATTGATTTTTGCCATTGAAAAACGTCCAGAAATGATTGAAGCTACTGACTGAATGAAAGGAGCTGGCATCTCAGTCTCTTTGAATCTTCTTTATCATGCTAAGAGGAGCAGGAAAAAGCAAAAAATTTCAGAATTGCACCTTGCAATGCGGAGAAATTACTGTTTGTGCATCTACAATATTCATTGATTTTTGCCGTTGAAAAACGTCCAGAAATGATTGAAGCTACTGACTGAATGAAAGGAGCTGGCATCTCACTCTCTTTGAGTCTTCTTTACCATGCTAAGAGGAGCAGGAAAAAGCAAAAAATTTCAGAATTGCACCTTGCAATGCGGAGAAATTACTGTTTGTGCATTTACAATATTCATTGATTTTTGCCATTGAAAAACGTCCAGAAATGATTGAAGCTACTGACTGAATGAAAGGAGCTGGCATCTCACTCTCTTTGAATCTTCTTTATCATGCTAAGAGGAGCAGGAAAAAGCAAAAAATTTCAGAATTGCACCTTGCAATGCGGAGAAATTACTGTTTGTGCATTTACAATATTCATTGATTTTTGCCATTGAAAAACATCATGTTATTCAAATACCAGAAATGATTGAAGCTACTGACTGAATGAAAGGAGCTGGCATCTCACTCTCTTTGAATCTTCTTTATCATGCTAAGAGGAGCAGGAAAAAGCAAAAAATTTCAGAATTGCACCTTGCAATGCGGAGAAATTACTGTTTGTGCATTTACAATATTCATTGATTTTTGCCATTGAAAAACGTCCAGAAATGATTGAAGCTACTGACTGAATGAAAGGAGCTGGCATCTCACTCTCTTTGAATCTTCTTTATCATGCTAAGAGGAGCAGGAAAAAGCAAAAAATTTCAGAATTGCACCTTGCAATGCGGAGAAATTACTGTTTGTGCATTTACAATATTCATTGATTTTTGCCATTGAAAAACGTCCAGAAATGATTGAAGCTACTGACTGAATGAAAGGAGCTCTCATCTCACTCTCTTTGAATCTTCTTTATCATGCTAAGAGGAGAAGGAAAAAGCAAAAAATTTCAGAATTGCACCTTGCAATGCGGAGAAATTACTGTTTGTGCATTTACAATATTCATTGATTTTTGCCATTGAAAAACATCATGTTATTCATATACCAGAAATGTTTGAAGCTACTGACTGAATGAAAGGAGCTGGCATCTCACTCTCTTTGAATCTTCTTTATCATGCTAAGAGGAGCAGGAAAAAGCAAAAAATTTCAGAATTGCACCTTCAATGCGGAGAAATTACTGTTTGTGCATTTACAATATTCATTGATTTTTGCCATTGAAAAACGTCCAGAAATGATTGAAGCTACTGACTGAATGAAAGGAGCTGGCATCTCACTCTCTTTGAATCTTCTTTATCATGCTAAGAGGAGCAGGAAAAAGCAAAAAATTTCAGAATTGCACCTTGCAATGCGGAGAAATTACTGTTTGTGCATTTACAATATTCATTGATTTTTGCCATTGAAAAACATCATGTTATTCATATACCAGAAATGTTTGAAGCTACTGATTGAATGAAAGGAGCTGGCATCTCACTCTCTTTGAATCTTCTTTATCATGCTAAGAGGAGCAGGAAAAAGCAAAAAATTTCAGAATTGCACCTTGCAATGCGGAGAAATTACTGTTTGTGCATTTACAATATTCATTGATTTTTGCCATTGAAAAACGTCCAGAAATGATTGAAGCTACTGACTGAATGAAAGGAGCTGGCATCTCACTCTCTTTGAATCTTCTTTATCATGCTAAGAGGAGCAGGAAAAAGCAAAAAATTTCAGAATTGCACCTTGCAATGCGGAGAAATTACTGTTTGTGCATTTACAATATTCATTGATTTTTGCCATTGAAAAACATCATGTTATTCATATACCAGAAATGTTTGAAGCTACTGACTGAATGAAAGGAGCTGGCATCTCACTCTCTTTGAATCTTCTTTATCATACTAAGAGGAGCAGGAAAAAGCAAAAAATTTCAGAATTGCACCTTCAATGCGGAGAAATTACTGTTTGTGCATTTACAATATTCATTGATTTTTGCCATTGAAAAACGTCCAGAAATGATTGAAGCTACTGACTGAATGAAAGGAGCTGGCATCTCACTCTCTTTGAATCTTCTTTATCATGCTAAGAGGAGCAGGAAAAAGCAAAAAATTTCAGAATTGCACCTTGCAATGCGGAGAAATTACTGTTTGTGCATTTACAATATTCATTAATTTTTGCCATTGAAAAACATCATGTTATTCATATACCAGAAATGATTGAAGCTACTGACTGAATGAAAGGAGCTGGCATCTCACTCTCTTTGAATCTTCTTTATCATGCTAAGAGGAGCAGGAAAAAGCAAAAAATTTCAGAATTGCACCTTGCAATGCGGAGAAATTACTGTTTGTGCATTTACAATATTCATTGATTTTTGCCATTGAAAAACATCATGTTATTCATATACCAGAAATGTTTGAAGCTACTGACTGAATGAAAGGAGCTGGCATCTCACTCTCTTTGAATCTTCTTTATCATACTAAGAGGAGCAGGAAAAAGCAAAAAATTTCAGAATTGCACCTTGCAATGCGGAGAAATTACTGTTTGTGCATTTACAATATTCATTGATTTTTGCCATTGAAAAACGTCCAGAAATGATTGAAGCTACTGACTGAATGAAAGGAGCTGGCATCTCACTCTCTTTGAATCATCTTTATCATGCTAAGAGGAGCAGGAAAAAGCAAAAAATTTCAGAATTGCACCTTGCAATGCGGAGAAATTACTGTTTGTGCATTTACAATATTCATTGATTTTTGCCATTGAAAAACGTCCAGAAATGATTGAAGCTACTGACTGAATGAAAGGAGCTGGCATCTCACTCTCTTTGAATCTTCTTTATCATGCTAAGAGGAGCAGGAAAAAGCAAAAAATTTCAGAATTGCACCTTGCAATGCGGAGAAATTACTGTTTGTGCATTTACAATATTCATTGATTTTTGCCGCCATTGAAAAACATCATGTTATTCATATACCAGAAATGTTTGAAGCTACTGACTGAATGAAAGGAGCTGGCATCTCACTCTCTTTGAATCTTCTTTATCATACTAAGAGGAGCAGGAAAAAGCAAAAAATTTCAGAATTGCACCTTGCAATGCGAAGAAATTACTGTTTGTGCATTTACAATATTCATTGATTTTTGCCATTGAAAAACATCATGTTATTCATATACCAGAAATGTTTGAAGCTACTGACTGAATGAAAGGAGCTGGCATCTCACTCTCTTTGAATCTTCTTTATCATACTAAGAGGAGCAGGAAAAAGCAAAAAATTTCAGAATTGCACCTTGCAATGCGGAGAAATTACTGTTTGTGCATTTACAATATTCATTAATTTTTGCCATTGAAAAACATCATGTTATTCATATACCAGAAATGATTGAAGCTACTGACTGAATGAAAGGAGCTGGCATCTCACTCTCTTTGAATCTTCTTTATCATGCTAAGAGGAGCAGGAAAAAGCAAAAAATTTCAGAATTGCACCTTGCAATGCGGAGAAATTACTGTTTGTGCATTTACAATATTCATTGATTTTTGCCATTGAAAAACATCATGTTATTCATATACCAGAAATGTTTGAAGCTACTGACTGAATGAAAGGAGCTGGCATCTCACTCTCTTTGAATCTTCTTTATCATACTAAGAGGAGCAGGAAAAAGCAAAAAATTTCAGAATTGCACCTTGCAATGCGGAGAAATTACTGTTTGTGCATTTACAATATTCATTGATTTTTGCCATTGAAAAACGTCCAGAAATGATTGAAGCTACTGACTGAATGAAAGGAGCTGGCATCTCACTCTCTTTGAATCTTCTTTATCATGCTAAGAGGAGCAGGAAAAAGCAAAAAATTTCAGAATTGCACCTTGCAATGCGGAGAAATTACTGTTTGTGCATTTACAATATTCATTGATTTTTGCCATTGAAAAACGTCCAGAAATGATTGAAGGTACTGACTGAATGAAAGGAGCTGGCATCTCACTCTCTTTGAATCTTCTTTATCATGCTAAGAGGAGCAGGAAAAAGCAAAAAATTTCAGAATTGCACCTTGCAATGCGGAGAAATTACTGTTTGTGCATTTACAATATTCATTGATTTTTGCCGCCATTGAAAAACATCATGTTATTCATATACCAGAAATGTTTGAAGCTACTGACTGAATGAAAGGAGCTGGCATCTCACTCTCTTTGAATCTTCTTTATCATGCTAAGAGGAGCAGGAAAAAGCAAAAAATTTCAGAATTGCACCTTGCAATGCGAAGAAATTACTGTTTGTGCATTTATAATATTCATTGATTTTTGCCATTGAAAAACATCATGTTATTCATATACCAGAAATGTTTGATGCTACTGACTGAATGAAAGGAGCTGGCATCTCACTCTCTTTGAATCTTCTTTATCATGCTAAGAGGAGCAGGAAAAAGCAAAAAATTTCAGAATTGCACCTTGCAATGCGGAGAAATTACTGTTTGTGCATTTACAATATTCATTGACTTTTGCCATTGAAAAACGTCCAGAAATGATTGAAGCTACTGACTGAATGAAAGGAGCTGGCATCTCACTCTCTTTGAATCTTCTTTATCATGCTAAGAGGAGCAGGAAAAAGCAAAAAATTTCAGAATTGCACCTTGCAATGCGGAGAAATTACTGTTTGTGCATTTACAATATTCATTGATTTTTGCCATTGAAAAACATCCAGAAATGATTGAAGCTACTGACTGAATGAAAGGAGCTGGCATCTCACTCTCTTTGAATCTTCTTTATCATGCTAAGAGGAGCAGGAAAAAGCAAAAAATTTCAGAATTGCACCTTGCAATGCGGAGAAATTACTGTTTGTGCATTTACAATATTCATTGATTTTTGCCATTGAAAAACGTCCAGAAATGATTGAAGCTACTGACTGAATGAAAGGAGCTGGCATCTCAGTCTCTTTGAATCTTCTTTATCATGCTAAGAGGAGCAGGAAAAAGCAAAAAATTTCAGAATTGCACCTTGCAATGCGGAGAAATTACTGTTTGTGCATCTACAATATTCATTGATTTTTGCCGTTGAAAAACGTCCAGAAATGATTGAAGCTACTGACTGAATGAAAGGAGCTGGCATCTCACTCTCTTTGAGTCTTCTTTACCATGCTAAGAGGAGCAGGAAAAAGCAAAAAATTTCAGAATTGCACCTTGCAATGCGGAGAAATTACTGTTTGTGCATTTACAATATTCATTGATTTTTGCCATTGAAAAACGTCCAGAAATGATTGAAGCTACTGACTGAATGAAAGGAGCTGGCATCTCACTCTCTTTGAATCTTCTTTATCATGCTAAGAGGAGCAGGAAAAAGCAAAAAATTTCAGAATTGCACCTTGCAATGCGGAGAAATTACTGTTTGTACATTTACAATATTCATTGATTTTTGCCATTGAAAAACATCATGTTATTCAAATACCAGAAATGATTGAAGCTACTGACTGAATGAAAGGAGCTGGCATCTCACTCTCTTTGAATCTTCTTTATCATGCTAAGAGGAGCAGGAAAAAGCAAAAAATTTCAGAATTGCACCTTGCAATGCGGAGAAATTACTGTTTGTGCATTTACAATATTCATTGATTTTTGCCATTGAAAAACGTCCAGAAATGATTGAAGCTACTGACTGAATGAAAGGAGCTGGCATCTCACTCTCTTTGAATCTTCTTTATCATGCTAAGAGGAGCAGGAAAAAGCAAAAAATTTCAGAATTGCACCTTGCAATGCGGAGAAATTACTGTTTGTGCATTTACAATATTCATTGATTTTTGCCATTGAAAAACGTCCAGAAATGATTGAAGCTACTGACTGAATGAAAGGAGCTCTCATCTCACTCTCTTTGAATCTTCTTTATCATGCTAAGAGGAGAAGGAAAAAGCAAAAAATTTCAGAATTGCACCTTGCAATGCGGAGAAATTACTGTTTGTGCATTTACAATATTCATTGATTTTTGCCATTGAAAAACATCATGTTATTCATATACCAGAAATGTTTGAAGCTACTGACTGAATGAAAGGAGCTGGCATCTCACTCTCTTTGAATCTTCTTTATCATGCTAAGAGGAGCAGGAAAAAGCAAAAAATTTCAGAATTGCACCTTCAATGCGGAGAAATTACTGTTTGTGCATTTACAATATTCATTGATTTTTGCCATTGAAAAACGTCCAGAAATGATTGAAGCTACTGACTGAATGAAAGGAGCTGGCATCTCACTCTCTTTGAATCTTCTTTATCATGCTAAGAGGAGCAGGAAAAAGCAAAAAATTTCAGAATTGCACCTTGCAATGCGGAGAAATTACTGTTTGTGCATTTACAATATTCATTGATTTTTGCCATTGAAAAACATCATGTTATTCATATACCAGAAATGTTTGAAGCTACTGATTGAATGAAAGGAGCTGGCATCTCACTCTCTTTGAATCTTCTTTATCATGCTAAGAGGAGCAGGAAAAAGCAAAAAATTTCAGAATTGCACCTTGCAATGCGGAGAAATTACTGTTTGTGCATTTACAATATTCATTGATTTTTGCCATTGAAAAACGTCCAGAAATGATTGAAGCTACTGACTGAATGAAAGGAGCTGGCATCTCACTCTCTTTGAATCTTCTTTATCATGCTAAGAGGAGCAGGAAAAAGCAAAAAATTTCAGAATTGCACCTTGCAATGCGGAGAAATTACTGTTTGTGCATTTACAATATTCATTGATTTTTGCCATTGAAAAACATCATGTTATTCATATACCAGAAATGTTTGAAGCTACTGACTGAATGAAAGGAGCTGGCATCTCACTCTCTTTGAATCTTCTTTATCATACTAAGAGGAGCAGGAAAAAGCAAAAAATTTCAGAATTGCACCTTCAATGCGGAGAAATTACTGTTTGTGCATTTACAATATTCATTGATTTTTGCCATTGAAAAACGTCCAGAAATGATTGAAGCTACTGACTGAATGAAAGGAGCTGGCATCTCACTCTCTTTGAATCTTCTTTATCATGCTAAGAGGAGCAGGAAAAAGCAAAAAATTTCAGAATTGCACCTTGCAATGCGGAGAAATTACTGTTTGTGCATTTACAATATTCATTAATTTTTGCCATTGAAAAACATCATGTTATTCATATACCAGAAATGATTGAAGCTACTGACTGAATGAAAGGAGCTGGCATCTCACTCTCTTTGAATCTTCTTTATCATGCTAAGAGGAGCAGGAAAAAGCAAAAAATTTCAGAATTGCACCTTGCAATGCGGAGAAATTACTGTTTGTGCATTTACAATATTCATTGATTTTTGCCATTGAAAAACATCATGTTATTCATATACCAGAAATGTTTGAAGCTACTGACTGAATGAAAGGAGCTGGCATCTCACTCTCTTTGAATCTTCTTTATCATACTAAGAGGAGCAGGAAAAAGCAAAAAATTTCAGAATTGCACCTTGCAATGCGGAGAAATTACTGTTTGTGCATTTACAATATTCATTGATTTTTGCCATTGAAAAACGTCCAGAAATGATTGAAGCTACTGACTGAATGAAAGGAGCTGGCATCTCACTCTCTTTGAATCATCTTTATCATGCTAAGAGGAGCAGGAAAAAGCAAAAAATTTCAGAATTGCACCTTGCAATGCGGAGAAATTACTGTTTGTGCATTTACAATATTCATTGATTTTTGCCATTGAAAAACGTCCAGAAATGATTGAAGCTACTGACTGAATGAAAGGAGCTGGCATCTCACTCTCTTTGAATCTTCTTTATCATGCTAAGAGGAGCAGGAAAAAGCAAAAAATTTCAGAATTGCACCTTGCAATGCGGAGAAATTACTGTTTGTGCATTTACAATATTCATTGATTTTTGCCGCCATTGAAAAACATCATGTTATTCATATACCAGAAATGTTTGAAGCTACTGACTGAATGAAAGGAGCTGGCATCTCACTCTCTTTGAATCTTCTTTATCATACTAAGAGGAGCAGGAAAAAGCAAAAAATTTCAGAATTGCACCTTGCAATGCGAAGAAATTACTGTTTGTGCATTTACAATATTCATTGATTTTTGCCATTGAAAAACATCATGTTATTCATATACCAGAAATGTTTGAAGCTACTGACTGAATGAAAGGAGCTGGCATCTCACTCTCTTTGAATCTTCTTTATCATACTAAGAGGAGCAGGAAAAAGCAAAAAATTTCAGAATTGCACCTTGCAATGCGAAGAAATTACTGTTTGTGCATTTACAATATTCATTGATTTTTGCCATTGAAAAACATCATGTTATTCATATACCAGAAATGTTTGATGCTACTGACTGAATGAAAGGAGCTGGCATCTCACTCTCTTTGAATCTTCTTTATCATGCTAAGAGGAGCAGGAAAAAGCAAAAAATTTCAGAATTGCACCTTGCAATGCGGAGAAATTACTGTTTGTGCATTTACAATATTCATTGATTTTTGCCATTGAAAAACGTCCAGAAATGATTGAAGCTACTGACTGAATGAAAGGAGCTGGCATCTCACTCTCTTTGAATCTTCTTTATCATGCTAAGAGGAGCAGGAAAAAGCAAAAAATTTCAGAATTGCACCTTGCAATGCGGAGAAATTACTGTTTGTGCATTTACAATATTCATTGATTTTTGCCATTGAAAAACATCCAGAAATGATTGAAGCTACTGACTGAATGAAAGGAGCTGGCATCTCACTCTCTTTGAATCTTCTTTATCATGCTAAGAGGAGCAGGAAAAAGCAAAAAATTTCAGAATTGCACCTTGCAATGCGGAGAAATTACTGTTTGTGCATTTACAATATTCATTGATTTTTGCCATTGAAAAACGTCCAGAAATGATTGAAGCTACTGACTGAATGAAAGGAGCTGGCATCTCAGTCTCTTTGAATCTTCTTTATCATGCTAAGAGGAGCAGGAAAAAGCAAAAAATTTCAGAATTGCACCTTGCAATGCGGAGAAATTACTGTTTGTGCATCTACAATATTCATTGATTTTTGCCGTTGAAAAACGTCCAGAAATGATTGAAGCTACTGACTGAATGAAAGGAGCTGGCATCTCACTCTCTTTGAGTCTTCTTTACCATGCTAAGACGAGCAGGAAAAAGCAAAAAATTTCAGAATTGCACCTTGCAATGCGGAGAAATTACTGTTTGTGCATTTACAATATTCATTGATTTTTGCCATTGAAAAACGTCCAGAAATGATTGAAGCTACTGACTGAATGAAAGGAGCTGGCATCTCACTCTCTTTGAATCTTCTTTATCATGCTAAGAGGAGCAGGAAAAAGCAAAAAATTTCAGAATTGCACCTTGCAATGCGGAGAAATTACTGTTTGTGCATTTACAATATTCATTAATTTTTGCCATTGAAAAACATCATGTTATTCATATACCAGAAATGATTGAAGCTACTGACTGAATGAAAGGAGCTGGCATCTCACTCTCTTTGAATCTTCTTTATCATGCTAAGAGGAGCAGGAAAAAGCAAAAAATTTCAGAATTGCACCTTGCAATGCGGAGAAATTACTGTTTGTGCATTTACAATATTCATTGATTTTTGCCATTGAAAAACGTCCAGAAATGATTGAAGCTACTGACTGAATGAAAGGAGCTGGCATCTCACTCTCTTTGAATCTTCTTTATCATGCTAAGAGGAGCAGGAAAAAGCAAAAAATTTCAGAATTGCACCTTGCAATGCGGAGAAATTACTGTTTGTGCATTTACAATATTCATTAATTTTTGCCATTGAAAAACGTCCAGAAATGATTGAAGCTACTGACTGAATGAAAGGAGCTGGCATCTCACTCTCTTTGAATCTTCTTTATCATGCTAAGAGGAGCAGGAAAAAGCAAAAAATTTCAGAATTGCACCTTGCAATGCGGAGAAATTACTGTTTGTGCATTTACAATTTTCATTGATTTTTGCCGCCATTGAAAAACATCATGTTATTCATATACCAGAAATGTTTGAAGCTACTGACTGAATGAAAGGAGCTGGCATCTCACTCTCTTTGAATCTTCTTTATCATGCTAAGAGGAGCAGGAAAAAGCAAAAAATTTCAGAATTGCACCTTGCAATGCGAAGAAATTACTGTTTGTGCATTTACAATATTCATTGATTTTTGCCATTGAAAAACATCATGTTATTCATATACCAGAAATGTTTGATGCTACTGACTGAATGAAAGGAGCTGGCATCTCACTCTCTTTGAATCTTCTTTATCATGCTAAGAGGAGCAGGAAAAAGCAAAAAATTTCAGAATTGCACCTTGCAATGCGGAGAAATTACTGTTTGTGCATTTACAATATTCATTGATTTTTGCCATTGAAAAACGTCCAGAAATGATTGAAGCTACTGACTGAATGAAAGGAGCTGGCATCTCACTCTCTTTGAATCTTCTTTATCATGCTAAGAGGAGCAGGAAAAAGCAAAAAATTTCAGAATTGCACCTTGCAATGCGGAGAAATTACTGTTTGTGCATTTACAATATTCATTGATTTTTGCCATTGAAAAACATCCAGAAATGATTGAAGCTACTGACTGAATGAAAGGAGCTGGCATCTCACTCTCTTTGAATCTTCTTTATCATGCTAAGAGGAGCAGGAAAAAGCAAAAAATTTCAGAATTGCACCTTGCAATGCGGAGAAATTACTGTTTGTGCATTTACAATATTCATTGATTTTTGCCATTGAAAAACGTCCAGAAATGATTGAAGCTACTGACTGAATGAAAGGAGCTGGCATCTCACTCTCTTTGAATCTTCTTTATCATGCTAAGAGGAGCAGGAAAAAGCAAAAAATTTCAGAATTGCACCTTGCAATGCGGAGAAATTACTGTTTGTGCATTTACAATATTCATTGATTTTTGCCATTGAAAAACATCATGTTATTCATATACCAGAAATGATTGAAGCTACTGACTGAATGAAAGGAGCTGGCATCTCACTCTCTTTGAATCTTCTTTATCATGCTAAGAGGAGCAGGAAAAAGCAAAAAATTTCAGAATTGCACCTTGCAATGCGGAGAAATTACTGTTTGTGCATTTACAATATTCATTGATTTTTGCCATTGAAAAACGTCCAGAAATGATTGAAGCTACTGACTGAATGAAAGGAGCTGGCATCTCACTCTCTTTGAATCTTCTTTATCATGCTAAGAGGAGCAGGAAAAAGCAAAAAATTTCAGAATTGCACCTTGCAATGCGGAGAAATTACTGTTTGTGCATTTACAATATTCATTGATTTTTGCCATTGAAAAACGTCCAGAAATGATTGAAGCTACTGACTGAATGAAAGGAGCTCTCATCTCACTCTCTTTGAATCTTCTTTATCATGCTAAGAGGAGCAGGAAAAAGCAAAAAATTTCAGAATTGCACCTTGCAATGCGGAGAAATTACTGTTTGTGCATTTACAATATTCATTGATTTTTGCCATTGAAAAACATCATGTTATTCATATACCAGAAATGTTTGAAGCTACTGACTGAATGAAAGGAGCTGGCATCTCACTCTCTTTGAATCTTCTTTATCATGCTAAGAGGAGCAGGAAAAAGCAAAAAATTTCAGAATTGCACCTTGCAATGCGGAGAAATTACTGTTTGTGCATTTACAATATTCATTGATTTTTGCCATTGAAAAACGTCCAGAAATGATTGAAGCTACTGACTGAATGAAAGGAGCTGGCATCTCACTCTCTTTGAATCTTCTTTATCATGCTAAGAGGAGCAGGAAAAAGCAAAAAATTTCAGAATTGCACCTTGCAATGCGGAGAAATTACTGTTTGTGCATTTACAATATTCATTGATTTTTGCCATTGAAAAACATCATGTTATTCATATACCAGAAATGTTTGAAGCTACTGACTGAATGAAAGGAGCTGGCATCTCACTCTCTTTGAATCTTCTTTATCATACTAAGAGGAGCAGGAAAAAGCAAAAAATTACAGAATTGCACCTTCAATGCGGAGAAATTACTGTTTGTGCATTTACAATATTCATTGATTTTTGCCATTGAAAAACGTCCAGAAATGATTGAAGCTACTGACTGAATGAAAGGAGCTGGCATCTCACTCTCTTTGAATCTTCTTTATCATGCTAAGAGGAGCAGGAAAAAGCAAAAAATTTCAGAATTGCACCTTGCAATGCGGAGAAATTACTGTTTGTGCATTTACAATATTCATTAATTTTTGCCATTGAAAAACATCATGTTATTCATATACCAGAAATGATTGAAGCTACTGACTGAATGAAAGGAGCTGGCATCTCACTCTCTTTGAATCTTCTTTATCATGCTAAGAGGAGCAGGAAAAAGCAAAAAATTTCAGAATTGCACCTTGCAATGCGGAGAAATTACTGTTTGTGCATTTACAATATTCATTGATTTTTGCCATTGAAAAACATCATGTTATTCATATACCAGAAATGATTGAAGCTACTGACTGAATGAAAGGAGCTGGCATCTCACTCTCTTTGAATCTTCTTTATCATGCTAAGAGGAGCAGGAAAAAGCAAAAAATTTCAGAATTGCACCTTGCAATGCGGAGAAATTACTGTTTGTGCATTTACAATATTCATTGATTTTTGCCATTGAAAAACGTCCAGAAATGATTGAAGCTACTGACTGAATGAAAGGAGCTGGCATCTCACTCTCTTTGAATCTTCTTTATCATGCTAAGAGGAGCAGGAAAAAGCAAAAAATTTCAGAATTGCACCTTGCAATGCGGAGAAATTACTGTTTGTGCATTTACAATATTCATTGATTTTTGCCATTGAAAAACGTCCAGAAATGATTGAAGCTACTGACTGAATGAAAGGAGCTGGCATCTCACTCTCTTTGAATCTTCTTTATCATGCTAAGAGGAGCAGGAAAAAGCAAAAAATTTCAGAATTGCACCTTGCAATGCGGAGAAATTACTGTTTGTGCATTTACAATATTCATTGATTTTTGCCATTGAAAAACATCATGTTATTCATATACCAGAAATGTTTGAAGCTACTGACTGAATGAAAGGAGCTGGCATCTCACTCTCTTTGAATCTTCTTTATCATGCTAAGAGGAGCAGGAAAAAGCAAAAAATTTCAGAATTGCACCTTCAATGCGGAGAAATTACTGTTTGTGCATTTACAATATTCATTGATTTTTGCCATTGAAAAACGTCCAGAAATGATTGAAGCTACTGACTGAATGAAAGGAGCTGGCATCTCACTCTCTTTGAATCTTCTTTATCATGCTAAGAGGAGCAGGAAAAAGCAAAAAATTTCAGAATTGCACCTTGCAATGCGGAGAAATTACTGTTTGTGCATTTACAATATTCATTAATTTTTGCCATTGAAAAACATCATGTTATTCATATACCAGAAATGATTGAAGCTACTGACTGAATGAAAGGAGCTGGCATCTCACTCTCTTTGAATCTTCTTTATCATGCTAAGAGGAGCAGGAAAAAGCAAAAAATTTCAGAATTGCACCTTGCAATGCGGAGAAATTACTGTTTGTGCATTTACAATATTCATTGATTTTTGCCATTGAAAAACATCATGTTATTCATATACCAGAAATGTTTGAAGCTACTGACTGAATGAAAGGAGCTGGCATCTCACTCTCTTTGAATCTTCTTTATCATACTAAGAGGAGCAGGAAAAAGCAAAAAATTTCAGAATTGCACCTTCAATGCGGAGAAATTACTGTTTGTGCATTTACAATATTCATTGATTTTTGCCATTGAAAAACGTCCAGAAATGATTGAAGCTACTGACTGAATGAAAGGAGCTGGCATCTCACTCTCTTTGAATCTTCTTTATCATGCTAAGAGGAGCAGGAAAAAGCAAAAAATTTCAGAATTGCACCTTGCAATGCGGAGAAATTACTGTTTGTGCATTTACAATATTCATTAATTTTTGCCATTGAAAAACATCATGTTATTCATATACCAGAAATGATTGAAGCTACTGACTGAATGAAAGGAGCTGGCATCTCACTCTCTTTGAATCTTCTTTATCATGCTAAGAGGAGCAGGAAAAATCAAAAAATTTCAGAATTGCACCTTGCAATGCGGAGAAATTACTGTTTGTGCATTTACAATATTCATTGATTTTTGCCATTGAAAAACATCATGTTATTCATATACCAGAAATGTTTGAAGCTACTGACTGAATGAAAGGAGCTGGCATCTCACTCTCTTTGAATCTTCTTTATCATACTAAGAGGAGCAGGAAAAAGCAAAAAATTTCAGAATTGCACCTTGCAATGCGGAGAAATTACTGTTTGTGCATTTACAATATTCATTGATTTTTGCCATTGAAAAACGTCCAGAAATGATTGAAGCTACTGACTGAATGAAAGGAGCTGGCATCTCACTCTCTTTGAATCTTCTTTATCATGCTAAGAGGAGCAGGAAAAAGCAAAAAATTTCAGAATTGCACCTTGCAATGCGGAGAAATTACTGTTTGTGCATTTACAATATTCATTGATTTTTGCCATTGAAAAACGTCCAGAAATGATTGAAGCTACTGACTGAATGAAAGGAGCTGGCATCTCACTCTCTTTGAATCTTCTTTATCATGCTAAGAGGAGCAGGAAAAAGCAAAAAATTTCAGAATTGCACCTTGCAATGCGGAGAAATTACTGTTTGTGCATTTACAATATTCATTGATTTTTGCCGCCATTGAAAAACATCATGTTATTCATATACCAGAAATGTTTGAAGCTACTGACTGAATGAAAGGAGCTGGCATCTCACTCTCTTTGAATCTTCTTTATCATGCTAAGAGGAGCAGGAAAAAGCAAAAAATTTCAGAATTGCACCTTGCAATTCGAAGAAATTACTGTTTGTGCATTTACAATATTCATTGATTTTTGCCATTGAAAAACATCATGTTATTCATATACCAGAAATGTTTGATGCTAC
Source organism: Phyllobates terribilis (assembly GCF_046119375.1). Lineage (NCBI taxonomy): Eukaryota > Metazoa > Chordata > Amphibia > Anura > Dendrobatidae > Phyllobates > Phyllobates terribilis. Next base: position 494,821 of record NW_027363601.1, on the reverse strand, counting down.
TGACTGAATGAAAGGAGCTGGCATCTCACTCTCTTTGAATCTTCTTTATCATGCTAAGAGGAGCAGGAAAAAGTAAAAAATTTCAGAATTGCACCTTGCAATGCGGAGAAATTACTGTTTGTGCATTTACAATATTCATTGATTTTTGCCATTGAAAAACGTCCAGAAATGATTGAAGCTACTGACTGAATGAAAGGAGCTGGCATCTCACTCTCTTTGAATCTTCTTTATCATGCTAAGAGGAGCAGGAAAAAGCAAAAAATTTCAGAATTGCACCTTGCAATGCGGAGAAATTACTGTTTGTGCATTTACAATATTCATTGATTTTTGCCATTGAAAAACATCCAGAAATGATTGAAGCTACTGACTGAATGAAAGGAGCTGGCATCTCACTCTCTTTGAATCTTCTTTATCATGCTAAGAGGAGCAGGAAAAAGCAAAAAATTTCAGAATTGCACCTTGCAATGCGGAGAATTTACTGTTTGTGCATTTACAATATTCATTGATTTTTGCCATTGAAAAACGTCCAGAAATGATTGAAGCTACTGACTGAATGAAAGGAGCTGGCATCTCAGTCTCTTTGAATCTTCTTTATCATGCTAAGAGGAGCAGGAAAAAGCAAAAAATTTCAGAATTGCACCTTGCAATGCGGAGAAATTACTGTTTGTGCATCTACAATATTCATTGATTTTTGCCGTTGAAAAACGTCCAGAAATGATTGAAGCTACTGACTGAATGAAAGGAGCTGGCATCTCACTCTCTTTAAGTCTTCTTTACCATGCTAAGAGGAGCAGGAAAAAGCAAAAAATTTCAGAATTGCACCTTGCAATGCGGAGAAATTACTGTTTGTGCATTTACAATATTCATTGATTTTTGCCATTGAAAAACGTCCAGAAATGATTGAAGCTACTGACTGAATGAAAGGAGCTGGCATCTCACTCTCTTTGAATCTTCTTTATCATGCTAAGAGGAGCAGGAAAAAGCAAAAAATTTCAGAATTGCACCTTGCAATGCGGAGAAATTACTGTTTGTGCATTTACAATATTCATTGATTTTTGCCATTGAAAAACATCATGTTATTCATATACCAGAAATGATTGAAGCTACTGACTGAATGAAAGGAGCTGGCATCTCACTCTCTTTGAATCTTCTTTATCATGCTAAGAGGAGCAGGAAAAAGCAAAAAATTTCAGAATTGCACCTTGCAATGCGGAGAAATTACTGTTTGTGCATTTACAATATTCATTGATTTTTGCCATTGAAAAACGTCCAGAAATGATTGAAGCTACTGACTGAATGAAAGGAGCTGGCATCTCACTCTCTTTGAATCTTCTTTATCATGCTAAGAGGAGCAGGAAAAAGCAAAACATTTCAGAATTGCACCTTGCAATGCGGAGAAATTACTGTTTGTGCATTTACAATATTCATTGATTTTTGCCATTGAAAAACGTCCAGAAATGATTGAAGCTACTGACTGAATGAAAGGAGCTCTCATCTCACTCTCTTTGAATCTTCTTTATCATGCTAAGAGGAGCAGGAAAAAGCAAAAAATTTCAGAATTGCACCTTGCAATGCGGAGAAATTACTGTTTGTGCATTTACAATATTCATTGATTTTTGCCATTGAAAAACATCATGTTATTCATATACCAGAAATGTTTGAAGCTACTGACTGAATGAAAGGAGCTGGCATCTCACTCTCTTTGAATCTTCTTTATCATGCTAAGAGGAGCAGGAAAAAGCAAAAAATTTCAGAATTGCACCTTCAATGCGGAGAAATTACTGTTTGTGCATTTACAATATTCATTGATTTTTGCCATTGAAAAACGTCCAGAAATGATTGAAGCTACTGACTGAATGAAAGGAGCTGGCATCTCACTCTCTTTGAATCTTCTTTATCATGCTAAGAGGAGCCGGAAAAAGCAAAAAATTTCAGAATTGCACCTTGCAATGCGGAGAAATTACTGTTTGTGCATTTACAATATTCATTAATTTTTGCCATTGAAAAACATCATGTTATTCATATACCAGAAATGATTGAAGCTACTGACTGAATGAAAGGAGCTGGCATCTCACTCTCTTTGAATCTTCTTTATCATGCTAAGAGGAGCAGGAAAAAGCAAAAAATTTCAGAATTGCACCTTGCAATGCGGAGAAATTACTGTTTGTGCATTTACAATATTCATTGATTTTTGCCATTGAAAAACATCATGTTATTCATATACCAGAAATGTTTGAAGCTACTGACTGAATGAAAGGAGCTGGCATCTCACTCTCTTTGAATCTTCTTTATCATACTAAGAGGAGCAGGAAAAAGCAAAAAATTTCAGAATTGCACCTTGCAATGCGGAGAAATTACTGTTTGTGCATTTACAATATTCATTGATTTTTGCCATTGAAAAACGTCCAGAAATGATTGAAGCTACTGACTGAATGAAAGGAGCTGGCATCTCACTCTCTTTGAATCTTCTTTATCATGCTAAGAGGAGCAGGAAAAAGCAAAAAATTTCAGAATTGCACCTTGCAATGCGGAGAAATTACTGTTTGTGCATTTACAATATTCATTGATTTTTGCCATTGAAAAACATCATGTTATTCATATACCAGAAATGTTTGAAGCTACTGACTGAATGAAAGGAGCTGGCATCTCACTCTCTTTGAATCTTCTTTATCATGCTAAGAGGAGCAGGAAAAAGCAAAAAATTTCAGAATTGCACCTTGCAATGCGAAGAAATTACTGTTTGTGCATTTACAATATTCATTGATTTTTGCCATTGAAAAACATCATGTTATTCATATACCAGAAATGTTTGAAGCTACTGACTGAATGAAAGGAGCTGGCATCTCACTCTCTTTGAATCTTCTTTATCATGCTAAGAGGAGCAGGAAAAAGCAAAAAATTTCAGAATTGCACCTTGCAATGCGGAGAAATTACTGTTTGTGCATTTACAATATTCATTGATTTTTGCCATTGAAAAACGTCCAGAAATGATTGAAGCTACTGACTGAATGAAAGGAGCTGGCATCTCACTCTCTTTGAATCTTCTTTATCATGCTAAGAGGAGCAGGAAAAAGCAAAAAATTTCAGAATTGCACCTTGCAATGCGGAGAAATTACTGTTTGTGCATTTACAATATTCATTGATTTTTGCCATTGAAAAACATCATGTTATTCATATACCAGAAATGATTGAAGCTACTGACTGAATGAAAGGAGCTGGCATCTCACTCTCTTTGAATCTTCTTTATCATGCTAAGAGGAGCAGGAAAAAGCAAAAAATTTCAGAATTGCACCTTGCAATGCGGAGAAATTACTGTTTGTGCATTTACAATATTCATTGATTTTTGCCATTGAAAAACGTCCAGAAATGATTGAAGCTACTGACTGAATGAAAGGAGCTGGCATCTCACTCTCTTTGAATCTTCTTTATCATGCTAAGAGGAGCAGGAAAAAGCAAAAAATTTCAGAATTGCACCTTGCAATGCGGAGAAATTACTGTTTGTGCATTTACAATATTCATTGATTTTTGCCATTGAAAAATGTCCAGAAATGATTGAAGCTACTGACTGAAAGGAGCTGGCATCTCACTCTCTTTGAATCTTCTTTATCATGCTAAGAGGAGCAGGAAAAAGCAAAAAATTTCAGAATTGCACCTTGCAATGCGGAGAAATTACTGTTTGTGCATTTACAATATTCATTGATTTTTGCCATTGAAAAACGTCCAGAAATGATTGAAGCTACTGACTGAATGAAAGGAGCTGGCATCTCACTCTCTTTGAATCTTCTTTATCATGCTAAGAGGAGCAGGAAAAAGCAAAAAAATTCAGAATTGCACCTTGCAATGCGGAGAAATTACTGTTTGTGCATTTACAATATTCATTGATTTTTGCCATTGAAAAACATCATGTTATTCATATACCAGAAATGATTGAAGCTACTGACTGAATGAAAGGAGCTGGCATCTCACGCTCTTTGAATCTTCTTTTTCATGCTAAGAGGAGCAGGAAAAAGCAAAACATTTCAGAATTGCACCTTGCAATGCGGAGAAATTACTGTTTGTGCATTTACAATATTCATTGATTTTTGCCATTGAAAAACGTCCAGAAATGATTGAAGCTACTGACTGAATGAAAGGAGCTGGCATCTCACTCTCTTTGAATCTTCTTTATCATGCTAAGAGGAGCAGGAAAAAGCAAAAAATTTCAGAATTGCACCTTGCAATGTGGAGAAATTACTGCTTGTGCATTTACAATATTCATTGATTTTTGCCATTGAAAAACGTCCAGAAATGATTGAAGCTACTGACTGAATGAAAGGAGCTGGCATCTCACTCTCTTTGAGTCTTCTTTATCATGCTAAGAGGAGCAGGAAAAAGCAAAAAATTTCAGAATTGCACCTTGCAATGCGGAGAAATTACTGTTTGTGCATTTACAATATTCATTGATTTTTGCCATTGAAAAACGTCCAGAAATGATTAAAGCTACTGACTGAATGAAAGGAGCTGGCATCTCACTCTCTTTGAATCTTCTTTATCATGCTAAGAGGAGCAGGAAAAAGCAAAAAATTTCAGAATTGCACCTTGCAATGCGGAGAAATTACTGTTTGTGCATTTACAATATTCATTGATTTTTGCTATTGAAAAACGTCCAGAAATGATTGAAGCTACTGACTGAATGAAAGGAGCTGGCATCTCACTCTCTTTGAATCTTCTTTATCATGCTAAGAGGAGCAGGAAAAAGCAAAAAATTTCAGAATTGCACCTTGCAATGCGGAGAAATTACTGTTTGTGCATTTACAATATTCATTGATTTTTGCCGTTGAAAAACGTCCAGAAATGATTGAAGCTACTGACTGAATGAAAGGAGCTGGCATCTCATTCTCTTTGAATCTTCTTTATCATGCTAAGAGGAGCAGGAAAAAGCAAAAAATTTCAGAATTGCACCTTGCAATGCGGAGAAATTACTGTTTGTGCATTTACAATATTCATTGATTTTTGCCATTGAAAAACGTCCAGAAATGATTGAAGCTACTGACTGAATGAAAGGAGCTGGCATCTCACTCTCTTTGAATCTTCTTTATCATGCTAAGAGGAGCAGGAAAAAGCAAAAAATTTCAGAATTGCACCTTGCAATGCGGAGAAATTACTGTTTGTGCATTTACAATATTCATTGATTTTTGCCATTGAAAAACATCATGTTATTCATATTCCAGAAATGTTTGAAGCTACTGACTGAATGAAAGGAGCTGGCATCTCACTCTCTTTGAATCTTCTTTATCATGCTAAGAGGAGCAGGAAAAAGCAAAAAATTTCAGAATTGCACCTTGCAATGCGGAGAAATTACTGTTTGTGCATTTACAATATTCATTGATTTTTGCCATTGAAAAACGTCCAGAAATGATTGAAGCTACTGACTGAATTAAAGGAGCTGGCATCTCACTCTCTTTGAATCTTCTTTATCATGCTAAGAGGAGCAGGAAAAAGCAAAAAATTTCAGAATTGCACCTTGCAATGCGGAGAAATTACTGTTTGTGCATTTACAATATTCATTGATTTTTGCTATTGAAAAACGTCCAGAAATGATTGAAGCTACTGACTGAATGAAAGGAGCTGGCATCTCACTCTCTTTGAATCTTCTTTATCATGCTAAGAGGAGCAGGAAAAAGCAAAAAATTTCAGAATTGCACCTTGCAATGCGGAGAAATTACTGTTTGTGCATTTACAATATTCATTGATTTTTGCCATTGAAAAACGTCCAGAAATGATTGAAGCTACTGACTGAATGAAAGGAGCTGGCATCTCATTCTCTTTGAATCTTCTTTATCATGCTAAGAGGAGCAGGAAAAAGCAAAAAATTTCAGAATTGCACCTTGCAATGCGGAGAAATTACTGTTTGTGCATTTACAATATTCATTGATTTTTGCCATTGAAAAACGTCCAGAAATGATTGAAGCTACTGACTGAATGAAAGGAGCTGGCATCTCACTCTCTTTGAATCTTCTTTATCATGCTAAGAGGAGCAGGAAAAAGCAAAAAATTTCAGAATTGCACCTTGCAATGCGGAGAAATTACTGTTTGTGCATTTACAATATTCATTGATTTTTGCCATTGAAAAACATCATGTTATTCATATTCCAGAAATGTTTGAAGCTACTGACTGAATGAAAGGAGCTGGCATCTCACTCACTTTGAATCTTCTTTATCATGCTAAGAGGAGCAGGAAAAAGCAAAAAATTTCAGAATTGCACCTTGCAATGCGGAGAAATTACTGTTTGTGCATTTACAATATTCATTGATTTTTGCCATTGAAAAACGTCCAGAAATGATTGAAGCTACTGACTGAATTAAAGGAGCTGGCATCTCACTCTCTTTGAATCTTCTTTATCATGCTAAGAGGAGCAGGAAAAAGCAAAAAATTTCAGAATTGCACCTTGCAATGCGGAGAAATTACTGTTTGTGCATTTACAATATTCATTGATTTTTGCCATTGAAAAACATCATGTTATTCATATACCAGAAATGATTGAAGCTACTGACTGAATGAAAGGAGCTGGCATCTCACTCTCTTTGAATCTTCTTTATCATGCTAAGAGGAGCAGGAAAAAGCAAAAAATTTCAGAATTGCACCTTGCAATGCGGAGAAATTACTGTTTGTGCATTTACAATATTCATTGATTTTTGCCATTGAAAAACGTCCAGAAATGATTGAAGCTACTGACTGAATGAAAGGAGCTGGCATCTCACTCTCTTTGAATCTTCTTTATCATGCTAAGAGGAGCAGGAAAAAGCAAAAAATTTCAGAATTGCACCTTGCAATGCGGAGAAATTACTGTTTGTGCATTTACAATATTCATTGATTTTTGCCATTGAAAAACATCATGTTATTCATATACCAGAAATGATTGAAGCTACTGACTGAATGAAAGGAGCTGGCATCTCACTCTCTTTGAATCTTCTTTATCATGCTAAGAGGAGCAGAAAAAAGCAAAAAATTTCAGAATTGCACCTTGCAATGCGGAGAAATTACTGTTTGTGCATTTACAATATTCATTGATTTTTGCCATTGAAAAACGTCCAGAAATGATTGAAGCTACTGACTGAATGAAAGGAGCTGGCATCTCACTCTCTTTGAATCTTCTTTATCATGCTAAGAGGAGCAGGAAAAAGCAAAAAATTTCAGAATTGCACCTTGCAATGCGGAGAAATTACTGTTTGTGCATTTACAATATTCATTGATTTTTGCCATTGAAAAACATCCAGAAATGATTGAAGCTACTGACTGAATGAAAGGAGCTGGCATCTCACTCTCTTTGAATCTTCTTTATCATGCTAAGAGGAGCAGGAAAAGGCAAAAAATTTCAGAATTGCACCTTGCAATGCGGAGAAATTACTGTTTGTGCATTTACAATATTCATTGATTTTTGCCATTGAAAAACATCATGTTATTCATATACCAGAAATGATTGAAGCTACTGACTGAATGAAAGGAGCTGGCATCTCACTCTCTTTGAATCTTCTTTATCATGCTAAGAGGAGCAGGAAAAAGCAAAAAATTTCAGAATTGCACCTTGCAATGCGGAGAAATTACTGTTTGTGCATTTACAATATTCATTTATTTTTGCCATTGAAAAACATCATGTTATTCATATACCAGAAATGATTGAAGCTACTGACTGAATGAAAGGAGCTGGCATCTCACTCTCTTTGAATCTTCTTTATCATGCTAAGAGGAGCAGGAAAAAGCAAAAAATTTCAGAATTGCACCTTGCAATGCGGAGAAATTACTGTTTGTGCATTTACAATATTCATTGATTTTTGCCATTGAAAAACGTCCAGAAATGATTGAAGCTACTGACTGAATGAAAGGAGCTGGCATCTCACTCTCTTTGAATCTTCTTTATCATGCTAAGAGGAGCAGGAAAAAGCAAAAAATTTCAGAATTGCACCTTGCAATGCGGAGAAATTACTGTTTGTGCATTTACAATATTCATTGATTTTTGCCATTGAAAAACATCATGTTATTCATATACCAGAAATGTTTGAAGCTACTGACTGAATGAAAGGAGCTGGCATCTCACTCTCTTTGAATCTTCTTTATCATGCTAAGAGGAGCAGGAAAAAGCAAAAAATTTCAGAATTGCACCTTGCAATGCGGAGAAATTACTGTTTGTGCATTTACAATATTCATTGATTTTTGCCATTGAAAAACGTCCAGAAATGATTGAAGCTACTGACTGAATGAAAGGAGCTGGCATCTCACTCTCTTTGAATCTTCTTTATCATGCTAAGAGGAGCAGGAAAAGGCAAAAAATTTCAGAATTGCACCTTGCAATGCGGAGAAATTACTGTTTGTGCATTTACACTATTCATTGATTTTTGCCATTGAAAAACATCATGTTATTCATATACCAGAAATGATTGAAGCTACTGACTGAATGAAAGGAGCTGGCATCTCACTCTCTTTGAATCTTCTTTATCATGCTAAGAGGAGCAGGAAAAAGCAAAAAATTTCAGAATTGCACCTTGCAATGCGGAGAAATTACTGTTTGTGCATTTACAATATTCATTGATTTTTGCCATTGAAAAACATCATGTTATTCATATACCAGAAATGATTGAAGCTACTGACTGAATGAAAGGAGCTGGCATCTCACTCTCTTTGAATCTTCTTTATCATGCTAAGAGGAGCAGGAAAAAGCAAAAAATTTCAGAATTGCACCTTGCAATGCGGAGAAATTACTGTTTGTGCATTTCCAATATTCATTGATTTTTGCCATTGAAAAACGTCCAGAAATGATTGAAGCTACTGACTGAATGAAAGGAGCTGGCATCTCACTCTCTTTGAATCTTCTTTATCATGCTAAGAGGAGCAGGAAAAAGCAAAAAAATTCAGAATTGCACCTTGCAATGCGGAGAAATTACTGTTTGTGCATTTACAATATTCATTGATTTTTGCCATTGAAAAACATCATGTTATTCATATACCAGAAATGATTGAAGCTACTGACTGAATGAAAGGAGCTGGCATCTCACTCTCTTTGAATCTTCTTTTTCATGCTAAGAGGAGCAGGAAAAAGTAAAAAATTTCAGAATTGCACCTTGCAATGCGGAGAAATTACTGTTTGTGCATTTACAATATTCATTGATTTTTGCCATTGAAAAACGTCCAGAAATGATTGAAGCTACTGACTGAATGAAAGGAGCTGGCATCTCAGTCTCTTTGAATCTTCTTTATCATGCTAAGAGGAGCAGGAAAAAGCAAAAAATTTCAGAATTGCACCTTGCAATGCGGAGAAATTACTGCTTGTGCATTTACAATATTCATTGATTTTTGCCATTGAAAAACGTCCAGAAATGATTGAAGCTACTGACTGAATGAAAGGAGCTGGCATCTCACTCTCTTTGAATCTTCTTTATCATGCTGAGGAGCAGGAAAAAGCAAAAAATTTCAGAATTGCACCTTGCAATACGGAGAAATTACTGTTTGTGCATTTACAATATTCATTGATTTTTGCCATTGAAAAACGTCCAGAAATGATTGAAGCTACTGACTGAATGAAAGGAGCTGGCATCTCACTCTCTTTGAATCTTCTTTATCATGCTAAGAGGAGCAGGAAAAAGCAAAAAATTTCAGAATTGCACCTTGCAATGCGGAGAAATTACTGTTTGTGCATTTACAATATTCATTGATTTTTGCCATTGAAAAACGTCCAGAAATGATTGAAGCTACTGACTGAATGAAAGGAGCTGGCATCTCACTCTCTTTGAATCTTCTTTATCATGCTAAGAGGAGCAGGAAAAAGCAAAAAATTTCAGAATTGCACCTTGCAATGCGGAGAAATTACTGTTTGTGCATTTACAATATTCATTGATTTTTGCCGTTGAAAAACGTCCAGAAATGATTGAAGCTACTGACTGAATGAAAGGAGCTGGCATCTCACTCTCTTTGAATCTTCTTTATCATGCTAAGAGGAGCAGGAAAAAGCAAAAAATTTCAGAATTGCACCTTGCAATGCGGAGAAATTACTGTTTGTGCATTTACAATATTCATTGATTTTTGCCATTGAAAAACATCCAGAAATGATTGAAGCTACTGACTGAATGAAAGGAGCTGGCATCTCACTCTCTTTGAATCTTCTTTATCATGCTAAGAGGAGCAGGAAAAAGCAAAAAATTTCAGAATTGCACCTTGCAATGCGGAGAAATTACTGTTTGTGCATTTACAATATTCATTGATTTTTGCCATTGTTAAACATCATGTTATTCATATACCAGAAATGATTGAAGCTACTGACTGAATGAAAGGAGCTGGCATCTCACTCTCTTTGAATCTTCTTTATCATGCTAAGAGGAGCAGGAAAAAGCAAAAAATTTCAGAATTGCACCTTGCAATGCGGAGAAATTACTGTTTGTGCATTTACAATATTCATTGATTTTTGCCATTGAAAAACGTCCAGAAATGTTTGAAGCTACTGACTGAATGAAAGGAGCTGGCATCTCACTCTCTTTGAATCTTCTTTATCATGCTAAGAGGAGCAGGAAAAAGCAAAAAATTTCAGAATTGCACCTTGCAATGCGGAGAAATTACTGTTTGTGCATTTACAATATTCATTGATTTTTGCCATTGAAAAACATCATGTTATTCATATACCAGAAATGATTGAAGCTACTGACTGAATGAAAGGAGCTGGCATCTCACTCTCTTTGAATCTTCTTTATCATGCTAAGAGGAGCAGGAAAAAGCAAAAAATTTCAGAATTGCACCTTGCAATGCGGAGAAATTACTGTTTGTGCATTTACAATATTCATTGATTTTTGCCATTGAAAAACGTCCAGAAATGATTGAAGCTACTGACTGAATGAAAGGAGCTGGCATCTCACTCTCTTTGAATCTTCTTTATCATGCTAAGAGGAGCAGGAAAAAGCAAAAAATTTCAAAATTGCACCTTGCAATGCGGAGAAATTACTGTTTGTGCATTTACAATATTCATTGATTTTTGCCATTGAAAAACATCATGTTATTCATATACCAGAAATGATTGAAGCTACTGACTGAATGAAAGGAGCTGGCATCTCACTCTCTTTGAATCTTCTTTTTCATGCTAAGAGGAGCAGGAAAAAGTAAAAAATTTCAGAATTGCACCTTGCAATGCGGAGAAATTACTGTTTGTGCATTTACAATATTCATTGATTTTTGCCATTGAAAAACGTCCAGAAATGATTGAAGCTACTGACTGAATGAAAGGAGCTGGCATCTCAGTCTCTTTGAATCTTCTTTATCATGCTAAGAGGAGCAGGAAAAAGCAAAAAATTTCAGAATTGCACCTTGCAATGCGGAAAAATTACTGCTTGTGCATTTACAATATTCATTGATTTTTGCCATTGAAAAACGTCCAGAAATGATTGAAGCTACTGACTGAATGAAAGGAGCTGGCATCTCACTCTCTTTGAATCTTCTTTATCATGCTAAGAGGAGCAGGAAAAAGCAAAAAATTTCAGAATTGCACCTTGCAATACGGAGAAATTACTGTTTGTGCATTTACAATATTCATTGATTTTTGCCATTGAAAAACGTCCAGAAATGATTGAAGCTACTGACTGAATGAAAGGAGCTGGCATCTCACTCTGTTTGAATCTTCTTTATCATGCTAAGAGGAGCAGGAAAAAGCAAAAAATTTCAGAATTGCACCTTGCAATGCGGAGAAATTACTGTTTGTGCATTTACAATATTCATTGATTTTTGCCATTGAAAAACGTCCAGAAATGATTGAAGCTACTGACTGAATGAAAGGAGCTGGCATCTCACTCTCTTTGAATCTTCTTTATCATGCTAAGAGGAGCAGGAAAAAGCAAAAAATTTCAGAATTGCACCTTGCAATGCGGAGAAATTACTGTTTGTGCATTTACAATATTCATTGATTTTTGCCGTTGAAAAACGTCCAGAAATGATTGAAGCTACTGACTGAATGAAAGGAGCTGGCATCTCACTCTCTTTGAATCTTCTTTATCATGCTAAGAGGAGCAGGAAAAAGCAAAAAATTTCAGAATTGCACCTTGCAATGCGGAGAAATTACTGTTTGTGCATTTACAATATTCATTGATTTTTGCCATTGAAAAACATCCAGAAATGATTGAAGCTACTGACTGAATGAAAGGAGCTGGCATCTCACTCTCTTTGAATCTTCTTTATCATGCTAAGAGGAGCAGGAAAAAGCAAAAAATTTCAGAATTGCACCTTGCAATGCGGAGAAATTACTGTTTGTGCATTTACAATATTCATTGATTTTTGCCATTGTTAAACATCATGTTATTCATATACCAGAAATGATTGAAGCTACTGACTGAATGAAAGGAGCTGGCATCTCACTCTCTTTGAATCTTCTTTATCATGCTAAGAGGAGCAGGAAAAAGCAAAAAATTTCAGAATTGCACCTTGCAATGCGGAGAAATTACTGTTTGTGCATTTACAATATTCATTGATTTTTGCCATTGAAAAACGTCCAGAAATGTTTGAAGCTACTGACTGAATGAAAGGAGCTGGCATCTCACTCTCTTTGAATCTTCTTTATCATGCTAAGAGGAGCAGGAAAAAGCAAAAAATTTCAGAATTGCACCTTGCAATGCGGAGAAATTACTGTTTGTGCATTTACAATATTCATTGATTTTTGCCATTGAAAAACGTCCAGAAATGATTGAAGCTACTGACTGAATGAAAGGAGCTGGCATCTCACTCTCTTTGAATCTTCTTTATCATGCTAAGAGGAGCAGGAAAATGCAAAAAATTTCAGAATTGCTCCTTGCAATGCGGAGAAATTACTGTTTGTGCATTTACAATATTCATTGATTTTTGCCATTGAAAAACATCATGTTATTCATATACCAGAAATGTTTGAAGCTACTGACTGAATGAAAGGAGCTGGCATGTCACTCTCTTTGAATCTTCTTTATCATGCTAAAAGGAGCAGGAAAAAGCAAAAAATTTCAGAATTGCACCTTGCAATGCGGAGAAATTACTGTTTGTGCATTTACAATATTCATTGATTTTTGCCATTGAAAAACGTCCAGAAATGATTGAAGCTACTGACTGAATGAAAGGAGCTGGCATCTCACTCTCTTTGAATCTTCTTTATCATGCTAAGAGGAGCAGGAAAAAGCAAAAAATTTCAGAATTGCACCTTGCAATGCGGAGAAATTACTGTTTGTGCATTTACAATATTCATTGATTTTTGCCATTGAAAAACATCATGTTATTCATATACCAGAAATGATTGAAGCTACTGACTGAATGAAAGGAGCTGGCATCTCACTCTCTTTGAATCTTCTTTATCATGCTAAGAGGAGCAGGAAAAAGCAAAAAATTTCAGAATTGCACCTTGCAATGCGGAGAAATTACTGTTTGTGCATTTACAATATTCATTGATTTTTGCCATTGAAAAACGTCCAGAAATGATTGAAGCTACTGACTGAATGAAAGGAGCTGGCATCTCACTCTCTTTGAATCTTCTTTATCATGCTAAGAGGAGCAGGAAAAAGCAAAAAATTTCAGAATTGCACCTTGCAATGCGGAGAAATTACTGTTTGTGCATTTACAATATTCATTGATTTTTGCCATTGAAAAACATCATGTTATTCATATACCAGAAATGTTTGAAGCTACTGACTGAATGAAAGGAGCTGGCATCTCACTCTCTTTGAATCTTCTTTATCATGCTAAGAGGAGCAGGAAAAAGCAAAAAATTTCAGAATTGCACCTTGCAATGCGGAGAAATTACTGTTTGTGCATTTACAATATTCATTGATTTTTGCCATTGAAAAACGTCCAGAAATGATTGAAGCTACTGACTGAATGAAAGGAGCTGGCATCTCACTCTCTTTGAATCTTCTTTATCATGCTAAGAGGAGCAGGAAAAGGCAAAAAATTTCAGAATTGCACCTTGCAATGCGGAGAAATTACTGTTTGTGCATTTACAATATTCATTGATTTTTGCCATTGAAAAACATCATGTTATTCATATACCAGAAATGTTTGAAGCTACTGACTGAATGAAAGGAGCTGGCATCTCACTCTCTTTGAATCTTCTTTATCATGCTAAGAGGAGCAGGAAAAAGCAAAAAATTTCAGAATTGCACCTTGCAATGCGAATAAATTACTGTTTGTGCATTTACAATATTCATTGATTTTTGCCATTGAAAAACATCATGTTATTCATATACCAGAAATGATTGAAGCTACTGACTGAATGAAAGGAGCTGGCATCTCACTCTCTTTGAATCTTCTTTATCATGCTAAGAGGAGCAGGAAAAAGCAAAAAATTTCAGAATTGCACCTTGCAATGCGGAGAAATTACTGTTTGTGCATTTACAATATTCATTGATTTTTGCCATTGAAAAACATCATGTTATTCATATACCAGAAATGATTGAAGCTACTGACTGAATGAAAGGAGCTGGCATCTCACTCTCTTTGAATCTTCTTTATCATGCTAAGAGGAGCAGGAAAAAGCAAAAAATTTCAGAATTGCACCTCGCAATGCGGAGAAATTACTGTTTGTGCATTTACAATATTCATTGATTTTTGCCATTGAAAAACGTCCAGAAATGATTGAAGCTACTGACTGAATGAAAGGAGCTGGCATCTCACTCTCTTTGAATCTTCTTTATCATGCTAAGAGGAGCAGGAAAAAGCAAAAAATTTCAGAATTGCACCTTGCAATGCGGAGAAATTGTTGTTTGTGCATTTACAAAATTCATTGATTTTTGCCATTGAAAAACATCATGTTATTCATATACCAGAAATGTTTGAAGCTACTGACTGAATGAAAGGAGCTGGCATCTCACTCTCTTTGAATCTTCTTTATCATGCTAAGAGGAGCAGGAAAAAGCAAAAAATTTCAGAATTGCACCTTGCAATGCGGAGAAATTACTGTTTGTGCATTTACAATATTCATTGATTTTTGCCATTGAAAAACGTCCAGAAATGATTGAAGCTACTGACTGAATGAAAGGAGCTGGCATCTCACTCTCTTTGAATCTTCTTTATCATGCTAAGAGGAGCAGGAAAAAGCAAAAAATTTCAGAATTGCACCTTGCAATGCGGAGAAATTACTGTTTGTGCATTTACAATATACATTGATTTTTGCCATTGAAAAACGTCCAGAAATGATTGAAGCTACTGACTGAATGAAAGGAGCTGGCATCTCACTCTCTTTGAATCTTCTTTATCATGCTAAGAGGAGCAGGAAAAAGCAAAAAATTTCAGAATTGCACCTTGCAATGCGGAGAAATTACTGTTTGTGCATTTACAATATACATTGATTTTTGCCATTGAAAAACGTCCAGAAATGATTGAAGCTACTGACTGAATGAAAGGAGCTGGCATCTCACTCTCTTTGAATCTTCTTTATCATGCTAAGAGGAGCAGGAAAAAGCAAAAAATTTCAGAATTGCACCTTGCAATGCGGAGAAATTACTGTTTGTGCATTTACAATATTCATTGATTTTTGCCATTGAAAAACGTCCAGAAATGATTGAAGCTACTGACTGAATGAAAGGAGCTGGCATCTCACTCTCTTTGAATCTTCTTTATCATGCTAAGAGGAGCAGGAAAAAGCAAAAAATTTCAGAATTGCACCTTGCAATGCGGAGAAATTACTGTTTGTGCATTTACAATATTCATTGATTTTTGCCATTGAAAAACGTCCAGAAATGATTGAACCTACCGACTGAATGAAAGGAGCTGGCATCTCACTCTCTTTGAATCTTCTTTATCATGCTAAGAGGAGCAGGAAAAAGCAAAAAATTTCAGAATTGCACCTTGCAATGCGGAGAAATTACTGTTTGTGCATTTACAATATTCATTGATTTTTGCCGTTGAAAAACGTCCAGAAATGATTGAAGCTACTGACTGAATGAAAGGAGCTGGCATCTCACTCTCTTTGAATCTTCTTTATCATGCTAAGAGGAGCAGGAAAAAGCAAAAAATTTCAGAATTGCACCTTGCAATGCGGAGAAATTACTGTTTGTGCATTTACAATATTCATTGATTTTTGCCATTGAAAAACATCATGTTATTCATATACCAAAAATGATTGAAGCTACTGAGTGAATGAAAGGAGCTGGCATCTCACTCTCTTTGAATCTTCTTTATCATGCTAAGAGGAGCAGGAAAAAGCAAAAAATTTCAGAATTGCACCTTGCAATGCGGAGAAATTACTGTTTGTGCATTTACAATATTCATTGATTTTTGCCATTGAAAAACATCATGTTATTCATATACCAGAAATGTTTGAAGCTACTGACTGAATGAAAGGAGCTGGCATGTCACTCTCTTTGAATCTTCTTTATCATGCTAAGAGGAGCAGGAAAAAGCAAAAAATTTCAGAATTGCACCTTGCAATGCGGAGAAATTACTGTTTGTGCATTTACAATATTCATTGATTTTTGCCATTGAAAAACGTCCAGAAATGATTGAAGCTACTGACTGAATGAAAGGAGCTGGCATCTCACTCTCTTTGAATCTTCTTTATCATGCTAAGAGGAGCAGGAAAAAGCAAAAAATTTCAGAATTGCACCTTGCAATGCGGAGAAATTACTGTTTGTGCATTTACAATATTCATTGATTTTTGCCATTGAAAAACATCATGTTATTCATATACCAGAAATGATTGAAGCTACTGACTGAATGAAAGGAGCTGGCATCTCACTCTCTTTGAATCTTCTTTATCATGCTAAGAGGAGCAGGAAAAAGCAAAAAATTTCAGAATTGCACCTTGCAATGCGGAGAAATTACTGTTTGTGCATTTACAATATTCATTGATTTTTGCCATTGAAAAACGTCCAGAAATGATTGAAGCTACTGACTGAATGAAAGGAGCTGGCATCTCACTCTCTTTGAATCTTCTTTATCATGCTAAGAGGAGCAGGAAAAAGCAAAAAATTTCAGAATTGCACCTTGCAATGCGGAGAAATTACTGTTTGTGCATTTACAATATTCATTGATTTTTGCCATTGAAAAACATCATGTTATTCATATACCAGAAATGTTTGAAGCTACTGACTGAATGAAAGGAGCTGGAATCTCACTCTCTTTGAATCTTCTTTATCATGCTAAGAGGAGCAGGAAAAAGCAAAAAATTTCAGAATTGCACCTTGCAATGCGGAGAAATTACTGTTTGTGCATTTACAATATTCATTGATTTTTGCCATTGAAAAACGTCCAGAAATGATTGAACCTACCGACTGAATGAAAGGAGCTGGCATCTCACTCTCTTTGAATCTTCTTTATCATGCTAAGAGGAGCAGGAAAAAGCAAAAAATTTCAGAATTGCACCTTGCAATGCGGAGAAATTACTGTTTGTGCATTTACAATATTCATTGATTTTTGCCGTTGAAAAACGTCCAGAAATGATTGAAGCTACTGACTGAATGAAAGGAGCTGGCATCTCACTCTCTTTGAATCTTCTTTATCATGCTAAGAGGAGCAGGAAAAAGCAAAAAATTTCAGAATTGCACCTTGCAATGCGGAGAAATTACTGTTTGTGCATTTACAATATTCATTGATTTTTGCCATTGAAAAACATCATGTTATTCATATACCAAAAATGATTGAAGCTACTGAGTGAATGAAAGGAGCTGGCATCTCACTCTCTTTGAATCTTCTTTATCATGCTAAGAGGAGCAGGAAAAAGCAAAAAATTTCAGAATTGCACCTTGCAATGCGGAGAAATTACTGTTTGTGCATTTACAATATTCATTGATTTTTGCCATTGAAAAACATCATGTTATTCATATACCAGAAATGTTTGAAGCTACTGACTGAATGAAAGGAGCTGGCATGTCACTCTCTTTGAATCTTCTTTATCATGCTAAGAGGAGCAGGAAAAAGCAAAAAATTTCAGAATTGCACCTTGCAATGCGGAGAAATTACTGTTTGTGCATTTACAATATTCATTGATTTTTGCCATTGAAAAACGTCCAGAAATGATTGAAGCTACTGACTGAATGAAAGGAGCTGGCATCTCACTCTCTTTGAATCTTCTTTATCATGCTAAGAGGAGCAGGAAAAAGCAAAAAATTTCAGAATTGCACCTTGCAATGCGGAGAAATTACTGTTTGTGCATTTACAATATTCATTGATTTTTGCCATTGAAAAACATCATGTTATTCATATACCAGAAATGATTGAAGCTACTGACTGAATGAAAGGAGCTGGCATCTCACTCTCTTTGAATCTTCTTTATCATGCTAAGAGGAGCAGGAAAAAGCAAAAAATTTCAGAATTGCACCTTGCAATGCGGAGAAATTACTGTTTGTGCATTTACAATATTCATTGATTTTTGCCATTGAAAAACGTCCAGAAATGATTGAAGCTACTGACTGAATGAAAGGAGCTGGCATCTCACTCTCTTTGAATCTTCTTTATCATGCTAAGAGGAGCAGGAAAAAGCAAAAAATTTCAGAATTGCACCTTGCAATGCGGAGAAATTACTGTTTGTGCATTTACAATATTCATTGATTTTTGCCATTGAAAAACATCATGTTATTCATATACCAGAAATGTTTGAAGCTACTGACTGAATGAAAGGAGCTGGAATCTCACTCTCTTTGAATCTTCTTTATCATGCTAAGAGGAGCAGGAAAAAGCAAAAAATTTCAGAATTGCACCTTGCAATGCGGAGAAATTACTGTTTGTGCATTTACAATATTCATTGATTTTTGCCATTGAAAAACGTCCAGAAATGATTGAAGCTACTGACTGAATGAAAGGAGCTGGCATCTCACTCTCTTTGAATCTTCTTTATCATGCTAAGAGGAGCAGGAAAAGGCAAAAAATTTCAGAATTGCACCTTGCAATGCGGAGAAATTACTGTTTGTGCATTTACAATATTCATTGATTTTTGCCATTGAAAAACATCATGTTATTCATATACCAGAAATGTTTGAAGCTACTGACTGAATGAAAGGAGCTGGCATCTCACTCTCTTTGAATCTTCTTTATCATGCTAAGAGGAGCAGGAAAAAGCAAAACATTTCAGAATTGCACCTTGCAATGCGGAGAAATTACTGTTTGTGCATTTACAATATTCATTGATTTTTGCCATTGAAAAACATCATGTTATTCACATACCAGAAATGATTGAAGCTACTGACTGAATGAAAGGAGCTGGCATCTCACTCTCTTTGAATCTTCTTTATCATGCTAAGAGGAGCAGGAAAAAGCAAAAAATTTCAGAATTGCACCTCGCAATGCGGAGAAATTACTGTTTGTGGATTTACAATATTCATTGATTTTTGCCATTGAAAAACGTCCAGAAATGATTGAAGCTACTGACTGAATGAAAGGAGCTGGCATCTCACTCTCTTTGAATCTTCTTTATCATGCTAAGAGGAGCAGGAAAAAGCAAAAAATTTCAGAATTGCACCTTGCAATGCGGAGAAATTGCTGTTTGTGCATTTACAAAATTCATTGATTTTTGCCATTGAAAAACATCATGTTATTCATATACCAGAAATGTTTGAAGCTACTGACTGAATGAAAGGAGCTGGCATCTCACTCTCTTTGAATCTTCTTTATCATGCTAAGAGGAGCAGGAAAAAGCAAAAAATTTCAGAATTGCACCTTGCAATGCGGAGAAATTACTGTTTGTGCATTTACAATATTCATTGATTTTTGCCATTGAAAAACGTCCAGAAATGATTGAAGCTACTGACTGAATGAAAGGAGCTGGCATCTCACTCTCTTTGAATCTTCTTTATCATGCTAAGAGGAGCAGGAAAAAGCAAAAAATTTCAGAATTGCACCTTGCAATGCGGAGAAATTACTGTTTGTGCATTTACAATATACATTGATTTTTGCCATTGAAAAACGTCCAGAAATGATTGAAGCTACTGACTGAATGAAAGGAGCTGGCATCTCACTCTCTTTGAATCTTCTTTATCATGCTAAGAGGAGCAGGAAAAAGCAAAAAATTTCAGAATTGCACCTTGCAATGCGGAGAAATTACTGTTTGTGCATTTACAATATTCATTGATTTTTGCCGTTGAAAAAAGTCCAGAAATGATTGAAGCTACTGACTGAATGAAAGGAGCTGGCATCTCACTCTCTTTGAATCTTCTTTATCATGCTAAGAGGAGCAGGAAAAAGCAAAAAATTTCAGAATTGCACCTTGCAATGCGGAGAAATTACTGTTTGTGCATTTACAATATTCATTGATTTTTGCCATTGAAAAACATCATGTTATTCATATACCAGAAATGATTGAAGCTACTGACTGAATGAAAGGAGCTGGCATCTCACTCTCTTTGAATCTTCTTTATCATGCTAAGAGGAGCAGGAAAAAGCAAGAAATTTCAGAATTGCACCTTGCAATGCGGAGAAATTACTGTTTGTGCATTTACAATATTCATTGATTTTTGCCATTGAAAAACATCATGTTATTCATATACCAGAAATGTTTGAAGCTACTGACTGAATGAAAGGAGCTGGCATCTCACTCTCTTTGAATCTTCTTTATCATGCTAAGAGGAGCAGGAAAAAGCAAAAAATTTCAGAATTGCACCTTGCAATGTGGAGAAATTACTGTTTGTGCATTTACAATATTCATTGATTTTTACCATTGAAAAACGTCCAGAAATGATTGAAGCTACTGACTGAATGAAAGTAGCTGCCATCTCACTCTCTTTGAATCTTTTTTATCATGCTAAGAGGAGCAGGAAAAAGCAAAAAATTTCAGACTTGCACCTTGCAATGCGGAGAAATTACTGTTTGTGCATTTACAATATTCATTGATTTTTGCCATTGAAAAACATCATGTTATTCATATACCAGAAATGTTTGAAGCTACTGACTGAATGAAAGGAGCTGGCATCTCACTCTCTTTGAATCTTCTTTATCATGCTAAGAGGAGCAGGAAAAAGCAAAAAATTTCAGAATTGCACCTTGCAATGCGGAGAAATTACTTTTTGTGCATTTACAATATTCATTGATTTTTGCCATTGAAAAACGTCCAGAAATGATTGAAGCTACTGACTGAATGAAAGGAGCTGGCATCTCACTCTCTTTGAATCTTCTTTATCATGCTAAGAGGAGCAGGAACAAGCAAAAAATTTCAGAATTGCACCTTGCAATGCGGAGAAATTACTGTTTGTGCATTTACAATATTCATTAATTTTTGCCATTGAAAAACGTCCAGAAATGATTGAAGCTACTGACTGAATGAAAGGAGCTGGCATCTCACTCTCTTTGAATCTTCTTTATCATGCTAAGAGGAGCAGGAAAAAGCAAAAAATTTCAGAATTGCACCTTGCAATGCGGAGAAATTACTGTTTGTGCATTTACAATATTCATTGATTTTTGCCATTGAAAAACATGTAATTCATATACCAGAAATGTTTGAAGCTACTGACTGAATGAAAGGAGCTGGCACCTCACTCTCTTTGATTCTTCTTTATCATGCTAAGAGGAGCGGGAAAAAGCAAAAAATTTCAGAATTGCACCTTGCAATGCGGAGAAATTACTGTTTGTGCATTTACAATATTCATTGATTTTTGCCATTGAAAAACGTCCAGAAATGATTGAAGGTACTGACTGAATGAAAGGAGCTGGCATCTCACTCTCTTTGAATCTTCTTTATCATGCTAAGAGGAGCAGGAAAAAGCAAAAAATTTCAGAATTGCACCTTGCAATGCGGAGAAATTACTGTTTGTGCATTTACAATATTCATTGATTTTTGCCATTGAAAAACGTCCAGAAATGATTGAAGCTACTGACTGAATGAAAGGAGCTGGCATCTCACTCTCTTTGAATCTTCTTTATCATGCTAAGAGGAGCAGGAAAAAGCAAAAAATTTCAGAATTGCACCTTGCAATGCGGAGAAATTACAGTTTGTGCATTTACAATATTCATTGATTTTTGCCATTGAGAAACGTCCAGAAATGATTGAAGCTACTGACTGAATGAAAGGAGCTGGCATCTCACTCTCTTTGAATCTTCTTTATCATGCTAAGAGGAACAGGAAAAAGCAAAAAATTTCAGAATTGCACCTTGCAATGCGGAGAAATTACTGTTTGTGCATTTACAATATTCATTGATTTTTGCCATTGAAAAACATCATGTTATTTATATACCAGAAATGTTTGAAGCTACTGACTGAATGAAAGGAGCTGGCATCTCACTCTCTTTGAATCTTCTTTATCATGCTAAGAGGAGCAGGAAAAAGCAAGAAATTTCAGAATTGCACCTTGCAATGCGGAGAAATTACTGTTTGTGCATTTACAATATTCATTGATTTTTGCCATTGAAAAACATCATGTTATTCATATACCAGAAATGTTTGAAGCTACTGACTGAATGAAAGGAGCTGGCATCTCACTCTCTTTGAATCTTCTTTATCATGCTAAGAGGAGCAGGAAAAAGCAAAAAATTTCAGAATTGCACCTTGCAATGTGGAGAAATTACTGTTTGTGCATTTACAATATTCATTGATTTTTACCATTGAAAAACGTCCAGAAATGATTGAAGCTACTGACTGAATGAAAGTAGCTGCCATCTCACTCTCTTTGAATCTTTTTTATCATGCTAAGAGGAGCAGGAAAAAGCAAAAAATTTCAGACTTGCACCTTGCAATGCGGAGAAATTACTGTTTGTGCATTTACAATATTCATTGATTTTTGCCATTGAAAAACATCATGTTATTCATATACCAGAAATGTTTGAAGCTACTGACTGAATGAAAGGAGCTGGCATCTCACTCTCTTTGAATCTTCTTTATCATGCTAAGAGGAGCAGGAAAAAGCAAAAAATTTCAGAATTGCACCTTGCAATGCGGAGAAATTACTTTTTGTGCATTTACAATATTCATTGATTTTTGCCATTGAAAAACGTCCAGAAATGATTGAAGCTACTGACTGAATGAAAGGAGCTGGCATCTCACTCTCTTTGAATCTTCTTTATCATGCTAAGAGGAGCAGGAAAAAGCAAAAAATTTCAGAATTGCACCTTGCAATGCGGAGAAATTACTGTTTGTGCATTTACAATATTCATTGATTTTTGCCATTGAAAAACGTCCAGAAATGATTGAAGCTACTGACTGAATGAAAGGAGCTGGCATCTCACTCTCTTTGAATCTTCTTTATCATGCTAAGAGGAGCAGGAAAAAGCAAAAAATTTCAGAATTGCACCTTGCAATGCGGAGAAATTACTGTTTGTGCATTTACAATATTCATTGATTTTTGCCATTGAAAAACATGTAATTCATATACCAGAAATGTTTGAAGCTACTGACTGAATGAAAGGAGCTGGCACCTCACTCTCTTTGATTCTTCTTTATCATGCTAAGAGGAGCGGGAAAAAGCAAAAAATTTCAGAATTGCACCTTGCAATGCGGAGAAATTACTGTTTGTGCATTTACAATATTCATTGATTTTTGCCATTGAAAAACGTCCAGAAATGATTGAAGCTACTGACTGAATGAAAGGAGCTGGCATCTCACTCTCTTTGAATCTTCTTTATCATGCTAAGAGGAGCAGGAAAAGGCAAAAAATTTCAGAATTGCACCTTGCAATGCGGAGAAATTACTGTTTGTGCATTTACAATATTCATTGATTTTTGCCATTGAAAAACATCATGTTATTCATATACCAGAAATGTTTGAAGCTACTGACTGAATGAAAGGAGCTGGCATCTCACTCTCTTTGAATCTTCTTTATCATGCTAAGAGGAGCAGGAAAAACCAAAAAATTTCAGAATTGCACCTTGCAATGCGAATAAATTACTGTTTGTGCATTTACAATATTCATTGATTTTTGCCATTGAAAAACATCATGTTATTCATATACCAGAAATGATTGAAGCTACTGACTGAATGAAAGGAGTTGGCATCTCACTCTCTTTGAATCTTCTTTATCATGCTAAGAGGAGCAGGAAAAAGCAAAACATTTCAGAATTGCACCTTGCAATGCGGAGAAATTACTGTTTGTGCATTTACAATATTCATTGATTTTTGCCATTGAAAAACATCATGTTATTCACATACCAGAAATGATTGAAGCTACTGACTGAATGAAAGGAGCTGGCATCTCACTCTCTTTGAATCTTCTTTATCATGCTAAGAGGAGCAGGAAAAAGCAAAAAATTTCAGAATTGCACCTCGCAATGCGGAGAAATTACTGTTTGTGCATTTACAATATTCATTGATTTTTGCCATTGAAAAACGTCCAGAAATGATTGAAGCTACTGACTGAATGAAAGGAGCTGGCATCTCACTCTCTTTGAATCTTCTTTATCATGCTAAGAGGAGCAGGAAAAAGCAAAAAATTTCAGACTTGCACCTTGCAATGCGGAGAAATTGCTGTTTGTGCATTTACAAAATTCATTGATTTTTGCCATTGAAAAACATCATGTTATTCATATACCAGAAATGTTTGAAGCTACTGACTGAATGAAAGGAGCTGGCATCTCACTCTCTTTGAATCTTCTTTATCATGCTAAGAGGAGCAGGAAAAAGCAAAAAATTTCAGAATTGCACCTTGCAATGTGGAGAAATTACTGTTTGTGCATTTACAATATTCATTGATTTTTGCCATTGAAAAACGTCCAGAAATGATTGAAGCTACTGACTGAATGAAAGGAGCTGGCATCTCACTCTCTTTGAATCTTCTTTATCATGCTAAGAGGAGCAGGAAAAAGCAAAAAATTTCAGAATTGCACCTTGCAATGCGGAGAAATTACTGTTTGTGCATTTACAATATACATTGATTTTTGCCATTGAAAAACGTCCAGAAATGATTGAAGCTACTGACTGAATGAAAGGAGCTGGCATCTCACTCTCTTTGAATCTTCTTTATCATGCTAAGAGGAGCAGGAAAAAGCAAAAAATTTCAGAATTGCACCTTGCAATGCGGAGAAATTACTGTTTGTGCATTTACAATATTCATTGATTTTTGCCGTTGAAAAAAGTCCAGAAATGATTGAAGCTACTGACTGAATGAAAGGAGCTGGCATCTCACTCTCTTTGAATCTTCTTTATCATGCTAAGAGGAGCAGGAAAAAGCAAAAAATTTCAGAATTGCACCTTGCAATGCGGAGAAATTACTGTTTGTGCATTTACAATATTCATTGATTTTTGCCATTGAAAAACATCATGTTATTCATATACCAGAAATGATTGAAGCTACTGACTGAATGAAAGGAGCTGGCATCTCACTCTCTTTGAATCTTCTTTATCATGCTAAGAGGAGCAGGAAAAAGCAAGAAATTTCAGAATTGCACCTTGCAATGCGGAGAAATTACTGTTTGTGCATTTACAATATTCATTGATTTTTGCCATTGAAAAACATCATGTTATTCATATACCAGAAATGTTTGAAGCTACTGACTGAATGAAAGGAGCTGGCATCTCACTCTCTTTGAATCTTCTTTATCATGCTAAGAGGAGCAGGAAAAAGCAAAAAATTTCAGAATTGCACCTTGCAATGTGGAGAAATTACTGTTTGTGCATTTACAATATTCATTGATTTTTACCATTGAAAAACGTCCAGAAATGATTGAAGCTACTGACTGAATGAAAGTAGCTGCCATCTCACTCTCTTTGAATCTTTTTTATCATGCTAAGAGGAGCAGGAAAAAGCAAAAAATTTCAGACTTGCACCTTGCAATGCGGAGAAATTACTGTTTGTGCATTTACAATATTCATTGATTTTTGCCATTGAAAAACATCATGTTATTCATATACCAGAAATGTTTGAAGCTACTGACTGAATGAAAGGAGCTGGCATCTCACTCTCTTTGAATCTTCTTTATCATGCTAAGGGGAGCAGGAAAAAGCAAAAAATTTCAGAATTGCACCTTGCAATGCGGAGAAATTACTTTTTGTGCATTTACAATATTCATTGATTTTTGCCATTGAAAAACGTCCAGAAATGATTGAAGCTACTGACTGAATGAAAGGAGCTGGCATCTCACTCTCTTTGAATCTTCTTTATCATGCTAAGAGGAGCAGGAAAAAGCAAAAAATTTCAGAATTGCACCTTGCAATGCGGAGAAATTACTGTTTGTGCATTTACAATATTCATTGATTTTTGCCATTGAAAAACGTCCAGAAATGATTGAAGCTACTGACTGAATGAAAGGAGCTGGCATCTCACTCTCTTTGAATCTTCTTTATCATGCTAAGAGGAGCAGGAAAAAGCAAAAAATTTCAGAATTGCACCTTGCAATGCGGAGAAATTACTGTTTGTGCATTTACAATATTCATTGATTTTTGCCATTGAAAAACATGTAATTCATATACCAGAAATGTTTGAAGCTACTGACTGAATGAAAGGAGCTGGCACCTCACTCTCTTTGATTCTTCTTTATCATGCTAAGAGGAGCGGGAAAAAGCAAAAAATTTCAGAATTGCACCTTGCAATGCGGAGAAATTACTGTTTGTGCATTTACAATATTCATTGATTTTTGCCATTGAAAAACGTCCAGAAATGATTGAAGGTACTGACTGAATGAAAGGAGCTGGCATCTCACTCTCTTTGAATCTTCTTTATCATGCTAAGAGGAGCAGGAAAAAGCAAAAAATTTCAGAATTGCACCTTGCAATGCGGAGAAATTACAGTTTGTGCATTTACAATATTCATTGATTTTTGCCATTGAGAAACGTCCAGAAATGATTGAAGCTACTGACTGAATGAAAGGAGCTGGCATCTCACTCTCTTTGAATCTTCTTTATCATGCTAAGAGGAACAGGAAAAAGCAAAAAATTTCAGAATTGCACCTTGCAATGCGGAGAAATTACTGTTTGTGCATTTACAATATTCATTGATTTTTGCCATTGAAAAACATCATGTTATTTATATACCAGAAATGTTTGAAGCTACTGACTGAATGAAAGGAGCTGGCATCTCACTCTCTTTGAATCTTCTTTATCATGCTAAGAGGAGCAGGAAAAAGCAAGAAATTTCAGAATTGCACCTTGCAATGCGGAGAAATTACTGTTTGTGCATTTACAATATTCATTGATTTTTGCCATTGAAAAACATCATGTTATTCATATACCAGAAATGTTTGAAGCTACTGACTGAATGAAAGGAGCTGGCATCTCACTCTCTTTGAATCTTCTTTATCATGCTAAGAGGAGCAGGAAAAAGCAAAAAATTTCAGAATTGCACCTTGCAATGTGGAGAAATTACTGTTTGTGCATTTACAATATTCATTGATTTTTACCATTGAAAAACGTCCAGAAATGATTGAAGCTACTGACTGAATGAAAGTAGCTGCCATCTCACTCTCTTTGAATCTTTTTTATCATGCTAAGAGGAGCAGGAAAAAGCAAAAAATTTCAGACTTGCACCTTGCAATGCGGAGAAATTACTGTTTGTGCATTTACAATATTCATTGATTTTTGCCATTGAAAAACATCATGTTATTCATATACCAGAAATGTTTGAAGCTACTGACTGAATGAAAGGAGCTGGCATCTCACTCTCTTTGAATCTTCTTTATCATGCTAAGAGGAGCAGGAAAAAGCAAAAAATTTCAGAATTGCACCTTGCAATGCGGAGAAATTACTTTTTGTGCATTTACAATATTCATTGATTTTTGCCATTGAAAAACGTCCAGAAATGATTGAAGCTACTGACTGAATGAAAGGAGCTGGCATCTCACTCTCTTTGAATCTTCTTTATCATGCTAAGAGGAGCAGGAAAAAGCAAAAAATTTCAGAATTGCACCTTGCAATGCGGAGAAATTACTGTTTGTGCATTTACAATATTCATTGATTTTTGCCATTGAAAAACGTCCAGAAATGATTGAAGCTACTGACTGAATGAAAGGAGCTGGCATCTCACTCTCTTTGAATCTTCTTTATCATGCTAAGAGGAGCAGGAAAAAGCAAAAAATTTCAGAATTGCACCTTGCAATGCGGAGAAATTACTGTTTGTGCATTTACAATATTCATTGATTTTTGCCATTGAAAAACATGTAATTCATATACCAGAAATGTTTGAAGCTACTGACTGAATGAAAGGAGCTGGCACCTCACTCTCTTTGATTCTTCTTTATCATGCTAAGAGGAGCGGGAAAAAGCAAAAAATTTCAGAATTGCACCTTGCAATGCGGAGAAATTACTGTTTGTGCATTTACAATATTCATTGATTTTTGCCATTGAAAAACGTCCAGAAATGATTGAAGCTACTGACTGAATGAAAGGAGCTGGCATCTCACTCTCTTTGAATCTTCTTTATCATGCTAAGAGGAGCAGGAAAAGGCAAAAAATTTCAGAATTGCACCTTGCAATGCGGAGAAATTACTGTTTGTGCATTTACAATATTCATTGATTTTTGCCATTGAAAAACATCATGTTATTCATATACCAGAAATGTTTGAAGCTACTGACTGAATGAAAGGAGCTGGCATCTCACTCTCTTTGAATCTTCTTTATCATGCTAAGAGGAGCAGGAAAAACCAAAAAATTTCAGAATTGCACCTTGCAATGCGAATAAATTACTGTTTGTGCATTTACAATATTCATTGATTTTTGCCATTGAAAAACATCATGTTATTCATATACCAGAAATGATTGAAGCTACTGACTGAATGAAAGGAGTTGGCATCTCACTCTCTTTGAATCTTCTTTATCATGCTAAGAGGAGCAGGAAAAAGCAAAACATTTCAGAATTGCACCTTGCAATGCGGAGAAATTACTGTTTGTGCATTTACAATATTCATTGATTTTTGCCATTGAAAAACATCATGTTATTCACATACCAGAAATGATTGAAGCTACTGACTGAATGAAAGGAGCTGGCATCTCACTCTCTTTGAATCTTCTTTATCATGCTAAGAGGAGCAGGAAAAAGCAAAAAATTTCAGAATTGCACCTCGCAATGCGGAGAAATTACTGTTTGTGCATTTACAATATTCATTGATTTTTGCCATTGAAAAACGTCCAGAAATGATTGAAGCTACTGACTGAATGAAAGGAGCTGGCATCTCACTCTCTTTGAATCTTCTTTATCATGCTAAGAGGAGCAGGAAAAAGCAAAAAATTTCAGACTTGCACCTTGCAATGCGGAGAAATTGCTGTTTGTGCATTTACAAAATTCATTGATTTTTGCCATTGAAAAACATCATGTTATTCATATACCAGAAATGTTTGAAGCTACTGACTGAATGAAAGGAGCTGGCATCTCACTCTCTTTGAATCTTCTTTATCATGCTAAGAGGAGCAGGAAAAAGCAAAAAATTTCAGAATTGCACCTTGCAATGCGGAGAAATTACTGTTTGTGCATTTACAATATTCATTGATTTTTGCCATTGAAAAACGTCCAGAAATGATTGAAGCTACTGACTGAATGAAAGGAGCTGGCATCTCACTCTCTTTGAATCTTCTTTATCATGCTAAGAGGAGCAGGAAAAAGCAAAAAATTTCAGAATTGCACCTTGCAATGCGGAGAAATTACTGTTTGTGCATTTACAATATACATTGATTTTTGCCATTGAAAAACGTCCAGAAATGATTGAAGCTACTGACTGAATGAAAGGAGCTGGCATCTCACTCTCTTTGAATCTTCTTTATCATGCTAAGAGGAGCAGGAAAAAGCAAAAAATTTCAGAATTGCACCTTGCAATGCGGAGAAATTACTGTTTGTGCATTTACAATATTCATTGATTTTTGCCGTTGAAAAAAGTCCAGAAATGATTGAAGCTACTGACTGAATGAAAGGAGCTGGCATCTCACTCTCTTTGAATCTTCTTTATCATGCTAAGAGGAGCAGGAAAAAGCAAAAAATTTCAGAATTGCACCTTGCAATGCGGAGAAATTACTGTTTGTGCATTTACAATATTCATTGATTTTTGCCATTGAAAAACATCATGTTATTCATATACCAGAAATGATTGAAGCTACTGACTGAATGAAAGGAGCTGGCATCTCACTCTCTTTGAATCTTCTTTATCATGCTAAGAGGAGCAGGAAAAAGCAAGAAATTTCAGAATTGCACCTTGCAATGCGGAGAAATTACTGTTTGTGCATTTACAATATTCATTGATTTTTGCCATTGAAAAACATCATGTTATTCATATACCAGAAATGTTTGAAGCTACTGACTGAATGAAAGGAGCTGGCATCTCACTCTCTTTGAATCTTCTTTATCATGCTAAGAGGAGCAGGAAAAAGCAAAAAATTTCAGAATTGCACCTTGCAATGTGGAGAAATTACTGTTTGTGCATTTACAATATTCATTGATTTTTACCATTGAAAAACGTCCAGAAATGATTGAAGCTACTGACTGAATGAAAGTAGCTGCCATCTCACTCTCTTTGAATCTTTTTTATCATGCTAAGAGGAGCAGGAAAAAGCAAAAAATTTCAGACTTGCACCTTGCAATGCGGAGAAATTACTGTTTGTGCATTTACAATATTCATTGATTTTTGCCATTGAAAAACATCATGTTATTCATATACCAGAAATGTTTGAAGCTACTGACTGAATGAAAGGAGCTGGCATCTCACTCTCTTTGAATCTTCTTTATCATGCTAAGGGGAGCAGGAAAAAGCAAAAAATTTCAGAATTGCACCTTGCAATGCGGAGAAATTACTTTTTGTGCATTTACAATATTCATTGATTTTTGCCATTGAAAAACGTCCAGAAATGATTGAAGCTACTGACTGAATGAAAGGAGCTGGCATCTCACTCTCTTTGAATCTTCTTTATCATGCTAAGAGGAGCAGGAAAAAGCAAAAAATTTCAGAATTGCACCTTGCAATGCGGAGAAATTACTGTTTGTGCATTTACAATATTCATTGATTTTTGCCATTGAAAAACGTCCAGAAATGATTGAAGCTACTGACTGAATGAAAGGAGCTGGCATCTCACTCTCTTTGAATCTTCTTTATCATGCTAAGAGGAGCAGGAAAAAGCAAAAAATTTCAGAATTGCACCTTGCAATGCGGAGAAATTACTGTTTGTGCATTTACAATATTCATTGATTTTTGCCATTGAAAAACATGTAATTCATATACCAGAAATGTTTGAAGCTACTGACTGAATGAAAGGAGCTGGCACCTCACTCTCTTTGATTCTTCTTTATCATGCTAAGAGGAGCGGGAAAAAGCAAAAAATTTCAGAATTGCACCTTGCAATGCGGAGAAATTACTGTTTGTGCATTTACAATATTCATTGATTTTTGCCATTGAAAAACGTCCAGAAATGATTGAAGGTACTGACTGAATGAAAGGAGCTGGCATCTCACTCTCTTTGAATCTTCTTTATCATGCTAAGAGGAGCAGGAAAAAGCAAAAAATTTCAGAATTGCACCTTGCAATGCGGAGAAATTACTGTTTGTGCATTTACAATATTCATTGATTTTTGCCATTGAAAAACGTCCAGAAATGATTGAAGCTACTGACTGAATGAAAGGAGCTGGCATCTCACTCTCTTTGAATCTTCTTTATCATGCTAAGAGGAGCAGGAAAAAGCAAAAAATTTCAGAATTGCACCTTGCAATGCGGAGAAATTACAGTTTGTGCATTTACAATATTCATTGATTTTTGCCATTGAGAAACGTCCAGAAATGATTGAAGCTACTGACTGAATGAAAGGAGCTGGCATCTCACTCTCTTTGAATCTTCTTTATCATGCTAAGAGGAACAGGAAAAAGCAAAAAATTTCAGAATTGCACCTTGCAATGCGGAGAAATTACTGTTTGTGCATTTACAATATTCATTGATTTTTGCCATTGAAAAACATCATGTTATTTATATACCAGAAATGTTTGAAGCTACTGACTGAATGAAAGGAGCTGGCATCTCACTCTCTTTGAATCTTCTTTATCATGCTAAGAGGAGCAGGAAAAAGCAAGAAATTTCAGAATTGCACCTTGCAATGCGGAGAAATTACTGTTTGTGCATTTACAATATTCATTGATTTTTGCCATTGAAAAACATCATGTTATTCATATACCAGAAATGTTTGAAGCTACTGACTGAATGAAAGGAGCTGGCATCTCACTCTCTTTGAATCTTCTTTATCATGCTAAGAGGAGCAGGAAAAAGCAAAAAATTTCAGAATTGCACCTTGCAATGTGGAGAAATTACTGTTTGTGCATTTACAATATTCATTGATTTTTACCATTGAAAAACGTCCAGAAATGATTGAAGCTACTGACTGAATGAAAGTAGCTGCCATCTCACTCTCTTTGAATCTTTTTTATCATGCTAAGAGGAGCAGGAAAAAGCAAAAAATTTCAGACTTGCACCTTGCAATGCGGAGAAATTACTGTTTGTGCATTTACAATATTGATTGATTTTTGCCATTGAAAAACATCATGTTATTCATATACCAGAAATGTTTGAAGCTACTGACTGAATGAAAGGAGCTGGCATCTCACTCTCTTTGAATCTTCTTTATCATGCTAAGAGGAGCAGGAAAAAGCAAAAAATTTCAGAATTGCACCTTGCAATGCGGAGAAATTACTTTTTGTGCATTTACAATATTCATTGATTTTTGCCATTGAAAAACGTCCAGAAATGATTGAAGCTACTGACTGAATGAAAGGAGCTGGCATCTCACTCTCTTTGAATCTTCTTTATCATGCTAAGAGGAGCAGGAAAAAGCAAAAAATTTCAGAATTGCACCTTGCAATGCGGAGAAATTACTGTTTGTGCATTTACAATATTCATTGATTTTTGCCATTGAAAAACGTCCAGAAATGATTGAAGCTACTGACTGAATGAAAGGAGCTGGCATCTCACTCTCTTTGAATCTTCTTTATCATGCTAAGAGGAGCAGGAAAAAGCAAAAAATTTCAGAATTGCACCTTGCAATGCGGAGAAATTACTGTTTGTGCATTTACAATATTCATTGATTTTTGCCATTGAAAAACATGTAATTCATATACCAGAAATGTTTGAAGCTACTGACTGAATGAAAGGAGCTGGCACCTCACTCTCTTTGATTCTTCTTTATCATGCTAAGAGGAGCGGGAAAAAGCAAAAAATTTCAGAATTGCACCTTGCAATGCGGAGAAATTACTGTTTGTGCATTTACAATATTCATTGATTTTTGCCATTGAAAAACGTCCAGAAATGATTGAAGGTACTGACTGAATGAAAGGAGCTGGCATCTCACTCTCTTTGAATCTTCTTTATCATGCTAAGAGGAGCAGGAAAAAGCAAAAAATTTCAGAATTGCACCTTGCAATGCGGAGAAATTGCTGTTTGTGCATTTACAATATTCATTGATTTTTGCCATTGAAAAACGTCCAGAAATGATTGAAGCTACTGACTGAATGAAAGGAGCTGGCATCTCACTCTCTTTGAATCTTCTTTATCATGCTAAGAGGAGCAGGAAAAAGCAAAAAATTTCAGAATTGCACCTTGCAATGCGGAGAAATTACAGTTTGTGCATTTACAATATTCATTGATTTTTGCCATTGAGAAACGTCCAGAAATGATTGAAGCTACTGACTGAATGAAAGGAGCTGGCATCTCACTCTCTTTGAATCTTCTTTATCATGCTAAGAGGAACAGGAAAAAGCAAAAAATTTCAGAATTGCACCTTGCAATGCGGAGAAATTACTGTTTGTGCATTTACAATATTCATTGATTTTTGCCATTGAAAAACATCATGTTATTTATATACCAGAAATGTTTGAAGCTACTGACTGAATGAAAGGAGCTGGCATCTCACTCTCTTTGAATCTTCTTTATCATGCTAAGAGGAGCAGGAAAAAGCAAAAAATTTCAGAATTGCACCTTGCAATGTGGAGAAATTACTGTTTGTGCATTTACAATATTCATTGATTTTTACCATTGAAAAACGTCCAGAAATGATTGAAGCTACTGACTGAATGAAAGTAGCTGCCATCTCACTCTCTTTGAATCTTTTTTATCATGCTAAGAGGAGCAGGAAAAAGCAAAAAATTTCAGACTTGCACCTTGCAATGCGGAGAAATTACTGTTTGTGCATTTACAATATTGATTGATTTTTGCCATTGAAAAACATCATGTTATTCATATACCAGAAATGTTTGAAGCTACTGACTGAATGAAAGGAGCTGGCATCTCACTCTCTTTGAATCTTCTTTATCATGCTAAGAGGAGCAGGAAAAAGCAAAAAATTTCAGAATTGCACCTTGCAATGCGGAGAAATTACTTTTTGTGCATTTACAATATTCATTGATTTTTGCCATTGAAAAACGTCCAGAAATGATTGAAGCTACTGACTGAATGAAAGGAGCTGGCATCTCACTCTCTTTGAATCTTCTTTATCATGCTAAGAGGAGCAGGAAAAAGCAAAAAATTTCAGAATTGCACCTTGCAATGCGGAGAAATTACTGTTTGTGCATTTACAATATTCATTGATTTTTGCCATTGAAAAACGTCCAGAAATGATTGAAGCTACTGACTGAATGAAAGGAGCTGGCATCTCACTCTCTTTGAATCTTCTTTATCATGCTAAGAGGAGCAGGAAAAAGCAAAAAATTTCAGAATTGCACCTTGCAATGCGGAGAAATTACTGTTTGTGCATTTACAATATTCATTGATTTTTGCCATTGAAAAACATGTAATTCATATACCAGAAATGTTTGAAGCTACTGACTGAATGAAAGGAGCTGGCACCTCACTCTCTTTGATTCTTCTTTATCATGCTAAGAGGAGCGGGAAAAAGCAAAAAATTTCAGAATTGCACCTTGCAATGCGGAGAAATTACTGTTTGTGCATTTACAATATTCATTGATTTTTGCCATTGAAAAACGTCCAGAAATGATTGAAGGTACTGACTGAATGAAAGGAGCTGGCATCTCACTCTCTTTGAATCTTCTTTATCATGCTAAGAGGAGCAGGAAAAAGCAAAAAATTTCAGAATTGCACCTTGCAATGCGGAGAAATTGCTGTTTGTGCATTTACAATATTCATTGATTTTTGCCATTGAAAAACGTCCAGAAATGATTGAAGCTACTGACTGAATGAAAGGAGCTGGCATCTCACTCTCTTTGAATCTTCTTTATCATGCTAAGAGGAGCAGGAAAAAGCAAAAAATTTCAGAATTGCACCTTGCAATGCGGAGAAATTACAGTTTGTGCATTTACAATATTCATTGATTTTTGCCATTGAGAAACGTCCAGAAATGATTGAAGCTACTGACTGAATGAAAGGAGCTGGCATCTCACTCTCTTTGAATCTTCTTTATCATGCTAAGAGGAACAGGAAAAAGCAAAAAATTTCAGAATTGCACCTTGCAATGCGGAGAAATTACTGTTTGTGCATTTACAATATTCATTGATTTTTGCCATTGAAAAACATCATGTTATTTATATACCAGAAATGTTTGAAGCTACTGACTGAATGAAAGGAGCTGGCATCTCACTCTCTTTGAATCTTCTTTATCATGCTAAGAGGAGCAGGAAAAAGCAAAAAATTTCAGAATTGCACCTTGCAATGTGGAGAAATTACTGTTTGTGCATTTACAATATTCATTGATTTTTACCATTGAAAAACGTCCAGAAATGATTGAAGCTACTGACTGAATGAAAGTAGCTGCCATCTCACTCTCTTTGAATCTTTTTTATCATGCTAAGAGGAGCAGGAAAAAGCAAAAAATTTCAGACTTGCACCTTGCAATGCGGAGAAATTACTGTTTGTGCATTTACAATATTGATTGATTTTTGCCATTGAAAAACATCATGTTATTCATATACCAGAAATGTTTGAAGCTACTGACTGAATGAAAGGAGCTGGCATCTCACTCTCTTTGAATCTTCTTTATCATGCTAAGAGGAGCAGGAAAAAGCAAAAAATTTCAGAATTGCACCTTGCAATGCGGAGAAATTACTTTTTGTGCATTTACAATATTCATTGATTTTTGCCATTGAAAAACGTCCAGAAATGATTGAAGCTACTGACTGAATGAAAGGAGCTGGCATCTCACTCTCTTTGAATCTTCTTTATCATGCTAAGAGGAGCAGGAAAAAGCAAAAAATTTCAGAATTGCACCTTGCAATGCGGAGAAATTACTGTTTGTGCATTTACAATATTCATTGATTTTTGCCATTGAAAAACGTCCAGAAATGATTGAAGCTACTGACTGAATGAAAGGAGCTGGCATCTCACTCTCTTTGAATCTTCTTTATCATGCTAAGAGGAGCAGGAAAAAGCAAAAAATTTCAGAATTGCACCTTGCAATGCGGAGAAATTACTGTTTGTGCATTTACAATATTCATTGATTTTTGCCATTGAAAAACATGTAATTCATATACCAGAAATGTTTGAAGCTACTGACTGAATGAAAGGAGCTGGCACCTCACTCTCTTTGATTC
This sequence comes from Phyllobates terribilis, assembly GCF_046119375.1. Lineage (NCBI taxonomy): Eukaryota > Metazoa > Chordata > Amphibia > Anura > Dendrobatidae > Phyllobates > Phyllobates terribilis. Next base: position 458,515 of record NW_027363601.1, on the reverse strand, counting down.
TTCTTTATCATGCTAAGAGGAGCGGGAAAAAGCAAAAAATTTCAGAATTGCACCTTGCAATGCGGAGAAATTACTGTTTGTGCATTTACAATATTCATTGATTTTTGCCATTGAAAAACGTCCAGAAATGATTGAAGGTACTGACTGAATGAAAGGAGCTGGCATCTCACTCTCTTTGAATCTTCTTTATCATGCTAAGAGGAGCAGGAAAAAGCAAAAAATTTCAGAATTGCACCTTGCAATGCGGAGAAATTGCTGTTTGTGCATTTACAATATTCATTGATTTTTGCCATTGAAAAACGTCCAGAAATGATTGAAGCTACTGACTGAATGAAAGGAGCTGGCATCTCACTCTCTTTGAATCTTCTTTATCATGCTAAGAGGAGCAGGAAAAAGCAAAAAATTTCAGAATTGCACCTTGCAATGCGGAGAAATTACAGTTTGTGCATTTACAATATTCATTGATTTTTGCCATTGAGAAACGTCCAGAAATGATTGAAGCTACTGACTGAATGAAAGGAGCTGGCATCTCACTCTCTTTGAATCTTCTTTATCATGCTAAGAGGAACAGGAAAAAGCAAAAAATTTCAGAATTGCACCTTGCAATGCGGAGAAATTACTGTTTGTGCATTTACAATATTCATTGATTTTTGCCATTGAAAAACATCATGTTATTTATATACCAGAAATGTTTGAAGCTACTGACTGAATGAAAGGAGCTGGCATCTCACTCTCTTTGAATCTTCTTTATCATGCTAAGAGGAGCAGGAAAAAGCAAAAAATTTCAGAATTGCACCTTGCAATGTGGAGAAATTACTGTTTGTGCATTTACAATATTCATTGATTTTTACCATTGAAAAACGTCCAGAAATGATTGAAGCTACTGACTGAATGAAAGTAGCTGGCATCTCACTCTCTTTGAATTTTCTTTATCATGCTAAGAGGAGCAGGAAAAAGCAAAAAATTTCAGACTTGCACCTTGCAATGCGGAGAAATTACTGTTTGTGCATTTACAATATTCATTGATTTTTGCCATTGAAAAACATCATGTTATTCATATACCAGAAATGTTTGAAGCTACTGACTGAATGAAAGGAGCTGGCATCTCACTCTCTTTGAATCTTCTTTATCATGCTAAGAGGAGCAGGAAAAAGCAAAAAATTTCAGAATTGCACCTTGCAATGCGGAGAAATTACTGTTTGTGCATTTACAATATTCATTGATTTTTGCCATTGAAAAACATCATGTTATTCATATACAAGAAATGTTTGAAGCTACTGACTGAATGAAAGGAGCTGGCATCTCAATCTCTTTGAATCTTCTTTATCATGCTAAGAGGAGCAGGAAAAAGCAAAAAATTTCAGAATTGCACCTTGCAATGTGGAGAAATTACTGTTTGTGCATTTACAATATTCATTGATTTTTACCATTGAAAAACGTCCAGAAATGATTGAAGCTACTGACTGAATGAAAGTAGCTGGCATCTCACTCTCTTTGAATCTTCTTTATCATGCTAAGAGGAGCAGGAAAAAGCAAAAAATTTCAGACTTGCACCTTGCAATGCGGAGAAATTACTATTTGTGCATTTACAATATTCATTGATTTTTGCCATTGAAAAACATCATGTTATTCATATACCAGAAATGTTTGAAGCTACTGACTGAATGAAAGGAGCTGGCATCTCACTCTCTTTGAATCTTCTTTATCATGCTAAGAGGAGCAGGAAAAAGCAAAAAATTTCAGAATTGCACCTTGCAATGCGGAGAAATTACTGTTTGTGCATTTACAATATTCATTGATTTTTGCCATTGAAAAACATCATGTTATTCATATACCAGAAATGTTTGAAGCTACTGACTGAATGAAAGGAGCTGACATCTCACTCTCTTTGAATCTTCTTTATCATGCTAAGAGGAGCAGGAAAAAGCAAAAAATTTCAGAATTGCACCTTGCAATGCGGAGAAATTACTGTTTGTGCATTTACAATATTCATTGATTTTTGCCATTGAAAAATGTCCAGAAATGATTGAAGCTACTGACTGAATGAAAGGAGCTGGCATCTCACTCTCTTTGAATCATGCTAAGAGGAGCAGGAAAAAGCAAAAAATTTCAGAATTGCACCTTGCAATGCGGAGAAATTACTGTTTGTGCATTTACAATATTCATTGATTTTTGCCATTGAAAAACGTCCAGAAATGATTGAAGCTACTGACTGAATGAAAGGAGCTGGCATCTCACTCTCTTTGAATCTTCTTTATCATGCTAAGAGGAGCAGGAAAAAGCAAAAAATTTCAGAATTGCACCTTGCAATGCGGAGAAATTACTGTTTGTGCATTTACAATATTCATTGATTTTTGCCATTGAAAAACATCATGTTATTCATATACCAGAAATGTTTGAAGCTACTGACTGAATGAAAGGAGCTGGCATCTCACTCTCTTTGAATCTTCTTTATCATACTAAGAGGAGCAGGAAAAAGCAAAAAATTTCAGAATTGCACCTTCAATGCGGAGAAATTACTGTTTGTGCATTTACAATATTCATTGATTTTTGCCATTGAAAAACGTCCAGAAATGATTGAAGCTACTGACTGAATGAAAGGAGCTGGCATCTCACTCTCTTTGAATCTTCTTTATCATGCTAAGAGGAGCAGGAAAAAGCAAAAAATTTCAGAATTGCACCTTGCAATGCGGAGAAATTACTGTTTGTGCATTTACAATATTCATTAATTTTTGCCATTGAAAAACATCATGTTATTCATATACCAGAAATGATTGAAGCTACTGACTGAATGAAAGGAGCTGGCATCTCACTCTCTTTGAATCTTCTTTATCATGCTAAGAGGAGCAGGAAAAAGCAAAAAATTTCAGAATTGCACCTTGCAATGCGGAGAAATTACTGTTTGTGCATTTACAATATTCATTGATTTTTGCCAATGAAAAACATCATGTTATTCATATACCAGAAATGTTTGAAGCTACTGACTGAATGAAAGGAGCTGGCATCTCACTCTCTTTGAATCTTCTTTATCATACTAAGAGGAGCAGGAAAAAGCAAAAAATTTCAGAATTGCACCTTGCAATGCGGAGAAATTACTGTTTGTGCATTTACAATATTCATTGATTTTTGCCATTGAAAAACGTCCAGAAATGATTGAAGCTACTGACTGAATGAAAGGAGCTGGCATCTCACTCTCTTTGAATCTTCTTTATCATGCTAAGAGGAGCAGGAAAAAGCAAAAAATTTCAGAATTGCACCTTGCAATGCGGAGAAATTACTGTTTGTGCATTTACAATATTCATTGATTTTTGCCATTGAAAAACGTCCAGAAATGATTGAAGCTACTGACTGAATGAAAGGAGCTGGCATCTCACTCTCTTTGAATCTTCTTTATCATGCTAAGAGGAGCAGGAAAAAGCAAAAAATTTCAGAATTGCACCTTGCAATGCGGAGAAATTACTGTTTGTGCATTTACAATATTCATTGATTTTTGCCATTGAAAAACGTCCAGAAATGATTGAAGCTACTGACTGAATGAAAGGAGCTGGCATCTCAGTCTCTTTGAATCTTCTTTATCATGCTAAGAGGAGCAGGAAAAAGCAAAAAATTTCAGAATTGCACCTTGCAATGCGGAGAAATTACTGTTTGTGCATCTACAATATTCATTGATTTTTGCCGTTGAAAAACGTCCAGAAATGATTGAAGCTACTGACTGAATGAAAGGAGCTGGCATCTCACTCTCTTTGAGTCTTCTTTACCATGCTAAGAGGAGCAGGAAAAAGCAAAAAATTTCAGAATTGCACCTTGCAATGCGGAGAAATTACTGTTTGTGCATTTACAATATTCATTGATTTTTGCCATTGAAAAACGTCCAGAAATGATTGAAGCTACTGACTGAATGAAAGGAGCTGGCATCTCACTCTCTTTGAATCTTCTTTATCATGCTAAGAGGAGCAGGAAAAAGCAAAAAATTTCAGAATTGCACCTTGCAATGCGGAGAAATTACTGTTTGTGCATTTACAATATTCATTAATTTTTGCCATTGAAAAACATCATGTTATTCATATACCAGAAATGATTGAAGCTACTGACTGAATGAAAGGAGCTGGCATCTCACTCTCTTTGAATCTTCTTTATCATGCTAAGAGGAGCAGGAAAAAGCAAAAAATTTCAGAATTGCACCTTGCAATGCGGAGAAATTACTGTTTGTGCATTTACAATATTCATTGATTTTTGCCATTGAAAAACGTCCAGAAATGATTGAAGCTACTGACTGAATGAAAGGAGCTGGCATCTCACTCTCTTTGAATCTTCTTTATCATGCTAAGAGGAGCAGGAAAAAGCAAAAAATTTCAGAATTGCACCTTGCAATGCGGAGAAATTACTGTTTGTGCATTTACAATATTCATTGATTTTTGCCATTGAAAAACGTCCAGAAATGATTGAAGCTACTGACTGAATGAAAGGAGCTGGCATCTCACTCTCTTTGAATCTTCTTTATCATGCTAAGAGGAGCAGGAAAAAGCAAAAAATTTCAGAATTGCACCTTGCAATGCGGAGAAATTACTGTTTGTGCATTTACAATTTTCATTGATTTTTGCCGCCATTGAAAAACATCATGTTATTCATATACCAGAAATGTTTGAAGCTACTGACTGAATGAAAGGAGCTGGCATCTCACTCTCTTTGAATCTTCTTTATCATGCTAAGAGGAGCAGGAAAAAGCAAAAAATTTCAGAATTGCACCTTGCAATGCGAAGAAATTACTGTTTGTGCATTTACAATATTCATTGATTTTTGCCATTGAAAAACATCATGTTATTCATATACCAGAAATGTTTGATGCTACTGACTGAATGAAAGGAGCTGGCATCTCACTCTCTTTGAATCTTCTTTATCATGCTAAGAGGAGCAGGAAAAAGCAAAAAATTTCAGAATTGCACCTTGCAATGCGGAGAAATTACTGTTTGTGCATTTACAATATTCATTGATTTTTGCCATTGAAAAACGTCCAGAAATGATTGAAGCTACTGACTGAATGAAAGGAGCTGGCATCTCACTCTCTTTGAATCTTCTTTATCATGCTAAGAGGAGCAGGAAAAAGCAAAAAATTTCAGAATTGCACCTTGCAATGCGGAGAAATTACTGTTTGTGCATTTACAATATTCATTGATTTTTGCCATTGAAAAACATCCAGAAATGATTGAAGCTACTGACTGAATGAAAGGAGCTGGCATCTCACTCTCTTTGAATCTTCTTTATCATGCTAAGAGGAGCAGGAAAAAGCAAAAAATTTCAGAATTGCACCTTGCAATGCGGAGAAATTACTGTTTGTGCATTTACAATATTCATTGATTTTTGCCATTGAAAAACGTCCAGAAATGATTGAAGCTACTGACTGAATGAAAGGAGCTGGCATCTCAGTCTCTTTGAATCTTCTTTATCATGCTAAGAGGAGCAGGAAAAAGCAAAAAATTTCAGAATTCCACCTTGCAATGCGGAGAAATTACTGTTTGTGCATCTACAATATTCATTGATTTTTGCCGTTGAAAAACGTCCAGAAATGATTGAAGCTACTGACTGAATGAAAGGAGCTGGCATCTCACTCTCTTTGAGTCTTCTTTACCATGCTAAGAGGAGCAGGAAAAAGTAAAAATTTCAGAATTGCACCTTGCAATGCGGAGAAATTACTGTTTGTGCATTTACAATATTCATTGATTTTTGCCATTGAAAAACGTCCAGAAATGATTGAAGCTACTGACTGAATGAAAGGAGCTGGCATCTCACTCTCTTTGAATCTTCTTTATCATGCTAAGAGGAGCAGGAAAAAGCAAAAAATTTCAGAATTGCACCTTGCAATGCGGAGAAATTACTGTTTGTGCATTTACAATATTCATTGATTTTTGCCATTGAAAAACATCATGTTATTCATATACCAGAAATGATTGAAGCTACTGACTGAATGAAAGGAGCTGGCATCTCACTCTCTTTGAATCTTCTTTATCATGCTAAGAGGAGCAGGAAAAAGCAAAAAATTTCAGAATTGCACCTTGCAATGCGGAGAAATTACTGTTTGTGCATTTACAATATTCATTGATTTTTGCCATTGAAAAACGTCCAGAAATGATTGAAGCTACTGACTGAATGAAAGGAGCTGGCATCTCACTCTCTTTGAATCTTCTTTATCATGCTAAGAGGAGCAGGAAAAAGCAAAAAATTTCAGAATTGCACCTTGCAATGCGGAGAAATTACTGTTTGTGCATTTACAATATTCATTGATTTTTGCCATTGAAAAACGTCCAGAAATGATTGAAGCTACTGACTGAATGAAAGGAGCTCTCATCTCACTCTCTTTGAATCTTCTTTATCATGCTAAGAGGAGCATTAAAAAGCAAAAAATTTCAGAATTGCACCTTGCAATGCGGAGAAATTACTGTTTGTGCATTTACAATATTCATTGATTTTTGCCATTGAAAAACATCATGTTATTCATATACCAGAAATGTTTGAAGCTACTGACTGAATGAAAGGAGCTGGCATCTCACTCTCTTTGAATCTTCTTTATCATGCTAAGAGGAGCAGGAAAAAGCAAAAAATTTCAGAATTGCACCTTCAATGCGGAGAAATTACTGTTTGTGCATTTACAATATTCATTGATTTTTGCCATTGAAAAACGTCCAGAAATGATTGAAGCTACTGACTGAATGAAAGGAGCTGGCATCTCACTCTCTTTGAATCTTCTTTATCATGCTAAGAGGAGCAGGAAAAAGCAAAAAATTTCAGAATTGCACCTTGCAATGCGGAGAAATTACTGTTTGTGCATTTACAATATTCATTAATTTTTGCCATTGAAAAACATCATGTTATTCATATACCAGAAATGATTGAAGCTACTGACTGAATGAAAGGAGCTGGCATCTCACTCTCTTTGAATCTTCTTTATCATGCTAAGAGGAGCAGGAAAAAGCAAAAAATTTCAGAATTGCACCTTGCAATGCGGAGAAATTACTGTTTGTGCATTTACAATATTCATTGATTTTTGCCATTGAAAAACATCATGTTATTCATATACCAGAAATGTTTGAAGCTACTGACTGAATGAAAGGAGCTGGCATCTCACTCTCTTTGAATCTTCTTTATCATACTAAGAGGAGCAGGAAAAAGCAAAAAATTTCAGAATTGCACCTTGCAATGCGGAGAAATTACTGTTTGTGCATTTACAATATTCATTGATTTTTGCCATTGAAAAACGTCCAGAAATGATTGAAGCTACTGACTGAATGAAAGGAGCTGGCATCTCACTCTCTTTGAATCTTCTTTATCATGCTAAGAGGAGCAGGAAAAAGCAAAAAATTTCAGAATTGCACCTTGCAATGCGGAGAAATTACTGTTTGTGCATTTACAATATTCATTGATTTTTGCCATTGAAAAACATCATGTTATTCATATACCAGAAATGTTTGAAGCTACTGACTGAATGAAAGGAGCTGGCATCTCACTCTCTTTGAATATTCTTTATCATGCTAAGAGGAGCAGGAAAAAGCAAAAAATTTCAGAATTGCACCTTCAATGCGGAGAAATTACTGTTTGTGCATTTACAATATTCATTGATTTTTGCCATTGAAAAACGTCCAGAAATGATTGAAGCTACTGACTGAATGAAAGGAGCTGGCATCTCACTCTCTTTGAATCTTCTTTATCATGCTAAGAGGAGCAGGAAAAAGCAAAAAATTTCAGAATTGCACCTTGCAATGCGGAGAAATTACTGTTTGTGCATTTACAATATTCATTAATTTTTGCCATTGAAAAACATCATGTTATTCATATACCAGAAATGATTGAAGCTACTGACTGAATGAAAGGAGCTGGCATCTCACTCTCTTTGAATCTTCTTTATCATGCTAAGAGGAGCAGGAAAAAGCAAAAAATTTCAGAATTGCACCTTGCAATGCGGAGAAATTACTGTTTGTGCATTTACAATATTCATTGATTTTTGCCATTGAAAAACATCATGTTATTCATATACCAGAAATGTTTGAAGCTACTGACTGAATGAAAGGAGCTGGCATCTCACTCTCTTTGAATCTTCTTTATCATACTAAGAGGAGCAGGAAAAAGCAAAAAATTTCAGAATTGCACCTTGCAATGCGGAGAAATTACTGTTTGTGCATTTACAATATTCATTGATTTTTGCCATTGAAAAACGTCCAGAAATGATTGAAGCTACTGACTGAATGAAAGGAGCTGGCATCTCACTCTCTTTGAATCTTCTTTATCATGCTAAGAGGAGCAGGAAAAAGCAAAAAATTTCAGAATTGCACCTTGCAATGCGGAGAAATTACTGTTTGTGCATTTACAATATTCATTGATTTTTGCCATTGAAAAACATCATGTTATTCATATACCAGAAATGTTTGAAGCTACTGACTGAATGAAAGGAGCTGGCATCTCACTCTCTTTGAATCTTCTTTATCATACTAAGAGGAGCAGGAAAAAGCAAAAAATTTCAGAATTGCACCTTCAATGCGGAGAAATTACTGTTTGTGCATTTACAATATTCATTGATTTTTGCCATTGAAAAACGTCCAGAAATGATTGAAGCTACTGACTGAATGAAAGGAGCTGGCATCTCACTCTCTTTGAATCTTCTTTATCATGCTAAGAGGAGCAGGAAAAAGCAAAAAATTTCAGAATTGCACCTTGCAATGCGGAGAAATTACTGTTTGTGCATTTACAATATTCATTAATTTTTGCCATTGAAAAACATCATGTTATTCATATACCAGAAATGATTGAAGCTACTGACTGAATGATAGGAGCTGGCATCTCACTCTCTTTGAATCTTCTTTATCATGCTAAGAGGAGCAGGAAAAAGCAAAAAATTTCAGAATTGCACCTTGCAATGCGGAGAAATTACTGTTTGTGCATTTACAATATTCATTGATTTTTGCCATTGAAAAACATCATGTTATTCATATACCAGAAATGATTGAAGCTACTGACTGAATGAAAGGAGCTGGCATCTCACTCTCTTTGAATCTTCTTTATCATGCTAAGAGGAGCAGGAAAAAGCAAAAAATTTCAGAATTGCACCTTGCAATGCGGAGAAATTACTGTTTGTGCATTTACAATATTCATTGATTTTTTCCATTGAAAAACGTCCAGAAATGATTGAAGCTACTGACTGAATGAAAGGAGCTGGCATCTCACTCTCTTTGAATCTTCTTTATCATGCTAAGAGGAGCAGGAAAAAGCAAAAAATTTCAGAATTGCACCTTGCAATGCGGAGAAATTACTGTTTGTGCATTTACAATATTCATTGATTTTTGCCATTGAAAAACGTCCAGAAATGATTGAAGCTACTGACTGAATGAAAGGAGCTGGCATCTAACTCTCTTTGAATCTTCTTTATCATGCTAAGAGGAGCAGGAAAAAGCAAAAAATTTCAGAATTGCACCTTGCAATGCGGAGAAATTACTGTTTGTGCATTTACAATATTCATTGATTTTTGCCATTGAAAAACATCATGTTATTCATATACCAGAAATGTTTGAAGCTACTGACTGAATGAAAGGAGCTGGCATCTCACTCTCTTTGAATCTTCTTTATCATGCTAAGAGGAGCAGGAAAAAGCAAAAAATTTCAGAATTGCACCTTCAATGCGGAGAAATTACTGTTTGTGCATTTACAATATTCATTGATTTTTGCCATTGAAAAACGTCCAGAAATGATTGAAGCTACTGACTGAATGAAAGGAGCTGGCATCTCACTCTCTTTGAATCTTCTTTATCATGCTAAGAGCAGGAAAAAGCAAAAAATTTCAGAATTGCACCTTGCAATGCGGAGAAATTACTGTTTGTGCATTTACAATATTCATTAATTTTTGCCATTGAAAAACATCATGTTATTCATATACCAGAAATGATTGAAGCTACTGACTGAATGAAAGGAGCTGGCATCTCACTCTCTTTGAATCTTCTTTATCATGCTAAGAGGAGCAGGAAAAAGCAAAAAATTTCAGAATTGCACCTTGCAATGCGGAGAAATTACTGTTTGTGCATTTACAATATTCATTGATTTTTGCCATTGAAAAACATCATGTTATTCATATACCAGAAATGTTTGAAGCTACTGACTGAATGAAAGGAGCTGGCATCTCACTCTCTTTGAATCTTCTTTATCATACTAAGAGGAGCAGGAAAAAGCAAAAAATTTCAGAATTGCACCTTGCAATGCGGAGAAATTACTGTTTGTGCATTTACAATATTCATTGATTTTTGCCATTAAAAAACGTCCAGAAATGATTGAAGCTACTGACTGAATGAAAGGAGCTGGCATCTCACTCTCTTTGAATCTTCTTTATCATGCTAAGAGGAGCAGGAAAAAGCAAAAAATTTCAGAATTGCACCTTGCAATGCGGAGAAATTACTGTTTGTGCATTTACAATATTCATTGATTTTTGCCATTGAAAAACATCATGTTATTCATATACCAGAAATGTTTGAAGCTACTGACTGAATGAAAGGAGCTGGCATCTCACTCTCTTTGAATCTTCTTTATCATACTAAGAGGAGCAGGAAAAAGCAAAAAATTTCAGAATTGCACCTTGCAATGCGGAGAAATTACTGTTTGTGCATTTACAATATTCATTGATTTTTGCCATTGAAAAACGTCCAGAAATGATTGAAGCTACTGACTGAATGAAAGGAGCTGGCATCTCACTCTCTTTGAATCTTCTTTATCATGCTAAGAGGAGCAGGAAAAAGCAAAAAATTTCAGAATTGCACCTTGCAATGCGGAGAAATTACTGTTTGTGCATTTACAATATTCATTGATTTTTGCCATTGAAAAACATCATGTTATTCATATACCAGAAATGTTTGAAGCTACTGACTGAATGAAAGGAGCTGGCATCTCACTCTCTTTGAATCTTCTTTATCATGCTAAGAGGAGCAGGAAAAAGCAAAAAATTTCAGAATTGCACCTTCAATGCGGAGAAATTACTGTTTGTGCATTTACAATATTCATTGATTTTTGCCATTGAAAAACGTCCAGAAATGATTGAAGCTACTGACTGAATGAAAGGAGCTGGCATCTCACTCTCTTTGAATCTTCTTTATCATGCTAAGAGGAGCAGGAAAAAGCAAAAAATTTCAGAATTGCACCTTGCAATGCGGAGAAATTACTGTTTGTGCATTTACAATATTCATTAATTTTTGCCATTGAAAAACATCATGTTATTCATATACCAGAAATGATTGAAGCTACTGACTGAATGAAAGGAGCTGGCATCTCACTCTCTTTGAATCTTCTTTATCATGCTAAGAGGAGCAGGAAAAAGCAAAAAATTTCAGAATTGCACCTTGCAATGCGGAGAAATTACTGTTTGTGCATTTACAATATTCATTGATTTTTGCCATTGAAAAACATCATGTTATTCATATACCAGAAATGTTTGAAGCTACTGACTGAATGAAAGGAGCTGGCATCTCACTCTCTTTGAATCTTCTTTATCATACTAAGAGGAGCAGGAAAAAGCAAAAAATTTCAGAATTGCACCTTGCAATGCGGAGAAATTACTGTTTGTGCATTTACAATATTCATTGATTTTTGCCATTGAAAAACGTCCAGAAATGATTGAAGCTACTGACTGAATGAAAGGAGCTGGCATCTCACTCTCTTTGAATCTTCTTTATCATGCTAAGAGGAGCAGGAAAAAGCAAAAAATTTCAGAATTGCACCTTGCAATGCGGAGAAATTACTGTTTGTGCATTTACAATATTCATTGATTTTTGCCATTGAAAAACATCATGTTATTCATATACCAGAAATGTTTGAAGCTACTGACTGAATGAAAGGAGCTGGCATCTCACTCTCTTTGAATCTTCTTTATCATACTAAGAGGAGCAGGAAAAAGCAAAAAATTTCAGAATTGCACCTTCAATGCGGAGAAATTACTGTTTGTGCATTTACAATATTCATTGATTTTTGCCATTGAAAAACGTCCAGAAATGATTGAAGCTACTGACTGAATGAAAGGAGCTGGCATCTCACTCTCTTTGAATCTTCTTTATCATGCTAAGAGGAGCAGGAAAAAGCAAAAAATTTCAGAATTGCACCTTGCAATGCGGAGAAATTACTGTTTGTGCATTTACAATATTCATTAATTTTTGCCATTGAAAAACATCATGTTATTCATATACCAGAAATGATTGAAGCTACTGACTGAATGATAGGAGCTGGCATCTCACTCTCTTTGAATCTTCTTTATCATGCTAAGAGGAGCAGGAAAAAGCAAAAAATTTCAGAATTGCACCTTGCAATGCGGAGAAATTACTGTTTGTGCATTTACAATATTCATTGATTTTTGCCATTGAAAAACATCATGTTATTCATATACCAGAAATGATTGAAGCTACTGACTGAATGAAAGGAGCTGGCATCTCACTCTCTTTGAATCTTCTTTATCATTCTAAGAGGAGCAGGAAAAAGCAAAAAATTTCAGAATTGCACCTTGCAATGCGGAGAAATTACTGTTTGTGCATTTACAATATTCATTGATTTTTGCCATTGAAAAACGTCCAGAAATGATTGAAGCTACTGACTGAATGAAAGGAGCTGGCATCTCACTCTCTTTGAATCTTCTTTATCATGCTAAGAGGAGCAGGAAAAAGCAAAAAATTTCAGAATTGCACCTTGCAATGCGGAGAAATTACTGTTTGTGCATTTACAATATTCATTGATTTTTGCCATTGAAAAACGTCCAGAAATGATTGAAGCTACTGACTGAATGAAAGGAGCTGGCATCTCACTCTCTTTGAATCTTCTTTATCATGCTAAGAGGAGCAGGAAAAAGCAAAAAATTTCAGAATTGCACCTTGCAATGCGGAGAAATTACTGTTTGTGCATTTACAATATTCATTGATTTTTGCCATTGAAAAACATCATGTTATTCATATACCAGAAATGTTTGAAGCTACTGACTGAATGAAAGGAGCTGGCATCTCACTCTCTTTGAATCTTCTTTATCATGCTAAGAGGAGCAGGAAAAAGCAAAAAATTTCAGAATTGCACCTTCAATGCGGAGAAATTACTGTTTGTGCATTTACAATATTCATTGATTTTTGCCATTGAAAAACGTCCAGAAATGATTGAAGCTACTGACTGAATGAAAGGAGCTGGCATCTCACTCTCTTTGAATCTTCTTTATCATGCTAAGAGGAGCAGGAAAAAGCAAAAAATTTCAGAATTGCACCTTGCAATACGGAGAAATTACTGTTTGTGCATTTACAATATTCATTAATTTTTGCCATTGAAAAACATCATGTTATTCATATACCAGAAATGATTGAAGCTACTGACTGAATGAAAGGAGCTGGCATCTCACTCTCTTTGAATCTTCTTTATCATGCTAAGAGGAGCAGGAAAAAGCAAAAAATTTCAGAATTGCACCTTGCAATGCGGAGAAATTACTGTTTGTGCATTTACAATATTCATTGATTTTTGCCATTGAAAAACATCATGTTATTCATATACCAGAAATGTTTGAAGCTACTGACTGAATGAAAGGAGCTGGCATCTCACTCTCTTTGAATCTTCTTTATCATACTAAGAGGAGCAGGAAAAAGCAAAAAATTTCAGAATTGCACCTTGCAATGCGGAGAAATTACTGTTTGTGCATTTACAATATTCATTGATTTTTGCCATTAAAAAACGTCCAGAAATGATTGAAGCTACTGACTGAATGAAAGGAGCTGGCATCTCACTCTCTTTGAATCTTCTTTATCATGCTAAGAGGAGCAGGAAAAAGCAAAAAATTTCAGAATTGCACCTTGCAATGCGGAGAAATTACTGTTTGTGCATTTACAATATTCATTGATTTTTGCCATTGAAAAACATCATGTTATTCATATACCAGAAATGTTTGAAGCTACTGACTGAATGAAAGGAGCTGGCATCTCACTCTCTTTGAATCTTCTTTATCATACTAAGAGGAGCAGGAAAAAGCAAAAAATTTCAGAATTGCACCTTCAATGCGGAGAAATTACTGTTTGTGCATTTACAATATTCATTGATTTTTGCCATTGAAAAACGTCCAGAAATGATTGAAGCTACTGACTGAATGAAAGGAGCTGGCATCTCACTCTCTTTGAATCTTCTTTATCATGCTAAGAGGAGCAGGAAAAAGCAAAAAATTTCAGAATTGCACCTTGCAATGCGGAGAAATTACTGTTTGTGCATTTACAATATTCATTAATTTTTGCCATTGAAAAACATCATGTTATTCATATACCAGAAATGATTGAAGCTACTGACTGAATGAAAGGAGCTGGCATCTCACTCTCTTTGAATCTTCTTTATCATGCTAAGAGGAGCAGGAAAAATCAAAAAATTTCAGAATTGCACCTTGCAATGCGGAGAAATTACTGTTTGTGCATTTACAATATTCATTGATTTTTGCCATTGAAAAACATCATGTTATTCATATACCAGAAATGTTTGAAGCTACTGACTGAATGAAAGGAGCTGGCATCTCACTCTCTTTGAATCTTCTTTATCATACTAAGAGGAGCAGGAAAAAGCAAAAAATTTCAGAATTGCACCTTGCAATGCGGAGAAATTACTGTTTGTGCATTTACAATATTCATTGATTTTTGCCATTGAAAAACGTCCAGAAATGATTGAAGCTACTGACTGAATGAAAGGAGCTGGCATCTCACTCTCTTTGAATCTTCTTTATCATGCTAAGAGGAGCAGGAAAAAGCAAAAAATTTCAGAATTGCACCTTGCAATGCGGAGAAATTACTGTTTGTGCATTTACAATATTCATTGATTTTTGCCATTGAAAAACGTCCAGAAATGATTGAAGCTACTGACTGAATGAAAGGAGCTGGCATCTCACTCTCTTTGAATCTTCTTTATCATGCTAAGAGGAGCAGGAAAAAGCAAAAAATTTCAGAATTGCACCTTGCAATGCGGAGAAATTACTGTTTGTGCATTTACAATATTCATTGATTTTTGCCGCCATTGAAAAACATCATGTTATTCATATACCAGAAATGTTTGAAGCTACTGACTGAATGAAAGGAGCTGGCATCTCACTCTCTTTGAATCTTCTTTATCATGCTAAGAGGAGCAGGAAAAAGCAAAAAATTTCAGAATTGCACCTTGCAATGCGAAGAAATTACTGTTTGTGCATTTACAATATTCATTGATTTTTGCCATTGAAAAACATCATGTTATTCATATACCAGAAATGTTTGATGCTACTGACTGAATGAAAGGAGCTGGCATCTCACTCTCTTTGAATCTTCTTTATCATGCTAAGAGGAGCAGGAAAAAGCAAAAAATTTCAGAATTGCACCTTGCAATGCGGAGAAATTACTGTTTGTGCATTTACAATATTCATTGATTTTTGCCATTGAAAAACGTCCAGAAATGATTGAAGCTACTGACTGAATGAAAGGAGCTGGCATCTCACTCTCTTTGAATCTTCTTTATCATGCTAAGAGGAGCAGGAAAAAGCAAAAAATTTCAGAATTGCACCTTGCAATGCGGAGAAATTACTGTTTGTGCATTTACAATATTCATTGATTTTTGCCATTGAAAAACATCCAGAAATGATTGAAGCTACTGACTGAATGAAAGGAGCTGGCATCTCACTCTCTTTGAATCTTCTTTATCATGCTAAGAGGAGCAGGAAAAAGCAAAAAATTTCAGAATTGCACCTTGCAATGCGGAGAATTTACTGTTTGTGCATTTACAATATTCATTGATTTTTGCCATTGAAAAACGTCCAGAAATGATTGAAGCTACTGACTGAATGAAAGGAGCTGGCATCTCAGTCTCTTTGAATCTTCTTTATCATGCTAAGAGGAGCAGGAAAAAGCAAAAAATTTCAGAATTGCACCTTGCAATGCGGAGAAATTACTGTTTGTGCATCTACAATATTCATTGATTTTTGCCGTTGAAAAACGTCCAGAAATGATTGAAGCTACTGACTGAATGAAAGGAGCTGGCATCTCACTCTCTTTGAGTCTTCTTTACCATGCTAAGAGGAGCAGGAAAAAGCAAAAAATTTCAGAATTGCACCTTGCAATGCGGAGAAATTACTGTTTGTGCATTTACAATATTCATTGATTTTTGCCATTGAAAAACGTCCAGAAATGATTGAAGCTACTGACTGAATGAAAGGAGCTGGCATCTCACTCTCTTTGAATCTTCTTTATCATGCTAAGAGGAGCAGGAAAAAGCAAAAAATTTCAGAATTGCACCTTGCAATGCGGAGAAATTACTGTTTGTGCATTTACAATATTCATTGATTTTTGCCATTGAAAAACATCATGTTATTCATATACCAGAAATGATTGAAGCTACTGACTGAATGAAAGGAGCTGGCATCTCACTCTCTTTGAATCTTCTTTATCATGCTAAGAGGAGCAGGAAAAAGCAAAAAATTTCAGAATTGCACCTTGCAATGCGGAGAAATTACTGTTTGTGCATTTACAATATTCATTGATTTTTGCCATTGAAAAACGTCCAGAAATGATTGAAGCTACTGACTGAATGAAAGGAGCTGGCATCTCACTCTCTTTGAATCTTCTTTATCATGCTAAGAGGAGCAGGAAAAAGCAAAACATTTCAGAATTGCACCTTGCAATGCGGAGAAATTACTGTTTGTGCATTTACAATATTCATTGATTTTTGCCATTGAAAAACGTCCAGAAATGATTGAAGCTACTGACTGAATGAAAGGAGCTCTCATCTCACTCTCTTTGAATCTTCTTTATCATGCTAAGAGGAGCAGGAAAAAGCAAAAAATTTCAGAATTGCACCTTGCAATGCGGAGAAATTACTGTTTGTGCATTTACAATATTCATTGATTTTTGCCATTGAAAAACATCATGTTATTCATATACCAGAAATGTTTGAAGCTACTGACTGAATGAAAGGAGCTGGCATCTCACTCTCTTTGAATCTTCTTTATCATGCTAAGAGGAGCAGGAAAAAGCAAAAAATTTCAGAATTGCACCTTCAATGCGGAGAAATTACTGTTTGTGCATTTACAATATTCATTGATTTTTACCATTGAAAAACGTCCAGAAATGATTGAAGCTACTGACTGAATGAAAGGAGCTGGCATCTCACTCTCTTTGAATCTTCTTTATCATGCTAAGAGGAGCAGGAAAAAGCAAAAAATTTCAGAATTGCACCTTGCAATGCGGAGAAATTACTGTTTGTGCATTTACAATATTCATTAATTTTTGCCATTGAAAAACATCATGTTATTCATATACCAGAAATGATTGAAGCTACTGACTGAATGAAAGGAGCTGGCATCTCACTCTCTTTGAATCTTCTTTATCATGCTAAGAGGAGCAGGAAAAAGCAAAAAATTTCAGAATTGCACCTTGCAATGTGGAGAAATTACTGTTTGTGCATTTACAATATTCATTGATTTTTGCCATTGAAAAACATCATGTTATTCATATACCAGAAATGTTTGAAGCTACTGACTGAATGAAAGGAGCTGGCATCTCACTCTCTTTGAATCTTCTTTATCATACTAAGAGGAGCAGGAAAAAGCAAAAAATTTCAGAATTGCACCTTGCAATGCGGAGAAATTACTGTTTGTGCATTTACAATATTCATTGATTTTTGCCATTGAAAAACGTCCAGAAATGATTGAAGCTACTGACTGAATGAAAGGAGCTGGCATCTCACTCTCTTTGAATCTTCTTTATCATGCTAAGAGGAGCAGGAAAAAGCAAAAAATTTCAGAATTGCACCTTGCAATGCGGAGAAATTACTGTTTGTGCATTTACAATATTCATTGATTTTTGCCATTGAAAAACGTCCAGAAATGATTGAAGCTACTGACTGAATGAAAGGAGCTGGCATCTCACTCTCTTTGAATCTTCTTTATCATGCTAAGAGGAGCAGGAAAAAGCAAAAAATTTCAGAATTGCACCTTGCAATGCGGAGAAATTACTGTTTGTGCATCTACAATATTCATTGATTTTTGCCATTGAAAAACGTCCAGAAATGATTGAAGCTACTGACTGAATGAAAGGAGCTGGCATCTCACTCTCTTTGAATCTTCTTTATCATGCTAAGAGGAGCAGGAAAAAGCAAAAAATTTCAGAATTGCACCTTGCAATGCGGAGAAATTACTGTTTGTGCATTTACAATATTCATTGATTTTTGCCATTGAAAAACATCATGTTATTCATATACCAGAAATGATTGAAGCTACTGACTGAATGAAAGGAGCTGGCATCTCACTCTCTTTGAATCTTCTTTATCATGCTAAGAGGAGCAGGAAAAAGCAAAAAATTTCAGAATTGCACCTTGCAATGCGGAGAAATTACTGTTTGTGCATTTACAATATTCATTGATTTTTGCCATTGAAAAACGTCCAGAAATGATTGAAGCTACTGACTGAATGAAAGGAGCTGGCATCTCACTCTCTTTGAATCTTCTTTATCATGCTAAGAGGAGCAGGAAAAAGCAAAACATTTCAGAATTGCACCTTGCAATGCGGAGAAATTACTGTTTGTGCATTTACAATATTCATTGATTTTTGCCATTGAAAAACGTCCAGAAATGATTGAAGCTACTGACTGAATGAAAGGAGCTCTCATCTCACTCTCTTTGAATCTTCTTTATCATGCTAAGAGGAGCAGGAAAAAGCAAAAAATTTCAGAATTGCACCTTGCAATGCGGAGAAATTACTGTTTGTGCATTTACAATATTCATAGATTTTTGCCATTGAAAAACATCATGTTATTCATATACCAGAAATGTTTGAAGCTACTGACTGAATGAAAGGAGCTGGCATCTCACTCTCTTTGAATCTTCTTTATCATGCTAAGAGGAGCAGGAAAAAGCAAAAAATTTCAGAATTGCACCTTCAATGCGGAGAAATTACTGTTTGTGCATTTACAATATTCATTGATTTTTGCCATTGAAAAACGTCCAGAAATGATTGAAGCTACTGACTGAATGAAAGGAGCTGGCATCTCACTCTCTTTGAATCTTCTTTATCATGCTAAGAGGAGCAGGAAAAAGCAAAAAATTTCAGAATTGCACCTTGCAATGCGGAGAAATTACTGTTTGTGCATTTACAATATTCATTAATTTTTGCCATTGAAAAACATCATGTTATTCATATACCAGAAATGATTGAAGCTACTGACTGAATGAAAGGAGCTGGCATCTCACTCTCTTTGAATCTTCTTTATCATGCTAAGAGGAGCAGGAAAAAGCAAAAAATTTCAGAATTGCACCTTGCAATGCGGAGAAATTACTGTTTGTGCATTTACAATATTCATTGATTTTTGCCATTGAAAAACATCATGTTATTCATATACCAGAAATGTTTGAAGCTACTGACTGAATGAAAGGAGCTGGCATCTCACTCTCTTTGAATCTTCTTTATCATACTAAGAGGAGCAGGAAAAAGCAAAAAATTTCAGAATTGCACCTTGCAATGCGGAGAAATTACTGTTTGTGCATTTACAATATTCATTGATTTTTGCCATTGAAAAACGTCCAGAAATGATTGAAGCTACTGACTGAATGAAAGGAGCTGGCATCTCACTCTCTTTGAATCTTCTTTATCATGCTAAGAGGAGCAGGAAAAAGCAAAAAATTTCAGAATTGCACCTTGCAATGCGGAGAAATTACTGTTTGTGCATTTACAATATTCATTGATTTTTGCCATTGAAAAACATCATGTTATTCATATACCAGAAATGTTTGAAGCTACTGACTGAATGAAAGGAGCTGGCATCTCACTCTCTTTGAATCTTCTTTATCATGCTAAGAGGAGCAGGAAAAAGCAAAAAATTTCAGAATTGCACCTTGCAATGCGAAGAAATTACTGTTTGTGCATTTACAATATTCATTGATTTTTGCCATTGAAAAACATCATGTTATTCATATACCAGAAATGTTTGAAGCTACTGACTGAATGAAAGGAGCTGGCATCTCACTCTCTTTGAATCTTCTTTATCATGCTAAGAGGAGCAGGAAAAAGCAAAAAATTTCAAAATTGCACCTTGCAATGCGGAGAAATTACTGTTTGTGCATTTACAATATTCATTGATTTTTGCCATTGAAAAACGTCCAGAAATGATTGAAGCTACTGACTGAATGAAAGGAGCTGGCATCTCACTCTCTTTGAATCTTCTTTATCATGCTAAGAGGAGCAGGAAAAAGCAAAAAATTTCAGAATTGCACCTTGCAATGCGGAGAAATTACTGTTTGTGCATTTACAATATTCATTGATTTTTGCCATTGAAAAACATCATGTTATTCATATACCAGAAATGATTGAAGCTACTGACTGAATGAAAGGAGCTGGCATCTCACTCTCTTTGAATCTTCTTTATCATGCTAAGAGGAGCAGGAAAAAGCAAAAAATTTCAGAATTGCACCTTGCAATGCGGAGAAATTACTGTTTGTGCATTTACAATATTCATTGATTTTTGCCATTGAAAAACGTCCAGAAATGATTGAAGCTACTGACTGAATGAAAGGAGCTGGCATCTCACTCTCTTTGAATCTTCTTTATCATGCTAAGAGGAGCAGGAAAAAGCAAAAAATTTCAGAATTGCACCTTGCAATGCGGAGAAATTACTGTTTGTGCATTTACAATATTCATTGATTTTTGCCATTGAAAAATGTCCAGAAATGATTGAAGCTACTGACTGAAAGGAGCTGGCATCTCACTCTCTTTGAATCTTCTTTATCATGCTAAGAGGAGCAGGAAAAAGCAAAAAATTTCAGAATTGCACCTTGCAATGCGGAGAAATTACTGTTTGTGCATTTACAATATTCATTGATTTTTGCCATTGAAAAACGTCCAGAAATGATTGAAGCTACTGACTGAATGAAAGGAGCTGGCATCTCACTCTCTTTGAATCTTCTTTATCATGCTAAGAGGAGCAGGAAAAAGCAAAAAAATTCAGAATTGCACCTTGCAATGCGGAGAAATTACTGTTTGTGCATTTACAATATTCATTGATTTTTGCCATTGAAAAACATCATGTTATTCATATACCAGAAATGATTGAAGCTACTGACTGAATGAAAGGAGCTGGCATCTCACGCTCTTTGAATCTTCTTTTTCATGCTAAGAGGAGCAGGAAAAAGCAAAACATTTCAGAATTGCACCTTGCAATGCGGAGAAATTACTGTTTGTGCATTTACAATATTCATTGATTTTTGCCATTGAAAAACGTCCAGAAATGATTGAAGCTACTGACTGAATGAAAGGAGCTGGCATCTCACTCTCTTTGAATCTTCTTTATCATGCTAAGAGGAGCAGGAAAAAGCAAAAAATTTCAGAATTGCACCTTGCAATGCGGAGAAATTACTGCTTGTGCATTTACAATATTCATTGATTTTTGCCATTGAAAAACGTCCAGAAATGATTGAAGCTACTGACTGAATGAAAGGAGCTGGCATCTCACTCTCTTTGAGTCTTCTTTATCATGCTAAGAGGAGCAGGAAAAAGCAAAAAATTTCAGAATTGCACCTTGCAATGCGGAGAAATTACTGTTTGTGCATTTACAATATTCATTGATTTTTGCCATTGAAAAACGTCCAGAAATGATTAAAGCTACTGACTGAATGAAAGGAGCTGGCATCTCACTCTCTTTGAATCTTCTTTATCATGCTAAGAGGAGCAGGAAAAAGCAAAAAATTTCAGAATTGCACCTTGCAATGCGGAGAAATTACTGTTTGTGCATTTACAATATTCATTGATTTTTGCCGTTGAAAAACGTCCAGAAATGATTGAAGCTACTGACTGAATGAAAGGAGCTGGCATCTCATTCTCTTTGAATCTTCTTTATCATGCTAAGAGGAGCAGGAAAAAGCAAAAAATTTCAGAATTGCACCTTGCAATGCGGAGAAATTACTGTTTGTGCATTTACAATATTCATTGATTTTTGCCATTGAAAAACGTCCAGAAATGATTGAAGCTACTGACTGAATGAAAGGAGCTGGCATCTCACTCTCTTTGAATCTTCTTTATCATGCTAAGAGGAGCAGGAAAAAGCAAAAAATTTCAGAATTGCACCTTGCAATGCGGAGAAATTACTGTTTGTGCATTTACAATATTCATTGATTTTTGCCATTGAAAAACATCATGTTATTCATATTCCAGAAATGTTTAAAGCTACTGACTGAATGAAAGGAGCTGGCATCTCACTCTCTTTGAATCTTCTTTATCATGCTAAGAGGAGCAGGAAAAAGCAAAAAATTTCAGAATTGCACCTTGCAATGCGGAGAAATTACTGTTTGTGCATTTACAATATTCATTGATTTTTGCCATTGAAAAACGTCCAGAAATGATTGAAGCTACTGACTGAATTAAAGGAGCTGGCATCTCACTCTCTTTGAATCTTCTTTATCATGCTAAGAGGAGCAGGAAAAAGCAAAAAATTTCAGAATTGCACCTTGCAATGCGGAGAAATTACTGTTTGTGCATTTACAATATTCATTGATTTTTGCTATTGAAAAACGTCCAGAAATGATTGAAGCTACTGACTGAATGAAAGGAGCTGGCATCTCACTCTCTTTGAATCTTCTTTATCATGCTAAGAGGAGCAGGAAAAAGCAAAAAATTTCAGAATTGCACCTTGCAATGCGGAGAAATTACTGTTTGTGCATTTACAATATTCATTGATTTTTGCCGTTGAAAAACGTCCAGAAATGATTGAAGCTACTGACTGAATGAAAGGAGCTGGCATCTCATTCTCTTTGAATCTTCTTTATCATGCTAAGAGGAGCAGGAAAAAGCAAAAAATTTCAGAATTGCACCTTGCAATGCGGAGAAATTACTGTTTGTGCATTTACAATATTCATTGATTTTTGCCATTGAAAAACGTCCAGAAATGATTGAAGCTACTGACTGAATGAAAGGAGCTGGCATCTCACTCTCTTTGAATCTTCTTTATCATGCTAAGAGGAGCAGGAAAAAGCAAAAAATTTCAGAATTGCACCTTGCAATGCGGAGAAATTACTGTTTGTGCATTTACAATATTCATTGATTTTTGCCATTGAAAAACATCATGTTATTCATATTCCAGAAATGTTTGAAGCTACTGACTGAATGAAAGGAGCTGGACATCTCACTCACTTTGAATCTTCTTTATCATGCTAAGAGGAGCAGGAAAAAGCAAAAAATTTCAGAATTGCACCTTGCAATGCGGAGAAATTACTGTTTGTGCATTTACAATATTCATTGATTTTTGCAATTGAAAAACGTCCAGAAATGATTGAAGCTACTGACTGAATTAAAGGAGCTGGCATCTCACTCTCTTTGAATCTTCTTTATCATGCTAAGAGGAGCAGGAAAAAGCAAAAAATTTCAGAATTGCACCTTGCAATGCGGAGAAATTACTGTTTGTGCATTTACAATATTCATTGATTTTTGCCATTGAAAAACGTCCAGAAATGATTGAAGCTACTGACTGAATGAAAGGAGCTGGCATCTCACTCTCTTTGAATCTTCTTTATCATGCTAAGAGGAGCAGGAAAAAGCAAAAAATTTCAGAATTGCACCTTGCAATGCGGAGAAATTACTGTTTGTGCATTTACAATATTCATTGATTTTTGCCATTGAAAAACATCATGTTATTCATATACCAGAAATGATTGAAGCTACTGACTGAATGAAAGGAGCTGGCATCTCACTCTCTTTGAATCTTCTTTATCATGCTAAGAGGAGCAGGAAAAAGCAAAAAATTTCACAATTGCACCTTGCAATGCGGAGAAATTACTGTTTGTGCATTTACAATATTCATTGATTTTTGCCATTGAAAAACGTCCAGAAATGATTGAAGCTACTGACTGAATGAAAGGAGCTGGCATCTCACTCTCTTTGAATCTTCTTTATCATGCTAAGAGGAGCAGGAAAAAGCAAAACATTTCAGAATTGCACCTTGCAATGCGGAGAAATTACTGTTTGTGCATTTACAATATTCATTGATTTTTGCCATTGAAAAACGTCCAGAAATGATTGAAGCTACTGACTGAATGAAAGGAGCTCTCATCTCACTCTCTTTGAATCTTCTTTATCATGCTAAGAGGAGCAGGAAAAAGCAAAAAATTTCAGAATTGCACCTTGCAATGCGGAGAAATTACTGTTTGTGCATTTACAATATTCATTGATTTTTGCCATTGAAAAACATCATGTTATTCATATACCAGAAATGTTTGAAGCTACTGACTGAATGAAAGGAGCTGGCATCTCACTCTCTTTGAATCTTCTTTATCATGCTAAGAGGAGCAGGAAAAAGCAAAAAATTTCAGAATTGCACCTTCAATGCGGAGAAATTACTGTTTGTGCATTTACAATATTCATTGATTTTTGCCATTGAAAAACGTCCAGAAATGATTGAAGCTACTGACTGAATGAAAGGAGCTGGCATCTCACTCTCTTTGAATCTTCTTTATCATGCTAAGAGGAGCAGGAAAAAGCAAAAAATTTCAGAATTGCACCTTGCAATGCGGAGAAATTACTGTTTGTGCATTTACAATATTCATTAATTTTTGCCATTGAAAAACATCATGTTATTCATATACCAGAAATGATTGAAGCTACTGACTGAATGAAAGGAGCTGGCATCTCACTCTCTTTGAATCTTCTTTATCATGCTAAGAGGAGCAGGAAAAAGCAAAAAATTTCAGAATTGCACCTTGCAATGCGGAGAAATTACTGTTTGTGCATTTACAATATTCATTGATTTTTGCCATTGAAAAACATCATGTTATTCATATACCAGAAATGTTTGAAGCTACTGACTGAATGAAAGGAGCTGGCATCTCACTCTCTTTGAATCTTCTTTATCATACTAAGAGGAGCAGGAAAAAGCAAAAAATTTCAGAATTGCACCTTGCAATGCGGAGAAATTACTGTTTGTGCATTTACAATATTCATTGATTTTTGCCATTGAAAAACGTCCAGAAATGATTGAAGCTACTGACTGAATGAAAGGAGCTGGCATCTCACTCTCTTTGAATCTTCTTTATCATGCTAAGAGGAGCAGGAAAAAGCAAAAAATTTCAGAATTGCACCTTGCAATGCGGAGAAATTACTGTTTGTGCACTTACAATATTCATTGATTTTTGCCATTGAAAAACATCATGTTATTCATATACCAGAAATGTTTGAAGCTACTGACTGAATGAAAGGAGCTGGCATCTCACTCTCTTTGAATCTTCTTTATCATGCTAAGAGGAGCAGGAAAAAGCAAAAAATTTCAGAATTGCACCTTGCAATGCGAAGAAATTACTGTTTGTGCATTTACAATATTCATTGATTTTTGCCATTGAAAAACATCATGTTATTCATATACCAGAAATGTTTGAAGCTACTGACTGAATGAAAGGAGCTGGCATCTCACTCTCTTTGAATCTTCTTTATCATGCTAAGAGGAGCAGGAAAAAGCAAAAAATTTCAGAATTGCACCTTGCAATGCGGAGAAATTACTGTTTGTGCATTTACAATATTCATTGATTTTTGCCATTGAAAAACGTCCAGAAATGATTGAAGCTACTGACTGAATGAAAGGAGCTGGCATCTCACTCTCTTTGAATCTTCTTTATCATGCTAAGAGGAGCAGGAAAAAGCAAAAAATTTCAGAATTGCACCTTGCAATGCGGAGAAATTACTGTTTGTGCATTTACAATATTCATTGATTTTTGCCATTGAAAAACATCATGTTATTCATATACCAGAAATGATTGAAGCTACTGACTGAATGAAAGGAGCTGGCATCTCACTCTCTTTGAATCTTCTTTATCATGCTAAGAGGAGCAGGAAAAAGCAAAAAATTTCAGAATTGCACCTTGCAATGCGGAGAAATTACTGTTTGTGCATTTACAATATTCATTGATTTTTGCCATTGAAAAACGTCCAGAAATGATTGAAGCTACTGACTGAATGAAAGGAGCTGGCATCTCACTCTCTTTGAATCTTCTTTATCATGCTAAGAGGAGCAGGAAAAAGCAAAAAATTTCAGAATTGCACCTTGCAATGCGGAGAAATTACTGTTTGTGCATTTACAATATTCATTGATTTTTGCCATTGAAAAATGTCCAGAAATGATTGAAGCTACTGACTGAAAGGAGCTGGCATCTCACTCTCTTTGAATCTTCTTTATCATGCTAAGAGGAGCAGGAAAAAGCAAAAAATTTCAGAATTGCACCTTGCAATGCGGAGAAATTACTGTTTGTGCATTTACAATATTCATTGATTTTTGCCATTGAAAAACGTCCAGAAATGATTGAAGCTACTGACTGAATGAAAGGAGCTGGCATCTCACTCTCTTTGAATCTTCTTTATCATGCTAAGAGGAGCAGGAAAAAGCAAAAAAATTCAGAATTGCACCTTGCAATGCGGAGAAATTACTGTTTGTGCATTTACAATATTCATTGATTTTTGCCATTGAAAAACATCATGTTATTCATATACCAGAAATGATTGAAGCTACTGACTGAATGAAAGGAGCTGGCATCTCACGCTCTTTGAATCTTCTTTTTCATGCTAAGAGGAGCAGGAAAAAGCAAAACATTTCAGAATTGCACCTTGCAATGCGGAGAAATTACTGTTTGTGCATTTACAATATTCATTGATTTTTGCCATTGAAAAACGTCCAGAAATGATTGAAGCTACTGACTGAATGAAAGGAGCTGGCATCTCACTCTCTTTGAATCTTCTTTATCATGCTAAGAGGAGCAGGAAAAAGCAAAAAATTTCAGAATTGCACCTTGCAATGCGGAGAAATTACTGCTTGTGCATTTACAATATTCATTGATTTTTGCCATTGAAAAACGTCCAGAAATGATTGAAGCTACTGACTGAATGAAAGGAGCTGGCATCTCACTCTCTTTGAGTCTTCTTTATCATGCTAAGAGGAGCAGGAAAAAGCAAAAAATTTCAGAATTGCACCTTGCAATGCGGAGAAATTACTGTTTGTGCATTTACAATATTCATTGATTTTTGCCATTGAAAAACGTCCAGAAATGATTAAAGCTACTGACTGAATGAAAGGAGCTGGCATCTCACTCTCTTTGAATCTTCTTTATCATGCTAAGAGGAGCAGGAAAAAGCAAAAAATTTCAGAATTGCACCTTGCAATGCGGAGAAATTACTGTTTGTGCATTTACAATATTCATTGATTTTTGCTATTGAAAAACGTCCAGAAATGATTGAAGGTACTGACTGAATGAAAGGAGCTGGCATCTCACTCTCTTTGAATCTTCTTTATCATGCTAAGAGGAGCAGGAAAAAGCAAAAAATTTCAGAATTGCACCTTGCAATGCGGAGAAATTACTGTTTGTGCATTTACAATATTCATTGATTTTTGCCGTTGAAAAACGTCCAGAAATGATTGAAGCTACTGACTGAATGAAAGGAGGTGGCATCTCATTCTCTTTGAATCTTCTTTATCATGCTAAGAGGAGCAGGAAAAAGCAAAAAATTTCAGAATTGCACCTTGCAATGCGGAGAAATTACTGTTTGTGCATTTACAATATTCATTGATTTTTGCCATTGAAAAACGTCCAGAAATGATTGAAGCTACTGACTGAATGAAAGGAGCTGGCATCTCACTCTCTTTGAATCTTCTTTATCATGCTAAGAGGAGCAGGAAAAAGCAAAAAATTTCAGAATTGCACCTTGCAATGCGGAGAAATTACTGTTTGTGCATTTACAATATTCATTGATTTTTGCCATTGAAAAACATCATGTTATTCATATTCCAGAAATGTTTAAAGCTACTGACTGAATGAAAGGAGCTGGCATCTCACTCTCTTTGAATCTTCTTTATCATGCTAAGGGGAGCAGGAAAAAGCAAAAAATTTCAGAATTGCACCTTGCAATGCGGAGAAATTACTGTTTGTGCATTTACAATATTCATTGATTTTTGCCATTGAAAAACGTCCAGAAATGATTGAAGCTACTGACTGAATTAAAGGAGCTGGCATCTCACTCTCTTTGAATCTTCTTTATCATGCTAAGAGGAGCAGGAAAAAGCAAAAAATTCCAGAATTGCACCTTGCAATGCGGAGAAATTACTGTTTGTGCATTTACAATATTCATTGATTTTTGCTATTGAAAAACGTCCAGAAATGATTGAAGCTACTGACTGAATGAAAGGAGCTGGCATCTCACTCTCTTTGAATCTTCTTTATCATGCTAAGAGGAGCAGGAAAAAGCAAAAAATTTCAGAATTGCACCTTGCAATGCGGAGAAATTACTGTTTGTGCATTTACAATATTCATTGATTTTTGCCGTTGAAAAACGTCCAGAAATGATTGAAGCTACTGACTGAATGAAAGGAGCTGGCATCTCATTCTCTTTGAATCTTCTTTATCATGCTAAGAGGAGCAGGAAAAAGCAAAAAATTTCAGAATTGCACCTTGCAATGCGGAGAAATTACTGTTTGTGCATTTACAATATTCATTGATTTTTGCCATTGAAAAACGTCCAGAAATGATTGAAGCTACTGACTGAATGAAAGGAGCTGGCATCTCACTCTCTTTGAATCTTCTTTATCATGCTAAGAGGAGCAGGAAAAAGCAAAAAATTTCAGAATTGCACCTTGCAATGCGGAGAAATTACTGTTTGTGCATTTACAATATTCATTGATTTTTGCCATTGAAAAACATCATGTTATTCATATTCCAGAAATGTTTGAAGCTACTGACTGAATGAAAGGAGCTGGACATCTCACTCACTTTGAATCTTCTTTATCATGCTAAGAGGAGCAGGAAAAAGCAAAAAATTTCAGAATTGCACCTTGCAATGCGGAGAAATTACTGTTTGTGCATTTACAATATTCATTGATTTTTGCCATTGAAAAACGTCCAGAAATGATTGAAGCTACTGACTGAATTAAAGGAGCTGGCATCTCACTCTCTTTGAATCTTCTTTATCATGCTAAGAGGAGCAGGAAAAAGCAAAAAATTTCAGAATTGCACCTTGCAATGCGGAGAAATTACTGTTTGTGCATTTACAATATTCATTGATTTTTGCCATTGAAAAACATCATGTTATTCATATACCAGAAATGATTGAAGCTACTGACTGAATGAAAGGAGCTGGCATCTCACTCTCTTTGAATCTTCTTTATCATGCTAAGAGGAGCAGGAAAAAGCAAAAAATTTCAGAATTGCACCTTGCAATGCGGAGAAATTACTGTTTGTGCATTTACAATATTCATTGATTTTTGCCATTGAAAAACATCATGTTATTCATATACCAGAAATGATTGAAGCTACTGACTGAATGAAAGGAGCTGGCATCTCACTCTCTTTGAATCTTCTTTATCATGCTAAGAGGAGCAGAAAAAAGCAAAAAATTTCAGAATTGCACCTTGCAATGCGGAGAAATTACTGTTTGTGTATTTACAATATTCATTGATTTTTGCCATTGAAAAACGTCCAGAAATGATTGAAGCTACTGACTGAATGAAAGGAGCTGGCATCTCACTCTCTTTGAATCTTCTTTATCATGCTAAGAGGAGCAGGAAAAAGCAAAAAATTTCAGAATTGCACCTTGCAATGCGGAGAAATTACTGTTTGTGCATTTACAATATTCATTGATTTTTGCCATTGAAAAACATCATGTTATTCATATACCAGAAATGATTGAAGCTACTGACTGAATGAAAGGAGCTGGCATCTCACTCTCTTTGAATCTTCTTTATCATGCTAAGAGGAGCAGGAAAAAGCAAAAAATTTCAGAATTGCACCTTGCAATGCGGAGAAATTACTGTTTGTGCATTTACAATATTCATTGATTTTTGCCATTGAAAAACGTCCAGAAATGATTGAAGCTACTGACTGAATGAAAGGAGCTGGCATCTCACTCTCTTTGAATCTTCTTTATCATGCTAAGAGGAGCAGGAAAAAGCAAAAAATTTCAGAATTGCACCTTGCAATGCGGAGAAATTACTGTTTGTGCATTTACAATATTCATTGATTTTTGCCATTGAAAAACATCATGTTATTCATATACCAGAAATGTTTGAAGCTACTGATTGAATGAAAGGAGCTGGCATCTCACTCTCTTTGAATCTTCTTTATCATGCTAAGAGGAGCAGGAAAAAGCAAAAAATTTCAGAATTGCACCTTGCAATGCGGAGAAATTACTGTTTGTGCATTTACAATATTCATTGATTTTTGCCATTGAAAAACGTCCAGAAATGATTGAAGCTACTGACTGAATGAAAGGAGCTGGCATCTCACTCTCTTTGAACCTTCTTTATCATGCTAAGAGGAGCAGGAAAAGGCAAAAAATTTCAGAATTGCACCTTGCAATGCGGAGAAATTACTGTTTGTGCATTTACAATATTCATTGATTTTTGCCATTGAAAAACATCATGTTATTCATATACCAGAAATGATTGAAGCTACTGACTGAATGAAAGGAGCTGGCATCTCACTCTCTTTGAATCTTCTTTATCATGCTAAGAGGAGCAGGAAAAAGCAAAAAATTTCAGAATTGCACCTTGCAATGCGGAGAAATTACTGTTTGTGCATTTACAATATTCATTGATTTTTGCCATTGAAAAACATCATGTTATTCATATACCAGAAATGATTGAAGCTACTGACTGAATGAAAGGAGCTGGCATCTCACTCTCTTTGAATCTTCTTTATCATGCTAAGAGGAGCAGGAAAAAGCAAAAAATTTCAGAATTGCACCTTGCAATGCGGAGAAATTACTGTTTGTGCATTTACAATATTCATTGATTTTTGCCATTGAAAAACGTCCAGAAATGATTGAAGCTACTGACTGAATGAAAGGAGCTGGCATCTCACTCTCTTTGAATCTTCTTTATCATGCTAAGAGGAGCAGGAAAAAGCAAAAAAATTCAGAATTGCACCTTGCAATGCGGAGAAATTACTGTTTGTGCATTTACAATATTCATTGATTTTTGCCATTGAAAAACATCATGTTATTCATATACCAGAAATGATTGAAGCTACTGACTGAATGAAAGGAGCTGGCATCTCACTCTCTTTGAATCTTCTTTTTCATGCTAAGAGGAGCAGGAAAAAGTAAAAAATTTCAGAATTGCACCTTGCAATGCGGAGAAATTACTGTTTGTGCATTTACAATATTCATTGATTTTTGCCATTGAAAAACGTCCAGAAATGATTGAAGCTACTGACTGAATGAAAGGAGCTGGCATCTCAGTCTCTTTGAATCTTCTTTATCATGCTAAGAGGAGCAGGAAAAAGCAAAAAATTTCAGAATTGCACCTTGCAATGCGGAGAAATTACTGCTTGTGCATTTACAATATTCATTGATTTTTGCCATTGAAAAACGTCCAGAAATGATTGAAGCTACTGACTGAATGAAAGGAGCTGGCATCTCACTCTCTTTGAATCTTCTTTATCATGCTAAGAGGAGCAGGAAAAAGCAAAAAATTTCAGAATTGCACCTTGCAATACGGAGAAATTACTGTTTGTGCATTTACAATTTTCATTGATTTTTGCCATTGAAAAACGTCCAGAAATGATTGAAGCTACTGACTGAATGAAAGGAGCTGGCATCTCACTCTCTTTGAATCTTCTTTATCATGCTAAGAGGAGCAGGAAAAAGCAAAAAATTTCAGAATTGCACCTTGCAATGCGGAGAAATTACTGTTTGTGCATTTACAATATTCATTGATTTTTGCCATTGAAAAACGTCCAGAAATGATTGAAGCTACTGACTGAATGAAAGGAGCTGGCATCTCACTCTCTTTGAATCTTCTTTATCATGCTAAGAGGAGCAGGAAAAAGCAAAAAATTTCAGAATTGCACCTTGCAATGCGGAGAAATTACTGTTTGTGCATTTACAATATTCATTGATTTTTGCCGTTGAAAAACGTCCAGAAATGATTGAAGCTACTGACTGAATGAAAGGAGCTGGCATCTCACTCTCTTTGAATCTTCTTTATCATGCTAAGAGGAGCAGGAAAAAGCAAAAAATTTCAGAATTGCACCTTGCAATGCGGAGAAATTACTGTTTGTGCATTTACAATATTCATTGATTTTTGCCATTGAAAAACATCCAGAAATGATTGAAGCTACTGACTGAATGAAAGGAGCTGGCATCTCACTCTCTTTGAATCTTCTTTATCATGCTAAGAGGAGCAGGAAAAAGCAAAAAATTTCAGAATTGCACCTTGCAATGCGGAGAAATTACTGTTTGTGCATTTACAATATTCATTGATTTTTGCCATTGTTAAACATCATGTTATTCATATACCAGAAATGATTGAAGCTACTGACTGAATGAAAGGAGCTGGCATCTCACTCTCTTTGAATCTTCTTTATCATGCTAAGAGGAGCAGGAAAAAGCAAAAAATTTCAGAATTGCACCTTGCAATGCGGAGAAATTACTGTTTGTGCATTTACAATATTCATTGATTTTTGCCATTGAAAAACGTCCAGAAATGTTTGAAGCTACTGACTGAATGAAAGGAGCTGGCATCTCACTCTCTTTGAATCTTCTTTATCATGCTAAGAGGAGCAGGAAAAAGCAAAAAATTTCAGAATTGCACCTTGCAATGCGGAGAAATTACTGTTTGTGCATTTACAATATTCATTGATTTTTGCCATTGAAAAACATCATGTTATTCATATACCAGAAATGATTGAAGCTACTGACTGAATGAAAGGAGCTGGCATCTCACTCTCTTTGAATCTTCTTTATCATGCTAAGAGGAGCAGGAAAAAGCAAAAAATTTCAGAATTGCACCTTGCAATGCGGAGAAATTACTGTTTGTGCATTTACAATATTCATTGATTTTTGCCATTGAAAAACGTCCAGAAATGATTGAAGCTACTGACTGAATGAAAGGAGCTGGCATCTCACTCTCTTTGAATCTTCTTTATCATGCTAAGAGGAGCAGGAAAAAGCAAAAAATTTCAGAATTGCACCTTGCAATGCGGAGAAATTACTGTTTGTGCATTTACAATATTCATTGATTTTTGCCATTGAAAAACATCATGTTATTCATATACCAGAAATGATTGAAGCTACTGACTGAATGAAAGGAGCTGGCATCTCACTCTCTTTGAATCTTCTTTATCATGCTAAGAGGAGCAGGAAAAAGCAAAAAATTTCAGAATTGCACCTTGCAATACGGAGAAATTACTGTTTGTGCATTTACAATATTCATTGATTTTTGCCATTGAAAAACGTCCAGAAATGATTGAAGCTACTGACTGAATGAAAGGAGCTGGCATCTCACTCTGTTTGAATCTTCTTTATCATGCTAAGAGGAGCAGGAAAAAGCAAAAAATTTCAGAATTGCACCTTGCAATGTGGAGAAATTACTGTTTGTGCATTTACAATATTCATTGATTTTTGCCATTGAAAAACGTCCAGAAATGATTGAAGCTACTGACTGAATGAAAGGAGCTGGCATCTCACTCTCTTTGAATCTTCTTTATCATGCTAAGAGGAGCAGGAAAAAGCAAAAAATTTCAGAATTGCACCTTGCAATGCGGAGAAATTACTGTTTGTGCATTTACAATATTCATTGATTTTTGCCGTTGAAAAACGTCCAGAAATGATTGAAGCTACTGACTGAATGAAAGGAGCTGGCATCTCACTCTCTTTGAATCTTCTTTATCATGCTAAGAGGAGCAGGAAAAAGCAAAAAATTTCAGAATTGCACCTTGCAATGCGGAGAAATTACTGTTTGTGCATTTACAATATTCATTGATTTTTGCCATTGAAAAACATCCAGAAATGATTGAAGCTACTGACTGAATGAAAGGAGCTGGCATCTCACTCTCTTTGAATCTTCTTTATCATGCTAAGAGGAGCAGGAAAAAGCAAAAAATTTCAGAATTGCACCTTGCAATGCGGAGAAATTACTGTTTGTGCATTTACAATATTCATTGATTTTTGCCATTGTTAAACATCATGTTATTCATATACCAGAAATGATTGAAGCTACTGACTGAATGAAAGGAGCTGGCATCTCACTCTCTTTGAATCTTCTTTATCATGCTAAGAGGAGCAGGAAAAAGCAAAAAATTTCAGAATTGCACCTTGCAATGCGGAGAAATTACTGTTTGTGCATTTACAATATTCATTGATTTTTGCCATTGAAAAACGTCCAGAAATGTTTGAAGCTACTGACTGAATGAATGGAGCTGGCATCTCACTCTCTTTGAATCTTCTTTATCATGCTAAGAGGAGCAGGAAAAAGCAAAAAATTTCAGAATTGCACCTTGCAATGCGGAGAAATTACTGTTTGTGCATTTACAATATTCATTGATTTTTGCCATTGAAAAACGTCCAGAAATGATTGAAGCTACTGACTGAATGAAAGGAGCTGGCATCTCACTCTCTTTGAATCTTCTTTATCATGCTAAGAGGAGCAGGAAAATGCAAAAAATTTCAGAATTGCTCCTTGCAATGCGGAGAAATTACTGTTTGTGCATTTACAATATTCATTGATTTTTGCCATTGAAAAACATCATGTTATTCATATACCAGAAATGTTTGAAGCTACTGACTGAATGAAAGGAGCTGGCATGTCACTCTCTTTGAATCTTCTTTATCATGCTAAAAGGAGCAGGAAAAAGCAAAAAATTTCAGAATTGCACCTTGCAATGCGGAGAAATTACTGTTTGTGCATTTACAATATTCATTGATTTTTGCCATTGAAAAACGTCCAGAAATGATTGAAGCTACTGACTGAATGAAAGGAGCTGGCATCTCACTCTCTTTGAATCTTCTTTATCATGCTAAGAGGAGCAGGAAAAAGCAAAAAATTTCAGAATTGCACCTTGCAATGCGGAGAAATTACTGTTTGTGCATTTACAATATTCATTGATTTTTGCCATTGAAAAACGTCCAGAAATGATTGAAGCTACTGACTGAATGAAAGGAGCTGGCATCTCAGTCTCTTTGAATCTTCTTTATCATGCTAAGAGGAGCAGGAAAAAGCAAAAAATTTCAGAATTGCACCTTGCAATGCGGAGAAATTACTGCTTGTGCATTTACAATATTCATTGATTTTTGCCATTGAAAAACGTCCAGAAATGATTGAAGCTACTGACTGAATGAAAGGAGCTGGCATCTCACTCTCTTTGAATCTTCTTTATCATGCTAAGAGGAGCAGGAAAAAGCAAAAAATTTCAGAATTGCACCTTGCAATACGGAGAAATTGCTGTTTGTGCATTTACAATATTCATTGATTTTTGCCATTGAAAAACGTCCAGAAATGATTGAAGCTACTGACTGAATGAAAGGAGCTGGCATCTCACTCTCTTTGAATCTTCTTTATCATGCTAAGAGGAGCAGGAAAAAGCAAAAAATTTCAGAATTGCACCTTGCAATGCGGAGAAATTACTGTTTGTGCATTTACAATATTCATTGATTTTTGCCATTGAAAAACGTCCAGAAATGATTGAAGCTACTGACTGAATGAAAGGAGCTGGCATCTCACTCTCTTTGAATCTTCTTTATCATGCTAAGAGGAGCAGGAAAAAGCAAAAAATTTCAGAATTGCACCTTGCAATGCGGAGAAATTACTGTTTGTGCATTTACAATATTCATTGATTTTTGCCGTTGAAAAACGTCCAGAAATGATTGAAGCTACTGACTGAATGAAAGGAGCTGGCATCTCACTCTCTTTGAATCTTCTTTATCATGCTAAGAGGAGCAGGAAAAAGCAAAAAATTTCAGAATTGCACCTTGCAATGCGGAGAAATTACTGTTTGTGCATTTACAATATTCATTGATTTTTGCCATTGAAAAACATCCAGAAATGATTGAAGCTACTGACTGAATGAAAGGAGCTGGCATCTCACTCTCTTTGAATCTTCTTTATCATGCTAAGAGGAGCAGGAAAAAGCAAAAAATTTCAGAATTGCACCTTGCAATGCGGAGAAATTACTGTTTGTGCATTTACAATATTCATTGATTTTTGCCATTGTTAAACATCATGTTATTCATATACCAGAAATGATTGAAGCTACTGACTGAATGAAAGGAGCTGGCATCTCACTCTCTTTGAATCTTCTTTATCATGCTAAGAGGAGCAGGAAAAAGCAAAAAATTTCAGAATTGCACCTTGCAATGCGGAGAAATTACTGTTTGTGCATTTACAATATTCATTGATTTTTGCCGTTGAAAAACGTCCAGAAATGATTGAAGCTACTGACTGAATGAAAGGAGCTGGCATCTCACTCTCTTTGAATCTTCTTTATCATGCTAAGAGGAGCAGGAAAAAGCAAAAAATTTCAGAATTGCACCTTGCAATGCGGAGAAATTACTGTTTGTGCATTTACAATATTCATTGATTTTTGCCATTGAAAAACATCCAGAAATGATTGAAGCTACTGACTGAATGAAAGGAGCTGGCATCTCACTCTCTTTGAATCTTCTTTATCATGCTAAGAGGAGCAGGAAAAAGCAAAAAATTTCAGAATTGCACCTTGCAATGCGGAGAAATTACTGTTTGTGCATTTACAATATTCATTGATTTTTGCCATTGTTAAACATCATGTTATTCATATACCAGAAATGATTGAAGCTACTGACTGAATGAAAGGAGCTGGCATCTCACTCTCTTTGAATCTTCTTTATCATGCTAAGAGGAGCAGGAAAAAGCAAAAAATTTCAGAATTGCACCTTGCAATGCGGAGAAATTACTGTTTGTGCATTTACAATATTCATTGATTTTTGCCATTGAAAAACGTCCAGAAATGTTTGAAGCTACTGACCGAATGAAAGGAGCTGGCATCTCACTCTCTTTGAATCTTCTTTATCATGCTAAGAGGAGCAGGAAAAAGCAAAAAATTTCAGAATTGCACCTTGCAATGCGGAGAAATTACTGTTTGTGCATTTACAATATTCATTGATTTTTGCCATTGAAAAACATCATGTTATTCATATACCAGAAATGATTGAAGCTACTGACTGAATGAAAGGAGCTGGCATCTCAGTCTCTTTGAATCTTCTTTATCATGCTAAGAGGAGCAGGAAAAAGCAAAAAATTTCAGAATTGCACCTTGCAATGCGGAGAAATTACTGTTTGTGCATTTACAATATTCATTGATTTTTGCCATTGAAAAACGTCCAGAAATGATTGAAGCTACTGACTGAATGAAAGGAGCTGGCATCTCACTCTCTTTGAATCTTCTTTATCATGCTAAGAGGAGCAGGAAAAAGCAAAAAATTTCAGAATTGCACCTTGCAATGCGGAGAAATTACTGTTTGTGCATTTACAATATTCATTGATTTTTGCCATTGAAAAACATCATGTTATTCATATACCAGAAATGATTGAAGCTACTGACTGAATGAAAGGAGCTGGCATCTCACTCTCTTTGAATCTTCTTTATCATGCTAAGAGGAGCAGGAAAAAGCAAAAAATTTCAGAATTGCACCTTGCAATACGGAGAAATTACTGTTTGTGCATTTACAATATTCATTGATTTTTGCCATTGAAAAACATCCAGAAATGATTGAAGCTACTGACTGAATGAAAGGAGCTGGCATCTCTGTTTGAATCTTCTTTATCATGCTAAGAGGAGCAGGAAAAAGCAAAAAATTTCAGAATTGCACCTTGCAATGTGGAGAAATTACTGTTTGTGCATTTACAATATTCATTGATTTTTGCCATTGAAAAACGTCCAGAAATGATTGAAGCTACTGACTGAATGAAAGGAGCTGGCATCTCACTCTCTTTGAATCTTCTTTATCATGCTAAGAGGAGCAGGAAAAAGCAAAAAATTTCAGAATTGCACCTTGCAATGCGGAGAAATTACTGTTTGTGCATTTACAATATTCATTGATTTTTGCCGTTGAAAAACGTCCAGAAATGATTGAAGCTACTGACTGAATGAAAGGAGCTGGCATCTCACTCTCTTTGAATCTTCTTTATCATGCTAAGAGGAGCAGGAAAAAGCAAAAAATTTCAGAATTGCACCTTGCAATGCGGAGAAATTACTGTTTGTGCATTTACAATATTCATTGATTTTTGCCATTGAAAAACATCCAGAAATGATTGAAGCTACTGACTGAATGAAAGGAGCTGGCATCTCACTCTCTTTGAATCTTCTTTATCATGCTAAGAGGAGCAGGAAAAAGCAAAAAATTTCAGAATTGCACCTTGCAATGCGGAGAAATTACTGTTTGTGCATTTACAATATTCATTGATTTTTGCCATTGTTAAACATCATGTTATTCATATACCAGAAATGATTGAAGCTACTGACTGAATGAAAGGAGCTGGCATCTCACTCTCTTTGAATCTTCTTTATCATGCTAAGAGGAGCAGGAAAAAGCAAAAAATTTCAGAATTGCACCTTGCAATGCGGAGAAATTACTGTTTGTGCATTTACAATATTCATTGATTTTTGCCATTGAAAAACATCCAGAAATGATTGAAGCTACTGACTGAATGAAAGGAGCTGGCATCTCACTCTCTTTGAATCTTCTTTATCATGCTAAGAGGAGCAGGAAAAAGCAAAAAATTTCAGAATTGCACCTTGCAATGCGGAGAAATTACTGTTTGTGCATTTACAATATTCATTGATTTTTGCCATTGTTAAACATCATGTTATTCATATACCAGAAATGATTGAAGCTACTGACTGAATGAAAGGAGCTGGCATCTCACTCTCTTTGAATCTTCTTTATCATGCTAAGAGGAGCAGGAAAAAGCAAAAAATTTCAGAATTGCACCTTGCAATGCGGAGAAATTACTGTTTGTGCATTTACAATATTCATTGATTTTTGCCATTGAAAAACGTCCAGAAATGTTTGAAGCTACTGACTGAATGAAAGGAGCTGGCATCTCACTCTCTTTGAATCTTCTTTATCATGCTAAGAGGAGCAGGAAAAAGCAAAAAATTTCAGAATTGCACCTTGCAATGCGGAGAAATTACTGTTTGTGCATTTACAATATTCATTGATTTTTGCCATTGAAAAACGTCCAGAAATGATTGAAGCTACTGACTGAATGAAAGGAGCTGGCATCTCACTCTCTTTGAATCTTCTTTATCATGCTAAGAGGAGCAGGAAAATGCAAAAAATTTCAGAATTGCTCCTTGCAATGCGGAGAAATTACTGTTTGTGCATTTACAATATTCATTGATTTTTGCCATTGAAAAACATCATGTTATTCATATACCAGAAATGTTTGAAGCTACTGACTGAATGAAAGGAGCTGGCATGTCACTCTCTTTGAATCTTCTTTATCATGCTAAAAGGAGCAGGAAAAAGCAAAAAATTTCAGAATTGCACCTTGCAATGCGGAGAAATTACTGTTTGTGCATTTACAATATTCATTGATTTTTGCCATTGAAAAACGTCCAGAAATGATTGAAGCTACTGACTGAATGAAAGGAGCTGGCATCTCACTCTCTTTGAATCTTCTTTATCATGCTAAGAGGAGCAGGAAAAAGCAAAAAATTTCAGAATTGCACCTTGCAATGCGGAGAAATTACTGTTTGTGCATTTACAATATTCATTGATTTTTGCCATTGAAAAACATCATGTTATTCATATACCAGAAATGATTGAAGCTACTGACTGAATGAAAGGAGCTGGCATCTCACTCTCTTTGAATCTTCTTTATCATGCTAAGAGGAGCAGGAAAAAGCAAAAAATTTCAGAATTGCACCTTGCAATGCGGAGAAATTACTGTTTGTGCATTTACAATATTCATTGATTTTTGCCATTGAAAAACGTCCAGAAATGATTGAAGCTACTGACTGAATGAAAGGAGCTGGCATCTCACTCTCTTTGAATCTTCTTTATCATGCTAAGAGGAGCAGGAAAAAGCAAAAAATTTCAGAATTGCACCTTGCAATGCGGAGAAATTACTGTTTGTGCATTTACAATATTCATTGATTTTTGCCATTGAAAAACATCATGTTATTCATATACCAGAAATGTTTGAAGCTACTGACTGAATGAAAGGAGCTGGCATCTCACTCTCTTTGAATCTTCTTTATCATGCTAAGAGGAGCAGGAAAAAGCAAAAAATTTCAGAAT
The DNA here is from genome assembly GCF_046119375.1 of Phyllobates terribilis. Lineage (NCBI taxonomy): Eukaryota > Metazoa > Chordata > Amphibia > Anura > Dendrobatidae > Phyllobates > Phyllobates terribilis. The sequence continues at coordinate 418,470 of NW_027363601.1, read as the reverse complement.
TGCACCTTGCAATGCGGAGAAATTACTGTTTGTGCATTTACAATATTCATTGATTTTTGCCATTGAAAAACGTCCAGAAATGATTGAAGCTACTGACTGAATGAAAGGAGCTGGCATCTCACTCTCTTTGAATCTTCTTTATCATGCTAAGAGGAGCAGGAAAAGGCAAAAAATTTCAGAATTGCACCTTGCAATGCGGAGAAATTACTGTTTGTGCATTTACAATATTCATTGATTTTTGCCATTGAAAAACATCATGTTATTCATATACCAGAAATGTTTGAAGCTACTGACTGAATGAAAGGAGCTGGCATCTCACTCTCTTTGAATCTTCTTTATCATGCTAAGACTAGCAGGAAAAAGCAAAAAATTTCAGAATTGCACCTTGCAATGCGAATAAATTACTGTTTGTGCATTTACAATATTCATTGATTTTTGCCATTGAAAAACATCATGTTATTCATATACCAGAAATGATTGAAGCTACTGACTGAATGAAAGGAGCTGGCATCTCACTCTCTTTGAATCTTCTTTATCATGCTAAGAGGAGCAGGAAAAAGCAAAAAATTTCAGAATTGCACCTTGCAATGCGGAGAAATTACTGTTTGTGCATTTACAATATTCATTGATTTTTGCCATTGAAAAACATCATGTTATTCATATACCAGAAATGATTGAAGCTACTGACTGAATGAAAGGAGCAGGCATCTCACTCTCTTTGAATCTTCTTTATCATGCTAAGAGGAGCAGGAAAAAGCAAAAAATTTCAGAATTGCACCTCGCAATGCGGAGAAATTACTGTTTGTGCATTTACAATATTCATTGATTTTTGCCATTGAAAAACGTCCAGAAATGATTGAAGCTACTGACTGAATGAAAGGAGCTGGCATCTCACTCTCTTTGAATCTTCTTTATCATGCTAAGAGGAGCAGGAAAAAGCAAAAAATTTCAGAATTGCACCTTGCAATGCGGAGAAATTGCTGTTTGTGCATTTACAAAATTCATTGATTTTTGCCATTGAAAAACATCATGTTATTCATATACCAGAAATGTTTGAAGCTACTGACTGAATGAAAGGAGCTGGCATCTCACTCTCTTTGAATCTTCTTTATCATGCTAAGAGGAGCAGGAAAAAGCAAAAAATTTCAGAATTGCACCTTGCAATGCGGAGAAATTACTGTTTGTGCATTTACAATATTCATTGATTTTTGCCATTGAAAAACGTCCAGAAATGATTGAAGCTACTGACTGAATGAAAGGAGCTGGCATCTCACTCTCTTTGAATCTTCTTTATCATGCTAAGAGGAGCAGGAAAAAGCAAAAAATTTCAGAATTGCACCTTGCAATGCGGAGAAATTACTGTTTGTGCATTTACAATATACATTGATTTTTGCCATTGAAAAACGTCCAGAAATGATTGAAGCTACTGACTGAATGAAAGGAGCTGGCATCTCACTCTCTTTGAATCTTCTTTATCATGCTAAGCGGAGCAGGAAAAAGCAAAAAATTTCAGAATTGCACCTTGCAATGCGGAGAAATTACTGTTTGTGCATTTACAATATACATTGATTTTTGCCATTGAAAAACGTCCAGAAATGATTGAAGCTACTGACTGAATGAAAGGAGCTGGCATCTCACTCTCTTTGAATCTTCTTTATCATGCTAAGAGGAGCAGGAAAAAGCAAAAAATTTCAGAATTGCACCTTGCAATGCGGAGAAATTACTGTTTGTGCATTTACAATATTCATTGATTTTTGCCATTGAAAAACGTCCAGAAATGATTGAAGCTACTGACTGAATGAAAGGAGCTGGCATCTCACTCTCTTTGAATCTTCTTTATCATGCTAAGAGGAGCAGGAAAAAGCAAAAAATTTCAGAATTGCACCTTGCAATGCGGAGAAATTACTGTTTGTGCATTTACAATATTCATTGATTTTTGCCTTTGAAAAATGTCCAGAAATGATTGAACCTACCGACTGAATGAAAGGAGCTGGCATCTCACTCTCTTTGAATCTTCTTTATCATGCTAAGAGGAGCAGGAAAAAGCAAAAAATTTCAGAATTGCACCTTGCAATACGGAGAAATTACTGTTTGTGCATTTACAATATTCATTCATTTTTGCCGTTGAAAAACGTCCAGAAATGATTGAAGCTACTGACTGAATGAAAGGAGCTGGCATCTCACTCTCTTTGAATCTTCTTTATCATGCTAAGAGGAGCAGGAAAAAGCAAAAAATTTCAGAATTGCACCTTGCAATGCGGAGAAATTACTGTTTGTGCATTTACAATATTCATTGATTTTTGCCATTGAAAAACATCATGTTATTCATATACCAAAAATGATTGAAGCTACTGAGTGAATGAAAGGAGCTGGCATCTCACTCTCTTTGAATCTTCTTTATCATGCTAAGAGGAGCAGGAAAAAGCAAAAAATTTCAGAATTGCACCTTGCAATGCGGAGAAATTACTGTTTGTGCATTTACAATATTCATTGATTTTTGCCATTGAAAAACGTCCAGAAATGATTGAAGCTACTGACTGAATGAAAGGAGCTGGCATCTCACTCTCTTTGAATCTTCTTTATCATGCTAAGAGGAGCAGGAAAAAGCAAAAAATTTCAGAATTGCACCTTGCAATGCGGAGAAATTACTGTTTGTGCATTTACAATATTCATTGATTTTTGCCATTGAAAAACATCATGTTATTCATATACCAGAAATGTTTGAAGCTACTGACTGAATGAAAGGAGCTGGCATGTCACTCTCTTTGAATCTTCTTTATCATGCTAAGAGGAGCAGGAAAAAGCAAAAAATTTCAGAATTGCACCTTGCAATGCGGAGAAATTACTGTTTGTGCATTTACAATATTCATTGATTTTTGCCATTGAAAAACATCTTGTTATTCATATACCAGAAATGATTGAAGCTACTGACTGAATGAAAGGAGCTGGCATCTCACTCTCTTTGAATCTTCTTTATCATGCTAAGAGGAGCAGGAAAAAGCAAAAAATTTCAGAATTGCACCTTGCAATGCGGAGAAATTACTGTTTGTGCATTTACAATATTCATTGATTTTTGCCATTGAAAAACGTCCAGAAATGATTGAAGCTACTGACTGAATGAAAGGAGCTGGCATCTCACTCTCTTTGAATCTTCTTTATCATGCTAAAAGGAGCAGGAAAAAGCAAAAAATTTCAAAATTGCACCTTGCAATGCGGAGAAATTACTGTTTGTGCATTTACAATATTCATTGATTTTTGCCATTGAGAAACATCATGTTATTCATATACCAGAAATGTTTGAAGCTACTGACTGAATGAAAGGAGCTGGAATCTCACTCTCTTTGAATCTTCTTTATCATGCTAAGAGGAGCAGGAAAAAGCAAAAAATTTCAGAATTGCACCTTGCAATGCGGAGAAATTACTGTTTGTGCATTTACAATATTCATTGATTTTTGCCATTGAAAAACGTCCAGAAATGATTGAAGCTACTGACTGAATGAAAGGAGCTGGCATCTCACTCTCTTTGAATCTTCTTTATCATGCTAAGAGGAGCAGGAAAAGGCAAAAAATTTCAGAATTGCACCTTGCAATGCGGAGAAATTACTGTTTGTGCATTTACAATATTCATTGATTTTTGCCATTGAAAAACATCATGTTATTCATATACCAGAAATGTTTGAAGCTACTGACTGAATGAAAGGAGCTGGCATCTCACTCTCTTTGAATCTTCTTTATCATGCTAAGAGGAGCAGGAAAAACCAAAAAATTTCAGAATTGCACCTTGCAATGCGAATAAATTACTGTTTGTGCATTTACAATATTCATTGATTTTTGCCATTGAAAAACATCATGTTATTCATATACCAGAAATGATTGAAGCTACTGACTGAATGAAAGGAGCTGGCATCTCACTCTCTTTGAATCTTCTTTATCATGCTAAGAGGAGCAGGAAAAAGCAAAACATTTCAGAATTGCACCTTGCAATGCGGAGAAATTACTGTTTGTGCATTTACAATATTCATTGATTTTTGCCATTGAAAAACATCATGTTATTCACATACCAGAAATGATTGAAGCTACTGACTGAATGAAAGGAGCTGGCATCTCACTCTCTTTGAATCTTCTTTATCATGCTAAGAGGAGCAGGAAAAAGCAAAAAATTTCAGAATTGCACCTCGCAATGCGGAGAAATTACTGTTTGTGCATTTACAATATTCATTGATTTTTGCCATTGAAAAACGTCCAGAAATGATTGAAGCTACTGACTGAATGAAAGGAGCTGGCATCTCACTCTCTTTGAATCTTCTTTATCATGCTAAGAGGAGCAGGAAAAAGCAAAAAATTTCAGAAATGCACCTTGCAATGCGGAGAAATTGCTGTTTGTGCATTTACAAAATTCATTGATTTTTGCCATTGAAAAACATCATGTTATTCATATACCAGAAATGTTTGAAGCTACTGACTGAATGAAAGGAGCTGGCATCTCACTCTCTTTGAATCTTCTTTATCATGCTAAGAGGAGCAGGAAAAAGCAAAAAATTTCAGAATTGCACCTTGCAATGCGGAGAAATTACTGTTTGTGCATTTACATTATTCATTGATTTTTGCCATTGAAAAACGTCCAGAAATGTTTGAAGCTACTGACTGAATGAATGGAGCTGGCATCTCACTCTCTTTGAATCTTCTTTATCATGCTAAGAGGAGCAGGAAAAAGCAAAAAATTTCAGAATTGCACCTTGCAATGCGGAGAAATTACTGTTTGTGCATTTACAATATTCATTGATTTTTGCCATTGAAAAACGTCCAGAAATGATTGAAGCTACTGACTGAATGAAAGGAGCTGGCATCTCACTCTCTTTGAATCTTCTTTATCATGCTAAGAGGAGCAGGAAAATGCAAAAAATTTCAGAATTGCTCCTTGCAATGCGGAGAAATTACTGTTTGTGCATTTACAATATTCATTGATTTTTGCCATTGAAAAACATCATGTTATTCATATACCAGAAATGTTTGAAGCTACTGACTGAATGAAAGGTGCTGGCATGTCACTCTCTTTGAATCTTCTTTATCATGCTAAAAGGAGCAGGAAAAAGCAAAAAATTTCAGAATTGCACCTTGCAATGCGGAGAAATTACTGTTTGTGCATTTACAATATTCATTGATTTTTGCCATTGAAAAACGTCCAGAAATGATTGAAGCTACTGACTGAATGAAAGGAGCTGGCATCTCACTCTCTTTGAATCTTCTTTATCATGCTAAGAGGAGCAGGAAAAAGCAAAAAATTTCAGAATTGCACCTTGCAATGCGGAGAAATTACTGTTTGTGCATTTACAATATTCATTGATTTTTGCCATTGAAAAACGTCCAGAAATGATTGAAGCTACTGACTGAATGAAAGGAGCTGGCATCTCAGTCTCTTTGAATCTTCTTTATCATGCTAAGAGGAGCAGGAAAAAGCAAAAAATTTCAGAATTGCACCTTGCAATGCGGAGAAATTACTGCTTGTGCATTTACAATATTCATTGATTTTTGCCATTGAAAAACGTCCAGAAATGATTGAAGCTACTGACTGAATGAAAGGAGCTGGCATCTCACTCTCTTTGAATCTTCTTTATCATGCTAAGAGGAGCAGGAAAAAGCAAAAAATTTCAGAATTGCACCTTGCAATACGGAGAAATTGCTGTTTGTGCATTTACAATATTCATTGATTTTTGCCATTGAAAAACGTCCAGAAATGATTGAAGCTACTGACTGAATGAAAGGAGCTGGCATCTCACTCTCTTTGAATCTTCTTTATCATGCTAAGAGGAGCAGGAAAAAGCAAAAAATTTCAGAATTGCACCTTGCAATGCGGAGAAATTACTGTTTGTGCATTTACAATATTCATTGATTTTTGCCATTGAAAAACGTCCAGAAATGATTGAAGCTACTGACTGAATGAAAGGAGCTGGCATCTCACTCTCTTTGAATCTTCTTTATCATGCTAAGAGGAGCAGGAAAAAGCAAAAAATTTCAGAATTGCACCTTGCAATGCGGAGAAATTACTGTTTGTGCATTTACAATATTCATTGATTTTTGCCGTTGAAAAACGTCCAGAAATGATTGAAGCTACTGACTGAATGAAAGGAGCTGGCATCTCACTCTCTTTGAATCTTCTTTATCATGCTAAGAGGAGCAGGAAAAAGCAAAAAATTTCAGAATTGCACCTTGCAATGCGGAGAAATTACTGTTTGTGCATTTACAATATTCATTGATTTTTGCCATTGAAAAACATCCAGAAATGATTGAAGCTACTGACTGAATGAAAGGAGCTGGCATCTCACTCTCTTTGAATCTTCTTTATCATGCTAAGAGGAGCAGGAAAAAGCAAAAAATTTCAGAATTGCACCTTGCAATGCGGAGAAATTACTGTTTGTGCATTTACAATATTCATTGATTTTTGCCATTGTTAAACATCATGTTATTCATATACCAGAAATGATTGAAGCTACTGACTGAATGAAAGGAGCTGGCATCTCACTCTCTTTGAATCTTCTTTATCATGCTAAGAGGAGCAGGAAAAAGCAAAAAATTTCAGAATTGCACCTTGCAATGCGGAGAAATTACTGTTTGTGCATTTACAATATTCATTGATTTTTGCCATTGAAAAACGTCCAGAAATGTTTGAAGCTACTGACTGAATGAAAGGAGCTGGCATCTCACTCTCTTTGAATCTTCTTTATCATGCTAAGAGGAGCAGGAAAAAGCAAAAAATTTCAGAATTGCACCTTGCAATGCGGAGAAATTACTGTTTGTGCATTTACAATATTCATTGATTTTTGCCATTGAAAAACATCATGTTATTCATATACCAGAAATGATTGAAGCTACTGACTGAATGAAAGGAGCTGGCATCTCAGTCTCTTTGAATCTTCTTTATCATGCTAAGAGGAGCAGGAAAAAGCAAAAAATTTCAGAATTGCACCTTGCAATGCGGAGAAATTACTGTTTGTGCATTTACAATATTCATTGATTTTTGCCATTGAAAAACGTCCAGAAATGATTGAAGCTACTGACTGAATGAAAGGAGCTGGCATCTCACTCTCTTTGAATCTTCTTTATCATGCTAAGAGGAGCAGGAAAAAGCAAAAAATTTCAGAATTGCACCTTGCAATGCGGAGAAATTACTGTTTGTGCATTTACAATATTCATTGATTTTTGCCATTGAAAAACATCATGTTATTCATATACCAGAAATGATTGAAGCTACTGACTGAATGAAAGGAGCTGGCATCTCACTCTCTTTGAATCTTCTTTATCATGCTAAGAGGAGCAGGAAAAAGCAAAAAATTTCAGAATTGCACCTTGCAATACGGAGAAATTACTGTTTGTGCATTTACAATATTCATTGATTTTTGCCATTGAAAAACATCCAGAAATGATTGAAGCTACTGACTGAATGAAAGGAGCTGGCATCTCACTCTGTTTGAATCTTCTTTATCATGCTAAGAGGAGCAGGAAAAAGCAAAAAATTTCAGAATTGCACCTTGCAATGTGGAGAAATTACTGTTTGTGCATTTACAATATTCATTGATTTTTGCCATTGAAAAACGTCCAGAAATGATTGAAGCTACTGACTGAATGAAAGGAGCTGGCATCTCACTCTCTTTGAATCTTCTTTATCATGCTAAGAGGAGCAGGAAAAAGCAAAAAATTTCAGAATTGCACCTTGCAATGCGGAGAAATTACTGTTTGTGCATTTACAATATTCATTGATTTTTGCCGTTGAAAAACGTCCAGAAATGATTGAAGCTACTGACTGAATGAAAGGAGCTGGCATCTCACTCTCTTTGAATCTTCTTTATCATGCTAAGAGGAGCAGGAAAAAGCAAAAAATTTCAGAATTGCACCTTGCAATGCGGAGAAATTACTGTTTGTGCATTTACAATATTCATTGATTTTTGCCATTGAAAAACATCCAGAAATGATTGAAGCTACTGACTGAATGAAAGGAGCTGGCATCTCACTCTCTTTGAATCTTCTTTATCATGCTAAGAGGAGCAGGAAAAAGCAAAAAATTTCAGAATTGCACCTTGCAATGCGGAGAAATTACTGTTTGTGCATTTACAATATTCATTGATTTTTGCCATTGTTAAACATCATGTTATTCATATACCAGAAATGATTGAAGCTACTGACTGAATGAAAGGAGCTGGCATCTCACTCTCTTTGAATCTTCTTTATCATGCTAAGAGGAGCAGGAAAAAGCAAAAAATTTCAGAATTGCACCTTGCAATGCGGAGAAATTACTGTTTGTGCATTTACAATATTCATTGATTTTTGCCATTGAAAAACGTCCAGAAATGTTTGAAGCTACTGACTGAATGAAAGGAGCTGGCATCTCACTCTCTTTGAATCTTCTTTATCATGCTAAGAGGAGCAGGAAAAAGCAAAAAATTTCAGAATTGCACCTTGCAATGCGGAGAAATTACTGTTTGTGCATTTACAATATTCATTGATTTTTGCCATTGAAAAACGTCCAGAAATGATTGAAGCTACTGACTGAATGAAAGGAGCTGGCATCTCACTCTCTTTGAATCTTCTTTATCATGCTAAGAGGAGCAGGAAAATGCAAAAAATTTCAGAATTGCTCCTTGCAATGCGGAGAAATTACTGTTTGTGCATTTACAATATTCATTGATTTTTGCCATTGAAAAACATCATGTTATTCATATACCAGAAATGTTTGAAGCTACTGACTGAATGAAAGGAGCTGGCATGTCACTCTCTTTGAATCTTCTTTATCATGCTAAAAGGAGCAGGAAAAAGCAAAAAATTTCAGAATTGCACCTTGCAATGCGGAGAAATTACTGTTTGTGCATTTACAATATTCATTGATTTTTGCCATTGAAAAACGTCCAGAAATGATTGAAGCTACTGACTGAATGAAAGGAGCTGGCATCTCACTCTCTTTGAATCTTCTTTATCATGCTAAGAGGAGCAGGAAAAAGCAAAAAATTTCAGAATTGCACCTTGCAATGCGGAGAAATTACTGTTTGTGCATTTACAATATTCATTGATTTTTGCCATTGAAAAACATCATGTTATTCATATACCAGAAATGATTGAAGCTACTGACTGAATGAAAGGAGCTGGCATCTCACTCTCTTTGAATCTTCTTTATCATGCTAAGAGGAGCAGGAAAAAGCAAAAAATTTCAGAATTGCACCTTGCAATGCGGAGAAATTACTGTTTGTGCATTTACAATATTCATTGATTTTTGCCATTGAAAAACGTCCAGAAATGATTGAAGCTACTGACTGAATGAAAGGAGCTGGCATCTCACTCTCTTTGAATCTTCTTTATCATGCTAAGAGGAGCAGGAAAAAGCAAAAAATTTCAGAATTGCACCTTGCAATGCGGAGAAATTACTGTTTGTGCATTTACAATATTCATTGATTTTTGCCATTGAAAAACATCATGTTATTCATATACCAGAAATGTTTGAAGCTACTGACTGAATGAAAGGAGCTGGCATCTCACTCTCTTTGAATCTTCTTTATCATGCTAAGAGGAGCAGGAAAAAGCAAAAAATTTCAGAATTGCACCTTGCAATGCGGAGAAATTACTGTTTGTGCATTTACAATATTCATTGATTTTTGCCATTGAAAAACGTCCAGAAATGATTGAAGCTACTGACTGAATGAAAGGAGCTGGCATCTCACTCTCTTTGAATCTTCTTTATCATGCTAAGAGGAGCAGGAAAAGGCAAAAAATTTCAGAATTGCACCTTGCAATGCGGAGAAATTACTGTTTGTGCATTTACAATATTCATTGATTTTTGCCATTGAAAAACATCATGTTATTCATATACCAGAAATGTTTGAAGCTACTGACTGAATGAAAGGAGCTGGCATCTCACTCTCTTTGAATCTTCTTTATCATGCTAAGACTAGCAGGAAAAAGCAAAAAATTTCAGAATTGCACCTTGCAATGCGAATAAATTACTGTTTGTGCATTTACAATATTCATTGATTTTTGCCATTGAAAAACATCATGTTATTCATATACCAGAAATGATTGAAGCTACTGACTGAATGAAAGGAGCTGGCATCTCACTCTCTTTGAATCTTCTTTATCATGCTAAGAGGAGCAGGAAAAAGCAAAAAATTTCAGAATTGCACCTTGCAATGCGGAGAAATTACTGTTTGTGCATTTACAATATTCATTGATTTTTGCCATTGAAAAACATCATGTTATTCATATACCAGAAATGATTGAAGCTACTGACTGAATGAAAGGAGCTGGCATCTCACTCTCTTTGAATCTTCTTTATCATGCTAAGAGGAGCAGGAAAAAGCAAAAAATTTCAGAATTGCACCTCGCAATGCGGAGAAATTACAGTTTGTGCATTTACAATATTCATTGATTTTTGCCATTGAAAAACGTCCAGAAATGATTGAAGCTACTGACTGAATGAAAGGAGCTGGCATCTCACTCTCTTTGAATCTTCTTTATCATGCTAAGAGGAGCAGGAAAAAGCAAAAAATTTCAGAATTGCACCTTGCAATGCGGAGAAATTGCTGTTTGTGCATTTACAAAATTCATTGATTTTTGCCATTGAAAAACATCATGTTATTCATATACCAGAAATGTTTGAAGCTACTGACTGAATGAAAGGAGCTGGCATCTCACTCTCTTTGAATCTTCTTTATCATGCTAAGAGGAGCAGGAAAAAGCAAAAAATTTCAGAATTGCACCTTGCAATGCGGAGAAATTACTGTTTGTGCATTTACAATATTCATTGATTTTTGCCATTGAAAAACGTCCAGAAATGATTGAAGCTACTGACTGAATGAAAGGAGCTGGCATCTCACTCTCTTTGAATCTTCTTTATCATGCTAAGAGGAGCAGGAAAAAGCAAAAAATTTCAGAATTGCACCTTGCAATGCGGAGAAATTACTGTTTGTGCATTTACAATATACATTGATTTTTGCCATTGAAAAACGTCCAGAAATGATTGAAGCTACTGACTGAATGAAAGGAGCTGGCATCTCACTCTCTTTGAATCTTCTTTATCATGCTAAGAGGAGCAGGAAAAAGCAAAAAATTTCAGAATTGCACCTTGCAATGCGGAGAAATTACTGTTTGTGCATTTACAATATACATTGATTTTTGCCATTGAAAAACGTCCAGAAATGATTGAAGCTACTGACTGAATGAAAGGAGCTGGCATCTCACTCTCTTTGAATCTTCTTTATCATGCTAAGAGGAGCAGGAAAAAGCAAAAAATTTCAGAATTGCACCTTGCAATGCGGAGAAATTACTGTTTGTGCATTTACAATATTCATTGATTTTTGCCATTGAAAAACGTCCAGAAATGATTGAAGCTACTGACTGAATGAAAGGAGCTGGCATCTCACTCTCTTTGAATCTTCTTTATCATGCTAAGAGGAGCAGGAAAAAGCAAAAAATTTCAGAATTGCACCTTGCAATGCGGAGAAATTACTGTTTGTGCATTTACAATATTCATTGATTTTTGCCTTTGAAAAATGTCCAGAAATGATTGAACCTACCGACTGAATGAAAGGAGCTGGCATCTCACTCTCTTTGAATCTTCTTTATCATGCTAAGAGGAGCAGGAAAAAGCAAAAAATTTCAGAATTGCACCTTGCAATACGGAGAAATTACTGTTTGTGCATTTACAATATTCATTCATTTTTGCCGTTGAAAAACGTCCAGAAATGATTGAAGCTACTGACTGAATGAAAGGAGCTGGCATCTCACTCTCTTTGAATCTTCTTTATCATGCTAAGAGGAGCAGGAAAAAGCAAAAAATTTCAGAATTGCACCTTGCAATGCGGAGAAATTACTGTTTGTGCATTTACAATATTCATTGATTTTTGCCATTGAAAAACATCATGTTATTCATATACCAAAAATGATTGAAGCTACTGAGTGAATGAAAGGAGCTGGCATCTCACTCTCTTTGAATCTTCTTTATCATGCTAAGAGGAGCAGGAAAAAGCAAAAAATTTCAGAATTGCACCTTGCAATGCGGAGAAATTACTGTTTGTGCATTTACAATATTCATTGATTTTTGCCATTGAAAAACGTCCAGAAATGATTGAAGCTACTGACTGAATGAAAGGAGCTGGCATCTCACTCTCTTTGAATCTTCTTTATCATGCTAAGAGGAGCAGGAAAAAGCAAAAAATTTCAGAATTGCACCTTGCAATGCGGAGAAATTACTGTTTGTGCATTTACAATATTCATTGATTTTTGCCATTGAAAAACATCATGTTATTCATATACCAGAAATGTTTGAAGCTACTGACTGAATGAAAGGAGCTGGCATGTCACTCTCTTTGAATCTTCTTTATCATGCTAAGAGGAGCAGGAAAAAGCAAAAAATTTCAGAATTGCACCTTGCAATGCGGAGAAATTACTGTTTGTGCATTTACAATATTCATTGATTTTTGCCATTGAAAAACATCATGTTATTCATATACCAGAAATGATTGAAGCTACTGACTGAATGAAAGGAGCTGGCATCTCACTCTCTTTGAATCTTCTTTATCATGCTAAGAGGAGCAGGAAAAAGCAAAAAATTTCAGAATTGCACCTTGCAATGCGGAGAAATTACTGTTTGTGCATTTACAATATTCATTGATTTTTGCCATTGAAAAACGTCCAGAAATGATTGAAGCTACTGACTGAATGAAAGGAGCTGGCATCTCACTCTCTTTGAATCTTCTTTATCATGCTAAAAGGAGCAGGAAAAAGCAAAAAATTTCAAAATTGCACCTTGCAATGCGGAGAAATTACTGTTTGTGCATTTACAATATTCATTGATTTTTGCCATTGAGAAACATCATGTTATTCATATACCAGAAATGTTTGAAGCTACTGACTGAATGAAAGGAGCTGGAATCTCACTCTCTTTGAATCTTCTTTATCATGCTAAGAGGAGCAGGAAAAAGCAAAAAATTTCAGAATTGCACCTTGCAATGCGGAGAAATTACTGTTTGTGCATTTACAATATTCATTGATTTTTGCCATTGAAAAACGTCCAGAAATGATTGAAGCTACTGACTGAATGAAAGGAGCTGGCATCTCACTCTCTTTGAATCTTCTTTATCATGCTAAGAGGAGCAGGAAAAGGCAAAAAATTTCAGAATTGCACCTTGCAATGCGGAGAAATTACTGTTTGTGCATTTACAATATTCATTGATTTTTGCCATTGAAAAACATCATGTTATTCATATACCAGAAATGTTTGAAGCTACTGACTGAATGAAAGGAGCTGGCATCTCACTCTCTTTGAATCTTCTTTATCATGCTAAGAGGAGCAGGAAAAACCAAAAAATTTCAGAATTGCACCTTGCAATGCGAATAAATTACTGTTTGTGCATTTACAATATTCATTGATTTTTGCCATTGAAAAACATCATGTTATTCATATACCAGAAATGATTGAAGCTACTGACTGAATGAAAGGAGCTGGCATCTCACTCTCTTTGAATCTTCTTTATCATGCTAAGAGGAGCAGGAAAAAGCAAAACATTTCAGAATTGCACCTTGCAATGCGGAGAAATTACTGTTTGTGCATTTACAATATTCATTGATTTTTGCCATTGAAAAACATCATGTTATTCACATACCAGAAATGATTGAAGCTACTGACTGAATGAAAGGAGCTGGCATCTCACTCTCTTTGAATCTTCTTTATCATGCTAAGAGGAGCAGGAAAAAGCAAAAAATTTCAGAATTGCACCTCGCAATGCGGAGAAATTACTGTTTGTGCATTTACAATATTCATTGATTTTTGCCATTGAAAAACGTCCAGAAATGATTGAAGCTACTGACTGAATGAAAGGAGCTGGCATCTCACTCTCTTTGAATCTTCTTTATCATGCTAAGAGGAGCAGGAAAAAGCAAAAAATTTCAGAAATGCACCTTGCAATGCGGAGAAATTGCTGTTTGTGCATTTACAAAATTCATTGATTTTTGCCATTGAAAAACATCATGTTATTCATATACCAGAAATGTTTGAAGCTACTGACTGAATGAAAGGAGCTGGCATCTCACTCTCTTTGAATCTTCTTTATCATGCTAAGAGGAGCAGGAAAAAGCAAAAAATTTCAGAATTGCACCTTGCAATGCGGAGAAATTACTGTTTGTGCATTTACAATATTCATTGATTTTTGCCATTGAAAAACGTCCAGAAATGATTGAAGCTACTGACTGAATGAAAGGAGCTGGCATCTCACTCTCTTTGAATCTTCTTTATCATGCTAAGAGGAGCAGGAAAAAGCAAAAAATTTCAGAATTGCACCTTGCAATGCGGAGAAATTACTGTTTGTGCATTTACAATATACATTGATTTTTGCCATTGAAAAACGTCCAGAAATGATTGAAGCTACTGACTGAATGAAAGGAGCTGGCATCTCACTCTCTTTGAATCTTCTTTATCATGCTAAGAGGAGCAGGAAAAAGCAAAAAATTTCAGAATTGCACCTTGCAATGCGGAGAAATTACTGTTTGTGCATTTACAATATTCATTGATTTTTGCCGTTGAAAAAAGTCCAGAAATGATTGAAGCTACTGACTGAATGAAAGGAGCTGGCATCTCACTCTATTTGAATCTTCTTTATCATGCTAAGAGGAGCAGGAAAAAGCAAAAAATTTCAGAATTGCACCTTGCAATGCGGAGAAATTACTGTTTGTGCATTTACAATATTCATTGATTTTTGCCATTGAAAAACATCATGTTATTCATATACCAGAAATGATTGAAGCTACTGACTGAATGAAAGGAGCTGGCATCTCACTCTCTTTGAATCTTCTTTATCATGCTAAGAGGAGCAGGAAAAAGCAAAAAATTTCAGAATTGCACCTTGCAATGTGGAGAAATTACTGTTTGTGCATTTACAATATTCATTGATTTTTACCATTGAAAAACGTAGAGAAATGATTGAAGCTACTGACTGAATGAAAGTAGCTGCCATCTCACTCTCTTTGAATCTTTTTTATCATGCTAAGAGGAGCAGGAAAAAGCAAAAAATTTCAGACTTGCACCTTGCAATGCGGAGAAATTACTGTTTGTGCATTTACAATATTCATTCATTTTTGCCATTGAAAAACATCATGTTATTCATATACCAGAAATGTTTGAAGCTACTGACTGAATGAAAGGAGCTGGCATCTCACTCTCTTTGAATCTTCTTTATCATGCTAAGAGGAGCAGGAAAAAGCAAAAAATTTCAGAATTGCACCTTGCAATGCGGAGAAATTACTTTTTGTGCATTTACAATATTCATTGATTTTTGCCATTGAAAAACGTCCAGAAATGATTGAAGCTACTGACTGAATGAAAGGAGCTGGCATCTCACTCTCTTTGAATCTTCTTTATCATGCTAAGAGGAGCAGGAAAAAGCAAAAAATTTCAGAATTGCACCTTGCAATGCGGAGAAATTACTGTTTGTGCATTTACAATATTCATTGATTTTTGCCATTGAAAAACGTCCAGAAATGATTGAAGCTACTGACTGAATGAAAGGAGCTGGCATCTCACTCTCTTTGAATCTTCTTTATCATGCTAAGAGGAGCAGGAAAAAGCAAAAAATTTCAGAATTGCACCTTGCAATGCGGAGAAATTACTGTTTGTGCATTTACAATATTCATTGATTTTTGCCATTGAAAAACATGTAATTCATATACCAGAAATGTTTGAAGCTACTGACTGAATGAAAGGAGCTGGCACCTCACTCTCTTTGAATCTTCTTTATCATGCTAAGAGGAGCGGGAAAAAGCAAAAAATTTCAGAATTGCACCTTGCAATGCGGAGAAATTACTGTTTGTGCATTTACAATATTCATTGATTTTTGCCATTGAAAAACGTCCAGAAATGATTGAAGGTACTGACTGAATGAAAGGAGCTGGCATCTCACTCTCTTTGAATCTTCTTTATCATGCTAAGAGGAGCAGGAAAAAGCAAAAAATTTCAGAATTGCACCTTGCAATGCGGAGAAATTACTGTTTGTGCATTTACAATATTCATTGATTTTTGCCATTGAAAAACGTCCAGAAATGATTGAAGCTACTGACTGAATGAAAGGAGCTGGCATCTCACTCTCTTTGAATCTTCTTTATCATGCTAAGAGGAGCAGGAAAAAGCAAAAAATTTCAGAATTGCACCTTGCAATGCGGAGAAATTACAGTTTGTGCATTTACAATATTCATTGATTTTTGCCATTGAGAAACGTCCAGAAATGATTGAAGCTACTGACTGAATGAAAGGAGCTGGCATCTCACTCTCTTTGAATCTTCTTTATCATGCTAAGAGGAACAGGAAAAAGCAAAAAATTTCAGAATTGCACCTTGCAATGCGGAGAAATTACTGTTTGTGCATTTACAATATTCATTGATTTTTGCCATTGAAAAACATCATGTTATTTATATACCAGAAATGTTTGAAGCTACTGACTGAATGAAAGGAGCTGGCATCTCACTCTCTTTGAATCTTCTTTATCATGCTAAGAGGAGCAGGAAAAAGCAAAAAATTTCAGAATTGCACCTTGCAATGTGGAGAAATTACTGTTTGTGCATTTACAATATTCATTGATTTTTACCATTGAAAAACGTCCAGAAATGATTGAAGCTACTGACTGAATGAAAGTAGCTGGCATCTCACTCTCTTTGAATTTTCTTTATCATGCTAAGAGGAGCAGGAAAAAGCAAAAAATTTCAGACTTGCACCTTGCAATGCGGAGAAATTACTGTTTGTGCATTTACAATATTCATTGATTTTTGCCATTGAAAAACATCATGTTATTCATATACCAGAAATGTTTGAAGCTACTGACTGAATGAAAGGAGCTGGCATCTCACTCTCTTTGAATCTTCTTTATCATGCTAAGAGGAGCAGGAAAAAGCAAAAAATTTCAGAATTGCACCTTGCAATGCGGAGAAATTACTGTTTGTGCATTTACAATATTCATTGATTTTTGCCATTGAAAAACATCATGTTATTCATATACAAGAAATGTTTGAAGCTACTGACTGAATGAAAGGAGCTGGCATCTCAATCTCTTTGAATCTTCTTTATCATGCTAAGAGGAGCAGGAAAAAGCAAAAAATTTCAGAATTGCACCTTGCAATGTGGAGAAATTACTGTTTGTGCATTTACAATATTCATTGATTTTTACCATTGAAAAACGTCCAGAAATGATTGAAGCTACTGACTGAATGAAAGTAGCTGGCATCTCACTCTCTTTGAATCTTCTTTATCATGCTAAGAGGAGCAGGAAAAAGCAAAAAATTTCAGACTTGCACCTTGCAATGCGGAGAAATTACTATTTGTGCATTTACAATATTCATTGATTTTTGCCATTGAAAAACATCATGTTATTCATATACCAGAAATGTTTGAAGCTACTGACTGAATGAAAGGAGCTGGCATCTCACTCTCTTTGAATCTTCTTTATCATGCTAAGAGGAGCAGGAAAAAGCAAAAAATTTCAGAATTGCACCTTGCAATGCGGAGAAATTACTGTTTGTGCATTTACAATATTCATTGATTTTTGCCATTGAAAAACATCATGTTATTCATATACCAGAAATGTTTGAAGCTACTGACTGAATGAAAGGAGCTGACATCTCACTCTCTTTGAATCTTCTTTATCATGCTAAGAGGAGCAGGAAAAAGCAAAAAATTTCAGAATTGCACCTTGCAATGCGGAGAAATTACTGTTTGTGCATTTACAATATTCATTGATTTTTGCCATTGAAAAATGTCCAGAAATGATTGAAGCTACTGACTGAATGAAAGGAGCTGGCATCTCACTCTCTTTGAATCATGCTAAGAGGAGCAGGAAAAAGCAAAAAATTTCAGAATTGCACCTTGCAATGCGGAGAAATTACTGTTTGTGCATTTACAATATTCATTGATTTTTGCCATGGAAAAACATCATGTTATTCATATACCAGAAATGTTTGAAGCTACTGACTGAATGAAAGGAGCTGGCATCTCACTCTCTTTGAATCTTCTTTATCATGCTAAGAGGAGCAGGAAAAAGCAAAAAATTTTAGAATTGCACCTTGCAATGTGGAGAAATTACTGTTTGTGCATTTACAATATTCATTGATTTTTACCATTGAAAAACGTCCAGAAATGATTGAAGCTACTGACTGAATGAAAGTAGCTGGCATCTCACTCTCTTTGAATCTTCTTTATCATGCTAAGAGGAGCAGGAAAAAGCAAAAAATTTCAGACTTGCACCTTGCAATGCGGAGAAATTACTGTTTGTGCATTTACAATATTCATTGATTTTTGCCATTGAAAAACATCATGTTATTCATATACCAGAAATGTTTGAAGCTACTGACTGAATGAAAGGAGCTGGCATCTCACTCTCTTTGAATCTTCTTTATCATGCTAAGAGGAGCAGGAAAAATCAAAAAATTTCAGAATTGCACCTTGCAATGCGGAGAAATTACTGTTTGTGCATTTACAATATTCATTGATTTTTGCCATTGAAAAACGTCCAGAAATGATTGAAGCTACTGACTGAATGAAAGGAGCTGGCATCTCACTCTCTTTGAATCTTCTTTATCATGCTAAGAGGAGCAGGAAAAAGCAAAAAATTTCAGAATTGCACCTTGCAATGCGGAGAAATTACTGTTTGTGCATTTACAATATTCATTGATTTTTGCCATTGAAAAACGTCCAGAAATGATTGAAGCTACTGACTGAATGAAAGGAGCTGGCATCTCACTCTCTTTGAATCTTCTTTATCATGCTAAGAGGAGCAGGAAAAAGCAAAAAATTTCAGAATTGCACCTTGCAATGCGGAGAAATTACTGTTTGTGCATTTACAATATTCATTGATTTTTGCCATTGAAAAACATGTTATTCATATACCAGAAATGTTTGAAGCTACTGACTGAATGAAAGGAGCTGGCACCTCACTCTCTTTGAATCTTCTTTATCATGCTAAGAGGAGCGGGAAAAAGCAAAAAATTTCAGAATTGCACCTTGCAATGCGGAAAAATTACTGTTTGTGCATTTACAATATTCATTGATTTTTGCCATTGAAAAACGTCCAGAAATGATTGAAGGTACTGACTGAATGAAAGGAGCTGGCATCTCACTCTCTTTGAATCTTCTTTATCATGCTAAGAGGAGCAGGAAAAAGCAAAAAATTTCAGAATTGCACCTTGCAATGCGGAGAAATTACTGTTTGTGCATTTACAATATTCATTGATTTTTGCCATTGAAAAACGTCCAGAAATGATTGAAGCTACTGACTGAATGAAAGGAGCTGGCATCTCACTCTCTTTGAATCTTCTTTATCATGCTAAGAGGAGCAGGAAAAAGCAAAAAATTTCAGAATTGCACCTTGCAATGCGGAGAAATTACAGTTTGTGCATTTACAATATTCATTGATTTTTGCCATTGAAAAACATCCAGAAATGATTGAAGCTACTGACTGAATGAAAGGAGCTGGCATCTCACTCTCTTTGAATCTTCTTTATCATGCTAAGAGGAGCAGGAAAAAGCAAAAAATTTCAGAATTGCACCTTGCAATGCGGAGAAATTACTGTTTGTGCATTTACAATATTCATTGATTTTTGCCATTGAAAAACATCATGTTATTCATATACCAGAAATGTTTGAAGCTACTGACTGAATGAAAGGAGCTGGCATCTCACTCTCTTTGAATCTTCTTTATCATGCTAAGAGGAGCAGGAAAAAGCAAAAAATTTCAGAATTGCACCTTGCAATGTGGAGAAATTACTGTTTGTGCATTTACAATATTCATTGATTTTTACCATTGAAAAACGTCCAGAAATGATTGAAGCTACTGACTGAATGAAAGTAGCTGGCATCTCACTCTCTTTGAATCTTCTTTATCATGCTAAGAGGAGCAGGAAAAAGCAAAAAATTTCAGACTTGCACCTTGCAATGCGGAGAAATTACTGTTTGTGCATTTACAATATTCATTGATTTTTGCCATTGAAAAACATCATGTTATTCATATACCAGAAATGTTTGAAGCTACTGACTGAATGAAAGGAGCTGGCATCTCACTCTCTTTGAATCTTCTTTATCATGCTAAGAGGAGCGGGAAAAAGCAAAAAATTTCAGAATTGCACCTTGCAATGCGGAAAAATTACTGTTTGTGCATTTACAATATTCATTGATTTTTGCCATTGAAAAACGTCCAGAAATGATTGAAGGTACTGACTGAATGAAAGGAGCTGGCATCTCACTCTCTTTGAATCTTCTTTATCATGCTAAGAGGAGCAGGAAAAAGCAAAAAATTTCAGAATTGCACCTTGCAATGCGGAGAAATTACTGTTTGTGCATTTACAATATTCATTGATTTTTGCCATTGAAAAACGTCCAGAAATGATTGAAGCTACTGACTGAATGAAAGGAGCTGGCATCTCACTCTCTTTGAATCTTCTTTATCATGCTAAGAGGAGCAGGAAAAAGCAAAAAATTTCAGAATTGCACCTTGCAATGCGGAGAAATTACAGTTTGTGCATTTACAATATTCATTGATTTTTGCCATTGAAAAACATCCAGAAATGATTGAAGCTACTGACTGAATGAAAGGAGCTGGCATCTCACTCTCTTTGAATCTTCTTTATCATGCTAAGAGGAGCAGGAAAAAGCAAAAAATTTCAGAATTGCACCTTGCAATGCGGAGAAATTACTGTTTGTGCATTTACAATATTCATTGATTTTTGCCATTGAAAAACATCATGTTATTCATATACCAGAAATGTTTGAAGCTACTGACTGAATGAAAGGAGCTGGCATCTCACTCTCTTTGAATCTTCTTTATCATGCTAAGAGGAGCAGGAAAAAGCAAAAAATTTCAGAATTGCACCTTGCAATGTGGAGAAATTACTGTTTGTGCATTTACAATATTCATTGATTTTTACCATTGAAAAACGTCCAGAAATGATTGAAGCTACTGACTGAATGAAAGTAGCTGGCATCTCACTCTCTTTGAATCTTCTTTATCATGCTAAGAGGAGCAGGAAAAAGCAAAAAATTTCAGACTTGCACCTTGCAATGCGGAGAAATTACTGTTTGTGCATTTACAATATTCATTGATTTTTGCCATTGAAAAACATCATGTTATTCATATACCAGAAATGTTTGAAGCTACTGACTGAATGAAAGGAGCTGGCATCTCACTCTCTTTGAATCTTCTTTATCATGCTAAGAGGAGCAGGAAAAAGCAAAAAATTTCAGAATTGCACCTTGCAATGCGGAGAAATTACTGTTTGTGCATTTACAATATTCATTGATTTTTGCCATTGAAAAACATCATGTTATTCATATACCAGAAATGTTTGAAGCTACTGACTGAATGAAAGGAGCTGGCATCTCAATCTCTTTGAATCTTCTTTATCATGCTAAGAGGAGCAGGATAAAGCAAAAAATTTCAGAATTGCACCTTGCAATGTGGAGAAATTACTGTTTGTGCATTTACAATATTCATTGATTTTTACCATTGAAAAACGTCCAGAAATGATTGAAGCTACTGACTGAATGAAAGTAGCTGGCATCTCACTCTCTTTGAATCTTCTTTATCATGCTAAGAGGAGCAGGAAAAAGCAAAAAATTTCAGACTTGCACCTTGCAATGCGGAGAAATTACTGTTTGTGCATTTACAATATTCATTGATTTTTGCCATTGAAAAACATCATGTTATTCATATACCAGAAATGTTTGAAGCTACTGACTGAATGAAAGGAGCTGGCATCTCACTCTCTTTGAATCTTCTTTATCATGCTAAGAGGAGCAGGAAAAAGCAAAAAATTTCAGACTTGCACCTTGCAATGCGGAGAAATTACTGTTTGTGCATTTACAATATTCATTGATTTTTGCCATTGAAAAACATCATGTTATTCATATACCAGAAATGTTTGAAGCTACTGACTGAATGAAAGGAACTGGCATCTCACTCTCTTTGAATCTTCTTTATCATGCTAAGAGGAGCAGGAAAAAGCAAAAAATTTCAGAATTGCACCTTGCAATGCGGAGAAATTACTGTTTGTGCATTTACAATATTCATTGATTTTTGCCATTGAAAAACGTCCAGAAATGATTGAAGGTACTGACTGAATGAAAGGAGCTGGCATCTCACTCTCTTTGAATCTTCTTTATCATTCTAAGAGGAGCAGGAAAAAGCAAAAAATTTCAGAATTGCACCTTGCAATGCGGAGAAATTACTGTTTGTGCATTTACAATATTCATTGATTTTTGCCATTGAAAAACGTCCAGAAATGATTGAAGCTACTGACAATGAATGGAGCTGGCATCTCACTCTCTTTGAATCTTCTTTATCATGCTAAGAGGAGCAGGAAAAAGCAAAAAATTTCAGAATTGCACCTTGCAATGCGGAGAAATTACAGTTTGTGCATTTACAATATTCATTGATTTTTGCCATTGAAAAACGTCCAGAAATGATTGAAGCTACTGACTGAATGAAAGGAGCTGGCATCTCACTCTCATTGAATCTTCTTTATCATGCTAAGAGGAGCAGGAAAAAGCAAAAAATTTCAGAATTGCACCTTGCAATGCGGAGAAATTACTGTTTGTGCATTTACAATATTCGTTGATTTTTGCCATTGAAAAACGTCCAGAAATGATTGAAGCTACTGACTGAATGAAAGGAGCTGGCATCTCACTCTCTTTGAATCTTCTTTATCATGCTAAGAGGAGCAGGAAAAAGCAAAAAATTTCAGAATTGCACCTTGCAATGCGGAGAAATTACAGTTTGTGCATTTACAATATTCATTGATTTTTGCCATTGAAAAACGTCCAGAAATGATTGAAGCTACTGACTGAATGAAAGGAGCTGGCATCTCACTCTCTTTGAATCTTCTTTATCATGCTAAGAGGAGCAGGAAAAAGCAAAAAATTTCAGAATTGCACCTTGCAATGCGGAGAAATTACTGTTTGTGCATTTACAATATTCATTGATTTTTGCCATTGAAAAACATGTTATTCATATACCAGAAATGTTTGAAGCTCCTGACTGAATGAAAGGAGCTGGCACCTCACTCTCTTTGAATCTTCTTTATCATGCTAAGAGGAGCAGGAAAAAGCAAAAAATTTCAGAATTGCACCTTGCAATGCGGAGAAATTACTGTTTGTGCATTTACAATATTCATTGATTTTTGCCATTGAAAAACGTCCAGAAATGATTGAAGCTACTGACTGAATGAAAGGAGCTGGCATCTCACTCTCTTTGAATCTTCTTTATCATGCTAAGAGGAGCAGGAAAAAGCAAAAAATTTCAGAATTGCACCTTGCAATGCGGAGAAATTACTGTTTGTGCATTTACAATATTCATTGATTTTTGCCATTGAAAAATGTCCAGAAATGATTGAAGCTACTGACTGAATGAAAGGAGCTGGCATCTCACTCTCTTTGAATCTTCTTTATCATGCTAAGAGGAGCAGGAAAAAGCAAAAAATTTCAGAATTGCGCCTTGCAATGCGGAGAAATTACTGTTTGTGCATTTACAAAATTCATTGATTTTTGCCATTGAAAAACATCATGTTATTCATATACCAGAAATGATTGAAGCTACTGACTGAAGGAATGGAGCTGGCATCTCACTCTCTTTGAATCTTCTTTATCATGCTAAGAGGAGCAGGAAAAAGCAAAAAATTTCAGAATTGCACCTTGCAATGCGGAGAAATTACTGTTTGTGCATTTACAATATTCATTGATTTTTGCCATTGAAAAACGTCCAGAAATGATTGAAGCTACTGACTGAATGAAAGGAGCTGGCATCTCACTCTCTTTGAATCTTCTTTATCATGCTAAGAGGAGCAGGAAAAAGCAAAAAATTTCAGAATTGCTCCTTGCAATGCGGAGAAATTACTGTTTGTGCATTTACAATATTCATTGATTTTTGCGATTGAAAAACATCATGTTATTCATATACCAGAAATGATTGAAGCTACTGACTGAATGAAAGGAGCTGGCATCTCATTCTCTTTGAATCTTCTTTATCATGCTAAGAGGAGCAGGAAAAAGTAAAAAATTTCAGAATTGCACCTTGCAATGCGGAGAAATTACTGTTTGTGCATTTACAATATTCAATGATTTTTGCCATTGAAAAACGTCCAGAAATGATTGAAGCTACTGACTGAATGAAAGGAGCTGGCATCTCACTCTCTTTGAATCTTGTTTATCATGCTAAGAGGAGCAGGAAAAAGCAAAAAATTTCAGAATTGCACCTTGCAATGCGGAGAAATTACTGTTTGTGCATTTACAATATTCATTGATTTTTGCCATTGAAAAACGTCCAGAAATGATTGAAGCTACTGACTGAATGAAAGGAGCTGGCATCTCACTCTCTTTGAATCTTCTTTATCATGCTAAGAGGAGCAGGAAAAAGCCAAAAATTTCAGAATTGCACCTTGCAATGCGGAGAAATTACTGTTTGTGCATTTACAATATTCATTGATTTTTGCTATTGAAAAACATCATGTTATTCATATACCAGAAATGATTGAAGCTACTGACTGAATGAAAGGAGCTGGCATCTCACTCTCTTTGAATCTTCTTTATCATGCTAAGAGGAGCAGGAAAAAGCAAAAAATTTCAGAATTGCACCTTGCAATGCGGAGAAATTGCAGTTTGTGCATTTACAATATTCATTGATTTTTGCCATTGAAAAACGTCCAGAAATGATTGAAGCTACTGACTGAATGAAAGGAGCTGGCATCTCACTCTCTTTGAATCTTCTTTATCATGCTAAGAGGAGCAGGAAAAAGCAAAAAATTTCAGAATTGCACCTTGCAATGCGGAGAAATTACTGTTTGTGCATTTACAATATTCATTGATTTTTGCCATTGAAAAACATCATGTTATTCATATACCAGAAATGATTGAAGCTACTGACTGAATGAAAGAAGCTGGCATCTCACTCTCTTTGAATCTTCTTTATCATGCTAAGAGGAGCAGGAAAAAGCAAAAAATTTCAGAATTGCACCTTGCAATGCGGAGAAATTGCAGTTTGTGCATTTACAATATTCATTGATTTTTGCCATTGAAAAACGTCCAGAAATGATTGAAGCTACTGACTGAATGAAAGGAGCTGGCATCTCACTCTCTTTGAATCTTCTTTATCATGCTAAGAGGAGCAGGAAAAAGCAAAAAATTTCAGAATTGCACCTTGCAATGCGGAGAAATTACTGTTTGTGCATTTACAATATTCATTGATTTTTGCCATTGAAAAACGTCCAGAAATGATTGAAGCTACTGACTGAATGAAAGGAGCTGGCATCTCACTCTCTTTGAATCTTCTTTATCATGCTAAGAGGAGCAGGAAAAAGCAAAAAATTTCAGAATTGCACCTTGCAATGCGGAGAAATTACTGTTTGTGCATTTACAATATTCATTGATTTTTGCCATTGAAAAATGTCCAGAAATGATTGAAGCTACTGACTGAATGAAAGGAGCTGGCATCTCACTCTCTTTGAATCTTCTTTATCATGCTAAGAGGAGCAGGAAAAAGCAAAAAATTTCAGAATTGCGCCTTGCAATGCGGAGAAATTACTGTTTGTGCATTTACAAAATTCATTGATTTTTGCCATTGAAAAACATCATGTTATTCATATACCAGAAATGATTGAAGCTACTGACTGAAGGAAAGGATCTGGCATCTCACTCTCTTTGAATCTTCTTTGTCATGCTAAGAGGAGCAGGAAAAAGCAAAAAATTTCAGAATTGCACCTTGCAATGCGGAGAAATTACTGTTTGTGCATTTACAATATTCATTGATTTTTGCCATTGAAAAACGTCCAGAAATGATTGAAGCTACTGACTGAATGAAAGGAGCTGGCATCTCACTCTCTTTGAATCTTCTTTATCATGCTAAGAGGAGCAGGAAAAAGCAAAACATTTCAGAATTGCACCTTGCAATGCGGAGAAATTACTGTTTGTGCATTTACAATATTCATTGATTTTTGCGATTGAAAAACATCATGTTATTCATATACCAGAAATGATTGAAGCTACTGACTGAATGAAAGGAGCTGGCATCTCACTCTCTTTGAATCTTCTTTATCATGCTAAGAGGAGCAGGAAAAAGTAAAAAATTTCAGAATTGCACCTTGCAATGCGGAGAAATTACTGTTTGTGCATTTACAATATTCAATGATTTTTGCCATTGAAAAACGTCCAGAAATGATTGAAGCTACTGACTGAATGAAAGGAGCTGGCATCTCACTCTCTTTGAATCTTCTTTATCATGCTAAGAGGAGCAGGAAAAAGCAAAAAATTTCAGAATTGCACCTTGCAATGCGGAGAAATTACTGTTTGTGCATTTACAATATTCATTGATTTTTGCCATTGAAAAACGTCCAGAAATGATTGAAGCTACTGACTGAATGAAAGGAGCTGGCATCTCACTCTCTTTGAATCTTCTTTATCATGCTAAGAGGAGCAGGAAAAAGCAAAAAATTTCAGAATTGCACCTTGCAATGCGGAGAAATTACTGTTTGTGCATTTACAATATTCATTGATTTTTGCCATTGAAAAATGTCCAGAAATGATTGAAGCTACTGACTGAATGAAAGGAGCTGGCATCTCACTCTCTTTGAATCTTCTTTATCATGCTAAGAGGAGCAGGAAAAAGCAAAAAATTTCAGAATTGCGCCTTGCAATGCGGAGAAATTACTGTTTGTGCATTTACAAAATTCATTGATTTTTGCCATTGAAAAACATCATGTTATTCATATACCAGAAATGATTGAAGCTACTGACTGAAGGAAAGGATCTGGCATCTCACTCTCTTTGAATCTTCTTTGTCATGCTAAGAGGAGCAGGAAAAAGCAAAAAATTTCAGAATTGCACCTTGCAATGCGGAGAAATTACTGTTTGTGCATTTACAATATTCATTGATTTTTGCCATTGAAAAACGTCCAGAAATGATTGAAGCTACTGACTGAATGAAAGGAGCTGGCATCTCACTCTCTTTGAATCTTCTTTATCATGCTAAGAGGAGCAGGAAAAAGCAAAACATTTCAGAATTGCACCTTGCAATGCGGAGAAATTACTGTTTGTGCATTTACAATATTCATTGATTTTTGCGATTGAAAAACATCATGTTATTCATATACCAGAAATGATTGAAGCTACTGACTGAATGAAAGGAGCTGGCATCTCACTCTCTTTGAATCTTCTTTATCATGCTAAGAGGAGCAGGAAAAAGTAAAAAATTTCAGAATTGCACCTTGCAATGCGGAGAAATTACTGTTTGTGCATTTACAATATTCAATGATTTTTGCCATTGAAAAACGTCCAGAAATGATTGAAGCTACTGACTGAATGAAAGGAGCTGGCATCTCACTCTCTTTGAATCTTCTTTATCATGCTAAGAGGAGCAGGAAAAAGCAAAAAATTTCAGAATTGCACCTTGCAATGCGGAGAAATTACTGTTTGTGCATTTACAATATTCATTGATTTTTGCCATTGAAAAACATCATGTTATTCATATACCAGAAATGATTGAAGCTACTGACTGAATGAAAGGAGCTGGCATCTCACTCTCTTTGAATCTTCTTTATCATGCTAAGAGGAGCAGGAAAAAGCAAAAAATTTCAGAATTGCACCTTGCAATGCGGAGAAATTGCAGATTGTGCATTTACAATATTCATTGATTTTTGCCATTGAAAAACGTCCAGAAATGATTGAAGCTACTGACTGAATGAAAGGAGCTGGCATCTCACTCTCTTTGAATCTTCTTTATCATGCTAAGAGGAGCAGGAAAAAGCAAAAAATTTCAGAATTGCACCTTGCAATGCGGAGAAATTACTGTTTGTGCATTTACAATATTCATTGATTTTTGCCATTGAAAAACGTCCAGAAATGATTGAAGCTACTGACTGAATGAAAGGAGCTGGCATCTCACTCTCTTTGAATCTTCTTTATCATGCTAAGAGGAGCAGGAAAAAGCAAAAAATTTCAGAATTGCACCTTGCAATGCGGAGAAATTACTGTTTGTGCATTTACAATATTCATTGATTTTTGCCATTGAAAAACATCATGTTATTCATATACCAGAAATGTTTGAAGCTACTGACTGAATGAAAGGAGCTGGCATCTCACTCTCTTTGAATCTTCTTTATCATGCTAAGAGGAGCAGGAAAAAGCAAAAAATTTCAGAATTGCACCTTGCAATGCGGAGAAATTACTGTTTGTGCATTTACAATATTCATTGATTTTTGCCATTGAAAAACGTCCAGAAATGATTGAAGCTACTGACTGAATGAAAGGAGCTGGCATCTCACTCTCTTTGAATCTTCTTTATCATGCTAAGAGGAGCAGGAAAAGGCAAAAAATTTCAGAATTGCACCTTGCAATGCGGAGAAATTACTGTTTGTGCATTTACAATATTCATTGATTTTTGCCATTGAAAAACATCATGTTATTCATATACCAGAAATGATTGAAGCTACTGACTGAATGAAAGGAGCTGGCATCTCACTCTCTTTGAATCTTCTTTATCATGCTAAGAGGAGCAGGAAAAAGCAAAAAATTTCAGAATTGCACCTTGCAATGCGGAGAAATTACTGTTTGTGCATTTACAATATTCATTGATTTTTGCCATTGAAAAACGTCCAGAAATGATTGAAGCTACTGACTGAATGAAAGGAGCTGGCATCTCACTCTCTTTGAATCTTCTTTATCATGCTAAGAGGAGCAGGAAAAAGCAAAAAATTTCAGAATTGCACCTTGCAATGCGGAGAAATTACTGTTTGTGCATTTACAATATTCATTGATTTTTGCCATTGAAAAATGTCCAGAAACGATTGAAGCTACTGACTGAATGAAAGGAGCTGGCATCTCACTCTCTTTGAATCTTCTTTATCATGCTAAGAGGAGCAGGAAAAAGCAAAAAATTTCAGAATTGCGCCTTGCAATGCGGAGAAATTACTGTTTGTGCATTTACAAAATTCATTGATTTTTGCCATTGAAAAACATCATGTTATTCATATACCAGAAATGATTGAAGCTACTGACTGAAGGAAAGGATCTGGCATCTCACTCTCTTTGAATCTTCTTTGTCATGCTAAGAGGAGCAGGAAAAAGCAAAAAATTTCAGAATTGCACCTTGCAATGCGGAGAAATTACTGTTTGTGCATTTACAATATTCATTGATTTTTGCCATTGAAAAACGTCCAGAAATGATTGAAGCTACTGACTGAATGAAAGGAGCTGGCATCTCACTCTCTTTGAATCTTCTTTATCATGCTAAGAGGAGCAGGAAAAAGCAAAACATTTCAGAATTGCACCTTGCAATGCGGAGAAATTACTGTTTGTGCATTTACAATATTCATTGATTTTTGCGATTGAAAAACATCATGTTATTCATATACCAGAAATGATTGAAGCTACTGACTGAATGAAAGGAGCTGGCATCTCACTCTCTTTGAATCTTCTTTATCATGCTAAGAGGAGCAGGAAAAAGTAAAAAATTTCAGAATTGCACCTTGCAA
This sequence comes from Phyllobates terribilis, assembly GCF_046119375.1. Classification (NCBI taxonomy): domain Eukaryota; kingdom Metazoa; phylum Chordata; class Amphibia; order Anura; family Dendrobatidae; genus Phyllobates; species Phyllobates terribilis. The sequence goes on along the minus strand of NW_027363601.1, from coordinate 388,944 downwards.
TGCGGAGAAATTACTGTTTGTGCATTTACAATATTCAATGATTTTTGCCATTGAAAAACGTCCAGAAATGATTGAAGCTACTGACTGAATGAAAGGAGCTGGCATCTCACTCTCTTTGAATCTTCTTTATCATGCTAAGAGGAGCAGGAAAAAGCAAAAAATTTCAGAATTGCACCTTGCAATGCGGAGAAATTACTGTTTGTGCATTTACAATATTCATTGATTTTTGCCATTGAAAAACGTCCAGAAATGATTGAAGCTACTGACTGAATGAAAGGAGCTGGCATCTCACTCTCTTTCAATCTTCTTTATCATGCTAAGAGGAGCAGGAAAAAGCAAAAAATTTCAGAATTGCACCTTGCAATGCGGAGAAATTACTGTTTGTGCATTTACAATATTCATTGATTTTTGCCATTGAAAAATGTCCAGAAATGATTGAAGCTACTGACTGAATGAAAGGAGCTGGCATCTCACTCTCTTTGAAACTTCTTTATCATGCTAAGAGGAGCAGGAAAAAGCAAAAAATTTCAGAATTGCGCCTTGCAATGCGGAGAAATTACTGTTTGTGCGTTTACAAAATTCATTGATTTTTGCCATTGAAAAACATCATGTTATTCATATACCAGAAATGATTGAAGCTACTGACTGAAGGAAAGGATCTGGCATCTCACTCTCTTTGAATCTTCTTTGTCATGCTAAGAGGAGCAGGAAAAAGCAAAAAATTTCAGAATTGCACCTTGCAATGCGGAGAAATTACTGTTTGTGCATTTACAATATTCATTGATTTTTGCCATTGAAAAACGTCCAGAAATGATTGAAGCTACTGACTGAATGAAAGGAGCTGGCATCTCACTCTCTTTGAATCTTCTTTATCATGCTAAGAGGAGCAGGAAAAAGCAAAACATTTCAGAATTGCACCTTGCAATGCGGAGAAATTACTGTTTGTGCATTTACAATATTCATTGATTTTTGCGATTGAAAAACATCATGTTATTCATATACCAGAAATGATTGAAGCTACTGACTGAATGAAAGGAGCTGGCATCTCACTCTCTTTGAATCTTCTTTATCATGCTAAGAGGAGCAGGAAAAAGTAAAAAATTTCAGAATTGCACCTTGCAATGCGGAGAAATTACTGTTTGTGCATTTACAATATTCAATGATTTTTGCCATTGAAAAACGTCCAGAAATGATTGAAGCTACTGACTGAATGAAAGGAGCTGGCATCTCACTCTCTTTGAATCTTCTTTATCATGCTAAGAGGAGCAGGAAAAAGCAAAAAATTTCAGAATTGCACCTTGCAATGCGGAGAAATTACTGTTTGTGCATTTACAATATTCATTGATTTTTGCCATTGAAAAACATCATGTTATTCATATACCAGAAATGATTGAAGCTACTGACTGAATGAAAGGAGCTGGCATCTCACTCTCTTTGAATCTTCTTTATCATGCTAAGAGGAGCAGGAAAAAGCAAAAAATTTCAGAATTGCACCTTGCAATGCGGAGAAATTGCAGTTTGTGCATTTACAATATTCATTGATTTTTGCCATTGAAAAACGTCCAGAAATGATTGAAGCTACTGACTGAATGAAAGGAGCTGGCATCTCACTCTCTTTGAATCTTCTTTATCATGCTAAGAGGAGCAGGAAAAAGCAAAAAATTTCAGAATTGCACCTTGCAATGCGGAGAAATTACTGTTTGTGCATTTACAATATTCATTGATTTTTGCCATTGAAAAACGTCCAGAAATGATTGAAGCTACTGACTGAATGAAAGGAGCTGGCATCTCACTCTCTTTGAATCTTCTTTATCATGCTAAGAGGAGCAGGAAAAAGCAAAAAATTTCAGAATTGCACCTTGCAATGCGGAGAAATTACTGTTTGTGCATTTACAATATTCATTGATTTTTGCCATTGAAAAACATCATGTTATTCATATACCAGAAATGTTTGAAGCTACTGACTGAATGAAAGGAGCTGGCATCTCACTCTCTTTGAATCTTCTTTATCATGCTAAGAGGAGCAGGAAAAAGCAAAAAATTTCAGAATTGCACCTTGCAATGTGGAGAAATTGCTGTTTGTGCATTTACAATATTCATTGATTTTTGCCATTGAAAAACGTCCAGAAATGATTGAAGCTACTGACTGAATGAAAGGAGCTGGCATCTCACTCTCTTTGAATGTTCTTTATCATGCTAAGAGGAGCAGGAAAAGGCAAAAAATTTCAGAATTGCACCTTGCAATGCGGAGAAATTACTGTTTGTGCATTTACAATATTCATTGATTTTTGCCATTGAAAAACATCATGTTATTCATATACCAGAAATGATTGAAGCTACTGACTGAAAGAAAGGAGCTGGCATCCCACTCTCTTTGAATCTTCTTTATCATGCTAAGAGGAGCAGGAAAAAGCAAAAAATTTCAGAATTGCACCTTGCAATGCGGAGAAATTACTGTTTGTGCATTTACAATATTCATTGATTTTTGCCATTGAAAAACATCATGTTATTCATATACCAGAAATGATTGAAGCTACTGACTGAATGAAAGGAGCTGGCATCTCACTCTCTTTGAATCTTCTTTATCATGCTAAGAGGAGCAGGAAAAAGCAAAAAATTTCAGAATTGCACCTTGCAATGCGGAGAAATTACTGTTTGTGCATTTACAATATTCATTGATTTTTGCCATTGAAAAACGTCCAGAAATGATTGAAGCTACTGACTGAATGAAAGGAGCTGGCATCTCACTCTCTTTGAATCTTCTTTATCATGCTAAGAGGAGCAGGAAAAAGCAAAAAAATTCAGAATTGCACCTTGCAATGCGGAGAAATTACTGTTTGTGCATTTACAATATTCATTGATTTTTGCCATTGAAAAACATCATGTTATTCATATACCAGAAATGATTGAAGCTACTGACTGAATGAAAGGAGCTGGCATCTCACTCTCTTTGAATCTTCTTTTTCATGCTAAGAGGAGCAGGAAAAAGTAAAAAATTTCAGAATTGCACCTTGCAATGCGGAGAAATTACTGTTTGTGCATTTACAATATTCATTGATTTTTGCCATTGAAAAACGTCCAGAAATGATTGAAGCTACTGACTGAATGAAAGGAGCTGGCATCTCAGTCTCTTTGAGTCTTCTTTATCATGCTAAGAGGAGCAGGAAAAAGCAAAAAATTTCAGAATTGCACCTTGCAATGCGGAGAAATTACTGCTTGTGCATTTACAATATTCATTGATTTTTGCCATTGAAAAACGTCCAGAAATGATTGAAGCTACTGACTGAATGAAAGGAGCTGGCATCTCACTCTCTTTGAATCTTCTTTATCATGCTAAGAGGAGCAGGAAAAAGCAAAAAATTTCAGAATTGCACCTTGCAATACGGAGAAATTACTGTTTGTGCATTTACAATATTCATTGATTTTTGCCATTGAAAAACGTCCAGAAATGATTGAAGCTACTGACTGAATGAAAGGAGCTGGCATCTCACTCTCTTTGAATCTTCTTTATCATGCTAAGAGGAGCAGGAAAAAGCAAAAAATTTCAGAATTGCACCTTGCAATGCGGAGAAATTACTGTTTGTGCATTTACAATATTCATTGATTTTTGCCATTGAAAAACGTCCAGAAATGATTGAAGCTACTGACTGAATGAAAGGAGCTGGCATCTCACTCTCTTTGAATCTTCTTTATCATGCTAAGAGGAGCAGGAAAAAGCAAAAAATTTCAGAATTGCACCTTGCAATGCGGAGAAATTACTGTTTGTGCATTTACAATATTCATTGATTTTTGCCATTGTTAAACATCATGTTATTCATATACCAGAAATGATTGAAGCTACTGACTGAATGAAATGAGCTGGCATCTCACTCTCTTTGAATCTTCTTTATCATGCTAAGAGGAGCAGGAAAAAGCAAAAAATTTCAGAATTGCACCTTGCAATGCGGAGAAATTACTGTTTGTGCATTTACAATATTCATTGATTTTTGCCATTGAAAAACGTCCAGAAATGTTTGAAGCTACTGACTGAATGAAAGGAGCTGGCATCTCACTCTCTTTGAATCTTCTTTATCATGCTAAGAGGAGCAGGAAAAAGCAAAAAATTTCAGAATTGCACCTTGCAATGCGGAGAAATTACTGTTTGTGCATTTACAATATTCATTGATTTTTGCCATTGAAAAACATCATGTTATTCATATACCAGAAATGATTGAAGCTACTGACTGAATGAAAGGAGCTGGCATCTCACTCTCTTTGAATCTTCTTTATCATGCTAAGAGGAGCAGGAAAAAGCAAAAAATTTCAGAATTGCACCTTGCAATGCGGAGAAATTACTGTTTGTGCATTTACAATATTCATTGATTTTTGCCATTGAAAAACGTCCAGAAATGATTGAAGCTACTGACTGAATGAAAGGAGCTGGCATCTCACTCTCTTTGAATCTTCTTTATCATGCTAAGAGGAGCAGGAAAAAGCAAAAAATTTCAGAATTGCACCTTGCAATGCGGAGAAATTACTGTTTGTGCATTTACAATATTCATTGATTTTTGCCATTGAAAAACATCATGTTATTCATATACCAGAAATGATTGAAGCTACTGACTGAATGAAAGGAGCTGGCATCTCACTCTCTTTGAATCTTCTTTTTCATGCTAAGAGGAGCAGGAAAAAGTAAAAAATTTCAGAATTGCACCTTGCAATGCGGAGAAATTACTGTTTGTGCATTTACAATATTCATTGATTTTTGCCATTGAAAAACGTCCAGAAATGATTGAAGCTACTGACTGAATGAAAGGAGCTGGCATCTCAGTCTCTTTGAATCTTCTTTATCATGCTAAGAGGAGCAGGAAAAAGCAAAAAATTTCAGAATTGCACCTTGCAATGCGGAGAAATTACTGCTTGTGCATTTACAATATTCATTGATTTTTGCCATTGAAAAACGTCCAGAAATGATTGAAGCTACTGACTGAATGAAAGGAGCTGGCATCTCACTCTCTTTGAATCTTCTTTATCATGCTAAGAGGAGCAGGAAAAAGCAAAAAATTTCAGAATTGCACCTTGCAATACGGAGAAATTACTGTTTGTGCATTTACAATATTCATTGATTTTTGCCATTGAAAAACGTCCAGAAATGATTGAAGCTACTGACTGAATGAAAGGAGCTGGCATCTCACTCTGTTTGAATCTTCTTTATCATGCTAAGAGGAGCAGGAAAAAGCAAAAAATTTCAGAATTGCACCTTGCAATGCGGAGAAATTACTGTTTGTGCATTTACAATATTCATTGATTTTTGCCATTGAAAAACGTCCAGAAATGATTGAAGCTACTGACTGAATGAAAGGAGCTGGCATCTCACTCTCTTTGAATCTTCTTTATCATGCTAAGAGGAGCAGGAAAAAGCAAAAAATTTCAGAATTGCACCTTGCAATGCGGAGAAATTACTGTTTGTGCATTTACAATATTCATTGATTTTTGCCATTGAAAAACATCCAGAAATGATTGAAGCTACTGACTGAATGAAAGGAGCTGGCATCTCACTCTCTTTGAATCTTCTTTATCATGCAAAGAGGAGCAGGAAAAAGCAAAAAATTTCAGAATTGCACCTTGCAATGCGGAGAAATTACTGTTTGTGCATTTACAATATTCATTGATTTTTGCCATTGTTAAACATCATGTTATTCATATACCAGAAATGATTGAAGCTACTGACTGAATGAAAGGAGCTGGCATCTCACTCTCTTTGAATCTTCTTTATCATGCTAAGAGGAGCAGGAAAAAGCAAAAAATTTCAGAATTGCACCTTGCAATGCGGAGAAATTACTGTTTGTGCATTTACAATATTCATTGATTTTTGCCATTGAAAAACGTCCAGAAATGTTTGAAGCTACTGACTGAATGAAAGGAGCTGGCATCTCACTCTCTTTGAATCTTCTTTATCATGCTAAGAGGAGCAGGAAAAAGCAAAAAATTTCAGAATTGCACCTTGCAATGCGGAGAAATTACTGTTTGTGCATTTACAATATTCATTGATTTTTGCCATTGAAAAACGTCCAGAAATGATTGAAGCTACTGACTGAATGAAAGGAGCTGGCATCTCACTCTCTTTGAATCTTCTTTATCATGCTAAGAGGAGCAGGAAAATGCAAAAAATTTCAGAATTGCTCCTTGCAATGCGGAGAAATTACTGTTTGTGCATTTACAATATTCATTGATTTTTGCCATTGAAAAACATCATGTTATTCATATACCAGAAATGTTTGAAGCTACTGACTGAATGAAAGGAGCTGGCATGTCACTCTCTTTGAATCTTCTTTATCATGCTAAGAGGAGCAGGAAAAAGCAAAAAATTTCAGAATTGCACCTTGCAATGCGGAGAAATTACTGTTTGTGCATTTACAATATTCATTGATTTTTGCCATTGAAAAATGTCCAGAAATGATTGAAGCTACTGACTGAATGAAAGGAGCTGGCATCTCACTCTCTTTGAAACTTCTTTATCATGCTAAGAGGAGCAGTAAAAAGCAAAAAATTTCAGAATTGCACCTTGCAATGCGGAGAAATTACTGTTTGTGCATTTACAATATTCATTGATTTTTGCCATTGAAAAACGTCCAGAAATGATTGAAGCTACTGACTGAATGAAAGGAGCTGGCATCTCACTCTCTTTGAATCTTCTTTATCATGCTAAGAGGAGCAGGAAAAAGCAAAAAATTTCAGAATTGCACCTTGCAATGCGGAGAAATTACTGTTTGTGCATTTACAATATTCATTGATTTTTGCCATTGAAAAACATCATGTTATTCATATACCAGAAATGTTTGAAGCTACTGACTGAATGAAAGGAGCTGGCATCTCACTCTCTTTGAGTCTTCTTTATCATGCTAAGAGGAGCAGGAAAAAGCAAAAAATTTCAGAATTGCACCTTGCAATGCGGAGAAATTACTGTTTGTGCATTTACAATATTCATTGATTTTTGCCATTGAAAAACGTCCAGAAATGATTGAAGCTACTGACTGAATGAAAGGAGCTGGCATCTCACTCTCTTTGAATCTTCTTTATCATGCTAAGAGGAGCAGGAAAAGGCAAAAAATTTCAGAATTGCACCTTGCAATGCGGAGAAATTACTGTTTGTGCATTTACAATATTCATTGATTTTTGCCATTGAAAAACATCATGTTATTCATATACCAGAAATGTTTGAAGCTACTGACTGAATGAAAGGAGCTGGCATCTCACTCTCTTTGAATCTTCTTTATCATGCTAAAAGGAGCAGGAAAAAGCAAAAAATTTCAGAATTGCACCTTGCAATGCGAATAAATTACTGTTTGTGCATTTACAATATTCATTGATTTTTGCCATTGAAAAACATCATGTTATTCATATACCAGAAATGATTGAAGCTACTGACTGAATGAAAGGAGCTGGCATCTCACTCTCTTTGAATCTTCTTTATCATGCTAAGAGGAGCAGGAAAAAGCAAAAAATTTCAGAATTGCACCTTGCAATGCGGAGAAATTACTGTTTGTGCATTTACAATATTCATTGATTTTTGCCATTGAAAAACATCATGTTATTCATATACCAGAAATGATTGAAGCTACTGACTGAATGAAAGGAGCTGGCATCTCACTCTCTTTGAATCTTCTTTATCATGCTAAGAGGAGCAGGAAAAAGCAAAAAATTTCAGAATTGCACCTCGCAATGCGGAGAAATTACTGTTTGTGCATTTACAATATTCATTGATTTTTGCCATTGAAAAACGTCCAGAAATGATTGAAGCTACTGACTGAATGAAAGGAGCTGGCATCTCACTCTCTTTGAATCTTCTTTATCATGCTAAGAGGAGCAGGAAAAAGCAAAAAATTTCAGAATTGCACCTTGCAATGCGGAGAAATTGCTGTTTGTGCATTTACAAAATTCATTGATTTTTGCCATTGAAAAACATCATGTTATTCATATACCAGAAATGTTTGAAGCTACTGACTGAATGAAAGGAGCTGGCATCTCACTCTCTTTGAATCTTCTTTATCATGCTAAGAGGAGCAGGAAAAAGCAAAAAATTTCAGAATTGCACCTTGCAATGCGGAGAAATTACTGTTTGTGCATTTACAATATTCATTGATTTTTGCCATTGAAAAACGTCCAGAAATGATTGAAGCTACTGACTGAATGAAAGGAGCTGGCATCTCACTCTCTTTGAATCTTCTTTATCATGCTAAGAGGAGCAGGAAAAAGCAAAAAATTTCAGAATTGCACCTTGCAATGCGGAGAAATTACTGTTTGTGCATTTACAATATACATTGATTTTTGCCATTGAAAAACGTCCAGAAATGATTGAAGCTACTGACTGAATGAAAGGAGCTGGCATCTCACTCTCTTTGAATCTTCTTTATCATGCTAAGAGGAGCAGGAAAAAGCAAAAAATTTCAGAATTGCACCTTGCAATGCGGAGAAATTACTGTTTGTGCATTTACAATATACATTGATTTTTGCCATTGAAAAACGTCCAGAAATGATTGAAGCTACTGACTGAATGAAAGGAGCTGGCATCTCACTCTCTTTGAATCTTCTTTATCATGCTAAGAGGAGCAGGAAAAAGCAAAAAATTTCAGAATTGCACCTTGCAATGCGGAGAAATTACTGTTTGTGCATTTACAATATTCATTGATTTTTGCCATTGAAAAACGTCCAGAAATGATTGAAGCTACTGACTGAATGAAAGGAGCTGGCATCTCACTCTCTTTGAATCTTCTTTATCATGCTAAGAGGAGCAGGAAAAAGCAAAAAATTTCAGAATTGCACCTTGCAATGCGGAGAAATTACTGTTTGTGCATTTACAATATTCATTGATTTTTGCCATTGAAAAACGTCCAGAAATGATTGAAGCTACTGACTGAATGAAAGGAGCTGGCATCTCACTCTCTTTGAATCTTCTTTATCATGCTAAGAGGAGCAGGAAAAAGCAAAAAATTTCAGAATTGCACCTTGCAATGCGGAGAAATTACTGTTTGTGCATTTACAATATTCATTGATTTTTGCCATTGAAAAACATCATGTTATTCATATACCAGAAATGTTTGAAGCTACTGACTGAATGAAAGGAGCTGGCATCTCACTCTCTTTGAATCTTCTTTATCATGCTAAGAGGAGCAGGAAAAAGCAAAAAATTTCAGAATTGCACCTTGCAATGCGGAGAAATTACTGTTTGTGCATTTACAATATTCATTGATTTTTGCCATTGAAAAACGTCCAGAAATGATTGAAGCTACTGACTGAATGAAAGGAGCTGGCATCTCACTCTCTTTGAATCTTCTTTATCATGCTAAGAGGAGCAGGAAAAGGCAAAAAATTTCAGAATTGCACCTTGCAATGCGGAGAAATTACTGTTTGTGCATTTACAATATTCATTGATTTTTGCCATTGAAAAACATCATGTTATTCATATACCAGAAATGTTTGAAGCTACTGACTGAATGAAAGGAGCTGGCATCTCACTCTCTTTGAATCTTCTTTATCATGCTAAAAGGAGCAGGAAAAAGCAAAAAATTTCAGAATTGCACCTTGCAATGCGAATAAATTACTGTTTGTGCATTTACAATATTCATTGATTTTTGCCATTGAAAAACATCATGTTATTCATATACCAGAAATGATTGAAGCTACTGACTGAATGAAAGGAGCTGGCATCTCACTCTCTTTGAATCTTCTTTATCATGCTAAGAGGAGCAGGAAAAAGCAAAAAATTTCAGAATTGCACCTTGCAATGCGGAGAAATTACTGTTTGTGCATTTACAATATTCATTGATTTTTGCCATTGAAAAACATCATGTTATTCATATACCAGAAATGATTGAAGCTACTGACTGAATGAAAGGAGCTGGCATCTCACTCTCTTTGAATCTTCTTTATCATGCTAAGAGGAGCAGGAAAAAGCAAAAAATTTCAGAATTGCACCTCGCAATGCGGAGAAATTACTGTTTGTGCATTTACAATATTCATTGATTTTTGCCATTGAAAAACGTCCAGAAATGATTGAAGCTACTGACTGAATGAAAGGAGCTGGCATCTCACTCTCCTTGAATCTTCTTTATCATGCTAAGAGGAGCAGGAAAAAGCAAAAAATTTCAGAATTGCACCTTGCAATGCGGAGAAATTGCTGTTTGTGCATTTACAAAATTCATTGATTTTTGCCATTGAAAAACATCATGTTATTCATATACCAGAAATGTTTGAAGCTACTGACTGAATGAAAGGAGCTGGCATCTCACTCTCTTTGAATCTTCTTTATCATGCTAAGAGGAGCAGGAAAAAGCAAAAAATTTCAGAATTGCACCTTGCAATGCGGAGAAATTACTGTTTGTGCATTTACAATATTCATTGATTTTTGCCATTGAAAAACGTCCAGAAATGATTGAAGCTACTGACTGAATGAAAGGAGCTGGCATCTCACTCTCTTTGAATCTTCTTTATCATGCTAAGAGGAGCAGGAAAAAGCAAAAAATTTCAGAATTGCACCTTGCAATGCGGAGAAATTACTGTTTGTGCATTTACAATATACATTGATTTTTGCCATTGAAAAACGTCCAGAAATGATTGAAGCTACTGACTGAATGAAAGGAGCTGGCATCTCACTCTCTTTGAATCTTCTTTATCATGCTAAGAGGAGCAGGAAAAAGCAAAAAATTTCAGAATTGCACCTTGCAATGCGGAGAAATTACTGTTTGTGCATTTACAATATACATTGATTTTTGCCATTGAAAAACGTCCAGAAATGATTGAAGCTACTGACTGAATGAAAGGAGCTGGCATCTCACTCTCTTTGAATCTTCTTTATCATGCTAAGAGGAGCAGGAAAAAGCAAAAAATTTCAGAATTGCACCTTGCAATGCGGAGAAATTACTGTTTGTGCATTTACAATATTCATTGATTTTTGCCATTGAAAAACGTCCAGAAATGATTGAAGCTACTGACTGAATGAAAGGAGCTGGCATCTCACTCTCTTTGAATCTTCTTTATCATGCTAAGAGGAGCAGGAAAAAGCAAAAAATTTCAGAATTGCACCTTGCAATGCGGAGAAATTACTGTTTGTGCATTTACAATATTCATTGATTTTTGCCATTGAAAAACGTCCAGAAATGATTGAACCTACCGACTGAATGAAAGGAGCTGGCATCTCACTCTCTTTGAATCTTCTTTATCATGCTAAGAGGAGCAGGAAAAAGCAAAAAATTTCAGAATTGCACCTTGCAATGCGGAGAAATTACTGTTTGTGCATTTACAATATTCATTGATTTTTGCCATTGAAAAACGTCCAGAAATGATTGAAGCTACTGACTGAATGAAAGGAGCTGGCATCTCACTCTCTTTGAATCTTCTTTATCATGCTAAGAGGAGCAGGAAAAAGCAAAAAATTTCAGAATTGCACCTTGCAATGCGGAGAAATTACTGTTTGTGCATTTACAATATTCATTGATTTTTGCCATTGAAAAACGTCCAGAAATGATTGAAGCTACTGACTGAATGAAAGGAGCTGGCATCTCACTCTCTTTGAATCTTCTTTATCATGCTAAGAGGAGCAGGAAAAAGCAAAAAAATTCAGAATTGCACCTTGCAATGCGGAGAAATTACTGTTTGTGCATTTACAATATTCATTGATTTTTGCCATTGAAAAACATCATGTTATTCATATACCAGAAATGATTGAAGCTACTGACTGAATGAAAGGAGCTGGCATCTCACTCTCTTTGAATCTTCTTTATCATGCTAAGAGGAGCAGGAAAAAGCAAAAAATTTCAGAATTGCACCTTGCAATGCGGAGAAATTACTGTTTGTGCATTTACAATATTCATTGATTTTTGCCATTGAAAAACATCATGTTATTCATATACCAGAAATGTTTGAAGCTACTGACTGAATGAAAGGAGCTGGAATCTCACTCTCTTTGAATCTTCTTTATCATGCTAAGAGGAGCAGGAAAAAGCAAAAAATTTCAGAATTGCACCTTGCAATGCGGAGAAATTACTGTTTGTGCATTTACAATATTCATTGATTTTTGCCATTGAAAAACGTCCAGAAATGATTGAAGCTACTGACTGAATGAAAGGAGCTGGCATCTCACTCTCTTTGAATCTTCTTTATCATGCTAAGAATAGCAAGAAAAGGCAAAAAATTTCAGAATTGCACCTTGCAATGCGGAGAAATTACTGTTTGTGCATTTACAATATTCATTGATTTTTGCCATTGAAAAACATCATGTTATTCATATACCAGAAATGTTTGAAGCTACTGACTGAATGAAAGGAGCTGGCATCTCACTCTCTTTGAATCTTCTTTATCATGCTAAGAGGAGCAGGAAAAACCAAAAAATTTCAGAATTGCACCTTGCAATGCGAATAAATTACTGTTTGTGCATTTACAATATTCATTGATTTTTGCCATTGAAAAACATCATGTTATTCATATACCAGAAATGATTGAAGCTACTGACTGAATGAAAGGAGCTGGCATCTCACTCTCTTTGAATCTTCTTTATCATGCTAAGAGGAGCAGGAAAAAGCAAAACATTTCAGAATTGCACCTTGCAATGCGGAGAAATTACTGTTTGTGCATTTACAATATTCATTGATTTTTGCCATTGAAAAACATCATGTTATTCACATACCAGAAATGATTGAAGCTACTGACTGAATGAAAGGAGCTGGCATCTCACTCTCTTTGAATCTTCTTTATCATGCTAAGAGGAGCAGGAAAAAGCAAAAAATTTCAGAATTGCACCTCGCAATGCGGAGAAATTACTGTTTGTGCATTTACAATATTCATTGATTTTTGCCATTGAAAAACGTCCAGAAATGATTGAAGCTACTGACTGAATGAAAGGAGCTGGCATCTCACTCTCTTTGAATCTTCTTTATCATGCTAAGAAGAGCAGGAAAAAGCAAAAAATTTCAGAATTGCACCTTGCAATGCGGAGAAATTGCTGTTTGTGCATTTACAGAATTCATTGATTTTTTCCTTTGAAAAACATCATGTTATTCATATACCAGAAATGTTTGAAGCTACTGACTGAATGAAAGGAGCTGGCATCTCACTCTCTTTGAATCTTCTTTATCATGCTAAGAGGAGCAGGAAAAAGCAAAAAATTTCAGAATTGCACCTTGCAATGCGGAGAAATTACTGTTTGTGCATTTACAATATTCATTGATTTTTGCCATTGAAAAACGTCCAGAAATGATTGAAGCTACTGACTGAATGAAAGGAGCTGGCATCTCACTCTCTTTGAATCTTCTTTATCATGCTAAGAGGAGCAGGAAAAAGCAAAAAATTTCAGAATTGCACCTTGCAATGCGGAGAAATTACTGTTTGTGCATTTACAATATACATTGATTTTTGCCATTGAAAAACGTCCAGAAATGATTGAAGCTACTGACTGAATGAAAGGAGCTGGCATCTCACTCTCTTTGAATCTTCTTTATCATGCTAAGAGGAGCAGGAAAAAGCAAAAAATTTCAGAATTGCACCTTGCAATGCGGAGAAATTACTGTTTGTGCATTTACAATATTCATTGATTTTTGCCGTTGAAAAAAGTCCAGAAATGATTGAAGCTACTGACTGAATGAAAGGAGCTGGCATCTCACTCTCTTTGAATCTTCTTTATCATGCTAAGAGGAGCAGGAAAAAGCAAAAAATTTCAGAATTGCACCTTGCAATGCGGAGAAATTACTGTTTGTGCATTTACAATATTCATTGATTTTTGCCATTGAAAAACATCATGTTATTCATATACCAGAAATGATTGAAGCTACTGACTGAATGAAAGGAGCTGGCATCTCACTCTCTTTGAATCTTCTTTATCATGCTAAGAGGAGCAGGAAAAAGCAAGAAATTTCAGAATTGCACCTTGCAATGCGGAGAAATTACTGTTTGTGCATTTACAATATTCATTGATTTTTGCCATTGAAAAACATCATGTTATTCATATACCAGAAATGTTTGAAGCTACTGACTGAATGAAAGGAGCTGGCATCTCACTCTCTTTGAATCTTCTTTATCATGCTAAGAGGAGCAGGAAAAAGCAAAAAATTTCAGAATTGCACCTTGCAATGTGGAGAAATTACTGTTTGTGCATTTACAATATTCATTGATTTTTACCATTGAAAAACGTCCAGAAATGATTGAAGCTACTGACTGAATGAAAGTAGCTGCCATCTCACTCTCTTTGAATCTTTTTTATCATGCTAAGAGGAGCAGGAAAAAGCAAAAAATTTCAGACTTGCACCTTGCAATGCGGAGAAATTACTGTTTGTGCATTTACAATATTCATTGATTTTTGCCATTGAAAAACATCATGTTATTCATATACCAGAAATGTTTGAAGCTACTGACTGAATGAAAGGAGCTGGCATCTCACTCTCTTTGAATCTTCTTTATCATGCTAAGAGGAGCAGGAAAAAGCAAAAAATTTCAGAATTGCACCTTGCAATGCGGAGAAATTACTTTTTGTGCATTTACAATATTCATTGATTTTTGCCATTGAAAAACGTCCAGAAATGATTGAAGCTACTGACTGAATGAAAGGAGCTGGCATCTCACTCTCTTTGAATCTTCTTTATCATGCTAAGAGGAGCAGGAAAAAGCAAAAAATTTCAGAATTGCACCTTGCAATGCGGAGAAATTACTGTTTGTGCATTTACAATATTCATTGATTTTTGCCATTGAAAAACGTCCAGAAATGATTGAAGCTACTGACTGAATGAAAGGAGCTGGCATCTAACTCTCTTTGAATCTTCTTTATCATGCTAAGAGGAGCAGGAAAAAGCAAAAAATTTCAGAATTGCACCTTGCAATGCGGAGAAATTACTGTTTGTGCATTTACAATATACATTGATTTTTGCCATTGAAAAACGTCCAGAAATGATTGAAGCTACTGACTGAATGAAAGGAGCTGGCATCTCACTCTCTTTGAATCTTCTTTATCATGCTAAGAGGAGCAGGAAAAAGCAAAAAATTTCAGAATTGCACCTTGCAATGCGGAGAAATTACTGTTTGTGCATTTACAATATACATTGATTTTTGCCATTGAAAAACGTCCAGAAATGATTGAAGCTACTGACTGAATGAAAGGAGCTGGCATCTCACTCTCTTTGAATCTTCTTTATCATGCTAAGAGGAGCAGGAAAAAGCAAAAAATTTCAGAATTGCACCTTGCAATGCGGAGAAATTACTGTTTGTGCATTTACAATATTCATTGATTTTTGCCATTGAAAAACGTCCAGAAATGATTGAAGCTACTGACTGAATGAAAGGAGCTGGCATCTCACTCTCTTTGAATCTTCTTTATCATGCTAAGAGGAGCAGGAAAAAGCAAAAAATTTCAGAATTGCACCTTGCAATGCGGAGAAATTACTGTTTGTGCATTTACAATATTCATTGATTTTTGCCATTGAAAAACGTCCAGAAATGATTGAAGCTACTGACTGAATGAAAGGAGCTGGCATCTCACTCTCTTTGAATCTTCTTTATCATGCTAAGAGGAGCAGGAAAAAGCAAAAAATTTCAGAATTGCACCTTGCAATGCGGAGAAATTACTGTTTGTGCATTTACAATATTCATTGATTTTTGCCATTGAAAAACATCATGTTATTCATATACCAGAAATGTTTGAAGCTACTGACTGAATGAAAGGAGCTGGCATCTCACTCTCTTTGAATCTTCTTTATCATGCTAAGAGGAGCAGGAAAAAGCAAAAAATTTCAGAATTGCACCTTGCAATGCGGAGAAATTACTGTTTGTGCATTTACAATATTCATTGATTTTTGCCATTGAAAAACGTCCAGAAATGATTGAAGCTACTGACTGAATGAAAGGAGCTGGCATCTCACTCTCTTTGAATCTTCTTTATCATGCTAAGAGGAGCAGGAAAAGGCAAAAAATTTCAGAATTGCACCTTGCAATGCGGAGAAATTACTGTTTGTGCATTTACAATATTCATTGATTTTTGCCATTGAAAAACATCATGTTATTCATATACCAGAAATGTTTGAAGCTACTGACTGAATGAAAGGAGCTGGCATCTCACTCTCTTTGAATCTTCTTTATCATGCTAAAAGGAGCAGGAAAAAGCAAAAAATTTCAGAATTGCACCTTGCAATGCGAATAAATTACTGTTTGTGCATTTACAATATTCATTGATTTTTGCCATTGAAAAACATCATGTTATTCATATACCAGAAATGATTGAAGCTACTGACTGAATGAAAGGAGCTGGCATCTCACTCTCTTTGAATCTTCTTTATCATGCTAAGAGGAGCAGGAAAAAGCAAAAAATTTCAGAATTGCACCTTGCAATGCGGAGAAATTACTGTTTGTGCATTTACAATATTCATTGATTTTTGCCATTGAAAAACATCATGTTATTCATATACCAGAAATGATTGAAGCTACTGACTGAATGAAAGGAGCTGGCATCTCACTCTCTTTGAATCTTCTTTATCATGCTAAGAGGAGCAGGAAAAAGCAAAAAATTTCAGAATTGCACCTCGCAATGCGGAGAAATTACTGTTTGTGCATTTACAATATTCATTGATTTTTGCCATTGAAAAACGTCCAGAAATGATTGAAGCTACTGACTGAATGAAAGGAGCTGGCATCTCACTCTCTTTGAATCTTCTTTATCATGCTAAGAGGAGCAGGAAAAAGCAAAAAATTTCAGAATTGCACCTTGCAATGCGGAGAAATTGCTGTTTGTGCATTTACAAAATTCATTGATTTTTGCCATTGAAAAACATCATGTTATTCATATACCAGAAATGTTTGAAGCTACTGACTGAATGAAAGGAGCTGGCATCTCACTCTCTTTGAATCTTCTTTATCATGCTAAGAGGAGCAGGAAAAAGCAAAAAATTTCAGAATTGCACCTTGCAATGCGGAGAAATTACTGTTTGTGCATTTACAATATTCATTGATTTTTGCCATTGAAAAACGTCCAGAAATGATTGAAGCTACTGACTGAATGAAAGGAGCTGGCATCTCACTCTCTTTGAATCTTCTTTATCATGCTAAGAGGAGCAGGAAAAAGCAAAAAATTTCAGAATTGCACCTTGCAATGCGGAGAAATTACTGTTTGTGCATTTACAATATACATTGATTTTTGCCATTGAAAAACGTCCAGAAATGATTGAAGCTACTGACTGAATGAAAGGAGCTGGCATCTCACTCTCTTTGAATCTTCTTTATCATGCTAAGAGGAGCAGGAAAAAGCAAAAAATTTCAGAATTGCACCTTGCAATGCGGAGAAATTACTGTTTGTGCATTTACAATATACATTGATTTTTGCCATTGAAAAACGTCCAGAAATGATTGAAGCTACTGACTGAATGAAAGGAGCTGGCATCTCACTCTCTTTGAATCTTCTTTATCATGCTAAGAGGAGCAGGAAAAAGCAAAAAATTTCAGAATTGCACCTTGCAATGCGGAGAAATTACTGTTTGTGCATTTACAATATTCATTGATTTTTGCCATTGAAAAACGTCCAGAAATGATTGAAGCTACTGACTGAATGAAAGGAGCTGGCATCTCACTCTCTTTGAATCTTCTTTATCATGCTAAGAGGAGCAGGAAAAAGCAAAAAATTTCAGAATTGCACCTTGCAATGCGGAGAAATTACTGTTTGTGCATTTACAATATTCATTGATTTTTGCCATTGAAAAACGTCCAGAAATGATTGAACCTACCGACTGAATGAAAGGAGCTGGCATCTCACTCTCTTTGAATCTTCTTTATCATGCTAAGAGGAGCAGGAAAAAGCAAAAAATTTCAGAATTGCACCTTGCAATGCGGAGAAATTACTGTTTGTGCATTTACAATATTCATTGATTTTTGCCATTGAAAAACGTCCAGAAATGATTGAAGCTACTGACTGAATGAAAGGAGCTGGCATCTCACTCTCTTTGAATCTTCTTTATCATGCTAAGAGGAGCAGGAAAAAGCAAAAAATTTCAGAATTGCACCTTGCAATGCGGAGAAATTACTGTTTGTGCATTTACAATATTCATTGATTTTTGCCATTGAAAAACGTCCAGAAATGATTGAAGCTACTGACTGAATGAAAGGAGCTGGCATCTCACTCTCTTTGAATCTTCTTTATCATGCTAAGAGGAGCAGGAAAAAGCAAAAAAATTCAGAATTGCACCTTGCAATGCGGAGAAATTACTGTTTGTGCATTTACAATATTCATTGATTTTTGCCATTGAAAAACATCATGTTATTCATATACCAGAAATGATTGAAGCTACTGACTGAATGAAAGGAGCTGGCATCTCACTCTCTTTGAATCTTCTTTATCATGCTAAGAGGAGCAGGAAAAAGCAAAAAATTTCAGAATTGCACCTTGCAATGCGGAGAAATTACTGTTTGTGCATTTACAATATTCATTGATTTTTGCCATTGAAAAACATCATGTTATTCATATACCAGAAATGTTTGAAGCTACTGACTGAATGAAAGGAGCTGGAATCTCACTCTCTTTGAATCTTCTTTATCATGCTAAGAGGAGCAGGAAAAAGCAAAAAATTTCAGAATTGCACCTTGCAATGCGGAGAAATTACTGTTTGTGCATTTACAATATTCATTGATTTTTGCCATTGAAAAACGTCCAGAAATGATTGAAGCTACTGACTGAATGAAAGGAGCTGGCATCTCACTCTCTTTGAATCTTCTTTATCATGCTAAGAATAGCAAGAAAAGGCAAAAAATTTCAGAATTGCACCTTGCAATGCGGAGAAATTACTGTTTGTGCATTTACAATATTCATTGATTTTTGCCATTGAAAAACATCATGTTATTCATATACCAGAAATGTTTGAAGCTACTGACTGAATGAAAGGAGCTGGCATCTCACTCTCTTTGAATCTTCTTTATCATGCTAAGAGGAGCAGGAAAAACCAAAAAATTTCAGAATTGCACCTTGCAATGCGAATAAATTACTGTTTGTGCATTTACAATATTCATTGATTTTTGCCATTGAAAAACATCATGTTATTCATATACCAGAAATGATTGAAGCTACTGACTGAATGAAAGGAGCTGGCATCTCACTCTCTTTGAATCTTCTTTATCATGCTAAGAGGAGCAGGAAAAAGCAAAACATTTCAGAATTGCACCTTGCAATGCGGAGAAATTACTGTTTGTGCATTTACAATATTCATTGATTTTTGCCATTGAAAAACATCATGTTATTCACATACCAGAAATGATTGAAGCTACTGACTGAATGAAAGGAGCTGGCATCTCACTCTCTTTGAATCTTCTTTATCATGCTAAGAGGAGCAGGAAAAAGCAAAAAATTTCAGAATTGCACCTCGCAATGCGGAGAAATTACTGTTTGTGCATTTACAATATTCATTGATTTTTGCCATTGAAAAACGTCCAGAAATGATTGAAGCTACTGACTGAATGAAAGGAGCTGGCATCTCACTCTCTTTGAATCTTCTTTATCATGCTAAGAAGAGCAGGAAAAAGCAAAAAATTTCAGAATTGCACCTTGCAATGCGGAGAAATTGCTGTTTGTGCATTTACAAAATTCATTGATTTTTGCCATTGAAAAACATCATGTTATTCATATACCAGAAATGTTTGAAGCTACTGACTGAATGAAAGGAGCTGGCATCTCACTCTCTTTGAATCTTCTTTATCATGCTAAGAGGAGCAGGAAAAAACAAAAAATTTCAGAATTGCACCTTGCAATGCGGAGAAATTACTGTTTGTGCATTTACAATATTCATTGATTTTTGCCATTGAAAAACGTCCAGAAATGATTGAAGCTACTGACTGAATGAAAGGAGCTGGCATCTCACTCTCTTTGAATCTTCTTTATCATGCTAAGAGGAGCAGGAAAAAGCAAAAAATTTCAGAATTGCACCTTGCAATGCGGAGAAATTACTGTTTGTGCATTTACAATATACATTGATTTTTGCCATTGAAAAACGTCCAGAAATGATTGAAGCTACTGACTGAATGAAAGGAGCTGGCATCTCACTCTCTTTGAATCTTCTTTATCATGCTAAGAGGAGCAGGAAAAAGCAAAAAATTTCAGAATTGCACCTTGCAATGCGGAGAAATTACTGTTTGTGCATTTACAATATTCATTGATTTTTGCCGTTGAAAAAAGTCCAGAAATGATTGAAGCTACTGACTGAATGAAAGGAGCTGGCATCTCACTCTCTTTGAATCTTCTTTATCATGCTAAGAGGAGCAGGAAAAAGCAAAAAATTTCAGAATTGCACCTTGCAATGCGGAGAAATTACTGTTTGTGCATTTACAATATTCATTGATTTTTGCCATTGAAAAACATCATGTTATTCATATACCAGAAATGATTGAAGCTACTGACTGAATGAAAGGAGCTGGCATCTCACTCTCTTTGAATCTTCTTTATCATGCTAAGAGGAGCAGGAAAAAGCAAGAAATTTCAGAATTGCACCTTGCAATGCGGAGAAATTACTGTTTGTGCATTTACAATATTCATTGATTTTTGCCATTGAAAAACATCATGTTATTCATATACCAGAAATGTTTGAAGCTACTGACTGAATGAATGGAGCTGGCATCTCACTCTCTTTGAATCTTCTTTATCATGCTAAGAGGAGCAGGAAAAAGCAAAAAATTTCAGAATTGCACCTTGCAATGTGGAGAAATTACTGTTTGTGCATTTACAATATTCATTGATTTTTACCATTGAAAAACGTCCAGAAATGATTGAAGCTACTGACTGAATGAAAGTAGCTGCCATCTCACTCTCTTTGAATCTTTTTTATCATGCTAAGAGGAGCAGGAAAAAGCAAAAAATTTCAGACTTGCACCTTGCAATGCGGAGAAATTACTGTTTGTGCATTTACAATATTCATTGATTTTTGCCATTGAAAAACATCATGTTATTCATATACCAGAAATGTTTGAAGCTACTGACTGAATGAAAGGAGCTGGCATCTCACTCTCTTTGAATCTTCTTTATCATGCTAAGAGGAGCAGGAAAAAGCAAAAAATTTCAGAATTGCACCTTGCAATGCGGAGAAATTACTTTTTGTGCATTTACAATATTCATTGATTTTTGCCATTGAAAAACGTCCAGAAATGATTGAAGCTACTGACTGAATGAAAGGAGCTGGCATCTCACTCTCTTTGAATCTTCTTTATCATGCTAAGAGGAGCAGGAAAAAGCAAAAAATTTCAGAATTGCACCTTGCAATGCGGAGAAATTACTGTTTGTGCATTTACAATATTCATTGATTTTTGCCATTGAAAAACGTCCAGAAATGATTGAAGCTACTGACTGAATGAAAGGAGCTGGCATCTCACTCTCTTTGAATCTTCTTTATCATGCTAAGAGGAGCAGGAAAAAGCAAAAAATTTCAGAATTGCACCTTGCAATGCGGAGAAATTACTGTTTGTGCATTTACAATATTCATTGATTTTTGCCATTGAAAAACATGTAATTCATATACCAGAAATGTTTGAAGCTACTGACTGAATGAAAGGAGCTGGCACCTCACTCTCTTTGAATCTTCTTTATCATGCTAAGAGGAGCGGGAAAAAGCAAAAAATTTCAGAATTGCACCTTGCAATGCGGAGAAAATAATGTTTGTGCATTTACAATATTCATTGATTTTTGCCATTGAAAAATGTCCAGAAATGATTGAAGGTACTGACTGAATGAAAGGAGCTGGCATCTCACTCTCTTTGAATCTTCTTTATCATGCTAAGAGGAGCAGGAAAAAGCAAAAAATTTCAGAATTGCACCTTGCAATGCGGAGAAATTACTGTTTGTGCATTTACAATATTCATTGATTTTTGCCATTGAAAAACGTCCAGAAATGATTGAAGCTACTGACTGAATGAAAGGAGCTGGCATCTCACTCTCTTTGAATCTTCTTTATCATGCTAAGAGGAGCAGGAAAAAGCAAAAAATTTCAGAATTGCACCTTGCAATGCGGAGAAATTACAGTTTGTGCATTTACAATATTCATTGATTTTTGCCATTGAGAAACGTCCAGAAATGATTGAAGCTACTGACTGAATGAAAGGAGCTGGCATCTCACTCTCTTTGAATCTTCTTTATCATGCTAAGAGGAACAGGAAAAAGCAAAAAATTTCAGAATTGCACCTTGCAATGCGGAGAAATTACTGTTTGTGCATTTACAATATTCATTGATTTTTGCCATTGAAAAACATCATGTTATTTATATACCAGAAATGTTTGAAGCTACTGACTGAATGAAAGGAGCTGGCATCTCACTCTCTTTGAATCTTCTTTATCATGCTAAGAGGAGCAGGAAAAAGCAAAAAATTTCAGAATTGCACCTTGCAATGTGGAGAAATTACTGTTTGTGCATTTACAATATTCATTGATTTTTACCATTGAAAAACGTCCAGAAATGATTGAAGCTACTGACTGAATGAAAGTAGCTGGCATCTCACTCTCTTTGAATTTTCTTTATCATGCTAAGAGGAGCAGGAAAAAGCAAAAAATTTCAGACTTGCACCTTGCAATGCGGAGAAATTACTGTTTGTGCATTTACAATATTCATTGATTTTTGCCATTGAAAAACATCATGTTATTCATATACCAGAAATGTTTGAAGCTACTGACTGAGTGAAAGGAGCTGGCATCTCACTCTCTTTGAATCTTCTTTATCATGCTAAGAGGAGCAGGAAAAAGCAAAAAATTTCAGAATTGCACCTTGCAATGCGGAGAAATTACTGTTTGTGCATTTACAATATTCATTGATTTTTGCCATTGAAAAACATCATGTTATTCATATACAAGAAATGTTTGAAGCTACTGACTGAATGAAAGGAGCTGGCATCTCAATCTCTTTGAATCTTCTTTATCATGCTAAGAGGAGCAGGAAAAAGCAAAAAATTTCAGAATTGCACCTTGCAATGTGGAGAAATTACTGTTTGTGCATTTACAATATTCATTGATTTTTACCATTGAAAAACGTCCAGAAATGATTGAAGCTACTGACTGAATGAAAGTAGCTGGCATCTCACTCTCTTTGAATCTTCTTTATCATGCTAAGAGGAGCAGGAAAAAGCAAAAAATTTCAGACTTGCACCTTGCAATGCGGAGAAATTACTATTTGTGCATTTACAATATTCATTGATTTTTGCCATTGAAAAACATCATGTTATTCATATACCAGAAATGTTTGAAGCTACTGACTGAATGAAAGGAGCTGGCATCTCACTCTCTTTGAATCTTCTTTATCATGCTAAGAGGAGCAGGAAAAAGCAAAAAATTTCAGAATTGCACCTTGCAATGCGGAGAAATTACTGTTTGTGCATTTACAATATTCATTGATTTTTGCCATTGAAAAACATCATGTTATTCGTATACCAGAAATGTTTGAAGCTACTGACTGAATGAAAGGAGCTGACATCTCACTCTCTTTGAATCTTCTTTATCATGCTAAGAGGAGCAGGAAAAAGCAAAAAATTTCAGAATTGCACCTTGCAATGCGGAGAAATTACTGTTTGTGCATTTACAATATTCATTGATTTTTGCCATTGAAAAATGTCCAGAAATGATGGAAGCTACTGACTGAATGAAAGGAGCTGGCATCTCACTCTCTTTGAATCATGCTAAGAGGAGCAGGAAAAAGCAAAAAATTTCAGAATTGCACCTTGCAATGCGGAGAAATTACTGTTTGTGCATTTACAATATTCATTGATTTTTGCCATTGAAAAACATCATGTTATTCATATACCAGAAATGTTTGAAGCTACTGACTGAATGAAAGGAGCTGGCATCTCACTCTCTTTGAATCTTCTTTATCATGCTAAGAGGAGCAGGAAAAAGCAAAAAATTTTAGAATTGCACCTTGCAATGTGGAGAAATTACTGTTTGTGCATTTACAATATTCATTGATTTTTACCATTGAAAAACGTCCAGAAATGATTGAAGCTACTGACTGAATGAAAGTAGCTGGCATCTCACTCTCTTTGAATCTTCTTTATCATGCTAAGAGGAGCAGGAAAAAGCAAAAAATTTCAGACTTGCACCTTGCAATGCGGAGAAATTACTGTTTGTGCATTTACAATATTCATTGATTTTTGCCATTGAAAAACATCATGTTATTCATATACCAGAAATGTTTGAAGCTACTGACTGAATGAAAGGAGCTGGCATCTCACTCTCTTTGAATCTTCTTTATCATGCTAAGAGGAGCAGGAAAAAGCAAAAAATTTCAGAATTGCACCTTGCAATGCGGAGAAATTACTGTTTGTGCATTTACAATATTCATTGATTTTTGCCATTGAAAAACGTCCAGAAATGATTGAAGCTACTGACTGAATGAAAGGAGCTGGCATCTCACTCTCTTTGAATCTTCTTTATCATGCTAAGAGGAGCAGGAAAAAGCAAAAAATTTCAGAATTGCACCTTGCAATGCGGAGAAATTACTGTTTGTGCATTTACAATATTCATTGATTTTTGCCATTGAAAAACGTCCAGAAATGATTGAAGCTACTGACTGAATGAAAGGAGCTGGCATCTCACTCTCTTTGTATCTTCTTTATCATGCTAAGAGGAGCAGGAAAAAGCAAAAAATTTCAGAATTGCACCTTGCAATGCGGAGAAATTACTGTTTGTGCATTTACAATATTCATTGATTTTTGCCATTGAAAACCATGTTATTCATATACCAGAAATGTTTGAAGCTACTGACTGAATGAAAGGAGCTGGCACCTCACTCTCTTTGAATCTTCTTTATCATGCTAAGAGGAGCGGGAAAAAGCAAAAAATTTCAGAATTGCACCTTGCAATGCGGAAAAATTACTGTTTGTGCATTTACAATATTCATTGATTTTTGCCATTGAAAAACGTCCAGAAATGATTGAAGGTACTGACTGAATGAAAGGAGCTGGCATCTCACTCTCTTTGAATCTTCTTTATCATGCTAAGAGGAGCAGGAAAAAGCAAAAAATTTCAGAATTGCACCTTGCAATGCGGAGAAATTACTGTTTGTGCATTTACAATATTCATTGATTTTTGCCATTGAAAAACGTCCAGAAATGATTGAAGCTACTGACTGAATGAAAGGAGCTGGCATCTCACTCTCTTTGAATCTTCTTTATCATGCTAAGAGGAGCAGGAAAAAGCAAAAAATTTCAGAATTGCACCTTGCAATGCGGAGAAATTACAGTTTGTGCATTTACAATATTCATTGATTTTTGCCATTGAAAAACATCCAGAAATGATTGAAGCTACTGACTGAATGAAAGGAGCTGGCATCTCACTCTCTTTGAATCTTCTTTATCATGCTAAGAGGAGCAGGAAAAAGCAAAAAATTTCAGAATTGCACCTTGCAATGCGGAGAAATTACTGTTTGTGCATTTACAATATTCATTGATTTTTGCCATTGAAAAACATCATGTTATTCATATACCAGAAATGTTTGAAGCTACTGACTGAATGAAAGGAGCTGGCATCTCACTCTCTTTGAATCTTCTTTATCATGCTAAGAGGAGCAGGAAAAAGCAAAAAATTTCAGAATTGCACCTTGCAATGTGGAGAAATTACTGTTTGTGCATTTACAATATTCATTGATTTTTACCATTGAAAAACGTCCAGAAATGATTGAAGCTACTGACTGAATGAAAGTAGCTGGCATCTCACTCTCTTTGAATCTTCTTTATCATGCTAAGAGGAGCAGGAAAAAGCAAAAAATTTCAGACTTGCACCTTGCAATGCGGAGAAATTACTGTTTGTGCATTTACAATATACATTGATTTTTGCCATTGAAAAACATCATGTTATTCATATACCAGAAATGTTTGAAGCTACTGACTGAATGAAAGGAGCTGGCATCTCACTCTCTTTGAATCTTCTTTATCATGCTAAGAGGAGCAGGAAAAAGCAAAAAATTTCAGAATTGCACCTTGCAATGCGGAGAAATTACTGTTTGTGCATTTACAATATTCATTGATTTTTGCCATTGAAAAACATCATGTTATTCATATACCAGAAATGTTTGAAGCTACTGACTGAATGAAAGGAGCTGGCATCTCAATCTCTTTGAATCTTCTTTATCATGCTAAGAGGAGCAGGATAAAGCAAAAAATTTCAGAATTGCACCTTGCAATGTGGAGAAATTACTGTTTGTGCATTTACAATATTCATTGATTTTTACCATTGAAAAGCGTCCAGAAATGATTGAAGCTACTGACTGAATGAAAGTAGCTGGCATCTCACTCTCTTTGAATCTTCTTTATCATGCTAAGAGGAGCAGGAAAAAGCAAAAAATTTCAGACTTGCACCTTGCAATGCGGAGAAATTACTGTTTGTGCATTTACAATATTCATTGATTTTTGCCATTGAAAAACATCATGTTATTCATATACCAGAAATGTTTGAAGCTACTGACTGAATGAAAGGAGCTGGCATCTCACTCTCTTTGAATCTTCTTTATCATGCTAAGAGGAGCAGGAAAAAGCAAAAAATTTCAGACTTGCACCTTGCAATGCGGAGAAATTACTGTTTGTGCATTTACAATATTCATTGATTTTTGCCATTGAAAAACATCATGTTATTCATATACCAGAAATGTTTGAAGCTACTGACTGAATGAAAGGAACTGGCATCTCACTCTCTTTGAATCTTCTTTATCATGCTAAGAGGAGCAGGAAAAAGCAAAAAATTTCAGAATTGCACCTTGCAATGCGGAGAAATTACTGTTTGTGCATTTACAATATTCATTGATTTTTGCCATTGAAAAACGTCCAGAAATGATTGAAGGTACTGACTGAATGAAAGGAGCTGGCATCTCACTCTCTTTGAATCTTCTTTATCATTCTAAGAGGAGCAGGAAAAAGCAAAAAATTTCAGAATTGCACCTTGCAATGCGGAGAAATTACTGTTTGTGCATTTACAATATTCATTGATTTTTGCCATTGAAAAACGTCCAGAAATGATTGAAGCTACTGACTCAATGAATGGAGCTGGCATCTCACTCTCTTTGAATCTTCTTTATCATGCTAAGAGGAGCAGGAAAAAGCAAAAAATTTCAGAATTGCACCTTGCAATGCGGAGAAATTACAGTTTGTGCATTTACAATATTCATTGATTTTTGCCATTGAAAAACGTCCAGAAATGATTGAAGCTACTGACTGAATGAAAGGAGCTGGCATCTCACTCTCTTTGAATCTTCTTTATCATGCTAAGAGGAGCAGGAAAAAGCAAAAAATTTCAGAATTGCACCTTGCAATGCGGAGAAATTACTGTTTGTGCATTTACAATATTCGTTGATTTTTGCCATTGAAAAACGTCCAGAAATGATTGAAGCTACTGACTGAATGAAATTAGCTGGCATCTCACTCTCTTTGAATCTTCTTTATCATGCTAAGAGGAGCAGGAAAAAGCAAAAAATTTCAGAATTGCACCTTGCAATGCGG
The DNA here is from genome assembly GCF_046119375.1 of Phyllobates terribilis. Classification (NCBI taxonomy): domain Eukaryota; kingdom Metazoa; phylum Chordata; class Amphibia; order Anura; family Dendrobatidae; genus Phyllobates; species Phyllobates terribilis. Next base: position 361,497 of record NW_027363601.1, on the reverse strand, counting down.
AGAAATTACAGTTTGTGCATTTACAATATTCATTGATTTTTGCCATTGAAAAACGTCCAGAAATGATTGAAGCTACTGACTGAATGAAAGGAGCTGGCATCTCACTCTCTTTGAATCTTCTTTATCATGCTAAGAGGAGCAGGAAAAAGAAAAAAATTTCAGAATTGCACCTTGCAATGCGGAGAAATTACTGTTTGTGCATTTACAATATTCATTGATTTTTGCCATTGAAAAACATCATGTTATTCATATACCAGAAATGTTTGAAGCTACTGACTGAATGAAAGGAGCTGGCATCTCACTCTCTTTGAATCTTCTTTATCATGCTAAGAGGAGCAGGAAAAAGCAAAAAATTTTAGAATTGCACCTTGCAATGTGGAGAAATTACTGTTTGTGCATTTACAATATTCATTGATTTTTACCATTGAAAAACGTCCAGAAATGATTGAAGCTACTGACTGAATGAAAGTAGCTGGCATCTCACTCTCTTTGAATCTTCTTTATCATGCTAAGAGGAGCAGGAAAAAGCAAAAAATTTCAGACTTGCACCTTGCAATGCGGAGAAATTACTGTTTGTGCATTTACAATATTCATTGATTTTTGCCATTGAAAAACATCATGTTATTCATATACCAGAAATGTTTGAAGCTACTGACTGAATGAAAGGAGCTGGCATCTCACTCTCTTTGAATCTTCTTTATCATGCTAAGAGGAGCAGGAAAAAGCAAAAAATTTCAGAATTGCACCTTGCAATGCGGAGAAATTACTGTTTGTGCATTTACAATATTCATTGATTTTTGCCATTGAAAAACGTCCAGAAATGATTGAAGCTACTGACTGAATGAAAGGAGCTGGCATCTCACTCTCTTTGAATCTTCTTTATCATGCTAAGAGGAGCAGGAAAAAGCAAAAAATTTCAGAATTGCACCTTGCAATGCGGAGAAATTACTGTTTGTGCATTTACAATATTCATTGATTTTTGCCATTGAAAAACGTCCAGAAATGATTGAAGCTACTGACTGAATGAAAGGAGCTGGCATCTCACTCTCTTTGAATCTTCTTTATCATGCTAAGAGGAGCAGGAAAAAGCAAAAAATTTCAGAATTGCACCTTGCAATGCGGAGAAATTACTGTTTGTGCATTTACAATATTCATTGATTTTTGCCATTGAAAACCATGTTATTCATATACCAGAAATGTTTGAAGCTACTGACTGAATGAAAGGAGCTGGCACCTCACTCTCTTTGAATCTTCTTTATCATGCTAAGAGGAGCGGGAAAAAGCAAAAAATTTCAGAATTGCACCTTGCAATGCGGAAAAATTACTGTTTGTGCATTTACAATATTCATTGATTTTTGCCATTGAAAAACGTCCAGAAATGATTGAAGGTACTGACTGAATGAAAGGAGCTGGCATCTCACTCTCTTTGAATCTTCTTTATCATGCTAAGAGGAGCAGGAAAAAGCAAAAAATTTCAGAATTGCACCTTGCAATGCGGAGAAATTACTGTTTGTGCATTTACAATATTCATTGATTTTTGCCATTGAAAAACGTCCAGAAATGATTGAAGCTACTGACTGAATGAAAGGAGCTGGCATCTCACTCTCTTTGAATCTTCTTTATCATGCTAAGAGGAGCAGGAAAAAGCAAAAAATTTCAGAATTGCACCTTGCAATGCGGAGAAATTACAGTTTGTGCATTTACAATATTCATTGATTTTTGCCATTGAAAAACATCCAGAAATGATTGAAGCTACTGACTGAATGAAAGGAGCTGGCATCTCACTCTCTTTGAATCTTCTTTATCATGCTAAGAGGAGCAGGAAAAAGCAAAAAATTTCAGAATTGCACCTTGCAATGCGGAGAAATTACTGTTTGTGCATTTACAATATTCATTGATTTTTGCCATTGAAAAACATCATGTTATTCATATACCAGAAATGTTTGAAGCTACTGACTGAATGAAAGGAGCTGGCATCTCACTCTCTTTGAATCTTCTTTATCATGCTAAGAGGAGCAGGAAAAATCAAAAAATTTCAGAATTGCACCTTGCAATGTGGAGAAATTACTGTTTGTGCATTTACAATATTCATTGATTTTTACCATTGAAAAACGTCCAGAAATGATTGAAGCTACTGACTGAATGAAAGTAGCTGGCATCTCACTCTCTTTGAATCTTCTTTATCATGCTAAGAGGAGCAGGAAAAAGCAAAAAATTTCAGACTTGCACCTTGCAATGCGGAGAAATTACTGTTTGTGCATTTACAATATACATTGATTTTTGCCATTGAAAAACATCATGTTATTCATATACCAGAAATGTTTGAAGCTACTGACTGAATGAAAGGAGCTGGCATCTCACTCTCTTTGAATCTTCTTTATCATGCTAAGAGGAGCAGGAAAAAGCAAAAAATTTCAGAATTGCACCTTGCAATGCGGAGAAATTACTGTTTGTGCATTTACAATATTCATTGATTTTTGCCATTGAAAAACATCATGTTATTCATATACCAGAAATGTTTGAAGCTACTGACTGAATGAAAGGAGCTGGCATCTCAATCTCTTTGAATCTTCTTTATCATGCTAAGAGGAGCAGGATAAAGCAAAAAATTTCAGAATTGCACCTTGCAATGTTTAGAAATTACTGTTTGTGCATTTACAATATTCATTGATTTTTACCATTGAAAAGCGTCCAGAAATGATTGAAGCTACTGACTGAATGAAAGTAGCTGGCATCTCACTCTCTTTGAATCTTCTTTATCATGCTAAGAGGAGCAGGAAAAAGCAAAAAATTTCAGACTTGCACCTTGCAATGCGGAGAAATTACTGTTTGTGCATTTACAATATTCATTGATTTTTGCCATTGAAAAACATCATGTTATTCATATACCAGAAATGTTTGAAGCTACTGACTGAATGAAAGGAGCTGGCATCTCACTCTCTTTGAATCTTCTTTATCATGCTAAGAGGAGCAGGAAAAAGCAAAAAATTTCAGACTTGCACCTTGCAATGCGGAGAAATTACTGTTTGTGCATTTACAATATTCATTGATTTTTGCCATTGAAAAACATCATGTTATTCATATACCAGAAATGTTTGAAGCTACTGACTGAATGAAAGGAACTGGCATCTCACTCTCTTTGAATCTTCTTTATCATGCTAAGAGGAGCAGGAAAAAGCAAAAAATTTCAGAATTGCACCTTGCAATGCGGAGAAATTACTGTTTGTGCATTTACAATATTCATTGATTTTTGCCATTGAAAAACGTCCAGAAATGATTGAAGGTACTGACTGAATGAAAGGAGCTGGCATCTCACTCTCTTTGAATCTTCTTTATCATTCTAAGAGGAGCAGGAAAAAGCAAAAAATTTCAGAATTGCACCTTGCAATGCGGAGAAATTACTGTTTGTGCATTTACAATATTCATTGATTTTTGCCATTGAAAAACGTCCAGAAATGATTGAAGCTACTGACTCAATGAATGGAGCTGGCATCTCACTCTCTTTGAATCTTCTTTATCATGCTAAGAGGAGCAGGAAAAAGCAAAAAATTTCAGAATTGCACCTTGCAATGCGGAGAAATTACAGTTTGTGCATTTACAATATTCATTGATTTTTGCCATTGAAAAACGTCCAGAAATGATTGAAGCTACTGACTGAATGAAAGGAGCTGGCATCTCACTCTCTTTGAATCTTCTTTATCATGCTAAGAGGAGCAGGAAAAAGCAAAAAATTTCAGAATTGCACCTTGCAATGCGGAGAAATTACTGTTTGTGCATTTACAATATTCGTTGATTTTTGCCATTGAAAAACGTCCAGAAATGATTGAAGCTACTGACTGAATGAAATTAGCTGGCATCTCACTCTCTTTGAATCTTCTTTATCATGCTAAGAGGAGCAGGAAAAAGCAAAAAATTTCAGAATTGCACCTTGCAATGCGGAGAAATTACAGTTTGTGCATTTACAATATTCATTGATTTTTGCCATTGAAAAACGTCCAGAAATGATTGAAGCTACTGACTGAATGAAAGGAGCTGGCATCTCACTCTCTTTGAATCTTCTTTATCATGCTAAGAGGAGCAGGAAAAAGAAAAAAATTTCAGAATTGCACCTTGCAATGCGGAGAAATTACTGTTTGTGCATTTACAATATTCATTGATTTTTGCCATTGAAAAACATCATGTTATTCATATACCAGAAATGTTTGAAGCTACTGACTGAATGAAAGGAGCTGGCATCTCACTCTCTTTGAATCTTCTTTATCATGCTAAGAGGAGCAGGAAAAAGCAAAAAATTTTAGAATTGCACCTTGCAATGTGGAGAAATTACTGTTTGTGCATTTACAATATTCATTGATTTTTACCATTGAAAAACGTCCAGAAATGATTGAAGCTACTGACTGAATGAAAGTAGCTGGCATCTCACTCTCTTTGAATCTTCTTTATCATGCTAAGAGGAGCAGGAAAAAGCAAAAAATTTCAGACTTGCACCTTGCAATGCGGAGAAATTACTGTTTGTGCATTTACAATATTCATTGATTTTTGCCATTGAAAAACATCATGTTATTCATATACCAGAAATGTTTGAAGCTACTGACTGAATGAAAGGAGCTGGCATCTCACTCTCTTTGAATCTTCTTTATCATGCTAAGAGGAGCAGGAAAAAGCAAAAAATTTCAGAATTGCACCTTGCAATGCGGAGAAATTACTGTTTGTGCATTTACAATATTCATTGATTTTTGCCATTGAAAAACGTCCAGAAATGATTGAAGCTACTGACTGAATGAAAGGAGCTGGCATCTCACTCTCTTTGAATCTTCTTTATCATGCTAAGAGGAGCAGGAAAAAGCAAAAAATTTCAGAATTGCACCTTGCAATGCGGAGAAATTACTGTTTGTGCATTTACAATATTCATTGATTTTTGCCATTGAAAAACGTCCAGAAATGATTGAAGCTACTGACTGAATTAAAGGAGCTGGCATCTCACTCTCTTTGAATCTTCTTTATCATGCTAAGAGGAGCAGGAAAAAGCAAAAAATTTCAGAATTGCACCTTGCAATGCGGAGAAATTACTGTTTGTGCATTTACAATATTCATTGATTTTTGCTATTGAAAAACGTCCAGAAATGATTGAAGCTACTGACTGAATGAAAGGAGCTGGCATCTCACTCTCTTTGAATCTTCTTTATCATGCTAAGAGGAGCAGGAAAAAGCAAAAAATTTCAGAATTGCACCTTGCAATGCGGAGAAATTACTGTTTGTGCATTTACAATATTCATTGATTTTTGCCGTTGAAAAACGTCCAGAAATGATTGAAGCTACTGACTGAATGAAAGGAGCTGGCATCTCATTCTCTTTGAATCTTCTTTATCATGCTAAGAGGAGCAGGAAAAAGCAAAAAATTTCAGAATTGCACCTTGCAATGCGGAGAAATTACTGTTTGTGCATTTACAATATTCATTGATTTTTGCCATTGAAAAACGTCCAGAAATGATTGAAGCTACTGACTGAATGAAAGGAGCTGGCATCTCACTCTCTTTGAATCTTCTTTATCATGCTAAGAGGAGCAGGAAAAAGCAAAAAATTTCAGAATTGCACCTTGCAATGCGGAGAAATTACTGTTTGTGCATTTACAATATTCATTGATTTTTGCCATTGAAAAACATCATGTTATTCATATTCCAGAAATGTTTGAAGCTACTGACTGAATGAAAGGAGCTGGACATCTCACTCACTTTGAATCTTCTTTATCATGCTAAGAGGAGCAGGAAAAAGCAAAAAATTTCAGAATTGCACCTTGCAATGCGGAGAAATTACTGTTTGTGCATTTACAATATTCATTGATTTTTGCCATTGAAAAACGTCCAGAAATGATTGAAGCTACTGACTGAATTAAAGGATCTGGCATCTCACTCTCTTTGAATCTTCTTTATCATGCTAAGAGGAGCAGGAAAAAGCAAAAAATTTCAGAATTGCACCTTGCAATGCGGAGAAATTACTGTTTGTGCATTTACAATATTCATTGATTTTTGCCATTGAAAAACATCATGTTATTCATATACCAGAAATGATTGAAGCTACTGACTGAATGAAAGGAGCTGGCATCTCACTCTCTTTGAATCTTCTTTATCATGCTAAGAGGAGCAGGAAAAAGCAAAAAATTTCAGAATTGCACCTTGCAATGCGGAGAAATTACTGTTTGTGCATTTACAATATTCATTGATTTTTGCCATTGAAAAACGTCCAGAAATGATTGAAGCTACTGACTGAATGATAGGAGCTGGCATCTCACTCTCTTTGAATCTTCTTTATCATGCTAAGAGGAGCAGGAAAAAGCAAAAAATTTCAGAATTGCACCTTGCAATGCGGAGAAATTACTGTTTGTGCATTTACAATATTCATTGATTTTTGCCATTGAAAAACATCATGTTATTCATATACCAGAAATGATTGAAGCTACTGACTGAATGAAAGGAGCTGGCATCTCACTCTCTTTGAATCTTCTTTATCATGCTAAGAGGAGCAGAAAAAAGCAAAAAATTTCAGAATTGCACCTTGCAATGCGGAGAAATTACTGTTTGTGCATTTACAATATTCATTGATTTTTGCCATTGAAAAACGTCCAGAAATGATTGAAGCTACTGACTGAATGAAAGGAGCTGGCATCTCACTCTCTTTGAATCTTCTTTATCATGCTAAGAGGAGCAGGAAAAAGCAAAAAATTTCAGAATTGCACCTTGCAATGCGGAGAAATTACTGTTTGTGCATTTACAATATTCATTGATTTTTGCCATTGAAAAACATCCAGAAATGATTGAAGCTACTGACTGAATGAAAGGAGCTGGCATCTCACTCTCTTTGAATCTTCTTTATCATGCTAAGAGGAGCAGGAAAAGGCAAAAAATTTCAGAATTGCACCTTGCAATGCGGAGAAATTACTGTTTGTGCATTTACAATATTCATTGATTTTTGCCATTGAAAAACATCATGTTATTCATATACCAGAAATGATTGAAGCTACTGACTGAATGAAAGGAGCTGGCATCTCACTCTCTTTGAATCTTCTTTATCATGCTAAGAGGAGCAGGAAAAAGCAAAAAATTTCAGAATTGCACCTTGCAATGCGGAGAAATTACTGTTTGTGCATTTACAATATTCATTTATTTTTGCCATTGAAAAACATCATGTTATTCATATACCAGAAATGATTGAAGCTACTGACTGAATGAAAGGAGCTGGCATCTCACTCTCTTTGAATCTTCTTTATCATGCTAAGAGGAGCAGGAAAAAGCAAAAAATTTCAGAATTGCACCTTGCAATGCGGAGAAATTACTGTTTGTGCATTTACAATATTCATTGATTTTTGCCATTGAAAAACGTCCAGAAATGATTGAAGCTACTGACTGAATGAAAGGAGCTGGCATCTCACTCTCTTTGAATCTTCTTTATCATGCTAAGAGGAGCAGGAAAAAGCAAAAAATTTCAGAATTGCACCTTGCAATGCGGAGAAATTACTGTTTGTGCATTTACAATATTCATTGATTTTTGCCATTGAAAAACATCATGTTATTCATATACCAGAACTGTTTGAAGCTACTGACTGAATGAAAGGAGCTGGCATCTCACTCTCTTTGAATCTTCTTTATCATGCTAAGAGGAGCAGGAAAAAGCAAAAAATTTCAGAATTGCACCTTGCAATGCGGAGAAATTACTGTTTGTGCATTTACAATATTCATTGATTTTTGCCATTGAAAAACGTCCAGAAATGATTGAAGCTACTGACTGAATGAACGGAGCTGGCATCTCACTCTCTTTGAATCTTCTTTATCATGCTAAGAGGAGCAGGAAAAGGCAAAAAATTTCAGAATTGCACCTTGCAATGCGGAGAAATTACTGTTTGTGCATTTACAATATTCATTGATTTTTGCCATTGAAAAACATCATGTTATTCATATACCAGAAATGATTGAAGCTACTGACTGAATGAAAGGAGCTGGCATCTCACTCTCTTTGAATCTTCTTTATCATGCTAAGAGGAGCAGGAAAAAGCAAAAAATTTCAGAATTGCACCTTGCAATGCGGAGAAATTACTGTTTGTGCATTTACAATATTCATTGATTTTTGCCATTGAAAAACATCATGTTATTCATATACCAGAAATGATTGAAGCTACTGACTGAATGAAAGGAGCTGGCATCTCACTCTCTTTGAATCTTCTTTATCATGCTAAGAGGAGCAGGAAAAAGCAAAAAATTTCAGAATTGCACCTTGCAATGCGGAGAAATTACTGTTTGTGCATTTACAATATTCATTGATTTTTGCCATTGAAAAACGTCCAGAAATGATTGAAGCTACTGACTGAATGAAAGGAGCTGGCATCTCACTCTCTTTGAATCTTCTTTATCATGCTAAGAGGAGCAGGAAAAAGCAAAAAAATTCAGAATTGCACCTTGCAATGCGGAGAAATTACTGTTTGTGCATTTACAATATTCATTGATTTTTGCCATTGAAAAACATCATGTTATTCATATACCAGAAATGATTGAAGCTACTGACTGAATGAAAGGAGCTGGCATCTCACTCTCTTTGAATCTTCTTTTTCATGCTAAGAGGAGCAGGAAAAAGTAAAAATTTCAGAATTGCACCTTGCAATGCGGAGAAATTACTGTTTGTGCATTTACAATATTCATTGATTTTTGCCATTGAAAAATGGTCCAGAAATGATTGAAGCTACTGACTGAATGAAAGGAGCTGGCATCTCAGTCTCTTTGAATCTTCTTTATCATGCTAAGAGGAGCAGGAAAAAGCAAAAAATTTCAGAATTGCACCTTGCAATGCGGAGAAATTACTGCTTGTGCATTTACAATATTCATTGATTTTTGCCATTGAAAAACGTCCAGAAATGATTGAAGCTACTGACTGAATGAAAGGAGCTGGCATCTCACTCTCTTTGAATCTTCTTTATCATGCTAAGAGGAGCAGGAAAAAGCAAAAAATTTCAGAATTGCACCTTGCAATACGGAGAAATTACTGTTTGTGCATTTACAATATTCATTGATTTTTGCCATTGAAAAACGTCCAGAAATGATTGAAGCTACTGACTGAATGAAAGGAGCTGGCATCTCACTCTCTTTGAATCTTCTTTATCATGCTAAGAGGAGCAGGAAAAAGCAAAAAATTTCAGAATTGCACCTTGCAATGCGGAGAAATTACTGTTTGTGCATTTACAATATTCATTGATTTTTGCCATTGAAAAACGTCCAGAAATGATTGAAGCTACTGACTGAATGAAAGGAGCTGGCATCTCACTCTCTTTGAATCTTCTTTATCATGCTAAGAGGAGCAGGAAAAAGCAAAAAATTTCAGAATTGCACCTTGCAATGCGGAGAAATTACTGTTTGTGCATTTACAATATTCATTGATTTTTGCCGTTGAAAAACGTCCAGAAATGATTGAAGCTACTGACTGAATGAAAGGAGCTGGCATCTCACTCTCTTTGAATCTTCTTTATCATGCTAAGAGGAGCAGGAAAAAGCAAAAAATTTCAGAATTGCACCTTGCAATGCGGAGAAATTACTGTTTGTGCATTTACAATATTCATTGATTATTGCCATTGAAAAACATCCAGAAATGATTGAAGCTACTGACTGAATGAAAGGAGCTGGCATCTCACTCTCTTTGAATCTTCTTTATCATGCTAAGAGGAGCAGGAAAAAGCAAAAAATTTCAGAATTGCACCTTGCAATGCGGAGAAATTACTGTTTGTGCATTTACAATATTCATTGATTTTTGCCATTCTTAAACATCATGTTATTCATATACCAGAAATGATTGAAGCTACTGACTGAATGAAAGGAGCTGGCATCTCACTCTCTTTGAATCTTCTTTATCATGCTAAGAGGAGCAGGAAAAAGCAAAAAATTTCAGAATTGCACCTTGCAATGCGGAGAAATTACTGTTTGTGCATTTACAATATTCATTGATTTTTGCCATTGAAAAACGTCCAGAAATGTTTGAAGCTACTGACTGAATGAAAGGAGCTGGCATCTCACTCTCTTTGAATCTTCTTTATCATGCTAAGAGGAGCAGGAAAAAGCAAAAAATTTCAGAATTGCACCTTGCAATGCGGAGAAATTACTGTTTGTGCATTTACAATATTCATTGATTTTTGCCATTGAAAAACATCATGTTATTCATATACCAGAAATGATTGAAGCTACTGACTGAATGAAAGGAGCTGGCATCTCACTCTCTTTGAATCTTCTTTATCATGCTAAGAGGAGCAGGAAAAAGCAAAAAATTTCAGAATTGCACCTTGCAATGCGGAGAAATTACTGTTTGTGCATTTACAATATTCATTGATTTTTGCCATTGAAAAACGTCCAGAAATGATTGAAGCTACTGACTGAATGAAAGGAGCTGGCATCTCACTCTCTTTGAATCTTCTTTATCATGCTAAGAGGAGCAGGAAAAAGCAAAAAATTTCAGAATTGCACCTTGCAATGCGGAGAAATTACTGTTTGTGCATTTACAATATTCATTGATTTTTGCCATTGAAAAACATCATGTTATTCATATACCAGAAATGATTGAAGCTACTGACTGAATGAAAGGAGCTGGCATCTCACTCTCTTTGAATCTTCTTTATCATGCTAAGAGGAGCAGGAAAAAGCAAAAAATTTCAGAATTGCACCTTGCAATACGGAGAAATTACTGTTTGTGCATTTACAATATTCATTGATTTTTGCCATTGAAAAACGTCCAGAAATGATTGAAGCTACTGACTGAATGAAAGGAGCTGGCATCTCACTCTGTTTGAATCTTCTTTATCATGCTAAGAGGAGCAGGAAAAAGCAAAAAATTTCAGAATTGCACCTTGCAATGTGGAGAAATTACTGTTTGTGCATTTACAATATTCATTGATTTTTGCCATTGAAAAACGTCCAGAAATGATTGAAGCTACTGACTGAATGAAAGGAGCTGGCATCTCACTCTCTTTGAATCTTCTTTATCATGCTAAGAGGAGCAGGAAAAAGCAAAAAATTTCAGAATTGCACCTTGCAATGCGGAGAAATTACTGTTTGTGCATTTACAATATTCATTGATTTTTGCCGTTGAAAAACGTCCAGAAATGATTGAAGCTACTGACTGAATGAAAGGAGCTGGCATCTCACTCTCTTTGAATCTTCTTTATCATGCTAAGAGGAGCAGGAAAAAGCAAAAAATTTCAGAATTGCACCTTGCAATGCGGAGAAATTACTGTTTGTGCATTTACAATATTCATTGATTTTTGCCATTGAAAAACATCCAGAAATGATTGAAGCTACTGACTGAATGAAAGGAGCTGGCATCTCACTCTCTTTGAATCTTCTTTATCATGCTAAGAGGAGCAGGAAAAAGCAAAAAATTTCAGAATTGCACCTTGCAATGCGGAGAAATTACTGTTTGTGCATTTACAATATTCATTGATTTTTGCCATTGTTAAACATCATGTTATTCATATACCAGAAATGATTGAAGCTACTGACTGAATGAAAGGAGCTGGCATCTCACTCTCTTTGAATCTTCTTTATCATGCTAAGAGGAGCAGAAAAAAGCAAAAAATTTCAGAATTGCACCTTGCAATGCGGAGAAATTACTGTTTGTGCATTTACAATATTCATTGATTTTTGCCATTGAAAAACGTCCAGAAATGATTGAAGCTACTGACTGAATGAAAGGAGCTGGCATCTCACTCTCTTTGAATCTTCTTTATCATGCTAAGAGGAGCAGGAAAAAGCAAAAAATTTCAGAATTGCACCTTGCAATGCGGAGAAATTACTGTTTGTGCATTTACAATATTCATTGATTTTTGCCATTGAAAAACATCATGTTATTCATATACCAGAAATGTTTGAAGCTACTGACTGAATGAAAGGAGCTGGCATCTCACTCTCTTTGAATCTTCTTTATCATGCTAAGAGGAGCAGGAAAAAGCAAAAAATTTCAGAATTGCACCTTGCAATGCGGAGAAATTACTGTTTGTGCATTTACAATATTCATTGATTTTTGCCATTGAAAAACGTCCAGAAATGATTGAAGCTACTGACTGAATGAAAGGAGCTGGCATCTCACTCTCTTTGAATCTTCTTTATCATGCTAAGAGGAGCAGGAAAAGGCAAAAAATTTCAGAATTGCACCTTGCAATGCGGAGAAATTACTGTTTGTGCATTTACAATATTCATTGATTTTTGCCATTGAAAAACATCATGTTATTCATATACCAGAAATGTTTGAAGCTACTGACTGAATGAAAGGAGCTGGCATCTCACTCTCTTTGAATCTTCTTTATCATGCTAAGAGGAGCAGGAAAAAGCAAAAAATTTCAGAATTGCACCTTGCAATGCGAATAAATTACTGTTTGTGCATTTACAATATTCATTGATTTTTGCCATTGAAAAACATCATGTTATTCATATACCAGAAATGATTGAAGCTACTGACTGAATGAAAGGAGCTGGCATCTCACTCTCTTTGAATCTTCTTTATCATGCTAAGAGGAGCAGGAAAAAGCAAAAAATTTCAGAATTGCACCTTGCAATGCGGAGAAATTACTGTTTGTGCATTTACAATATTCATTGATTTTTGCCATTGAAAAACATCATGTTATTCATATACCAGAAATGATTGAAGCTACTGACTGAATGAAAGGAGCTGGCATCTCACTCTCTTTGAATCTTCTTTATCATGCTAAGAGGAGCAGGAAAAAGCAAAAAATTTCAGAATTGCACCTCGCAATGCGGAGAAATTACTGTTTGTGCATTTACAATATTCATTGATTTTTGCCATTGAAAAACGTCCAGAAATGATTGAAGCTACTGACTGAATGAAAGGAGCTGGCATCTCACTCTCTTTGAATCTTCTTTATCATGCTAAGAGGAGCAGGAAAAAGCAAAAAATTTCAGAATTGCACCTTGCAATGCGGAGAAATTGCTGTTTGTGCATTTACAAAATTCATTGATTTTTGCCATTGAAAAACATCATGTTATTCATATACCAGAAATGTTTGAAGCTACTGACTGAATGAAAGGAGCTGGCATCTCACTCTCTTTGAATCTTCTTTATCATGCTAAGAGGAGCAGGAAAAAGCAAAAAATTTCAGAATTGCACCTTGCAATGCGGAGAAATTACTGTTTGTGCATTTACAATATTCATTGATTTTTGCCATTGAAAAACGTCCAGAAATGATTGAAGCTACTGACTGAATGAAAGGAGCTGGCATCTCACTCTCTTTGAATCTTCTTTATCATGCTAAGAGGAGCAGGAAAAAGCAAAAAATTTCAGAATTGCACCTTGCAATGCGGAGAAATTACTGTTTGTGCATTTACAATATACATTGATTTTTGCCATTGAAAAACGTCCAGAAATGATTGAAGCTACTGACTGAATGAAAGGAGCTGGCATCTCACTCTCTTTGAATCTTCTTTATCATGCTAAGAGGAGCAGGAAAAAGCAAAAAATTTCAGAATTGCACCTTGCAATGCGGAGAAATTACTGTTTGTGCATTTACAATATACATTGATTTTTGCCATTGAAAAACGTCGAGAAATGATTGAAGCTACTGACTGAATGAAAGGAGCTGGCATCTCACTCTCTTTGAATCTTCTTTATCATGCTAAGAGGAGCAGGAAAAAGCAAAAAATTTCAGAATTGCACCTTGCAATGCGGAGAAATTACTGTTTGTGCATTTACAATATTCATTGATTTTTGCCATTGAAAAACGTCCAGAAATGATTGAAGCTACTGACTGAATGAAAGGAGCTGGCATCTCACTCTCTTTGAATCTTCTTTATCATGCTAAGAGGAGCAGGAAAAAGCAAAAAATTTCAGAATTGCACCTTGCAATGCGGAGAAATTACTGTTTGTGCATTTACAATATTCATTGATTTTTGCCATTGAAAAATGTCCAGAAATGATTGAACCTACCGACTGAATGAAAGGAGCTGGCATCTCACTCTCTTTGAATCTTCTTTATCATGCTAAGAGGAGCAGGAAAAAGCAAAAAATTTCAGAATTGCACCTTGCAATGCGGAGAAATTACTGTTTGTGCATTTACAATATTCATTGATTTTTGCCGTTGAAAAACGTCCAGAAATGATTGAAGCTACTGACTGAATGAAAGGAGCTGGCATCTCACTCTCTTTGAATCTTCTTTATCATGCTAAGAGGAGCAGGAAAAAGCAAAAAATTTCAGAATTGCACCTTGCAATGCGGAGAAATTACTGTTTGTGCATTTACAATATTCATTGATTTTTGCCATTGAAAAACATCATGTTATTCATATACCAAAAATGATTGAAGCTACTGAGTGAATGAAAGGAGCTGGCATCTCACTCTCTTTGAATCTTCTTTATCATGCTAAGAGGAGCAGGAAAAAGCAAAAAATTTCAGAATTGCACCTTGCAATGCGGAGAAATTACTGTTTGTGCATTTACAATATTCATTGATTTTTGCCATTGAAAAACGTCCAGAAATGATTGAAGCTACTGACTGAATGAAAGGAGCTGGCATCTCACTCTCTTTGAATCTTCTTTATCATGCTAAGAGGAGCAGGAAAAAGCAAAAAATTTCAGAATTGCACCTTGCAATGCGGAGAAATTACTGTTTGTGCATTTACAATATTCATTGATTTTTGCCATTGAAAAACATCATGTTATTCATATACCAGAAATGTTTGAAGCTACTGACTGAATGAAAGGAGCTGGCATGTCACTCTCTTTGAATCTTCTTTATCATGCTAAGAGGAGCAGGAAAAAGCAAAAAATTTCAGAATTGCACCTTGCAATGCGGAGAAATTACTGTTTGTGCATTTACAATATTCATTGATTTTTGCCATTGAAAAACATCATGTTATTCATATACCAGAAATGATTGAAGCTACTGACTGAATGAAAGGAGCTGGCATCTCACTCTCTTTGAATCTTCTTTATCATGCTAAGAGGAGCAGGAAAAAGCAAAAAATTTCAGAATTGCACCTTGCAATGCGAAGAAATTACTGTTTGTGCATTTACAATATTCATTGATTTTTGCCATTGAAAAACGTCCAGAAATGATTGAAGCTACTGACTGAATGAAAGGAGCTGGCATCTCACTCTCTTTGAATCTTCTTTATCATGCTAAGAGGAGCAGGAAAAAGCAAAAAATTTCAGAATTGCACCTTGCAATGCGGAGAAATTACTGTTTGTGCATTTACAATATTCATTGATTTTTGCCATTGAAAAACATCATGTTATTCATATACCAGAAATGTTTGAAGCTACTGACTGAATGAAAGGAGCTGGAATCTCACTCTCTTTGAATCTTCTTTATCATGCTAAGAGGAGCAGGAAAAAGCAAAAAATTTCAGAATTGCACCTTGCAATGCGGAGAAATTACTGTTTGTGCATTTACAATATTCATTGATTTTTGCCATTGAAAAACGTCCAGAAATGATTGAAGCTACTGACTGAATGAAAGGAGCTGGCATCTCACTCTCTTTGAATCTTCTTTATCATGCTAAGAGGAGCAGGAAAAGGCAAAAAATTTCAGAATTGCACCTTGCAATGCGGAGAAATTACTGTTTGTGCATTTACAATATTCATTGATTTTTGCCATTGAAAAACATCATGTTATTCATATACCAGAAATGTTTGAAGCTACTGACTGAATGAAAGGAGCTGGCATCTCACTCTCTTTGAATCTTCTTTATCATGCTAAGAGGAGCAGGAAAAACCAAAAAATTTCAGAATTGCACCTTGCAATGCGAATAAATTAATGTTTGTGCATTTACAATATTCATTGATTTTTGCCATTGAAAAACATCATGTTATTCATATACCAGAAATGATTGAAGCTACTGACTGAATGAAAGGAGCTGGCATCTCACTCTCTTTGAATCTTCTTTGTCATGCTAAGAGGAGCAGGAAAAAGCAAAACATTTCAGAATTGCACCTTGCAATGCGGAGAAATTACTGTTTGTGCATTTACAATATTCATTGATTTTTGCCATTGAAAAACATCATGTTATTCACATACCAGAAATGATTGAAGCTACTGACTGAATGAAAGGAGCTGGCATCTCACTCTCTTTGAATCTTCTTTATCATGCTAAGAGGAGCAGGAAAAAGCAAAAAATTTCAGAATTGCACCTCGCAATGCGGAGAAATTACTGTTTGTGCATTTACAATATTCATTGATTTTTGCCATTGAAAAACGTCCAGAAATGATTGAAGCTACTGACTGAATGAAAGGAGCTGGCATCTCACTCTCTTTGAATCTTCTTTATCATGCTAAGAGGAGCAGGAAAAAGCAAAAAATTTCAGAATTGCACCTTGCAATGCGGAGAAATTGCTGTTTGTGCATTTACAAAATTCATTGATTTTTGCCATTGAAAAACATCATGTTATTCATATACCAGAAATGTTTGAAGCTACTGACTGAATGAAAGGAGCTGGCATCTCACTCTCTTTGAATCTTCTTTATCATGCTAAGAGGAGCAGGAAAAAGCAAAAAATTTCAGAATTGCACCTTGCAATGCGGAGAAATTACTGTTTGTGCATTTACAATATTCATTGATTTTTGCCATTGAAAAACGTCCAGAAATGATTGAAGCTACTGACTGAATGAAAGGAGCTGGCATCTCACTCTCTTTGAATCTTCTTTATCATGCTAAGAGGAGCAGGAAAAAGCAAAAAATTTCAGAATTGCACCTTGCAATGCGGAGAAATTACTGTTTGTGCATTTACAATATACATTGATTTTTGCCATTGAAAAACGTCCAGAAATGATTGAAGCTACTGACTGAATGAAAGGAGCTGGCATCTCACTCTCTTTGAATCTTCTTTATCATGCTAAGAGGAGCAGGAAAAAGCAAAAAATTTCAGAATTGCACCTTGCAATGCGGAGAAATTACTGTTTGTGCATTTACAATATTCATTGATTTTTGCCGTTGAAAAAAGTCCAGAAATGATTGAAGCTACTGACTGAATGAAAGGAGCTGGCATCTCACTCTATTTGAATCTTCTTTATCATGCTAAGAGGAGCAGGAAAAAGCAAAAAATTTCAGAATTGCACCTTGCAATGCGGAGAAATTACTGTTTGTGCATTTACAATATTCATTGATTTTTGCCATTGAAAAACATCATGTTATTCATATACCAGAAATGATTGAAGCTACTGACTGAATGAAAGGAGCTGGCATCTCACTCTCTTTGAATCTTCTTTATCATGCTAAGAGGAGCAGGAAAAAGCAAGAAATTTCAGAATTGCACCTTGCAATGCGGAGAAATTACTGTTTGTGCATTTACAATATTCATTGATTTTTGCCATTGAAAAACATCATGTTATTCATATACCAGAAATGTTTGAAGCTACTGACTGAATGAAAGGAGCTGGCATCTCACTCTCTTTGAATCTTCTTTATCATGCTAAGAGGAGCAGGAAAAAGCAAAAAATTTCAGAATTGCACCTTGCAATGTGGAGAAATTACTGTTTGTGCATTTACAATATTCATTGATTTTTACCATTGAAAAACGTCCAGAAATGATTGAAGCTACTGACTGAATGAAAGTAGCTGCCATCTCACTCTCTTTGAATCTTTTTTATCATGCTAAGAGGAGCAGGAAAAAGCAAAAAATTTCAGACTTGCACCTTGCAATGCGGAGAAATTACTGTTTGTGCATTTACAATATTCATTGATTTTTGCCATTGAAAAACATCATGTTATTCATATACCAGAAATGTTTGAAGCTACTGACTGAATGAAAGGAGCTGGCATCTCACTCTCTTTGAATCTTCTTTATCATGCTAAGAGGAGCAGGAAAAAGCAAAAAATTTCAGAATTGCACCTTGCAATGCGGAGAAATTACTTTTTGTGCATTTACAATATTCATTGATTTTTGCCATTGAAAAACGTCCAGAAATGATTGAAGCTACTGACTGAATGAAAGGAGCTGGCATCTCACTCTCTTTGAATCTTCTTTATCATGCTAAGAGGAGCAGGAAAAAGCAAAAAATTTCAGAATTGCACCTTGCAATGCGGAGAAATTACTGTTTGTGCATTTACAATATTCATTGATTTTTGCCATTGAAAAACGTCCAGAAATGATTGAAGCTACTGACTGAATGAAAGGAGCTGGCATCTCACTCTCTTTGAATCTTCTTTATCATGCTAAGAGGAGCAGGAAAAAGCAAAAAATTTCAGAATTGCACCTTGCAATGCGGAGAAATTACTGTTTGTGCATTTACAATATTCATTGATTTTTGCCATTGAAAAACATGTAATTCATATACCAGAAATGTTTGAAGCTACTGACTGAATGAAAGGAGCTGGCACCTCACTCTCTTTGAATCTTCTTTATCATGCTAAGAGGAGCGGGAAAAAGCAAAAAATTTCAGAATTGCACCTTGCAATGCGGAGAAATTACTGTTTGTGCATTTACAATATTCATTGATTTTTGCCATTGAAAAACGTCCAGAAATGATTGAAGGTACTGACTGAATGAAAGGAGCTGGCATCTCACTCTCTTTGAATCTTCTTTATCATGCTAAGAGGAGCAGGAAAAAGCAAAAAATTTCAGAATTGCACCTTTCAATGCGGAGAAATTACAGTTTGTGCATTTACAATATTCATTGATTTTTGCCATTGAGAAACGTCCAGAAATGATTGAAGCTACTGACTGAATGAAAGGAGCTGGCATCTCACTCTCTTTGAATCTTCTTTATCATGCTAAGAGGAGCAGGAAAAAGCAAAAAATTTCAGAATTGCACCTTGCAATGCGGAGAAATTACTGTTTGTGCATTTACAATATTCATTGATTTTTGCCATTGAAAAACATCATGTTATTCATATACAAGAAATGTTTGAAGCTACTGACTGAATGAAAGGAGCTGGCATCTCAATCTCTTTGAATCTTCTTTATCATGCTAAGAGGAGCAGGAAAAAGCAAAAAATTTCAGAATTGCACCTTGCAATGTGGAGAAATTACTGTTTGTGCATTTACAATATTCATTGATTTTT
The DNA here is from genome assembly GCF_046119375.1 of Phyllobates terribilis. Lineage (NCBI taxonomy): Eukaryota > Metazoa > Chordata > Amphibia > Anura > Dendrobatidae > Phyllobates > Phyllobates terribilis. The sequence continues at coordinate 342,464 of NW_027363601.1, read as the reverse complement.
ACCATTGAAAAACGTCCAGAAATGATTGAAGCTACTGACTGAATGAAAGTAGCTGGCATCTCACTCTCATTGAATCTTCTTTATCATGCTAAGAGGAGCAGGAAAAAGCAAAAAATTTCAGACTTGCACCTTGCAATGCGGAGAAATTACTATTTGTGCATTTACAATATTCATTGATTTTTGCCATTGAAAAACATCATGTTATTCATATACCAGAAATGTTTGAAGCTACTGACTGAATGAAAGGAGCTGGCATCTCACTCTCTTTGAATCTTCTTTATCATGCTAAGAGGAGCAGGAAAAAGCAAAAAATTTCAGAATTGCACCTTGCAATGCGGAGAAATTACTGTTTGTGCATTTACAATATTCATTGATTTTTGCCATTGAAAAACATCATGTTATTCATATACCAGAAATGTTTGAAGCTACTGACTGAATGAAAGGAGCTGACATCTCACTCTCTTTGAATCTTCTTTATCATGCTAAGAGGAGCAGGAAAAAGCAAAAAATTTCAGAATTGCACCTTGCAATGCGGAGAAATTACTGTTTGTGCATTTACAATATTCATTGATTTTTGCCATTGAAAAATGTCCAGAAATGATTGAAGCTACTGACTGAATGAAAGGAGCTGGCATCTCACTCTCTTTGAATCATGCTAAGAGGAGCAGGAAAAAGCAAAAAATTTCAGAATTGCACCTTGCAATGCGGAGAAATTACTGTTTGTGCATTTACAATATTCATTGATTTTTGCCATGGAAAAACATCATGTTATTCATATACCAGAAATGTTTGAAGCTACTGACTGAATGAAAGGAGCTGGCATCTCACTCTCTTTGAATCTTCTTTATCATGCTAAGAGGAGCAGGAAAAAGCAAAAAATTTTAGAATTGCACCTTGCAATGTGGAGAAATTACTGTTTGTGCATTTACAATATTCATTGATTTTTACCATTGAAAAACGTCCAGAAATGATTGAAGCTACTGACTGAATGAAAGTAGCTGGCATCTCACTCTCTTTGAATCTTCTTTATCATGCTAAGAGGAGCAGGAAAAAGCAAAAAATTTCAGACTTGCACCTTGCAATGCGGAGAAATTACTGTTTGTGCATTTACAATATTCATTGATTTTTGCCATTGAAAAACATCATGTTATTCATATACCAGAAATGTTTGAAGCTACTGACTGAATGAAAGGAGCTGGCATCTCACTCTCTTTGAATCTTCTTTATCATGCTAAGAGGAGCAGGAAAAAGCAAAAAATTTCAGAATTGCACCTTGCAATGCGGAGAAATTACTGTTTGTGCATTTACAATATTCATTGATTTTTGCCATTGAAAAACGTCCAGAAATGATTGAAGCTACTGACTGAATGAAAGGAGCTGGCATCTCACTCTCTTTGAATCTTCTTTATCATGCTAAGAGGAGCAGGAAAAAGCAAAAAATTTCAGAATTGCACCTTGCAATGCGGAGAAATTACTGTTTGTGCATTTACAATATTCATTGATTTTTGCCATTGAAAAACGTCCAGAAATGATTGAAGCTACTGACTGAATGAAAGGAGCTGGCATCTCACTCTCTTTGAATCTTCTTTATCATGCTAAGAGGAGCAGGAAAAAGCAAAAAATTTCAGAATTGCACCTTGCAATGCGGAGAAATTACTGTTTGTGCATTTACAATATTCATTGATTTTTGCCATTGAAAAACATGTTATTCATATACCAGAAATGTTTGAAGCTACTGACTGAATGAAAGGAGCTGGCACCTCACTCTCTTTGAATCTTCTTTATCATGCTAAGAGGAGCGGGAAAAAGCAAAAAATTTCAGAATTGCACCTTGCAATGCGGAAAAATTACTGTTTGTGCATTTACAATATTCATTGATTTTTGCCATTGAAAAACGTCCAGAAATGATTGAAGGTACTGACTGAATGAAAGGAGCTGGCATCTCACTCTCTTTGAATCTTCTTTATCATGCTAAGAGGAGCAGGAAAAAGCAAAAAATTTCAGAATTGCACCTTGCAATGCGGAGAAATTACTGTTTGTGCATTTACAATATTCATTGATTTTTGCCATTGAAAAACGTCCAGAAATGATTGAAGCTACTGACTGAATGAAAGGAGCTGGCATCTCACTCTCTTTGAATCTTCTTTATCATGCTAAGAGGAGCAGGAAAAAGCAAAAAATTTCAGAATTGCACCTTGCAATGCGGAGAAATTACAGTTTGTGCATTTACAATATTCATTGATTTTTGCCATTGAAAAACATCCAGAAATGATTGAAGCTACTGACTGAATGAAAGGAGCTGGCATCTCACTCTCTTTGAATCTTCTTTATCATGCTAAGAGGAGCAGGAAAAAGCAAAAAATTTCAGAATTGCACCTTGCAATGCGGAGAAATTACTGTTTGTGCATTTACAATATTCATTGATTTTTGCCATTGAAAAACATCATGTTATTCATATACCAGAAATGTTTGAAGCTACTGACTGAATGAAAGGAGCTGGCATCTCACTCTCTTTGAATCTTCTTTATCATGCTAAGAGGAGCAGGAAAAAGCAAAAAATTTCAGACTTGCACCTTGCAATGCGGAGAAATTACTGTTTGTGCATTTACAATATTCATTGATTTTTGCCATTGAAAAACATCATGTTATTCATATACCAGAAATGTTTGAAGCTACTGACTGAATGAAAGGAGCTGGCATCTCACTCTCTTTGAATCTTCTTTATCATGCTAAGAGGAGCAGGAAAAAGCAAAAAATTTCAGAATTGCACCTTGCAATGCGGAGAAATTACTGTTTGTGCATTTACAATATTCATTGATTTTTGCCATTGAAAAACATCATGTTATTCATATACCAGAAATGTTTGAAGCTACTGACTGAATGAAAGGAGCTGGCATCTCAATCTCTTTGAATCTTCTTTATCATGCTAAGAGGAGCAGGATAAAGCAAAAAATTTCAGAATTGCACCTTGCAATGTGGAGAAATTACTGTTTGTGCATTTACAATATTCATTGATTTTTACCATTGAAAAACGTCCAGAAATGATTGAAGCTACTGACTGAATGAAAGTAGCTGGCATCTCACTCTCTTTGAATCTTCTTTATCATGCTAAGAGGAGCAGGAAAAAGCAAAAAATTTCAGACTTGCACCTTGCAATGCGGAGAAATTACTGTTTGTGCATTTACAATATTCATTGATTTTTGCCATTGAAAAACATCATGTTATTCATATACCAGAAATGTTTGAAGCTACTGACTGAATGAAAGGAGCTGGCATCTCACTCTCTTTGAATCTTCTTTATCATGCTAAGAGGAGCAGGAAAAAGCAAAAAATTTCAGACTTGCACCTTGCAATGCGGAGAAATTACTGTTTGTGCATTTACAATATTCATTGATTTTTGCCATTGAAAAACATCATGTTATTCATATACCAGAAATGTTTGAAGCTACTGACTGAATGAAAGGAACTGGCATCTCACTCTCTTTGAATCTTCTTTATAATGCTAAGAGGAGCAGGAAAAAGCAAAAAATTTCAGAATTGCACCTTGCAATGCGGAGAAATTACTGTTTGTGCATTTACAATATTCATTGATTTTTGCCATTGAAAAACGTCCAGAAATGATTGAAGGTACTGACTGAATGAAAGGAGCTGGCATCTCACTCTCTTTGAATCTTCTTTATCATTCTAAGAGGAGCAGGAAAAAGCAAAAAATTTCAGAATTGCACCTTGCAATGCGGAGAAATTACTGTTTGTGCATTTACAATATTCATTGATTTTTGCCATTGAAAAACGTCCAGAAATGATTGAAGCTACTGACAATGAATGGAGCTGGCATCTCACTCTCTTTGAATCTTCTTTATCATGCTAAGAGGAGCAGGAAAAAGCAAAAAATTTCAGAATTGCACCTTGCAATGCGGAGAAATTACAGTTTGTGCATTTACAATATTCATTGATTTTTGCCATTGAAAAACGTCCAGAAATGATTGAAGCTACTGACTGAATGAAAGGAGCTGGCATCTCACTCTCATTGAATCTTCTTTATCATGCTAAGAGGAGCAGGAAAAAGCAAAAAATTTCAGAATTGCACCTTGCAATGCGGAGAAATTACTGTTTGTGCATTTACAATATTCGTTGATTTTTGCCATTGAAAAACGTCCAGAAATGATTGAAGCTACTGACTGAATGAAAGGAGCTGGCATCTCACTCTCTTTGAATCTTCTTTATCATGCTAAGAGGAGCAGGAAAAAGCAAAAAATTTCAGAATTGCACCTTGCAATGCGGAGAAATTACAGTTTGTGCATTTACAATATTCATTGATTTTTGCCATTGAAAAACGTCCAGAAATGATTGAAGCTACTGACTGAATGAAAGGAGCTGGCATCTCACTCTCTTTGAATCTTCTTTATCATGCTAAGAGGAGCAGGAAAAAGCAAAAAATTTCAGAATTGCACCTTGCAATGCGGAGAAATTACTGTTTGTGCATTTACAATATTCATTGATTTTTGCCATTGAAAAACATGTTATTCATATACCAGAAATGTTTGAAGCTCCTGACTGAATGAAAGGAGCTGGCACCTCACTCTCTTTGAATCTTCTTTATCATGCTAAGAGGAGCAGGAAAAAGCAAAAAATTTCAGAATTGCACCTTGCAATGCGGAGAAATTACTGTTTGTGCATTTACAATATTCATTGATTTTTGCCATTGAAAAACGTCCAGAAATGATTGAAGCTACTGACTGAATGAAAGGAGCTGGCATCTCACTCTCTTTGAATCTTCTTTATCATGCTAAGAGGAGCAGGAAAAAGCAAAAAATTTCAGAATTGCACCTTGCAATGCGGAGAAATTACTGTTTGTGCATTTACAATATTCATTGATTTTTGCCATTGAAAAATGTCCAGAAATGATTGAAGCTACTGACTGAATGAAAGGAGCTGGCATCTCACTCTCTTTGAATCTTCTTTATCATGCTAAGAGGAGCAGGAAAAAGCAAAAAATTTCAGAATTGCGCCTTGCAATGCGGAGAAATTACTGTTTGTGCATTTACAAAATTCATTGATTTTTGCCATTGAAAAACATCATGTTATTCATATACCAGAAATGATTGAAGCTACTGACTGAAGGAAAGGAGCTGGCATCTCACTCTCTTTGAATCTTCTTTATCATGCTAAGAGGAGCAGGAAAAAGCAAAAAATTTCAGAATTGCACCTTGCAATGCGGAGAAATTACTGTTTGTGCATTTACAATATTCATTGATTTTTGCCATTGAAAAACGTCCAGAAATGATTGAAGCTACTGACTGAATGAAAGGAGCTGGCATCTCACTCTATTTGAATCTTCTTTATCATGCTAAGAGGAGCAGGAAAAAGCAAAAAATTTCAGAATTGCTCCTTGCAATGCGGAGAAATTACTGTTTGTGCATTTACAATATTCATTGATTTTTGCGATTGAAAAACATCGTTATTCATATACCAGAAATGATTGAAGCTACTGACTGAATGAAAGGAGCTGGCATCTCATTCTCTTTGAATCTTCTTTATCATGCTAAGAGGAGCAGGAAAAAGTAAAAAATTTCAGAATTGCACCTTGCAATGCGGAGAAATTACTGTTTGTGCATTTACAATATTCAATGATTTTTGCCATTGAAAAACGTCCAGAAATGATTGAAGCTACTGACTGAATGAAAGGAGCTGGCATCTCACTCTCTTTGAATCTTGTTTATCATGCTAAGAGGAGCAGGAAAAAGCAAAAAATTTCAGAATTGCACCTTGCAATGCGGAGAAATTACTGTTTGTGCATTTACAATATTCATTGATTTTTGCCATTGAAAAACGTCCAGAAATGATTGAAGCTACTGACTGAATGAAAGGAGCTGGCATCTCACTCTCTTTGAATCTTCTTTATCATGCTAAGAGGAGCAGGAAAAAGCCAAAAATTTCAGAATTGCACCTTGCAATGCGGAGAAATTACTGTTTGTGCATTTACAATATTCATTGATTTTTGCTATTGAAAAACATCATGTTATTCATATACCAGAAATGATTGAAGCTACTGACTGAATGAAAGGAGCTGGCATCTCACTCTCTTTGAATCTTCTTTATCATGCTAAGAGGAGCAGGAAAAAGCAAAAAATTTCAGAATTGCACCTTGCAATGCGGGGAAATTGCAGTTTGTGCATTTACAATATTCATTGATTTTTGCCATTGAAAAACGTCCAGAAATGATTGAAGCTACTGACTGAATGAAAGGAGCTGGCATCTCACTCTCTTTGAATCTTCTTTATCATGCTAAGAGGAGCAGGAAAAAGCAAAAAATTTCAGAATTGCACCTTGCAATGCGGAGAAATTACTGTTTGTGCATTTACAATATTCATTGATTTTTGCCATTGAAAAACATCATGTTATTCATATACCAGAAATGATTGAAGCTACTGACTGAATGAAAGAAGCTGGCATCTCACTCTCTTTGAATCTTCTTTATCATGCTAAGAGGAGCAGGAAAAAGCAAAAAATTTCAGAATTGCACCTTGCAATGCGGAGAAATTGCAGTTTGTGCATTTACAATATTCATTGATTTTTGCCATTGAAAAACGTCCAGAAATGATTGAAGCTACTGACTGAATGAAAGGAGCTGGCATCTCACTCTCTTTGAATCTTCTTTATCATGCTAAGAGGAGCAGGAAAAAGCAAAAAATTTCAGAATTGCACCTTGAAATGCGGAGAAATTACTGTTTGTGCATTTACAATATTCATTGATTTTTGCCATTGAAAAACGTCCAGAAATGATTGAAGCTACTGACTGAATGAAAGGAGCTGGCATCTCACTCTCTTTGAATCTTCTTTATCATGCTAAGAGGAGCAGGAAAAAGCAAAAAATTTCAGAATTGCACCTTGCAATGCGGAGAAATTACTGTTTGTGCATTTACAATATTCATTGATTTTTGCCATTGAAAAATGTCCAGAAATGATTGAAGCTACTGACTGAATGAAAGGAGCTGGCATCTCACTCTCTTTGAATCTTCTTTATCATGCTAAGAGGAGCAGGAAAAAGCAAAAAATTTCAGAATTGCGCCTTGCAATGCGGAGAAATTACTGTTTCTGCATTTACAAAATTCATTGATTTTTGCCATTGAAAAACATCATGTTATTCATATACCAGAAATGATTGAAGCTACTGACTGAAGGAAAGGATCTGGCATCTCACTCTCTTTGAATCTTCTTTGTCATGCTAAGAGGAGCAGGAAAAAGCAAAAAATTTCAGAATTGCACCTTGCAATGCGGAGAAATTACTGTTTGTGCATTTACAATATTCATTGATTTTTGCCATTGAAAAACGTCCAGAAATGATTGAAGCTACTGACTGAATGAAAGGAGCTGGCATCTCACTCTCTTTGAATCTTCTTTATCATGCTAAGAGGAGCAGGAAAAAGCAAAACATTTCAGAATTGCACCTTGCAATGCGGAGAAATTACTGTTTGTGCATTTACAATATTCATTGATTTTTGCGATTGAAAAACATCATGTTATTCATATACCAGAAATGATTGAAGCTACTGACTGAATGAAAGGAGCTGGCATCTCACTCTCTTTGAATCTTCTTTATCATGCTAAGAGGAGCAGGAAAAAGTAAAAAATTTCAGAATTGCACCTTGCAATGCGGAGAAATTACTGTTTGTGCATTTACAATATTCAATGATTTTTGCCATTGAAAAACGTCCAGAAATGATTGAAGCTACTGACTGAATGAAAGGAGCTGGCATCTCACTCTCTTTGAATCTTCTTTATCATGCTAAGAGGAGCAGGAAAAAGCAAAAAATTTCAGAATTGCACCTTGCAATGCGGAGAAATTACTGTTTGTGCATTTACAATATTCATTGATTTTTGCCATTGAAAAACGTCCAGAAATGATTGAAGCTACTGACTGAATGAAAGGAGCTGGCATCTCACTCTCTTTGAATCTTCTTTATCATGCTAAGAGGAGCAGGAAAAAGCAAAAAATTTCAGAATTGCACCTTGCAATGCGGAGAAATTACTGTTTGTGCATTTACAATATTCATTGATTTTTGCCATTGAAAAATGTCCAGAAATGATTGAAGCTACTGACTGAATGAAAGGAGCTGGCATCTCACTCTCTTTGAATCTTCTTTATCATGCTAAGAGGAGCAGGAAAAAGCAAAAAATTTCAGAATTGCGCCTTGCAATGCGGAGAAATTACTGTTTGTGCATTTACAAAATTCATTGATTTTTGCCATTGAAAAACATCATGTTATTCATATACCAGAAATGATTGAAGCTACTGACTGAAGGAAAGGATCTGGCATCTCACTCTCTTTGAATCTTCTTTGTCATGCTAAGAGGAGCAGGAAAAAGCAAAAAATTTCAGAATTGCACCTTGCAATGCGGAGAAATTACTGTTTGTGCATTTACAATATTCATTGATTTTTGCCATTGAAAAACGTCCAGAAATGATTGAAGCTACTGACTGAATGAAAGGAGCTGGCATCTCACTCTCTTTGAATCTTCTTTATCATGCTAAGAGGAGCAGGAAAAAGCAAAACATTTCAGAATTGCACCTTGCAATGCGGAGAAATTACTGTTTGTGCATTTACAATATTCATTGATTTTTGCGATTGAAAAACATCATGTTATTCATATACCAGAAATGATTGAAGCTACTGACTGAATGAAAGGAGCTGGCATCTCACTCTCTTTGAATCTTCTTTATCATGCTAAGAGGAGCAGGAAAAAGTAAAAAATTTCAGAATTGCACCTTGCAATGCGGAGAAATTACTGTTTGTGCATTTACAATATTCAATGATTTTTGCCATTGAAAAACGTCCAGAAATGATTGAAGCTACTGACTGAATGAAAGGAGCTGGCATCTCACTCTCTTTGAATCTTCTTTATCATGCTAAGAGGAGCAGGAAAAAGCAAAAAATTTCAGAATTGCACCTTGCAATGCGGAGAAATTACTGTTTGTGCATTTACAATATTCATTGATTTTTGCCATTGAAAAACATCATGTTATTCATATACCAGAAATGATTGAAGCTACTGACTGAATGAAAGGAGCTGGCATCTCACTCTCTTTGAATCTTCTTTATCATGCTAAGAGGAGCAGGAAAAAGCAAAAAATTTCAGAACTGCACCTTGCAATGCGGAGAAATTGCAGTTTGTGCATTTACAATATTCATTGATTTTTGCCATTGAAAAACGTCCAGAAATGATTGAAGCTACTGACTGAATGAAAGGAGCTGGCATCTCACTCTCTTTGAATCTTCTTTATCATGCTAAGAGGAGCAGGAAAAAGCAAAAAATTTCAGAATTGCACCTTGCAATGCGGAGAAATTACTGTTTGTGCATTTACAATATTCATTGATTTTTGCCATTGAAAAACGTCCAGAAATGATTGAAGCTACTGACTGAATGAAAGGAGCTGGCATCTCACTCTCTTTGAATCTTCTTTATCATGCTAAGAGGAGCAGGAAAAAGCAAAAAATTTCAGAATTGCACCTTGCAATGCGGAGAAATTACTGTTTGTGCATTTACAATATTCATTGATTTTTGCCATTGAAAAACATCATGTTATTCATATACCAGAAATGTTTGAAGCTACTGACTGAATGAAAGGAGCTGGCATCTCACTCTCTTTGAATCTTCTTTATCATGCTAAGAGGAGCAGGAAAAAGCAAAAAATTTCAGAATTGCACCTTGCAATGCGGAGAACTTACTGTTTGTGCATTTACAATATTCATTGATTTTTGCCATTGAAAAACGTCCAGAAATGATTGAAGCTACTGACTGAATGAAAGGAGCTGGCATCTCACTCTCTTTGAATCTTCTTTATCATGCTAAGAGGAGCAGGAAAAGGCAAAAAATTTCAGAATTGCACCTTGCAATGCGGAGAAATTAGTGTTTGTGCATTTACAATATTCATTGATTTTTGCCATTGAAAAACATCATGTTATTCATATACCAGAAATGATTGAAGCTACTGACTGAATGAAAGGAGCTGGCATCTCACTCTCTTTGAATCTTCTTTATCATGCTAAGAGGAGCAGGAAAAGCAAAAAATTTCAGAATTGCACCTTGCAATGCGGAGAAATTACTGTTTGTGCATTTACAATATTCATTGATTTTTGCCATTGAAAAACGTCCAGAAATGATTGAAGCTACTGACTGAATGAAAGGAGCTGGCATCTCACTCTCTTTGAATCTTCTTTATCATGCTAAGAGGAGCAGGAAAAAGCAAAAAATTTCAGAATTGCACCTTGCAATGCGGAGAAATTACTGTTTGTGCATTTACAATATTCATTGATTTTTGCCATTGAAAAATGTCCAGAAATGATTGAAGCTACTGACTGAATGAAAGGAGCTGGCATCTCACTCTCTTTGAATCTTCTTTATCATGCTAAGAGGAGCAGGAAAAAGCAAAAAATTTCAGAATTGCGCCTTGCAATGCGGAGAAATTACTGTTTGTGCATTTACAAAATTCATTGATTTTTGCCATTGAAAAACATCATGTTATTCATATACCAGAAATGATTGAAGCTACTGACTGAAGGAAAGGATCTGGCATCTCACTCTCTTTGAATCTTCTTTGTCATGCTAAGAGGAGCAGGAAAAAGCAAAAAATTTCAGAATTGCACCTTGCAATGCGGAGAAATTACTGTTTGTGCATTTACAATATTCATTGATTTTTGCCATTGAAAAACGTCCAGAAATGATTGAAGCTACTGACTGAATGAAAGGAGCTGGCATCTCACTCTCTTTGAATCTTCTTTATCATGCTAAGAGGAGCAGGAAAAAGCAAAACATTTCAGAATTGCACCTTGCAATGCGGAGAAATTACTGTTTGTGCATTTACAATATTCATTGATTTTTGCGATTGAAAAACATCATGTTATTCATATACCAGAAATGATTGAAGCTACTGACTGAATGAAAGGAGCTGGCATCTCACTCTCTTTGAATCTTCTTTATCATGCTAAGAGGAGCAGGAAAAAGTAAAAAATTTCAGAATTGCACCTTGCAATGCGGAGAAATTACTGTTTGTGCATTTACAATATTCAATGATTTTTGCCATTGAAAAACGTCCAGAAATGATTGAAGCTACTGACTGAATGAAAGGAGCTGGCATCTCACTCTCTTTGAATCTTCTTTATCATGCTAAGAGGAGCAGGAAAAAGCAAAAAATTTCAGAATTGCACCTTGCAATGCGGAGAAATTACTGTTTGTGCATTTACAATATTCATTGATTTTTGCCATTGAAAAACGTCCAGAAATGATTGAAGCTACTGACTGAATGAAAGGAGCTGGCATCTCACTCTCTTTGAATCTTCTTTATCATGCTAAGAGGAGCAGGAAAAAGCAAAAAATTTCAGAATTGCACCTTGCAATGCGGAGAAATTACTGTTTGTGCATTTACAATATTCATTGATTTTTGCCATTGAAAAATGTCCAGAAATGATTGAAGCTACTAACTGAATGAAAGGAGCTGGCATCTCACTCTCTTTGAAACTTCTTTATCATGCTAAGAGGAGCAGGAAAAAGCAAAAAATTTCAGAATTGCGCCTTGCAATGCGGAGAAATTACTGTTTGTGCATTTACAAAATTCATTGATTTTTGCCATTGAAAAACATCATGTTATTCATATACCAGAAATGATTGAAGCTACTGACTGAAGGAAAGGATCTGGCATCTCACTCTCTTTGAATCTTCTTTGTCATGCTAAGAGGAGCAGGAAAAAGCAAAAAATTTCAGAATTGCACCTTGCAATGCGGAGAAATTACTGTTTGTGCATTTACAATATTCATTGATTTTTGCCATTGAAAAACGTCCAGAAATGATTGAAGCTACTGACTGAATGAAAGGAGCTGGCATCTCACTCTCTTTGAATCTTCTTTATCATGCTAAGAGGAGCAGGAAAAAGCAAAACATTTCAGAATTGCACCTTGCAATGCGGAGAAATTACTGTTTGTGCATTTACAATATTCATTGATTTTTGCGATTGAAAAACATCATGTTATTCATATACCAGAAATGATTGAAGCTACTGACTGAATGAAAGGAGCTGGCATCTCACTCTCTTTGAATCTTCTTTATCATGCTAAGAGGAGCAGGAAAAAGTAAAAAATTTCAGAATTGCACCTTGCAATGCGGAGAAATTACTGTTTGTGCATTTACAATATTCAATGATTTTTGCCATTGAAAAACGTCCAGAAATGATTGAAGCTACTGACTGAATGAAAGGAGCTGGCATCTCACTCTCTTTGAATCTTCTTTATCATGCTAAGAGGAGCAGGAAAAAGCAAAAAATTTCAGAATTGCACCTTGCAATGCGGAGAAATTACTGTTTGTGCATTTACAATATTCATTGATTTTTGCCATTGAAAAACATCATGTTATTCATATACCAGAAATGATTGAAGCTACTGACTGAATGAAAGGAGCTGGCATCTCACTCTCTTTGAATCTTCTTTATCATGCTAAGAGGAGCAGGAAAAAGCAAAAAATTTCAGAATTGCACCTTGCAATGCGGAGAAATTGCAGTTTGTGCATTTACAATATTCATTGATTTTTGCCATTGAAAAACGTCCAGAAATGATTGAAGCTACTGACTGAATGAAAGGAGCTGGCATCTCACTCTCTTTGAATCTTCTTTATCATGCTAAGAGGAGCAGGAAAAAGCAAAAAATTTCAGAATTGCACCTTGCAATGCGGAGAAATTACTGTTTGTGCATTTACAATATTCATTGATTTTTGCCATTGAAAAACGTCCAGAAATGATTGAAGCTACTGACTGAATGAAAGGAGCTGGCATCTCACTCTCTTTGAATCTTCTTTATCATGCTAAGAGGAGCAGGAAAAAGCAAAAAATTTCAGAATTGCACCTTGCAATGCGGAGAAATTACTGTTTGTGCATTTACAATATTCATTGATTTTTGCCATTGAAAAACATCATGTTATTCATATACCAGAAATGTTTGAAGCTACTGACTGAATGAAAGGAGCTGGCATCTCACTCTCTTTGAATCTTCTTTATCATGCTAAGAGGAGCAGGAAAAAGCAAAAAATTTCAGAATTGCACCTTGCAATGCGGAGAAATTACTGTTTGTGCATTTACAATATTCATTGATTTTTGCCATTGAAAAACGTCCAGAAATGATTGAAGCTACTGACTGAATGAAAGGAGCTGGCATCTCACTCTCTTTGAATCTTCTTTATCATGCTAAGAGGAGCAGGAAAAGGCAAAAAATTTCAGAATTGCACCTTGCAATGCGGAGAAATTACTGTTTGTGCATTTACAATATTCATTGATTTTTGCCATTGAAAAACATCATGTTATTCATATACCAGAAATGATTGAAGCTACTGACTGAAAGAAAGGAGCTGGCATCCCACTCTCTTTGAATCTTCTTTATCATGCTAAGAGGAGCAGGAAAAAGCAAAAAATTTCAGAATTGCACCTTGCAATGCGGAGAAATTACTGTTTGTGCATTTACAATATTCATTGATTTTTGCCATTGAAAAACATCATGTTATTCATATACCAGAAATGATTGAAGCTACTGACTGAATGAAAGGAGCTGGCATCTCACTCTCTTTGAATCTTCTTTATCATGCTAAGAGGAGCAGGAAAAAGCAAAAAATTTCAGAATTGCACCTTGCAATGCGGAGAAATTACTGTTTGTGCATTTACAATATTCATTGATTTTTGCCATTGAAAAACGTCCAGAAATGATTGAAGCTACTGACTGAATGAAAGGAGCTGGCATCTCACTCTCTTTGAATCTTCTTTATCATGCTAAGAGGAGCAGGAAAAAGCAAAAAAATTCAGAATTGCACCTTGCAATGCGGAGAAATTACTGTTTGTGCATTTACAATATTCATTGATTTTTGCCATTGAAAAACATCATGTTATTCATATACCAGAAATGATTGAAGCTACTGACTGAATGAAAGGAGCTGGCATCTCACTCTCTTTGAATCTTCTTTTTCATGCTAAGAGGAGCAGGAAAAAGTAAAAAATTTCAGAATTGCACCTTGCAATGCGGAGAAATTACTGTTTGTGCATTTACAATATTCATTGATTTTTGCCATTGAAAAACGTCCAGAAATGATTGAAGCTACTGACTGAATGAAAGGAGCTGGCATCTCAGTCTCTTTGAATCTTCTTTATCATGCTAAGAGGAGCAGGAAAAAGCAAAAAATTTCAGAATTGCACCTTGCAATGCGGAGAAATTACTGCTTGTGCATTTACAATATTCATTGATTTTTGCCATTGAAAAACGTCCAGAAATGATTGAAGCTACTGACTGAATGAAAGGAGCTGGCATCTCACTCTCTTTGAATCTTCTTTATCATGCTAAGAGGAGCAGGAAAAAGCAAAAAATTTCAGAATTGCACCTTGCAATACGGAGAAATTACTGTTTGTGCATTTACAATATTCATTGATTTTTGCCATTGAAAAACGTCCAGAAATGATTGAAGCTACTGACTGAATGAAAGGAGCTGGCATCTCACTCTCTTTGAATCTTCTTTATCATGCTAAGAGGAGCAGGAAAAAGCAAAAAATTTCAGAATTGCACCTTGCAATGCGGAGAAATTACTGTTTGTGCATTTACAATATTCATTGATTTTTGCCATTGAAAAACGTCCAGAAATGATTGAAGCTACTGACTGAATGAAAGGAGCTGGCATCTCACTCTCTTTGAATCTTCTTTATCATGCTAAGAGGAGCAGGAAAAAGCAAAAAATTTCAGAATTGCACCTTGCAATGCGGAGAAATTACTGTTTGTGCATTTACAATATTCATTGATTTTTGCCGTTGAAAAACGTCCAGAAATGATTGAAGCTACTGACTGAATGAAAGGAGCTGGCATCTCACTCTCTTTGAATCTTCTTTATCATGCTAAGAGGAGCAGGAAAAAGCAAAAAATTTCAGAATTGCACCTTGCAATGCGGAGAAATTACTGTTTGTGCATTTACAATATTCATTGATTTTTGCCATTGAAAAACATCCAGAAATGATTGAAGCTACTGACTGAATGAAAGGAGCTGGCATCTCACTCTCTTTGAATCTTCTTTATCATGCTAAGAGGAGCAGGAAAAAGCAAAAAATTTCAGAATTGCACCTTGCAATGCGGAGAAATTACTGTTTGTGCATTTACAATATTCATTGATTTTTGCCATTGTTAAACATCATGTTATTCATATACCAGAAATGATTGAAGCTACTGACTGAATGAAAGGAGCTGGCATCTCACTCTCTTTGAATCTTCTTTATCATGCTAAGAGGAGCAGGAAAAAGCAAAAAATTTCAGAATTGCACCTTGCAATGCGGAGAAATTACTGTTTGTGCATTTACAATATTCATTGATTTTTGCCATTGAAAAACGTCCAGAAATGTTTGAAGCTACTGACTGAATGAAAGGAGCTGGCATCTCACTCTCTTTGAATCTTCTTTATCATGCTAAGAGGAGCAGGAAAAAGCAAAAAATTTCAGAATTGCACCTTGCAATGCGGAGAAATTACTGTTTGTGCATTTACAATATTCATTGATTTTTGCCATTGAAAAACATCATGTTATTCATATACCAGAAATGATTGAAGCTACTGACTGAATGAAAGGAGCTGGCATCTCACTCTCTTTGAATCTTCTTTATCATGCTAAGAGGAGCAGGAAAAAGCAAAAAATTTCAGAATTGCACCTTGCAATGCGGAGAAATTACTGTTTGTGCATTTACAATATTCATTGATTTTTGCCATTGAAAAACGTCCAGAAATGATTGAAGCTACTGACTGAATGAAAGGAGCTGGCATCTCACTCTCTTTGAATCTTCTTTATCATGCTAAGAGGAGCAGGAAAAAGCAAAAAATTTCAGAATTGCACCTTGCAATGCGGAGAAATTACTGTTTGTGCATTTACAATATTCATTGATTTTTGCCATTGAAAAACATCATGTTATTCATATACCAGAAATGATTGAAGCTACTGACTGAATGAAAGGAGCTGGCATCTCACTCTCTTTGAATCTTCTTTTTCATGCTAAGAGGAGCAGGAAAAAGTAAAAAATTTCAGAATTGCACCTTGCAATGCGGAGAAATTACTGTTTGTGCATTTACAATATTCATTGATTTTTGCCATTGAAAAACGTCCAGAAATGATTGAAGCTACTGACTGAATGAAAGGAGCTGGCATCTCAGTCTCTTTGAATCTTCTTTATCATGCTAAGAGGAGAAGGAAAAAGCAAAAAATTTCAGAATTGCACCTTGCAATGCGGAGAAATTACTGTTTGTGCATTTACAATATTCATTGATTTTTGCCATTGAAAAACGTCCAGAAATGATTGAAGCTACTGACTGAATGAAAGGAGCTGGCATCTCACTCTCTTTGAATCTTCTTTATCATGCTAAGAGGAGCAGGAAAAAGCAAAAAATTTCAGAATTGCACCTTGCAATGCGGAGAAATTACTGTTTGTGCATTTACAATATTCATTGATTTTTGCCGTTGAAAAACGTCCAGAAATGATTGAAGCTACTGACTGAATGAAAGGAGCTGGCATCTCACTCTCTTTGAATCTTCTTTATCATGCTAAGAGGAGCAGGAAAAAGCAAAAAATTTCAGAATTGCACCTTGCAATGCGGAGAAATTACTGTTTGTGCATTTACAATATTCATTGATTTTTGCCATTGAAAAACATCCAGAAATGATTGAAGCTACTGACTGAATGAAAGGAGCTGGCATCTCACTCTCTTTGAATCTTCTTTATCATGCAAAGAGGAGCAGGAAAAAGCAAAAAATTTCAGAATTGCACCTTGCAATGCGGAGAAATTACTGTTTGTGCATTTACAATATTCATTGATTTTTGCCATTGTTAAACATCATGTTATTCATATACCAGAAATGATTGAAGCTACTGACTGAATGAAAGGAGCTGGCATCTCACTCTCTTTGAATCTTCTTTATCATGCTAAGAGGAGCAGGAAAAAGCAAAAAATTTCAGAATTGCACCTTGCAATGCGGAGAAATTACTGTTTGTGCATTTACAATATTCATTGATTTTTGCCATTGAAAAACGTCCAGAAATGTTTGAAGCTACTGACTGAATGAAAGGAGCTGGCATCTCACTCTCTTTGAATCTTCTTTATCATGCTAAGAGGAGCAGGAAAAAGCAAAAAATTTCAGAATTGCACCTTGCAATGCGGAGAAATTACTGTTTGTGCATTTACAATATTCATTGATTTTTGCCATTGAAAAACGTCCAGAAATGATTGAAGCTACTGACTGAATGAAAGGAGCTGGCATCTCACTCTCTTTGAATCTTCTTTATCATGCTAAGAGGAGCAGGAAAATGCAAAAAATTTCAGAATTGCTCCTTGCAATGCGGAGAAATTACTGTTTGTGCATTTACAATATTCATTGATTTTTGCCATTGAAAAACATCATGTTATTCATATACCAGAAATGTTTGAAGCTACTGACTGAATGAAAGGAGCTGGCATGTCACTCTCTTTGAATCTTCTTTATCATGCTAAGAGGAGCAGGAAAAAGCAAAAAATTTCAGAATTGCACCTTGCAATGCGGAGAAATTACTGTTTGTGCATTTACAATATTCATTGATTTTTGCCATTGAAAAACGTCCAGAAATGATTGAAGCTACTGACTGAATGAAAGGAGCTGGCATCTCACTCTCTTTGAATCTTCTTTATCATGCTAAGAGGAGCAGGAAAAAGCAAAAAATTTCAGAATTGCACCTTGCAATGCGGAGAAATTACTGTTTGTGCATTTACAATATTCATTGATTTTTGCCATTGAAAAACGTCCAGAAATGATTGAAGCTACTGACTGAATGAAAGGAGCTGGCATCTCACTCTCTTTGAATCTTCTTTATCATGCTAAGAGGAGCAGGAAAAAGCAAAAAATTTCAGAATTGCACCTTGCAATGCGGAGAAATTACTGTTTGTGCATTTACAATATTCATTGATTTTTGCCATTGAAAAACATCATGTTATTCATATACCAGAAATGTTTGAAGCTACTGACTGAATGAAAGGAGCTGGCATCTCACTCTCTTTGAATCTTCTTTATCATGCTAAGAGGAGCAGGAAAAAGCAAAAAATTTCAGAATTGCACCTTGCAATGCGGAGAAATTACTGTTTGTGCATTTACAATATTCATTGATTTTTGCCATTGAAAAACGTCCAGAAATGATTGAAGCTACTGACTGAATGAAAGGAGCTGGCATCTCAATCTCTTTGAATCTTCTTTATCATGCTAAGAGGAGCAGGAAAAGGCAAAAAATTTCAGAATTGCACCTTGCAATGCGGAGAAATTACTGTTTGTGCATTTACAATATTCATTGATTTTTGCCATTGAAAAACATCATGTTATTCATATACCAGAAATGTTTGAAGCTACTGACTGAATGAAAGGAGCTGGCATCTCACTCTCTTTGAATCTTCTTTATCATGCTAAAAGGAGCAGGAAAAAGCAAAAAATTTCAGAATTGCACCTTGCAATGCGAATAAATTACTGTTTGTGCATTTACAATATTCATTGATTTTTGCCATTGAAAAACATCATGTTATTCATATACCAGAAATGATTGAAGCTACTGACTGAATGAAAGGAGCTGGCATCTCACTCTCTTTGAATCTTCTTTATCATGCTAAGAGGAGCAGGAAAAAGCAAAAAATTTCAGAATTGCACCTTGCAATGCGGAGAAATTACTGTTTGTGCATTTACAATATTCATTGATTTTTGCCATTGAAAAACATCATGTTATTCATATACCAGAAATGATTGAAGCTACTGACTGAATGAAAGGAGCTGGCATCTCACTCTCTTTGAATCTTCTTTATCATGCTAAGAGGAGCAGGAAAAAGCAAAAAATTTCAGAATTGCACCTCGCAATGCGGAGAAATTACTGTTTGTGCATTTACAATATTCATTGATTTTTGCCATTGAAAAACGTCCAGAAATGATTGAAGCTACTGACTGAATGAAAGGAGCTGGCATCTCACTCTCTTTGAATCTTCTTTATCATGCTAAGAGGAGCAGGAAAAAGCAAAAAATTTCAGAATTGCACCTTGCAATGCGGAGAAATTACTGTTTGTGCATTTACAATATTCATTGATTTTTGCCATTGAAAAACATCATGTTATTCATATACCAGAAATGATTGAAGCTACTGACTGAATGAAAGGAGCTGGCATCTCACTCTCTTTGAATCTTCTTTTTCATGCTAAGAGGAGCAGGAAAAAGTAAAAAATTTCAGAATTGCACCTTGCAATGCGGAGAAATTACTGTTTGTGCATTTACAATATTCATTGATTTTTGCCATTGAAAAACGTCCAGAAATGATTGAAGCTACTGACTGAATGAAAGGAGCTGGCATCTCAGTCTCTTTGAATCTTCTTTATCATGCTAAGAGGAGCAGGAAAAAGCAAAAAATTTCAGAATTGCACCTTGCAATGCGGAGAAATTACTGTTTGTGCATTTACAATATTCATTGATTTTTGCCATTGAAAAACGTCCAGAAATGATTGAAGCTACTGACTGAATGAAAGGAGCTGGCATCTCACTCTCTTTGAATCTTCTTTATCATGCTAAGAGGAGCAGGAAAAAGCAAAAAATTTCAGAATTGCACCTTGCAATGCGGAGAAATTACTGTTTGTGCATTTACAATATTCATTGATTTTTGCCGTTGAAAAACGTCCAGAAATGATTGAAGCTACTGACTGAATGAAAGGAGCTGGCATCTCACTCTCTTTGAATCTTCTTTATCATGCTAAGAGGAGCAGGAAAAAGCAAAAAATTTCAGAATTGCACCTTGCAATGCGGAGAAATTACTGTTTGTGCATTTACAATATTCATTGATTTTTGCCATTGAAAAACATCCAGAAATGATTGAAGCTACTGACTGAATGAAAGGAGCTGGCATCTCACTCTCTTTGAATCTTCTTTATCATGCAAAGAGGAGCAGGAAAAAGCAAAAAATTTCAGAATTGCACCTTGCAATGCGGAGAAATTACTGTTTGTGCATTTACAATATTCATTGATTTTTGCCATTGTTAAACATCATGTTATTCATATACCAGAAATGATTGAAGCTACTGACTGAATGAAAGGAGCTGGCATCTCACTCTCTTTGAATCTTCTTTATCATGCTAAGAGGAGCAGGAAAAAGCAAAAAATTTCAGAATTGCACCTTGCAATGCGGAGAAATTACTGTTTGTGCATTTACAATATTCATTGATTTTTGCCATTGAAAAACGTCCAGAAATGTTTGAAGCTACTGACTGAATGAAAGGAGCTGGCATCTCACTCTCTTTGAATCTTCTTTATCATGCTAAGAGGAGCAGGAAAAAGCAAAAAATTTCAGAATTGCACCTTGCAATGCGGAGAAATTACTGTTTGTGCATTTACAATATTCATTGATTTTTGCCATTGAAAAACGTCCAGAAATGATTGAAGCTACTGACTGAATGAAAGGAGCTGGCATCTCACTCTCTTTGAATCTTCTTTATCATGCTAAGAGGAGCAGGAAAATGCAAAAAATTTCAGAATTGCTCCTTGCAATGCGGAGAAATTACTGTTTGTGCATTTACAATATTCATTGATTTTTGCCATTGAAAAACATCATGTTATTCATATACCAGAAATGTTTGAAGCTACTGACTGAATGAAAGGAGCTGGCATGTCACTCTCTTTGAATCTTCTTTATCATGCTAAGAGGAGCAGGAAAAAGCAAAAAATTTCAGAATTGCACCTTGCAATGCGGAGAAATTACTGTTTGTGCATTTACAATATTCATTGATTTTTGCCATTGAAAAACGTCCAGAAATGATTGAAGCTACTGACTGAATGAAAGGAGCTGGCATCTCACTCTCTTTGAATCTTCTTTATCATGCTAAGAGGAGCAGGAAAAAGCAAAAAATTTCAGAATTGCACCTTGCAATGCGGAGAAATTACTGTTTGTGCATTTACAATATTCATTGATTTTTGCCATTGAAAAACGTCCAGAAATGATTGAAGCTACTGACTGAATGAAAGGAGCTGGCATCTCACTCTCTTTGAATCTTCTTTATCATGCTAAGAGGAGCAGGAAAAAGCAAAAAATTTCAGAATTGCACCTTGCAATGCGGAGAAATTACTGTTTGTGCATTTACAATATTCATTGATTTTTGCCATTGAAAAACATCATGTTATTCATATACCAGAAATGTTTGAAGCTACTGACTGAATGAAAGGAGCTGGCATCTCACTCTCTTTGAATCTTCTTTATCATGCTAAGAGGAGCAGGAAAAAGCAAAAAATTTCAGAATTGCACCTTGCAATGCGGAGAAATTACTGTTTGTGCATTTACAATATTCATTGATTTTTGCCATTGAAAAACGTCCAGAAATGATTGAAGCTACTGACTGAATGAAAGGAGCTGGCATCTCAATCTCTTTGAATCTTCTTTATCATGCTAAGAGGAGCAGGAAAAGGCAAAAAATTTCAGAATTGCACCTTGCAATGCGGAGAAATTACTGTTTGTGCATTTACAATATTCATTGATTTTTGCCATTGAAAAACATCATGTTATTCATATACCAGAAATGTTTGAAGCTACTGACTGAATGAAAGGAGCTGGCATCTCACTCTCTTTGAATCTTCTTTATCATGCTAAAAGGAGCAGGAAAAAGCAAAAAATTTCAGAATTGCACCTTGCAATGCGAATAAATTACTGTTTGTGCATTTACAATATTCATTGATTTTTGCCATTGAAAAACATCATGTTATTCATATACCAGAAATGATTGAAGCTACTGACTGAATGAAAGGAGCTGGCATCTCACTCTCTTTGAATCTTCTTTATCATGCTAAGAGGAGCAGGAAAAAGCAAAAAATTTCAGAATTGCACCTTGCAATGCGGAGAAATTACTGTTTGTGCATTTACAATATTCATTGATTTTTGCCATTGAAAAACATCATGTTATTCATATACCAGAAATGATTGAAGCTACTGACTGAATGAAAGGAGCTGGCATCTCACTCTCTTTGAATCTTCTTTATCATGCTAAGAGGAGCAGGAAAAAGCAAAAAATTTCAGAATTGCACCTCGCAATGCGGAGAAATTACTGTTTGTGCATTTACAATATTCATTGATTTTTGCCATTCAAAAACGTCCAGAAATGATTGAAGCTACTGACTGAATGAAAGGAGCTGGCATCTCACTCTCTTTGAATCTTCTTTATCATGCTAAGAGGAGCAGGAAAAAGCAAAAAATTTCAGAATTGCACCTTGCAATGCGGAGAAATTGCTGTTTGTGCATTTACAAAATTCATTGATTTTTGCCATTGAAAAACATCATGTTATTCATATACCAGAAATGTTTGAAGCTACTGACTGAATGAAAGGAGCTGGCATCTCACTCTCTTTGAATCTTCTTTATCATGCTAAGAGGAGCAGGAAAAAGCAAAAAATTTCAGAATTGCACCTTGCAATGCGGAGAAATTACTGTTTGTGCATTTACAATATTCATTGATTTTTGCCATTGAAAAACGTCCAGAAATGATTGAAGCTACTGACTGAATGAAAGGAGCTGGCATCTCACTCTCTTTGAATCTTCTTTATCATGCTAAGAGGAGCAGGAAAAGGCAAAAAATTTCAGAATTGCACCTTGCAATGCGGAGAAATTACTGTTTGTGCATTTACAATATTCATTGATTTTTGCCATTGAAAAACATCATGTTATTCATATACCAGAAATGTTTGAAGCTACTGACTGAATGAAAGGAGCTGGCATCTCACTCTCTTTGAATCTTCTTTATCATGCTAAAAGGAGCAGGAAAAAGCAAAAAATTTCAGAATTGCACCTTGCAATGCGAATAAATTACTGTTTGTGCATTTACAATATTCATTGATTTTTGCCATTGAAAAACATCATGTTATTCATATACCAGAAATGATTGAAGCTACTGACTGAATGAAAGGAGCTGGCATCTCACTCTCTTTGAATCTTCTTTATCATGCTAAGAGGAGCAGGAAAAAGCAAAAAATTTCAGAATTGCACCTTGCAATGCGGAGAAATTACTGTTTGTGCATTTACAATATTCATTGATTTTTGCCATTGAAAAACATCATGTTATTCATATACCAGAAATGATTGAAGCTACTGACTGAATGAAAGGAGCTGGCATCTCACTCTCTTTGAATCTTCTTTATCATGCTAAGAGGAGCAGGAAAAAGCAAAAAATTTCAGAATTGCACCTCGCAATGCGGAGAAATTACTGTTTGTGCATTTACAATATTCATTGATTTTTGCCATTGAAAAACGTCCAGAAATGATTGAAGCTACTGACTGAATGAAAGGAGCTGGCATCTCACGCTCTTTGAATCTTCTTTATCATGCTAAGAGGAGCAGGAAAAAGCAAAAAATTTCAGAATTGCACCTTGCAATGCGGAGAAATTGCTGTTTGTGCATTTACAAAATTCATTGATTTTTGCCATTGAAAAACATCATGTTATTCATATACCAGAAATGTTTGAAGCTACTGACTGAATGAAAGGAGCTGGCATCTCACTCTCTTTGAATCTTCTTTATCATGCTAAGAGGAGCAGGAAAAAGCAAAAAATTTCAGAATTGCACCTTGCAATGCGGAGAAATTACTGTTTGTGCATTTACAATATACATTGATTTTTGCCATTGAAAAACGTCCAGAAATGATTGAAGCTACTGACTGAATGAAAGGAGCTGGCATCTCACTCTCTTTGAATCTTCTTTATCATGCTAAGAGGAGCAGGAAAAAGCAAAAAATTTCAGAATTGCACCTTGCAATGCGGAGAAATTACTGTTTGTGCATTTACAATATACATTGATTTTTGCCATTGAAAAACGTCCAGAAATGATTGAAGCTACTGACTGAATGAAAGGAGCTGGCATCTCACTCTCTTTGAATCTTCTTTATCATGCTAAGAGGAGCAGGAAAAAGCAAAAAATTTCAGAATTGCACCTTGCAATGCGGAGAAATTACTGTTTGTGCATTTACAATATTCATTGATTTTTGCCATTGAAAAACGTCCAGAAATGATTGAAGCTACTGACTGAATGAAAGGAGCTGGCATCTCACTCTCTTTGAATCTTCTTTATCATGCTAAGAGGAGCAGGAAAAAGCAAAAAATTTCAGAATTGCACCTTGCAATGCGGAGAAATTACTGTTTGTGCATTTACAATATTCATTGATTTTTGCCATTGAAAAACGTCCAGAAATGATTGAACCTACCGACTGAATGAAAGGAGCTGGCATCTCACTCTCTTTGAATCTTCTTTATCATGCTAAGAGGAGCAGGAAAAAGCAAAAAATTTCAGAATTGCACCTTGCAATGCGGAGAAATTACTGTTTGTGCATTTACAATATTCATTGATTTTTGCCATTGAAAAACGTCCAGAAATGATTGAAGCTACTGACTGAATGAAAGGAGCTGGCATCTCACTCTCTTTGAATCTTCTTTATCATGCTAAGAGGAGCAGGAAAAAGCAAAAAATTTCAGAATTGCACCTTGCAATGCGGAGAAATTACTGTTTGTGCATTTACAATATTCATTGATTTTTGCCATTGAAAAACGTCCAGAAATGATTGAAGCTACTGACTGAATGAAAGGAGCTGGCATCTCACTCTCTTTGAATCTTCTTTATCATGCTAAGAGGAGCAGGAAAAAGCAAAAAAATTCAGAATTGCACCTTGCAATGCGGAGAAATTACTGTTTGTGCATTTACAATATTCATTGATTTTTGCCATTGAAAAACATCATGTTATTCTTATACCAGAAATGATTGAAGCTACTGACTGAATGAAAGGAGCTGGCATCTCACTCTCTTTGAATCTTCTTTATCATGCTAAGAGGAGCAGGAAAAAGCAAAAAATTTCAGAATTGCACCTTGCAATGCGGAGAAATTACTGTTTGTGCATTTACAATATTCATTGATTTTTGCCATTGAAAAACATCATGTTATTCATATACCAGAAATGTTTGAAGCTACTGACTGAATGAAAGGAGCTGGAATCTCACTCTCTTTGAATCTTCTTTATCATGCTAAGAGGAGCAGGAAAAAGCAAAAAATTTCAGAATTGCACCTTGCAATGCGGAGAAATTACTGTTTGTGCATTTACAATATTCATTGATTTTTGCCATTGAAAAACGTCCAGAAATGATTGAAGCTACTGACTGAATGAAAGGAGCTGGCATCTCACTCTCTTTGAATCTTCTTTATCATGCTAAGAATAGCAAGAAAAGGCAAAAAATTTCAGAATTGCACCTTGCAATGCGGAGAAATTACTGTTTGTGCATTTACAATATTCATTGATTTTTGCCATTGAAAAACATCATGTTATTCATATACCAGAAATGTTTGAAGCTACTGACTGAATGAAAGGAGCTGGCATCTCACTCTCTTTGAATCTTCTTTATCATGCTAAGAGGAGCAGGAAAAACCAAAAAATTTCAGAATTGCACCTTGCAATGCGAATAAATTACTGTTTGTGCATTTACAATATTCATTGATTTTTGCCATTGAAAAACATCATGTTATTCATATACCAGAAATGATTGAAGCTACTGACTGAATGAAAGGAGCTGGCATCTCACTCTCTTTGAATCTTCTTTATCATGCTAAGAGGAGCAGGAAAAAGCAAAACATTTCAGAATTGCACCTTGCAATGCGGAGAAATTACTGTTTGTGCATTTACAATATTCATTGATTTTTGCCATTGAAAAACATCATGTTATTCACATACCAGAAATGATTGAAGCTACTGACTGAATGAAAGGAGCTGGCATCTCACTCTCTTTGAATCTTCTTTATCATGCTAAGAGGAGCAGGAAAAAGCAAAAAATTTCAGAATTGCACCTCGCAATGCGGAGAAATTACTGTTTGTGCATTTACAATATTCATTGATTTTTGCCATTGAAAAACGTCCAGAAATGATTGAAGCTACTGACTGAATGAAAGGAGCTGGCATCTCACTCTCTTTGAATCTTCTTTATCATGCTAAGAAGAGCAGGAAAAAGCAAAAAATTTCAGAATTGCACCTTGCAATGCGGAGAAATTGCTGTTTGTGCATTTACAAAATTCATTGATTTTTGCCATTGAAAAACATCATGTTATTCATATACCAGAAATGTTTGAAGCTACTGACTGAATGAAAGGAGCTGGCATCTCACTCTCTTTGAATCTTCTTTATCATGCTAAGAGGAGCAGGAAAAAGCAAAAAATTTCAGAATTGCACCTTGCAATGCGGAGAAATTACTGTTTGTGCATTTACAATATTCATTGATTTTTGCCATTGAAAAACGTCCAGAAATGATTGAAGCTACTGACTGAATGAAAGGAGCTGGCATCTCACTCTCTTTGAATCTTCTTTATCATGCTAAGAGGAGCAGGAAAAAGCAAAAAATTTCAGAATTGCACCTTGCAATGCGGAGAAATTACTGTTTGTGCATTTACAATATTCATTGATTTTTGCCATTGAAAAACATCATGTTATTCATATACCAGAAATGTTTGAAGCTACTGACTGAATGAAAGGAGCTGGAATCTCACTCTCTTTGAATCTTCTTTATCATGCTAAGAGGAGCAGGAAAAAGCAAAAAATTTCAGAATTGCACCTTGCAATGCGGAGAAATTACTGTTTGTGCATTTACAATATTCATTGATTTTTGCCATTGAAAAACGTCCAGAAATGATTGAAGCTACTGACTGAATGAAAGGAGCTGGCATCTCACTCTCTTTGAATCTTCTTTATCATGCTAAGAATAGCAAGAAAAGGCAAAAAATTTCAGAATTGCACCTTGCAATGCGGAGAAATTACTGTTTGTGCATTTACAATATTCATTGATTTTTGCCATTGAAAAACATCATGTTATTCATATACCAGAAATGTTTGAAGCTACTGACTGAATGAAAGGAGCTGGCATCTCACTCTCTTTGAATCTTCTTTATCATGCTAAGAGGAGCAGGAAAAACCAAAAAATTTCAGAATTGCACCTTGCAATGCGAATAAATTACTGTTTGTGCATTTACAATATTCATTGATTTTTGCCATTGAAAAACATCATGTTATTCATATACCAGAAATGATTGAAGCTACTGACTGAATGAAAGGAGCTGGCATCTCACTCTCTTTGAATCTTCTTTATCATGCTAAGAGGAGCAGGAAAAAGCAAAACATTTCAGAATTGCACCTTGCAATGCGGAGAAATTACTGTTTGTGCATTTACAATATTCATTGATTTTTGCCATTGAAAAACATCATGTTATTCACATACCAGAAATGATTGAAGCTACTGACTGAATGAAAGGAGCTGGCATCTCACTCTCTTTGAATCTTCTTTATCATGCTAAGAGGAGCAGGAAAAAGCAAAAAATTTCAGAATTGCACCTCGCAATGCGGAGAAATTACTGTTTGTGCATTTACAATATTCATTGATTTTTGCCATTGAAAAACGTCCAGAAATGATTGAAGCTACTGACTGAATGAAAGGAGCTGGCATCTCACTCTCTTTGAATCTTCTTTATCATGCTAAGAAGAGCAGGAAAAAGCAAAAAATTTCAGAATTGCACCTTGCAATGCGGAGAAATTGCTGTTTGTGCATTTACAAAATTCATTGATTTTTGCCATTGAAAAACATCATGTTATTCATATACCAGAAATGATTGAAGCTACTGACTGAATGAAAGGAGCTGGCATCTCACTCTCTTTGAATCTTCTTTATCATGCTAAGAGGAGCAGGAAAAAGCAAAAAATTTCAGAATTGCACCTCGCAATGCGGAGAAATTACTGTTTGTGCATTTACAATATTCATTGATTTTTGCCATTCAAAAACGTCCAGAAATGATTGAAGCTACTGACTGAATGAAAGGAGCTGGCATCTCACTCTCTTTGAATCTTCTTTATCATGCTAAGAGGAGCAGGAAAAAGCAAAAAATTTCAGAATTGCACCTTGCAATGCGGAGAAATTGCTGTTTGTGCATTTACAAAATTCATTGATTTTTGCCATTGAAAAACATCATGTTATTCATATACCAGAAATGTTTGAAGCTACTGACTGAATGAAAGGAGCTGGCATCTCACTCTCTTTGAATCTTCTTTATCATGCTAAGAGGAGCAGGAAAAAGCAAAAAATTTCAGAATTGCACCTTGCAATGCGGAGAAATTACTGTTTGTGCATTTACAATATTCATTGATTTTTGCCATTGAAAAACGTCCAGAAATGATTGAAGCTACTGACTGAATGAAAGGAGCTGGCATCTCACTCTCTTTGAATCTTCTTTATCATGCTAAGAGGAGCAGGAAAAGGCAAAAAATTTCAGAATTGCACCTTGCAATGCGGAGAAATTACTGTTTGTGCATTTACAATATTCATTGATTTTTGCCATTGAAAAACATCATGTTATTCATATACCAGAAATGTTTGAAGCTACTGACTGAATGAAAGGAGCTGGCATCTCACTCTCTTTGAATCTTCTTTATCATGCTAAAAGGAGCAGGAAAAAGCAAAAAATTTCAGAATTGCACCTTGCAATGCGAATAAATTACTGTTTGTGCATTTACAATATTCATTGATTTTTGCCATTGAAAAACATCATGTTATTCATATACCAGAAATGATTGAAGCTACTGACTGAATGAAAGGAGCTGGCATCTCACTCTCTTTGAATCTTCTTTATCATGCTAAGAGGAGCAGGAAAAAGCAAAAAATTTCAGAATTGCACCTTGCAATGCGGAGAAATTACTGTTTGTGCATTTACAATATTCATTGATTTTTGCCATTGAAAAACATCATGTTATTCATATACCAGAAATGATTGAAGCTACTGACTGAATGAAAGGAGCTGGCATCTCACTCTCTTTGAATCTTCTTTATCATGCTAAGAGGAGCAGGAAAAAGCAAAAAATTTCAGAATTGCACCTCGCAATGCGGAGAAATTACTGTTTGTGCATTTACAATATTCATTGATTTTTGCCATTGAAAAACGTCCAGAAATGATTGAAGCTACTGACTGAATGAAAGGAGCTGGCATCTCACGCTCTTTGAATCTTCTTTATCATGCTAAGAGGAGCAGGAAAAAGCAAAAAATTTCAGAATTGCACCTTGCAATGCGGAGAAATTGCTGTTTGTGCATTTACAAAATTCATTGATTTTTGCCATTGAAAAACATCATGTTATTCATATACCAGAAATGTTTGAAGCTACTGACTGAATGAAAGGAGCTGGCATCTCACTCTCTTTGAATCTTCTTTATCATGCTAAGAGGAGCAGGAAAAAGCAAAAAATTTCAGAATTGCACCTTGCAATGCGGAGAAATTACTGTTTGTGCATTTACAATATACATTGATTTTTGCCATTGAAAAACGTCCAGAAATGATTGAAGCTACTGACTGAATGAAAGGAGCTGGCATCTCACTCTCTTTGAATCTTCTTTATCATGCTAAGAGGAGCAGGAAAAAGCAAAAAATTTCAGAATTGCACCTTGCAATGCGGAGAAATTACTGTTTGTGCATTTACAATATACATTGATTTTTGCCATTGAAAAACGTCCAGAAATGATTGAAGCTACTGACTGAATGAAAGGAGCTGGCATCTCACTCTCTTTGAATCTTCTTTATCATGCTAAGAGGAGCAGGAAAAAGCAAAAAATTTCAGAATTGCACCTTGCAATGCGGAGAAATTACTGTTTGTGCATTTACAATATTCATTGATTTTTGCCATTGAAAAACGTCCAGAAATGATTGAAGCTACTGACTGAATGAAAGGAGCTGGCATCTCACTCTCTTTGAATCTTCTTTATCATGCTAAGAGGAGCAGGAAAAAGCAAAAAATTTCAGAATTGCACCTTGCAATGCGGAGAAATTACTGTTTGTGCATTTACAATATTCATTGATTTTTGCCATTGAAAAACGTCCAGAAATGATTGAACCTACCGACTGAATGAAAGGAGCTGGCATCTCACTCTCTTTGAATCTTCTTTATCATGCTAAGAGGAGCAGGAAAAAGCAAAAAATTTCAGAATTGCACCTTGCAATGCGGAGAAATTACTGTTTGTGCATTTACAATATTCATTGATTTTTGCCATTGAAAAACGTCCAGAAATGATTGAAGCTACTGACTGAATGAAAGGAGCTGGCATCTCACTCTCTTTGAATCTTCTTTATCATGCTAAGAGGAGCAGGAAAAAGCAAAAAATTTCAGAATTGCACCTTGCAATGCGGAGAAATTACTGTTTGTGCATTTACAATATTCATTGATTTTTGCCATTGAAAAACGTCCAGAAATGATTGAAGCTACTGACTGAATGAAAGGAGCTGGCATCTCACTCTCTTTGAATCTTCTTTATCATGCTAAGAGGAGCAGGAAAAAGCAAAAAAATTCAGAATTGCACCTTGCAATGCGGAGAAATTACTGTTTGTGCATTTACAATATTCATTGATTTTTGCCATTGAAAAACATCATGTTATTCTTATACCAGAAATGATTGAAGCTACTGACTGAATGAAAGGAGCTGGCATCTCACTCTCTTTGAATCTTCTTTATCATGCTAAGAGGAGCAGGAAAAAGCAAAAAATTTCAGAATTGCACCTTGCAATGCGGAGAAATTACTGTTTGTGCATTTACAATATTCATTGATTTTTGCCATTGAAAAACATCATGTTATTCATATACCAGAAATGTTTGAAGCTACTGACTGAATGAAAGGAGCTGGAATCTCACTCTCTTTGAATCTTCTTTATCATGCTAAGAGGAGCAGGAAAAAGCAAAAAATTTCAGAATTGCACCTTGCAATGCGGAGAAATTACTGTTTGTGCATTTACAATATTCATTGATTTTTGCCATTGAAAAACGTCCAGAAATGATTGAAGCTACTGACTGAATGAAAGGAGCTGGCATCTCACTCTCTTTGAATCTTCTTTATCATGCTAAGAATAGCAAGAAAAGGCAAAAAATTTCAGAATTGCACCTTGCAATGCGGAGAAATTACTGTTTGTGCATTTACAATATTCATTGATTTTTGCCATTGAAAAACATCATGTTATTCATATACCAGAAATGTTTGAAGCTACTGACTGAATGAAAGGAGCTGGCATCTCACTCTCTTTGAATCTTCTTTATCATGCTAAGAGGAGCAGGAAAAACCAAAAAATTTCAGAATTGCACCTTGCAATGCGAATAAATTACTGTTTGTGCATTTACAATATTCATTGATTTTTGCCATTGAAAAACATCATGTTATTCATATACCAGAAATGATTGAAGCTACTGACTGAATGAAAGGAGCTGGCATCTCACTCTCTTTGAATCTTCTTTATCATGCTAAGAGGAGCAGGAAAAAGCAAAACATTTCAGAATTGCACCTTGCTATGCGGAGAAATTACTGTTTGTGCATTTACAATATTCATTGATTTTTGCCATTGAAAAACATCATGTTATTCACATACCAGAAATGATTGAAGCTACTGACTGAATGAAAGGAGCTGGCATCTCACTCTCTTTGAATCTTCTTTATCATGCTAAGAGGAGCAGGAAAAAGCAAAAAATTTCAGAATTGCACCTCGCAATGCGGAGAAATTACTGTTTGTGCATTTACAATATTCATTGATTTTTGCCATTGAAAAACGTCCAGAAATGATTGAAGCTACTGACTGAATGAAAGGAGCTGGCATCTCACTCTCTTTGAATCTTCTTTATCATGCTAAGAAGAGCAGGAAAAAGCAAAAAATTTCAGAATTGCACCTTGCAATGCGGAGAAATTGCTGTTTGTGCATTTACAAAATTCATTGATTTTTGCCATTGAAAAACATCATGTTATTCATATACCAGAAATGTTTGAAGCTACTGACTGAATGAAAGGAGCTGGCATCTCACTCTCTTTGAATCTTCTTTATCATGCTAAGAGGAGCAGGAAAAAGCAAAAAATTTCAGAATTGCACCTTGCAATGCGGAGAAATTACTGTTTGTGCATTTACAATATTCATTGATTTTTGCCATTGAAAAACGTCCAGAAATGATTGAAGCTACTGACTGAATGAAAGGAGCTGGCATCTCACTCTCTTTGAATCTTCTTTATCATGCTAAGAGGAGCAGGAAAAAGCAAAAAATTTCAGAATTGCACCTTGCAATGCGGAGAAATTACTGTTTGTGCATTTACAATATTCATTGATTTTTGCCATTGAAAAACATCATGTTATTCATATACCAGAAATGTTTGAAGCTACTGACTGAATGAAAGGAGCTGGAATCTCACTCTCTTTGAATCTTCTTTATCATGCTAAGAGGAGCAGGAAAAAGCAAAAAATTTCAGAATTGCACCTTGCAATGCGGAGAAATTACTGTTTGTGCATTTACAATATTCATTGATTTTTGCCATTGAAAAACGTCCAGAAATGATTGAAGCTACTGACTGAATGAAAGGAGCTGGCATCTCACTCTCTTTGAATCTTCTTTATCATGCTAAGAATAGCAAGAAAAGGCAAAAAATTTCAGAATTGCACCTTGCAATGCGGAGAAATTACTGTTTGTGCATTTACAATATTCATTGATTTTTGCCATTGAAAAACATCATGTTATTCATATACCAGAAATGTTTGAAGCTACTGACTGAATGAAAGGAGCTGGCATCTCACTCTCTTTGAATCTTCTTTATCATGCTAAGAGGAGCAGGAAAAACCAAAAAATTTCAGAATTGCACCTTGCAATGCGAATAAATTACTGTTTGTGCATTTACAATATTCATTGATTTTTGCCATTGAAAAACATCATGTTATTCATATACCAGAAATGATTGAAGCTACTGACTGAATGAAAGGAGCTGGCATCTCACTCTCTTTGAATCTTCTTTATCATGCTAAGAGGAGCAGGAAAAAGCAAAACATTTCAGAATTGCACCTTGCAATGCGGAGAAATTACTGTTTGTGCATTTACAATATTCATTGATTTTTGCCATTGAAAAACATCATGTTATTCACATACCAGAAATGATTGAAGCTACTGACTGAATGAAAGGAGCTGGCATCTCACTCTCTTTGAATCTTCTTTATCATGCTAAGAGGAGCAGGAAAAAGCAAAAAATTTCAGAATTGCACCTCGCAATGCGGAGAAATTACTGTTTGTGCATTTACAATATTCATTGATTTTTGCCATTGAAAAACGTCCAGAAATGATTGAAGCTACTGACTGAATGAAAGGAGCTGGCATCTCACTCTCTTTGAATCTTCTTTATCATGCTAAGAAGAGCAGGAAAAAGCAAAAAATTTCAGAATTGCACCTTGCAATGCGGAGAAATTGCTGTTTGTGCATTTACAAAATTCATTGATTTTTGCCATTGAAAAACATCATGTTATTCATATACCAGAAATGTTTGAAGCTACTGACTGAATGAAAGGAGCTGGCATCTCACTCTCTTTGAATCTTCTTTATCATGCTAAGAGGAGCAGGAAAAAGCAAAAAATTTCAGAATTGCACCTTGCAATGCGGAGAAATTACTGTTTGTGCATTTACAATATTCATTGATTTTTGCCATTGAAAAACGTCCAGAAATGATTGAAGCTACTGACTGAATGAAAGGAGCTGGCATCTCACTCTCTTTGAATCTTCTTTATCATGCTAAGAGGAGCAGGAAAAAGCAAAAAATTTCAGAATTGCACCTTGCAATGCGGAGAAATTACTGTTTGTGCATTTACAATATACATTGATTTTTGCCATTGAAAAACGTCCAGAAATGATTGAAGCTACTGACTGAATGAAAGGAGCTGGCATCTCACTCTCTTTGAATCTTCTTTATCATGCTAAGAGGAGCAGGAAAAAGCAAAAAATTTCAGAATTGCACCTTGCAATGCGGAGAAATTACTGTTTGTGCATTTACAATATTCATTGATTTTTGCCGTTGAAAAAAGTCCAGAAATGATTGAAGCTACTGACTGAATGAAAGGAGCTGGCATCTCACTCTCTTTGAATCTTCTTTATCATGCTAAGAGGAGCAGGAAAAAGCAAAAAATTTCAGAATTGCACCTTGCAATGCGGAGAAATTACTGTTTGTGCATTTACAATATTCATTGATTTTTGCCATTGAAAAACATCATGTTATTCATATACCAGAAATGATTGAAGCTACTGACTGAATGAAAGGAGCTGGCATCTCACTCTCTTTGAATCTTCTTTATCATGCTAAGAGGAGCAGGAAAAAGCAAGAAATTTCAGAATTGCACCTTGCAATGCGGAGAAATTACTGTTTGTGCATTTACAATATTCATTGATTTTTGCCATTGAAAAACATCATGTTATTCATATACCAGAAATGTTTGAAGCTACTGACTGAATGAAAGGAGCTGGCATCTCACTCTCTTTGAATCTTCTTTATCATGCTAAGAGGAGCAGGAAAAAGCAAAAAATTTCAGAATTGCACCTTGCAATGTGGAGAAATTACTGTTTGTGCATTTACAATATTCATTGATTTTTACCATTGAAAAACGTCCAGAAATGATTGAAGCTACTGACTGAATGAAAGTAGCTGCCATCTCACTCTCTTTGAATCTTTTTTATCATGCTAAGAGGAGCAGGAAAAAGCAAAAAATTTCAGACTTGCACCTTGCAATGCGGAGAAATTACTGTTTGTGCATTTACAATATTCATTGATTTTTGCCATTGAAAAACATCATGTTATTCATATACCAGAAATGTTTGAAGCTACTGACTGAATGAAAGGAGCTGGCATCTCACTCTCTTTGAATCTTCTTTATCATGCTAAGAGGAGCAGGAAAAAGCAAAAAATTTCAGAATTGCACCTTGCAATGCGGAGAAATTACTTTTTGTGCATTTACAATATTCATTGATTTTTGCCATTGAAAAACGTCCAGAAATGATTGAAGCTACTGACTGAATGAAAGGAGCTGGCATCTCACTCTCTTTGAATCTTCTTTATCATGCTAAGAGGAGCAGGAAAAAGCAAAAAATTTCAGAATTGCACCTTGCAATGCGGAGAAATTACTGTTTGTGCATTTACAATATTCATTGATTTTTGCCATTGAAAAACGTCCAGAAATGATTGAAGCTACTGACTGAATGAAAGGAGCTGGCATCTCACTCTCTTTGAATCTTCTTTATCATGCTAAGAGGAGCAGGAAAAAGCAAAAAATTTCAGAATTGCACCTTGCAATGCGGAGAAATTACTGTTTGTGCATTTACAATATTCATTGATTTTTGCCATTGAAAAACATGTAATTCATATACCAGAAATGTTTGAAGCTACTGACTGAATGAAAGGAGCTGGCACCTCACTCTCTTTGAATCTTCTTTATCATGCTAAGAGGAGCGGGAAAAAGCAAAAAATTTCAGAATTGCACCTTGCAATGCGGAGAAATTACTGTTTGTGCATTTACAATATTCATTGATTTTTGCCATTGAAAAACGTCCAGAAATGATTGAAGGTACTGACTGAATGAAAGGAGCTGGCATCTCACTCTCTTTGAATCTTCTTTATCATGCTAAGAGGAGCAGGAAAAAGCAAAAAATTTCAGAATTGCACCTTGCAATGCGGAGAAATTACTGTTTGTGCATTTACAATATTCATTGATTTTTGCCATTGAAAAACGTCCAGAAATGATTGAAGCTACTGACTGAATGAAAGGAGCTGGCATCTCACTCTCTTTGAATCTTCTTTATCATGCTAAGAGGAGCAGGAAAAAGCAAAAAATTTCAGAATTGCACCTTGCAATGCGGAGAAATTACAGTTTGTGCATTTACAATATTCATTGATTTTTGCCATTGAGAAACGTCCAGAAATGATTGAAGCTACTGACTGAATGAAAGGAGCTGGCATCTCACTCTCTTTGAATCTTCTTTATCATGCTAAGAGGAACAGGAAAAAGCAAAAAATTTCAGAATTGCACCTTGCAATGCGGAGAAATTACTGTTTGTGCATTTACAATATTCATTGATTTTTGCCATTGAAAAACATCATGTTATTTATATACCAGAAATGTTTGAAGCTACTGACTGAATGAAAGGAGCTGGCATCTCACTCTCTTTGAATCTTCTTTATCATGCTAAGAGGAGCAGGAAAAAGCAAAAAATTTCAGAATTGCACCTTGCAATGTGGAGAAATTACTGTTTGTGCATTTACAATATTCATTGATTTTTACCATTGAAAAACGTCCAGAAATGATTGAAGCTACTGACTGAATGAAAGTAGCTGGCATCTCACTCTCTTTGAATTTTCTTTATCATGCTAAGAGGAGCAGGAAAAAGCAAAAAATTTCAGACTTGCACCTTGCAATGCGGAGAAATTACTGTTTGTGCATTTACAATATTCATTGATTTTTGCCATTGAAAAACATCATGTTATTCATATACCAGAAATGTTTGAAGCTACTGACTGAGTGAAAGGAGCTGGCATCTCACTCTCTTTGAATCTTCTTTATCATGCTAAGAGGAGCAGGAAAAAGCAAAAAATTTCAGAATTGCACCTTGCAATGCGGAGAAATTACTGTTTGTGCATTTACAATATTCATTGATTTTTGCCATTGAAAAACATCATGTTATTCATATACAAGAAATGTTTGAAGCTACTGACTGAATGAAAGGAGCTGGCATCTCAATCTCTTTGAATCTTCTTTATCATGCTAAGAGGAGCAGGAAAAAGCAAAAAATTTCAGATTTGCACCTTGCAATGTGGAGAAATTACTGTTTGTGCATTTACAATATTCATTGATTTTTACCATTGAAAAACGTCCAGAAATGATTGAAGCTACTGACTGAATGAAAGTAGCTGGCATCTCACTCTCTTTGAATCTTCTTTATCATGCTAAGAGGAGCAGGAAAAAGCAAAAAATTTCAGACTTGCACCTTGCAATGCGGAGAAATTACTATTTGTGCATTTACAATATTCATTGATTTTTGCCATTGAAAAACATCATGTTATTCATATACCAGAAATGTTTGAAGCTACTGACTGAATGAAAGGAGCTGGCATCTCACTCTCTTTGAATCTTCTTTATCATGCTAAGAGGAACAGGAAAAAGCAAAAAATTTCAGAATTGCACCTTGCAATGCGGAGAAATTACTGTTTGTGCATTTACAATATTCATTGATTTTTGCCATTGAAAAACATCATGTTATTCATATACCAGAAATGTTTGAAGCTACTGACTGAATGAAAGGAGCTGACATCTCACTCTCTTTGAATCTTCTTTATCATGCTAAGAGGAGCAGGAAAAAGCAAAAAATTTCAGAATTGCACCTTGCAATGCGGAGAAATTACTGTTTGTGCATTTACAATATTCATTGATTTTTGCCATTGAAAAATGTCCAGAAATGATGGAAGCTACTGACTGAATGAAAGGAGCTGGCATCTCACTCTCTTTGAATCATGCTAAGAGGAGCAGGAAAAAGCAAAAAATTTCAGAATTGCACCTTGCAATGCGGAGAAATTACTGTTTGTGCATTTACAATATTCATTGATTTTTGCCATTGAAAAACGTCCAGAAATGATTGAAGGTACTGACTGAATGAAAGGAGCTGGCATCTCACTCTCTTTGAATCTTCTTTATCATGCTAAGAGGAGCAGGAAAAAGCAAAAAATTTTAGAATTGCACCTTGCAATGTGGAGAAATTACTGTTTGTGCATTTACAATATTCATTGATTTTTACCATTGAAAAACGTCCAGAAATGATTGAAGCTACTGACTGAATGAAAGTAGCTGGCATCTCACTCTCTTTGAATCTTCTTTATCATGCTAAGAGGAGCAGGAAAAAGCAAAAAATTTCAGACTTGCACCTTGCAATGCGGAGAAATTACTGTTTGTGCATTTACAATATTCATTGATTTTTGCCATTGAAAAACATCATGTTATTCATATACCAGAAATGTTTGAAGCTACTGACTGAATGAAAGGAGCTGGCATCTCACTCTCTTTGAATCTTCTTTATCATGCTAAGAGGAGCAGGAAAAAGCAAAAAATTTCAGAATTGCACCTTGCAATGCGGAGAAATTACTGTTTGTGCATTTACAATATTCATTGATTTTTGCCATTGAAAAACGTCCAGAAATGATTGAAGCTACTGACTGAATGAAAGGAGCTGGCATCTCACTCTCTTTGAATCTTCTTTATCATGCTAAGAGGAGCAGGAAAAAGCAAAAAATTTCAGAATTGCACCTTGCAATGCGGAGAAATTACTGTTTGTGCATTTACAATATTCATTGATTTTTGCCATTGAAAAACGTCCAGAAATGATTGAAGCTACTGACTGAATGAAAGGAGCTGGCATCTCACTCTCTTTGAATCTTCTTTATCATGCTAAGAGGAGCAGGAAAAAGCAAAAAATTTCAGAATTGCACCTTGCAATGCGGAGAAATTACTGTTTGTGCATTTACAATATTCATTGATTTTTGCCATTGAAAACCATGTTATTCATATACCAGAAATGTTTGAAGCTACTGACTGAATGAAAGGAGCTGGCACCTCACTCTCTTTGAATCTTCTTTATCATGCTAAGAGGAGCGGGAAAAAGCAAAAAATTTCAGAATTGCACCTTGCAATGCGGAAAAATTACTGTTTGTGCATTTACAATATTCATTGATTTTTGCCATTGAAAAACGTCCAGAAATGATTGAAGGTACTGACTGAATGAAAGGAGCTGGCATCTCACTCTCTTTGAATCTTCTTTATCATGCTAAGAGGAGCAGGAAAAAGCAAAAAAATTCAGAATTGCACCTTGCAATGCGGAGAAATTACAGTTTGTGCATTTACAATATTCATTGATTTTTGCCATTGAAAAACATCCAGAAATGATTGAAGCTACTGACTGAATGAAAGGAGCTGGCATCTCACTCTCTTTGAATCTTCTTTATCATGCTAAGAGGAGCAGGAAAAAGCTAAAAATTTCAGAATTGCACCTTGCAATGCGGAGAAATTACTGTTTGTGCATTTACAATATTCATTGATTTTTGCCATTGAAAAACATCATGTTATTCATATACCAGAAATGTTTGAAGCTACTGACTGAATGAAAGGAGCTGGCATCTCACTCTCTTTGAATCTTCTTTATCATGCTAAGAGGAGCAGGAAAAAGCAAAAAATTTCAGAATTGCACCTTGCAATGTGGAGAAATTACTGTTTGTGCATTTACAATATTCATTGATTTTTACCATTGAAAAACGTCCAGAAATGATTGAAGCTACTGACTGAATGAAAGTAGCTGGCATCTCACTCTCTTTCAATCTTCTTTATCATGCTAAGAGGAGCAGGAAAAAGCAAAAAATTTCAGACTTGCACCTTGCAATGCGGAGAAATTACTGTTTGTGCATTTACAATATTCATTGATTTTTGCCATTGAAAAACATCATGTTATTCATATACCAGAAATGTTTGAAGCTACTGACTGAATGAAAGGAGCTGGCATCTCACTCTCTTTGAATCTTCTGTATCATGCTAAGAGGAGCAGGAAAAAGCAAAAAATTTCAGAATTGCACCTTGCAATGCGGAGAAATTACTGTTTGTGCATTTACAATATTCATTGATTTTTGCCATTGAAAAACATCATGTTATTCATATACCAGAAATGTTTGAAGCTACTGACTGAATGAAAGGAGCTGGCATCTCAATCTCTTTGAATCTTCTTTATCATGCTAAGAGGAGCAGGATAAAGCAAAAAATTTCAGAATTGCACCTTGCAATGTGGAGAAATTACTGTTTGTGCATTTACAATATTCATTGATTTTTACCATTGAAAAACGTCCAGAAATGATTGAAGCTACTGACTGAATGAAAGTAGCTGGCATCTCACTCTCTTTGAATCTTCTTTATCATGCTAAGAGGAGCAGGAAAAAGCAAAAAATTTCAGACTTGCACCTTGCAATGCGGAGAAATTACTGTTTGTGCATTTACAATATTCATTGATTTTTGCCATTGAAAAACATCATGTTATTCATATACCAGAAATGTTTGAAGCTACTGACTGAATGAAAGGAGCTGGCATCTCACTCTCTTTGAATCTTCTTTATCATGCTAAGAGGAGCAGGAAAAAGCAAAAAATTTCAGACTTGCACCTTGCAATGCGGAGAAATTACTGTTTGTGCATTTACAATATTCATTGATTTTTGCCATTGAAAAACATCATGTTATTCATATACCAGAAATGTTTGAAGCTACTGACTGAATGAAAGGAACTGGCATCTCACTCTCTTTGAATCTTCTTTATCATGCTAAGAGGAGCAGGAAAAAGCAAAAAATTTCAGAATTGCACCTTGCAATGCGGAGAAATTACTGTTTGTGCATTTACAATATTCATTGATTTTTGCCATTGAAAAACGTCCAGAAATGATTGAAGGTACTGACTGAATGAAAGGAGCTGGCATCTCACTCTCTTTGAATCTTCTTTATCATTCTAAGAGGAGCAGGAAAAAGCAAAAAATTTCAGAATTGCACCTTGCAATGCGGAGAAATTACTGTTTGTGCATTTACAATATTCATTGATTTTTGCCATTGAAAAACGTCCAGAAATGATTGAAGCTACTGACTCAATGAATGGAGCTGGCATCTCACTCTCTTTGAATCTTCTTTATCATGCTAAGAGGAGCAGGAAAAAGCAAAAAATTTCAGAATTGCACCTTGCAATGCGGAGAAATTACAGTTTGTGCATTTACAATATTCATTGATTTTTGCCATTGAAAAACGTCCAGAAATGATTGAAGCTACTGACTGAATGAAAGGAGCTGGCATCTCACTCTCTTTGAATCTTCTTTATCATGCTAAGAGGAGCAGGAAAAAGCAAAAAATTTCAGAATTGCACCTTGCAATGCGGAGAAATTACTGTTTGTGCATTTACAATATTCGTTGATTTTTGCCATTGAAAAACGTCCAGAAATGATTGAAGCTACTGACTGAATGAAAGGAGCTGGCATCTCACTCTCTTTGAATCTTCTTTATCATGCTAAGAGGAGCAGGAAAAAGCAAAAAATTTCAGAATTGCACCTTGCAATGCGGAGAAATTACAGTTTGTGCATTTACAATATTCATTGATTTTTGCCATTGAAAAACGTCCAGAAATGATTGAAGCTACTGACTGAATGAAAGGAGCTGGCATCTCACTCTCGTTGAATCTTCTTTATCATGCTAAGAGGAGCAGGAAAAAGCAAAAAATTTCAGAATTGCACCTTGCAATGCGGAGAAATTACTGTTTGTGCATTTACAATATTCATTGATTTTTGCCATTGAAAAACATGTTATTCATATACCAGAAATGTTTGAAGCTCCTGACTGAATGAAAGGAGCTGGCACCTCACTCTCTTTGAATCTTCTTTATCATGCTAAGAGGAGCAGGAAAAAGCAAAAAATTTCAGAATTGCACCTTGCAATGCGGAGAAATTACTGTTTGTGCATTTACAATATTCATTGATTTTTGCCATTGAAAAACGTCCAGAAATGATTGAA
Organism: Phyllobates terribilis; assembly: GCF_046119375.1. NCBI lineage: Eukaryota > Metazoa > Chordata > Amphibia > Anura > Dendrobatidae > Phyllobates > Phyllobates terribilis. The sequence continues at coordinate 300,992 of NW_027363601.1, read as the reverse complement.
GCTACTGACTGAATGAAAGTAGCTGCCATCTCACTCTCTTTGAATCTTTTTTATCATGCTAAGAGGAGCAGGAAAAAGCAAAAAATTTCAGACTTGCACCTTGCAATGCGGAGAAATTACTGTTTGTGCATTTACAATATTCATTGATTTTTGCCATTGAAAAACATCATGTTATTCATATACCAGAAATGTTTGAAGCTACTGACTGAATGAAAGGAGCTGGCATCTCACTCTCTTTGAATCTTCTTTATCATGCTAAGAGGAGCAGGAAAAAGCAAAAAATTTCAGAATTGCACCTTGCAATGCGGAGAAATTACTTTTTGTGCATTTACAATATTCATTGATTTTTGCCATTGAAAAACGTCCAGAAATGATTGAAGCTACTGACTGAATGAAAGGAGCTGGCATCTCACTCTCTTTGAATCTTCTTTATCATGCTAAGAGGAGCAGGAAAAAGCAAAAAATTTCAGAATTGCACCTTGCAATGCGGAGAAATTACTGTTTGTGCATTTACAATATTCATTGATTTTTGCCATTGAAAAACGTCCAGAAATGATTGAAGCTACTGACTGAATGAAAGGAGCTGGCATCTCACTCTCTTTGAATCTTCTTTATCATGCTAAGAGGAGCAGGAAAAAGCAAAAAATTTCAGAATTGCACCTTGCAATGCGGAGAAATTACTGTTTGTGCATTTACAATATTCATTGATTTTTGCCATTGAAAAACATGTAATTCATATACCAGAAATGTTTGAAGCTACTGACTGAATGAAAGGAGCTGGCACCTCACTCTCTTTGAATCTTCTTTATCATGCTAAGAGGAGCGGGAAAAAGCAAAAAATTTCAGAATTGCACCTTGCAATGCGGAGAAATTACTGTTTGTGCATTTAGAATATTCATTGATTTTTGCCATTGAAAAACGTCCAGAAATGATTGAAGGTACTGACTGAATGAAAGGAGCTGGCATCTCACTCTCTTTGAATCTTCTTTATCATGCTAAGAGGAGCAGGAAAAAGCAAAAAATTTCAGAATTGCACCTTGCAATGCGGAGAAATTACTGTTTGTGCATTTACAATATTCATTGATTTTTGCCATTGAAAAATGTCCAGAAATGATTGAAGCTACTGACTGAATGAAAGGAGCTGGCATCTCACTCTCTTTGAATCTTCTTTATCATGCTAAGAGGAGCAGGAAAAAGCAAAAAATTTCAGAATTGCACCTTGCAATGCGGAGAAATTACAGTTTGTGCATTTACAATATTCATTGATTTTTGCCATTGAGAAACGTCCAGAAATGATTGAAGCTACTGACTGAATGAAAGGAGCTGGCATCTCACTCTCTTTGAATCTTCTTTATCATGCTAAGAGGAACAGGAAAAAGCAAAAAATTTCAGAATTGCACCTTGCAATGCGGAGAAATTACTGTTTGTGCATTTACAATATTCATTGATTTTTGCCATTGAAAAACATCATGTTATTTATATACCAGAAATGTTTGAAGCTACTGACTGAATGAAAGGAGCTGGCATCTCACTCTCTTTGAATCTTCTTTTTCATGCTAAGAGGAGCAGGAAAAAGCAAAAAATTTCAGAATTGCACCTTGCAATGTGGAGAAATTACTGTTTGTGCATTTACAATATTCATTGATTTTTACCATTGAAAAACGTCCAGAAATGATTGAAGCTACTGACTGAATGAAAGTAGCTTGCATCTCACTCTCTTTGAATTTTCTTTATCATGCTAAGAGGAGCAGGAAAAAGCAAAAAATTTCAGACTTGCACCTTGCAATGCGGAGAAATTACTGTTTGTGCATTTACAATATTCATTGATTTTTGCCATTGAAAAACATCATGTTATTCATATACCAGAAATGTTTGAAGCTACTGACTGAGTGAAAGGAGCTGGCATCTCACTCTCTTTGAATCTTCTTTATCATGCTAAGAGGAGCAGGAAAAAGCAAAAAATTTCAGAATTGCACCTTGCAATGCGGAGAAATTACTGTTTGTGCATTTACAATATTCATTGATTTTTGCCATTGAAAAACATCATGTTATTCATATACAAGAAATGTTTGAAGCTACTGACTGAATGAAAGGAGCTGGCATCTCAATCTCTTTGAATCTTCTTTATCATGCTAAGAGGAGCAGGAAAAAGCAAAAAATTTCAGAATTGCACCTTGCAATGTGGAGAAATTACTGTTTGTGCATTTACAATATTCATTGATTTTTACCATTGAAAAACGTCCAGAAATGATTGAAGCTACTGACTGAATGAAAGTAGCTGGCATCTCACTCTCTTTGAATCTTCTTTATCATGCTAAGAGGAGCAGGAAAAAGCAAAAAATTTCAGACTTGCACCTTGCAATGCGGAGAAATTACTATTTGTGCATTTACAATATTCATTGATTTTTGCCATTGAAAAACATCATGTTATTCATATACCAGAAATGTTTGAAGCTACTGACTGAATGAAAGGAGCTGGCATCTCACTCTCTTTGAATCTTCTTTATCATGCTAAGAGGAGCAGGAAAAAGCAAAAAATTTCAGAATTGCACCTTGCAATGCGGAGAAATTACTGTTTGTGCATTTACAATATTCATTGATTTTTGCCATTGAAAAACATCATGTTATTCATATACCAGAAATGTTTGAAGCTACTGACTGAATGAAAGGAGCTGACATCTCACTCTCTTTGAATCTTCTTTATCATGCTAAGAGGAGCAGGAAAAAGCAAAAAATTTCAGAATTGCACCTTGCAATGCGGAGAAATTACTGTTTGTGCATTTACAATATTCATTGATTTTTGCCATTGAAAAATGTCCAGAAATGATGGAAGCTACTGACTGAATGAAAGGAGCTGGCATCTCACTCTCTTTGAATCATGCTAAGAGGAGCAGGAAAAAGCAAAAAATTTCAGAATTGCACCTTGCAATGCGGAGAAATTACTGTTTGTGCATTTACAATATTCATTGATTTTTGCCATTGAAAAACATCATGTTATTCATATACCAGAAATGTTTGAAGCTACTGACTGAATGAAAGGAGCTGGCATCTCACTCTCTTTGAATCTTCTTTATCATGCTAAGAGGAGCAGGAAAAAGCAAAAAATTTTAGAATTGCACCTTGCAATGTGGAGAAATTACTGTTTGTGCATTTACAATATTCATTGATTTTTACCATTGAAAAACGTCCAGAAATGATTGAAGCTACTGACTGAATGAAAGTAGCTGGCATCTCACTCTCTTTGAATCTTCTTTATCATGCTAAGAGGAGCAGGAAAAAGCAAAAAATTTCAGACTTGCACCTTGCAATGCGGAGAAATTACTGTTTGTGCATTTACAATATTCATTGATTTTTGCCATTGAAAAACATCATGTTATTCATATACCAGAAATGTTTGAAGCTACTGACTGAATGAAAGGAGCTGGCATCTCACTCTCTTTGAATCTTCTTTATCATGCTAAGAGGAGCAGGAAAAAGCAAAAAATTTCAGAATTGCACCTTGCAATGCGGAGAAATTACTGTTTGTGCATTTACAATATTCATTGATTTTTGCCATTGAAAAACGTCCAGAAATGATTGAAGCTACTGACTGAATGAAAGGAGCTGGCATCTCACTCTCTTTGAATCTTCTTTATCATGCTAAGAGGAGCAGGAAAAAGCAAAAAATTTCAGAATTGCACCTTGCAATGCGGAGAAATTACTGTTTGTGCATTTACAATATTCATTGATTTTTGCCATTGAAAAACGTCCAGAAATGATTGAAGCTACTGACTGAATGAAAGGAGCTGGCATCTCACTCTCTTTGAATCTTCTTTATCATGCTAAGAGGAGCAGGAAAAAGCAAAAAATTTCAGAATTTCACCTTGCAATGCGGAGAAATTACTGTTTGTGCATTTACAATATTCATTGATTTTTGCCATTGAAAACCATGTTATTCATATACCAGAAATGTTTGAAGCTACTGACTGAATGAAAGGAGCTGGCACCTCACTCTCTTTGAATCTTCTTTATCATGCTAAGTGGAGCGGGAAAAAGCAAAAAATTTCAGAATTGCACCTTGCAATGCGGAAAAATTACTGTTTGTGCATTTACAATATTCATTGATTTTTGCCATTGAAAAACGTCCAGAAATGATTGAAGGTACTGACTGAATGAAAGGAGCTGGCATCTCACTCTCTTTGAATCTTCTTTATCATGCTAAAAGGAGCAGGAAAAAGCAAAAAATTTCAGAATTGCACCTTGCAATGCGGAGAAATTACTGTTTGTGCATTTACAATATTCATTGATTTTTGCCATTGAAAAACGTCCAGAAATGATTGAAGCTACTGACTGAATGAAAGGAGCTGGCATCTCACTCTCTTTGAATCTTCTTTATCATGCTAAGAGGAGCAGGAAAAAGCAAAAAATTTCAGAATTGCACCTTGCAATGCGGAGAAATTACAGTTTGTGCATTTACAATATTCATTGATTTTTGCCATTGAAAAACATCCAGAAATGATTGAAGCTACTGACTGAATGAAAGGAGCTGGCATCTCACTCTCTTTGAATCTTCTTTATCATGCTAAGAGGAGCAGGAAAAAGCAAAAAATTTCAGAATTGCACCTTGCAATGCGGAGAAATTACTGTTTGTGCATTTACATTATTCATTGATTTTTGCCATTGAAAAACATCATGTTATTCATATACCAGAAATGTTTGAAGCTACTGACTGAATGAAAGGAGCTGGCATCTCACTCTCTTTGAATCTTCTTTATCATGCTAAGAGGAGCAGGAAAAAGCAAAAAATTTCAGAATTGCACATTGCAATGTGGAGAAATTACTGTTTGTGCATTTACAATATTCATTGATTTTTACCATTGAAAAACGTCCAGAAATGATTGAAGCTACTGACTGAATGAAAGTAGCTGGCATCTCACTCTCTTTGAATCTTCTTTATCATGCTAAGAGGAGCAGGAAAAAGCAAAAAATTTCAGACTTGCACCTTGCAATGCGGAGAAATTACTGTTTGTGCATTTACAATATTCATTGATTTTTGCCATTGAAAAACATCATGTTATTCATATACCAGAAATGTTTGAAGCTACTGACTGAATGAAAGGAGCTGGCATCTCACTCTCTTTGAATCTTCTTTATCATGCTAAGAGGAGCAGGAAAAAGCAAAAAATTTCAGAATTGCACCTTGCAATGCGGAGAAATTACTGTTTGTGCATTTACAATATTCATTGATTTTTGCCATTGAAAAACATCATGTTATTCATATACCAGAAATGTTTGAAGCTACTGACTGAATGAAAGGAGCTGGCATCTCAATCTCTTTGAATCTTCTTTATCATGCTAAGAGGAGCAGGATGAAGCAAAAAATTTCAGAATTGCACCTTGCAATGTGGAGAAATTACTGTTTGTGCATTTACAATATTCATTGATTTTTGCCATTGAAAAACGTCCAGAAATGATTGAAGCTACTGACTGAATGAAAGTAGCTGGCATCTCACTCTCTTTGAATCTTCTTTATCATGCTAAGAGGAGCAGGAAAAAGCAAAAAATTTCAGACTTGCACCTTGCAATGCGGAGAAATTACTGTTTGTGCATTTACAATATTCATTGATTTTTGCCATTGAAAAACATCATGTTATTCATATACCAGAAATGTTTGAAGCTACTGACTGAATGAAAGGAACTGGCATCTCACTCTCTTTGAATCTTCTTTATCATGCTAAGAGGAGCAGGAAAAAGCAAAAAATTTCAGACTTGCACCTTGCAATGCGGAGAAATTACTGTTTGTGCATTTACAATATTCATTGATTTTTGCCATTGAAAAACATCATGTTATTCATATACCAGAAATGTTTGAAGCTACTGACTGAATGAAAGGAGCTGGCATCTCACTCTCTTTGAATCTTCTTTATCATGCTAAGAGGAGCAGGAAAAAGCAAAAAATTTCAGAATTGCACCTTGCAATGCGGAGAAATTACTGTTTGTGCATTTACAATATTCATTGATTTTTGCCATTGAAAAACGTCCAGAAATGATTGAAGCTACTGACTGAATGAAAGGAGCTGGCATCTCACTCTCTTTGAATCTTCTTTATCATGCTAAGAGGAGCAGGAAAAAGCAAAAAATTTCAGAATTGCACCTTGCAATGCGGAGAAATTACTGTTTGTGCATTTACAATATTCATTGATTTTTGCCATTGAAAAACGTCCAGAAATGATTGAAGCTACTGACTGAATGAAAGGAGCTGGCATCTCACTCTCTTTGAATCTTCTTTATCATGCTAAGAGGAGCAGGAAAAAGCAAAAAATTTCAGAATTGCACCTTGCAATGCGGAGAAATTACTGTTTGTGCATTTACAATATTCATTGATTTTTGCCATTGAAAACCATGTTATTCATATACCAGAAATGTTTGAAGCTACTGACTGAATGAAAGGAGCTGGCACCTCACTCTCTTTGAATCTTCTTTATCATGCTAAGAGGAGCGGGAAAAAGCAAAAAATTTCAGAATTGCACCTTGCAATGCGGAAAAATTACTGTTTGTGCATTTACAATATTCATTGATTTTTGCCATTGAAAAACGTCCAGAAATGATTGAAGGTACTGACTGAATGAAAGGAGCTGGCATCTCACTCTCTTTGAATCTTCTTTATCATGCTAAGAGGAGCAGGAAAAAGCAAAAAATTTCAGAATTGCACCTTGCAATGCGGAGAAATTACTGTTTGTGCATTTACAATATTCATTGATTTTTGCCATTGAAAAACGTCCAGAAATGATTGAAGCTACTGACTGAATGAAAGGAGCTGGCATCTCACTCTCTTTGAATCTTCTTTATCATGCTAAGAGGAGCAGGAAAAAGCAAAAAATTTCAGAATTGCACCTTGCAATGCGGAGAAATTACAGTTTGTGCATTTACAATATTCATTGATTTTTGCCATTGAAAAACATCCAGAAATGATTGAAGCTACTGACTGAATGAAAGGAGCTGGCATCTCACTCTCTTTGAATCTTCTTTATCATGCTAAGAGGAGCAGGAAAAAGCAAAAAATTTCAGAATTGCACCTTGCAATGCGGAGAAATTACTGTTTGTGCATTTACAATATTCATTGATTTTTGCCATTGAAAAACATCATGTTATTCATATACCAGAAATGTTTGAAGCTACTGACTGAATGAAAGGAGCTGGCATCTCACTCTCTTTGAATCTTCTTTATCATGCTAAGAGGAGCAGGAAAAAGCAAAAAATTTCAGAATTGCACATTGCAATGTGGAGAAATTACTGTTTGTGCATTTACAATATTCATTGATTTTTACCATTGAAAAACGTCCAGAAATGATTGAAGCTACTGACTGAATGAAAGTAGCTGGCATCTCACTCTCTTTGAATCTTCTTTATCATGCTAAGAGGAGCAGGAAAAAGCAAAAAATTTCAGACTTGCACCTTGCAATGCGGAGAAATTACTGTTTGTGCATTTACAATATTCATTGATTTTTGCCATTGAAAAACATCATGTTATTCATATACCAGAAATGTTTGAAGCTACTGACTGAATGAAAGGAGCTGGCATCTCACTCTCTTTGAATCTTCTTTATCATGCTAAGAGGAGCAGGAAAAAGCAAAAAATTTCAGAATTGCACCTTGCAATGCGGAGAAATTACTGTTTGTGCATTTACAATATTCATTGATTTTTGCCATTGAAAAACATCATGTTATTCATATACCAGAAATGTTTGAAGCTACTGACTGAATGAAAGGAGCTGGCATCTCAATCTCTTTGAATCTTCTTTATCATGCTAAGAGGAGCAGGATAAAGCAAAAAATTTCAGAATTGCACCTTGCAATGTGGAGAAATTACTGTTTGTGCATTTACAATATTCATTGATTTTTGCCATTGAAAAACGTCCAGAAATGATTGAAGCTACTGACTGAATGAAAGTAGCTGGCATCTCACTCTCTTTGAATCTTCTTTATCATGCTAAGAGGAGCAGGAAAAAGCAAAAAATTTCAGACTTGCACCTTGCAATGCGGAGAAATTACTGTTTGTGCATTTACAATATTCATTGATTTTTGCCATTGAAAAACATCATGTTATTCATATACCAGAAATGTTTGAAGCTACTGACTGAATGAAAGGAACTGGCATCTCACTCTCTTTGAATCTTCTTTATCATGCTAAGAGGAGCAGGAAAAAGCAAAAAATTTCAGACTTGCACCTTGCAATGCGGAGAAATTACTGTTTGTGCATTTACAATATTCATTGATTTTTGCCATTGAAAAACATCATGTTATTCATATACCAGAAATGTTTGAAGCTACTGACTGAATGAAAGGAACTGGCATCTCACTCTCTTTGAATCTTCTTTATCATGCTAAGAGGAGCAGGAAAAAGCAAAAAATTTCAGAATTGCACCTTGCAATGCGGAGAAATTACTGTTTGTGCATTTACAATATTCATTGATTTTTGCCATTGAAAAATGTCCAGAAATGATTGAAGGTACTGACTGAATGAAAGGAGCTGGCATCTCACTCTCTTTGAATCTTCTTTATCATTCTAAGAGGAGCAGGAAAAAGCAAAAAATTTCAGAATTGCACCTTGCAATGCGGAGAAATTACTGTTTGTGCATTTACAATATTCATTGATTTTTGCCATTGAAAAACGTCCAGAAATGATTGAAGCTACTGACTCAATGAATGGAGCTGGCATCTCACTCTCTTTGAATCTTCTTTATCATGCTAAGAGGAGCAGGAAAAAGCAAAAAATTTCAGAATTGCACCTTGCAATGCGGAGAAATTACAGTTTGTGCATTTACAATATTCATTGATTTTTGCCATTGAAAAACGTCCAGAAATGATTGAAGCTACTGACTGAATGAAAGGAGCTGGCATCTCACTCTCTTTGAATCTTCTTTATCATGCTAAGAGGAGCAGGAAAAAGCAAAAAATTTCAGAATTGCACCTTGCAATGCGGAGAAAATACTGTTTGTGCATTTGCAATATTCGTTGATTTTTGCCATTGAAAAACGTCCAGAAATGATTGAAGCTACTGACTGAATGAAAGGAGCTGGCATCTCACTCTCTTTGAATCTTCTTTATCATGCTAAGAGGAGCAGGAAAAAGCAAAAAATTTCAGAATTGCACCTTGCAATGCGGAGAAATTACAGTTTGTGCATTTACAATATTCATTGATTTTTGCCATTGAAAAACGTCCAGAAATGATTGAAGCTACTGACTGAATGAAAGGAGCTGGCATCTCACTCTCTTTGAATCTTCTTTATCATGCTAAGAGGAGCAGGAAAAAGCAAAAAATTTCAGAATTGCACCTTGCAATGCGGAGAAATTACTGTTTGTGCATTTACAATATTCATTGATTTTTGCCATTGAAAAACATGTTATTCATATACCAGAAATGTTTGAAGCTCCTGACTGAATGAAAGGAGCTGGCACCTCACTCTCTTTGAATCTTCTTTATCATGCTAAGAGGAGCAGGAAAAAGCAAAAAATTTCAGAATTGCACCTTGCAATGCGGAGAAATTACTGTTTGTGCATTTACAATATTCATTGATTTTTGCCATTGAAAAACGTCCAGAAATGATTGAAGCTACTGACTGAATGAAAGGAGCTGGCATCTCACTCTCTTTGAATCTTCTTTATCATGCTAAGAGGAGCAGGAAAAAGCAAAAAATTTCAGAATTGCACCTTGCAATGCGGAGAAATTACTGTTTGTGCATTTACAATATTCATTGATTTTTGCCATTGAAAAATGTCCAGAAATGATTGAAGCTACTGACTGAATGAAAGGAGCTGGCATCTCACTCTCTTTGAATCTTCTTTATCATGCTAAGAGGAGCAGGAAAAAGCAAAAAATTTCAGAATTGCGCCTTGCAATGCGGAGAAATTACTGTTTGTGCATTTACAAAATTCATTGATTTTTGCCATTGAAAAACATCATGTTATTCATATACCAGAAATGATTGAAGCTACTGACTGAAGGAAAGGAGCTGGCATCTCACTCTCTTTGAATCTTCTTTATCATGCTAAGAGGAGCAGGAAAAAGCAAAAAATTTCAGAATTGCACCTTGCAATGCGGAGAAATTACTGTTTGTGCATTTACAATATTCATTGATTTTTGCCATTGAAAAACGTCCAGAAATGATTGAAGCTACTGACTGAATGAAAGGAGCTGGCATCTCACTCTCTTTGAATCTTCTTTATCATGCTAAGAGGAGCAGGAAAAAGCAAAAAATTTCAGAATTGCACCTTGCAATGCGGAGAAATTACTGTTTGTGCATTTACATTATACATTGATTTTTGCCATTGAAAAACGTCCAGAAATGATTGAAGCTACTGACTGAATGAAAGGAGCTGGCATCTCACTCTCTTTGAATCTTCTTTATCATGCTAAGAGGAGCAGGAAAAAGCAAAAAATTTCAGAATTGCACCTTGCAATGCGGAGAAATTACTGTTTGTGCATTTACAATATTCATTGATTTTTGCCGTTGAAAAAAGTCCAGAAATGATTGAAGCTACTGACTGAATGAAAGGAGCTGGCATCTCACTCTCTTTGAATCTTCTTTATCATGCTAAGAGGAGCAGGAAAAAGCAAAAAATTTCAGAATTGCACCTTGCAATGCGGAGAAATTACTGTTTGTGCATTTACAATATTCATTGATTTTTGCCATTGAAAAACATCATGTTATTCATATACCAGAAATGATTGAAGCTACTGACTGAATGAAAGGAGCTGGCATCTCACTCTCTTTGAATCTTCTTTATCATGCTAAGAGGAGCAGGAAAAAGCAAGAAATTTCAGAATTGCACCTTGCAATGCGGAGAAATTACTGTTTGTGCATTTACAATATTCATTGATTTTTGCCATTGAAAAACATCATGTTATTCATATACCAGAAATGTTTGAAGCTACTGACTGAATGAAAGGAGCTGGCATCTCACTCTCTTTGAATCTTCTTTATCATGCTAAGAGGAGCAGGAAAAAGCAAAAAATTTCAGAATTGCACCTTGCAATGTGGAGAAATTACTGTTTGTGCATTTACAATATTCATTGATTTTTACCATTGAAAAACGTCCAGAAATGATTGAAGCTACTGACTGAATGAAAGTAGCTGCCATCTCACTCTCTTTGAATCTTTTTTATCATGCTAAGAGGAGCAGGAAAAAGCAAAAAATTTCAGACTTGCACCTTGCAATGCGGAGAAATTACTGTTTGTGCATTTACAATATTCATTGATTTTTGCCATTGAAAAACATCATGTTATTCATATACCAGAAATGTTTGAAGCTACTGACTGAATGAAAGGAGCTGGCATCTCACTCTCTTTGAATCTTCTTTATCATGCTAAGAGGAGCAGGAAAAAGCAAAAAATTTCAGAATTGCACCTTGCAATGCGGAGAAATTACTTTTTGTGCATTTACAATATTCATTGATTTTTGCCATTGAAAAACGTCCAGAAATGATTGAAGCTACTGACTGAATGAAAGGAGCTGGCATCTCACTCTCTTTGAATCTTCTTTATCATGCTAAGAGGAGCAGGAAAAAGCAAAAAATTTCAGAATTGCACCTTGCAATGCGGAGAAATTACTGTTTGTGCATTTACAATATTCATTGATTTTTGCCATTGAAAAACGTCCAGAAATGATTGAAGCTACTGACTGAATGAAAGGAGCTGGCATCTCACTCTCTTTGAATCTTCTTTATCATGCTAAGAGGAGCAGGAAAAAGCAAAAAATTTCAGAATTGCACCTTGCAATGCGGAGAAATTACTGTTTGTGCATTTACAATATTCATTGATTTTTGCCATTGAAAAACATGTAATTCATATACCAGAAATGTTTGAAGCTACTGACTGAATGAAAGGAGCTGGCACCTCACTCTCTTTGAATCTTCTTTATCATGCTAAGAGGAGCGGGAAAAAGCAAAAAATTTCAGAATTGCACCTTGCAATGCGGAGAAATTACTGTTTGTGCATTTACAATATTCATTGATTTTTGCCATTGAAAAGCGTCCAGAAATGATTGAAGGTACTGACTGAATGAAAGGAGCTGGCATCTCACTCTCTTTGAATCTTCTTTATCATGCTAAGAGGAGCAGGAAAAAGCAAAAAATTTCAGAATTGCACCTTGCAATGCGGAGAAATTACTGTTTGTGCATTTACAATATTCATTGATTTTTGCCATTGAAAAACGTCCAGAAATGATTGAAGCTACTGACTGAATGAAAGGAGCTGGCATCTCACTCTCTTTGAATCTTCTTTATCATGCTAAGAGGAGCAGGAAAAAGCAAAAAATTTCAGAATTGCACCTTGCAATGCGGAGAAATTACAGTTTGTGCATTTACAATATTCATTGATTTTTGCCATTGAGAAACGTCCAGAAATGATTGAAGCTACTGACTGAATGAAAGGAGCTGGCATCTCACTCTCTTTGAATCTTCTTTATCATGCTAAGAGGAACAGGAAAAAGCAAAAAATTTCAGAATTGCACCTTGCAATGCGGAGAAATTACTGTTTGTGCATTTACAATATTCATTGATTTTTGCCATTGAAAAACATCATGTTATTTATATACCAGAAATCTTTGAAGCTACTGACTGAATGAAAGGAGCTGGCATCTCACTCTCTTTGAATCTTCTTTATCATGCTAAGAGGAGCAGGAAAAAGCAAAAAATTTCAGAATTGCACCTTGCAATGTGGAGAAATTACTGTTTGTGCATTTACAATATTCATTGATTTTTACCATTGAAAAACGTCCAGAAATGATTGAAGCTACTGACTGAATGAAAGTAGCTGGCATCTCACTCTCTTTGAATTTTCTTTATCATGCTAAGAGGAGCAGGAAAAAGCAAAAAATTTCAGACTTGCACCTTGCAATGCGGAGAAATTACTGTTTGTGCATTTACAATATTCATTGATTTTTGCCATTGAAAAACATCATGTTATTCATATACCAGAAATGTTTGAAGCTACTGACTGAATGAAAGGAGCTGGCATCTCACTCTCTTTGAATCTTCTTTATCATGCTAAGAGGAGCAGGAAAAAGCAAAAAATTTCAGAATTGCACCTTGCAATGCGGAGAAATTACTGTTTGTGCATTTACAATATTCATTGATTTTTGCCATTGAAAAACATCATGTTATTCATATACAAGAAATGTTTGAAGCTACTGACTGAATGAAAGGAGCTGGCATCTCAATCTCTTTGAATCTTCTTTATCATGCTAAGAGGAGCAGGAAAAAGCAAAAAATTTCAGAATTGCACCTTGCAATGTGGAGAAATTACTGTTTGTGCATTTACAATATTCATTGATTTTTACCATTGAAAAACGTCCAGAAATGATTGAAGCTACTGACTGAATGAAAGTAGCTGGCATCTCACTCTCTTTGAATCTTCTTTATCATGCTAAGAGGAGCAGGAAAAAGCAAAAAATTTCAGACTTGCACCTTGCAATGCGGAGAAATTACTATTTGTGCATTTACAATATTCATTGATTTTTGCCATTGAAAAACATCATGTTATTCATATACCAGAAATGTTTGAAGCTACTGACTGAATGAAAGGAGCTGGCATCTCACTCTCTTTGAATCTTCTTTATCATGCTAAGAGGAGCAGGAAAAAGCAAAAAATTTCAGAATTGCACCTTGCAATGCGGAGAAATTACTGTTTGTGCATTTACAATATTCATTGATTTTTGCCATTGAAAAACATCATGTTATTCATATACCAGAAATGTTTGAAGCTACTGACTGAATGAAAGGAGCTGACATCTCACTCTCTTTGAATCTTCTTTATCATGCTAAGAGGAGCAGGAAAAAGCAAAAAATTTCAGAATTGCACCTTGCAATGCGGAGAAATTACTGTTTGTGCATTTACAATATTCATTGATTTTTGCCATTGAAAAATGTCCAGAAATGATTGAAGCTACTGACTGAATGAAAGGAGCTGGCATCTCACTCTCTTTGAATCATGCTAAGAGGAGCAGGAAAAAGCAAAAAATTTCAGAATTGCACCTTGCAATGCGGAGAAATTACTGTTTGTGCATTTACAATATTCATTGATTTTTGCCATTGAAAAACATCATGTTATTCATATACCAGAAATGTTTGAAGCTACTGACTGAATGAAAGGAGCTGGCATCTCACTCTCTTTGAATCTTCTTTATCATGCTAAGAGGAGCAGGAAAAAGCAAAAAATTTCAGAATTGCACCTTGCAATGCGGAGAAATTATAGTTTGTGCATTTACAATATTCATTGATTTTTGCCATTGAAAAACGTCCAGAAATGATTGAAGCTACTGACTGAATGAAAGGAGCTGGCATCTCACTCTCTTTGAATCTTCTTTATCATGCTAAGAGGAGCAGGAAAAAGCAAAAAATTTCAGAATTGCACCTTGCAATGCGGAGAAATTACTGTTTGTGCATTTACAATATTCATTGATTTTTGCCATTGAAAAACGTCCAGAAATGATTGAAGCTACTGACTGAATGAAAGGAGCTGGCATCTCACTCTCTTTGAATCTTCTTTATCATGCTAAGAGGAGCAGGAAAAAGCAAAAAATTTCAGAATTGCACCTTGCAATGCGGAGAAATTACTGTTTGTGCATTTACAATATTCATTGATTTTTGCCATTGAAAAACATGTTATTCATATACCAGAAATGTTTGAAGCTACTGACTGAATGAAAGGAGCTGGCACCTCACTCTCTTTGAATCTTCTTTATCATGCTAAGAGGAGCGGGAAAAAGCAAAAAATTTCAGAATTGCACCTTGCAATGCGGAAACATTACTGTTTGTGCATTTACAATATTCATTGATTTTTGCCATTGAAAAACGTCCAGAAATGATTGAAGGTACTGACTGAATGAAAGGAGCTGGCATCTCACTCTCTTTGAATCTTCTTTATCATGCTAAGAGGAGCAGGAAAAAGCAAAAAATTTCAGAATTGCACCTTGCAATGCGGAGAAATTACTGTTTGTGCATTTACAATATTCATTGATTTTTGCCATTGAAAAACGTCCAGAAATGATTGAAGCTACTGACTGAATGAAAGGAGATGGCATCTCACTCTCTTTGAATCTTCTTTATCATGCTAAGAGGAGCAGGAAAAAGCAAAAAATTTCAGAATTGCACCTTGCAATGCGGAGAAATTACAGTTTGTGCATTTACAATATTCATTGATTTTTGCCATTGAAAAACATCCAGAAATGATTGAAGCTACTGACTGAATGAAAGGAGCTGGCATCTCACTCTCTTTGAATCTTCTTTATCATGCTAAGAGGAGCAGGAAAAAGCAAAAAATTTCAGAATTGCACCTTGCAATGCGGAGAAATTACTGTTTGTGCATTTACAATATTCATTGATTTTTGCCATTGAAAAACATCATGTTATTCATATACCAGAAATGTTTGAAGCTACTGACTGAATGAAAGGAGCTGGCATCTCACTCTCTTTGAATCTTCTTTATCATGCTAAGAGGAGCAGGAAAAAGCAAAAAATTTCAGAATTGCACCTTGCAATGTGGAGAAATTACTGTTTGTGCATTTACAATATTCATTGATTTTTACCATTGAAAAACGTCCAGAAATGATTGAAGCTACTGACTGAATGAAAGTAGCTGGCATCTCACTCTCTTTGAATCTTCTTTATCATGCTAAGAGGAGCAGGAAAAAGCAAAAAATTTCAGACTTGCACCTTGCAATGCGGAGAAATTACTGTTTGTGCATTTACAATATTCATTGATTTTTGCCATTGAAAAACATCATGTTATTCATATACCAGAAATGTTTGAAGCTACTGACTGAATGAAAGGAGCTGGCATCTCACTCTCTTTGAATCTTCTTTATCATGCTAAGAGGAGCAGGAAAAAGCAAAAAATTTCAGAATTGCACCTTGCAATGCGGAGAAATTACTGTTTGTGCATTTACAATATTCATTGATTTTTGCCATTGAAAAACATCATGTTATTCATATACCAGAAATGTTTGAAGCTACTGACTGAATGAAAGGAGCTGGCATCTCACTCTCTTTGAATCTTCTTTATCATGCTAAGAGGAGCAGGATAAAGCAAAAAATTTCAGAATTGCACCTTGCAATGTGGAGAAATTACTGTTTGTGCATTTACAATATTCATTGATTTTTACCATTGAAAAACGTCCAGAAATGATTGAAGCTACTGACTGAATGAAAGGAACTTGGCATCTCACTCTCTTTGAATCTTCTTTATCATGCTAAGAGGAGCAGGAAAAAGCAAAAAATTTCAGAATTGCACCTTGCAATGCGGAGAAATTACTGTTTGTGCATTTACAATATTCATTGATTTTTGCCATTGAAAAACGTCCAGAAATGATTGAAGGTACTGACTGAATGAAAGGAGCTGGCATCTCACTCTCTTTGAATCTTCTTTATCATTCTAAGAGGAGCAGGAAAAAGCAAAAAATTTCAGAATTGCACCTTGCAATGCGGAGAAATTACTGTTTGTGCATTTACAATATTCATTGATTTTTGCCATTGAAAAACGTCCAGAAATGATTGAAGCTACTGACTCAATGAATGGAGCTGGCATCTCATTCTCTTTGAATCTTCTTTATCATGCTAAGAGGAGCAGGAAAAAGCAAAAAATTTCAGAATTGCACCTTGCAATGAGGAGAAATTACAGTTTGTGCATTTACAATATTCATTGATTTTTGCCATTGAAAAACGTCCAGAAATGATTGAAGCTACTGACTGAATGAAAGGAGCTGGCATCTCACTCTCTTTGAATCTTCTTTATCATGCTAAGAGGAGCAGGAAAAAGCAAAAAATTTCAGAATTGCACCTTGCAATGCGGAGAAATTACTGTTTGTGCATTTACAATATTCGTTGATTTTTGCCATTGAAAAACGTCCAGAAATGATTGAAGCTACTGACTGAATGAAAGGAGCTGGCATCTCACTCTCTTTGAATCTTCTTTATCATGCTAAGAGGAGCAGGAAAAAGCAAAAAATTTCAGAATTGCACCTTGCAATGCGGAGAAATTACAGTTTGTGCATTTACAATATTCATTGATTTTTGCCATTGAAAAACGTCCAGAAATGATTGAAGCTACTGACTGAATGAAAGGAGCTGGCATCTCACTCTCTTTGAATCTTCTTTATCATGCTAAGAGGAGCAGGAAAAAGCAAAAAATTTCAGAATTTCACCTTGCAATGCGGAGAAATTACTGTTTGTGCATTTACAATATTCATTGATTTTTGCCATTGAAAAACATGTTATTCATATACCAGAAATGTTTGAAGCTCCTGACTGAATGAAAGGAGCTGGCACCTCACTCTCTTTGAATCTTCTTTATCATGCTAAGAGGAGCAGGAAAAAGCAAAAAATTTCAGAATTGCACCTTGCAATGCGGAGAAATTACTGTTTGTGCATTTACAATATTCATTGATTTTTGCCATTGAAAAACGTCCAGAAATTATTGAAGCTACTGACTGAATGAAAGGAGCTGGCATCTCACTCTCTTTGAATCTTCTTTATCATGCTAAGAGGAGCAGGAAAAAGCAAAAAATTTCAGAATTGCACCTTGCAATGCGGAGAAATTACTGTTTGTGCATTTACAATATTCATTGATTTTTGCCATTGAAAAATGTCCAGAAATGATTGAAGCTACTGACTGAATGAAAGGAGCTGGCATCTCACTCTCTTTGAATATTCTTTATCATGCTAAGAGGAGCAGGAAAAAGCAAAAAATTTCAGAATTGCGCCTTGCAATGCGGAGAAATTACTGTTTGTGCATTTACAAAATTCATTGATTTTTGCCATTGAAAAACATCATGTTATTCATATACCAGAAATGATTGAAGCTACTGACTGAAGGAAAGGAGCTGGCATCTCACTCTCTTTGAATCTTCTTTATCATGCTAAGAGGAGCAGGAAAAAGCAAAAAATTTCAGAATTGCACCTTGCAATGCGGAGAAATTACTGTTTGTGCATTTACAATATTCATTGATTTTTGCCATTGAAAAACGTCCAGAAATGATTGAAGCTACTGACTGAATGAAAGGAGCTGGCATCTCACTCTCTTTGAATCTTCTTTATCATGCTAAGAGGAGCAGGAAAAAGCAAAAAATTTCAGAATTGCACCTTGCAATGCGGAGAAATTACTGTTTGTGCATTTACAATATACATTGATTTTTGCCATTGAAAAACGTCCAGAAATGATTGAAGCTACTGACTGAATGAAAGGAGCTGGCATCTCACTCTCTTTGAATCTTCTTTATCATGCTAAGAGGAGCAGGAAAAAGCAAAAAATTTCAGAATTGCACCTTGCAATGCGGAGAAATTACTGTTTGTGCATTTACAATATTCATTGATTTTTGCCGTTGAAAAAAGTCCAGAAATGATTGAAGCTACTGACTGAATGAAAGGAGCTGGCATCTCACTCTCTTTGAATCTTCTTTATCATGCTAAGAGGAGCAGGAAAAAGCAAAAAATTTCAGAATTGCACCTTGCAATGCGGAGAAATTACTGTTTGTGTATTTACAATATTCATTGATTTTTGCCATTGAAAAACATCATGTTATTCATATACCAGAAATGATTGAAGCTACTGACTGAATGAAAGGAGCTGGCATCTCACTCTCTTTGAATCTTCTTTATCATGCTAAGAGGAGCAGGAAAAAGCAAGAAATTTCAGAATTGCACCTTGCAATGCGGAGAAATTACTGTTTGTGCATTTACAATATTCATTGATTTTTGCCATTGAAAAACATCATGTTATTCATATACCAGAAATGTTTGAAGCTACTGACTGAATGAAAGGAGCTGGCATCTCACTCTCTTTGAATCTTCTTTATCATGCTAAGAGGAGCAGGAAAAAGCAAAAAATTTCAGAATTGCACCTTGCAATGTGGAGAAATTACTGTTTGTGCATTTACAATATTCATTGATTTTTACCATTGAAACACGTCCAGAAATGATTGAAGCTACTGACTGAATGAAAGTAGCTGCCATCTCACTCTCTTTGAATCTTTTTTATCATGCTAAGAGGAGCAGGAAAAAGCAAAAAATTTCAGACTTGCACCTTGCAATGCGGAGAAATTACTGTTTGTGCATTTACAATATTCATTGATTTTTGCCATTGAAAAACATCATGTTATTCATATACCAGAAATGTTTGAAGCTACTGACTGAATGAAAGGAGCTGGCATCTCACTCTCTTTGAATCTTCTTTATCATGCTAAGAGGAGCAGGAAAAAGCAAAAAATTTCAGAATTGCACCTTGCAATGCGGAGAAATTACTTTTTGTGCATTTACAATATTCATTGATTTTTGCCATTGAAAAACGTCCAGAAATGATTGAAGCTACTGACTGAATGAAAGGAGCTGGCATCTCACTCTCTTTGAATCTTCTTTATCATGCTAAGAGGAGCAGGAAAAAGCAAAAAATTTCAGAATTGCACCTTGCAATGCGGAGAAATTACTGTTTGTGCATTTACAATATTCATTGATTTTTGCCATTGAAAAACGTCCAGAAATGATTGAAGCTACTGACTGAATGAAAGGAGCTGGCATCTCACTCTCTTTGAATCTTCTTTATCATGCTAAGAGGAGCAGGAAAAAGCAAAAAATTTCAGAATTGCACCTTGCAATGCGGAGAAATTACTGTTTGTGCATTTACAATATTCATTGATTTTTGCCATTGAAAAACATGTAATTCATATACCAGAAATGTTTGAAGCTACTGACTGAATGAAAGGAGCTGGCACCTCACTCTCTTTGAATCTTCTTTATCATGCTAAGAGGAGCGGGAAAAAGCAAAAAATTTCAGAATTGCACCTTGCAATGCGGAGAAATTACTGTTTGTGCATTTACAATATTCATTGATTTTTGCCATTGAAAAACGTCCAGAAATGATTGAAGGTACTGACTGAATGAAAGGAGCTGGCATCTCACTCTCTTTGAATCTTCTTTATCATGCTAAGAGGAGCAGGAAAAAGCAAAAAATTTCAGAATTGCACCTTGCAATGCGGAGAAATTACTGTTTGTGCATTTACAATATTCATTGATTTTTGCCATTGAAAAACGTCCAGAAATGATTGAAGCTACTGACTGAATGAAAGGAGCTGGCATCTCACTCTCTTTGAATCTTCTTTATCATGCTAAGAGGAGCAGGAAAAAGCAAAAAATTTCAGAATTGCACCTTGCAATGCGGAGAAATTACAGTTTGTGCATTTACAATATTCATTGATTTTTGCCATTGAGAAACGTCCAGAAATGATTGAAGCTACTGACTGAATGAAAGGAGCTGGCATCTCACTCTCTTTGAATCTTCTTTATCATGCTAAGAGGAACAGGAAAAAGCAAAAAATTTCAGAATTGCACCTTGCAATGCGGAGAAATTACTGTTTGTGCATTTACAATATTCATTGATTTTTGCCATTGAAAAACATCATGTTATTTATATACCAGAAATGTTTGAAGCTACTGACTGAATGAAAGGAGCTGGCATCTCACTCTCTTTGAATCTTCTTTATCATGCTAAGAGGAGCAGGAAAAAGCAAAAAATTTCAGAATTGCACCTTGCAATGTGGAGGAATTACTGTTTGTGCATTTACAATATTCATTGATTTTTACCATTGAAAAACGTCCAGAAATGATTGAAGCTACTGACTGAATGAAAGTAGCTGGCATCTCACTCTCTTTGAATTTTCTTTATCATGCTAAGAGGAGCAGGAAAAAGCAAAAAATTTCAGACTTGCACCTTGCAATGCGGAGAAATTACTGTTTGTGCATTTACAATATTCATTGATTTTTGCCATTGAAAAACATCATGTTATTCATATACCAGAAATGTTTAAAGCTACTGACTGAATGAAAGGAGCTGGCATCTCACTCTCTTTGAATCTTCTTTATCATGCTAAGAGGAGCAGGAAAAAGCAAAAAATTTCAGAATTGCACCTTGCAATGCGGAGAAATTACTGTTTGTGCATTTACAATATTCATTGATTTTTGCCATTGAAAAACATCATGTTATTCATATACAAGAAATGTTTGAAGCTACTGACTGAATGAAAGGAGCTGGCATCTCAATCTCTTTGAATCTTCTTTATCATGCTAAGAGGAGCAGGAAAAAGCAAAAAATTTCAGAATTGCACCTTGCAATGTGGAGAAATTACTGTTTGTGCATTTACAATATTCATTGATTTTTACCATTGAAAAACGTCCAGAAATGATTGAAGCTACTGACTGAATGAAAGTAGCTGGCATCTCACTCTCTTTGAATCTTCTTTATCATGCTAAGAGGAGCAGGAAAAAGCAAAAAATTTCAGACTTGCACCTTGCAATGCGGAGAAATTACTATTTGTGCATTTACAATATTCATTGATTTTTGCCATTGAAAAACATCATGTTATTCATATACCAGAAATGTTTGAAGCTACTGACTGAATGAAAGGAGCTGGCATCTCACTCTCTTTGAATCTTCTTTATCATGCTAAGAGGAGCAGGAAAAAGCAAAAAATTTCAGAATTGCACCTTGCAATGCGGAGAAATTACTGTTTGTGCATTTACAATATTCATTGATTTTTGCCATTGAAAAACATCATGTTATTCATATACCAGAAATGTTTGAAGCTACTGACTGAATGAAAGGAGCTGACATCTCACTCTCTTTGAATCTTCTTTATCATGCTAAGAGGAGCAGGAAAAAGCAAAAAATTTCAGAATTGCACCTTGCAATGCGGAGAAATTACTGTTTGTGCATTTACAATATTCATTGATTTTTGCCATTGAAAAATGTCCAGAAATGATTGAAGCTACTGACTGAATGAAAGGAGCTGGCATCTCACTCTCTTTGAATCATGCTAAGAGGAGCAGGAAAAAGCAAAAAATTTCAGAATTGCACCTTGCAATGCGGAGAAATTACTGTTTGTGCATTTACAATATTCATTGATTTTTGCCATTGAAAAACATCATGTTATTCATATACCAGAAATGTTTGAAGCTACTGACTGAATGAAAGGAGCTGGCATCTCACTCTCTTTGAATCTTCTTTATCATGCTAAGAGGAGCAGGAAAAAGCAAAAAATTTTAGAATTGCACCTTGCAATGTGGAGAAATTACTGTTTGTGCATTTACAATATTCATTGATTTTTACCATTGAAAAACGTCCAGAAATGATTGAAGCTACTGACTGAATGAAAGTAGCTGGCATCTCACTCTCTTTGAATCTTCTTTATCATGCTAAGAGGAGCAGGAAAAAGCAAAAAATTTCAGACTTGCACCTTGCAATGCGGAGAAATTACTGTTTGTGCATTTACAATATTCATTGATTTTTGCCATTGAAAAACATCATGTTATTCATATACCAGAAATGTTTGAAGCTACTGACTGAATGAAAGGAGCTGGCATCTCACTCTCTTTGAATCTTCTTTATCATGCTAAGAGGAGCAGGAAAAAGCAAAAAATTTCAGAATTGCACCTTGCAATGCGGAGAAATTATAGTTTGTGCATTTACAATATTCATTGATTTTTGCCATTGAAAAACATCCAGAAATGATTGAAGCTACTGACTGAATGAAAGGAGCTGGCATCTCACTCTCTTTGAATCTTCTTTATCATGCTAAGAGGAGCAGGAAAAAGCAAAAAATTTCAGAATTGCACCTTGCAATGCGGAGAAATTACTGTTTGTGCATTTACAATATTCATTGATTTTTGCCATTGAAAAACGTCCAGAAATGATTGAAGCTACTGACTGAATGAAAGGAGCTGGCATCTCACTCTCTTTGAATCTTCTTTATCATGCTAAGAGGAGCAGGAAAAAGCAAAAAATTTCAGAATTGCACCTTGCAATGCGGAGAAATTACTGTTTGTGCATTTACAATATTCATTGATTTTTGCCATTGAAAAACATGTTATTCATATACCAGAAATGTTTGAAGCTACTGACTGAATGAAAGGAGCTGGCACCTCACTCTCTTTGAATCTTCTTTATCATGCTAAGAGGAGCGGGAAAAAGCAAAAAATTTCAGAATTGCACCTTGCAATGCGGAAAAATTACTGTTTGTGCATTTACAATATTCATTGATTTTTGCCATTGAAAAACGTCCAGAAATGATTGAAGGTACTGACTGAATGAAAGGAGCTGGCATCTCACTCTCTTTGAATCTTCTTTATCATGCTAAGAGGAGCAGGAAAAAGCAAAAAATTTCAGAATTGCACCTTGCAATGCGGAGAAATTACTGTTTGTGCATTTACAATATTCATTGATTTTTGCCATTGAAAAACGTCCAGAAATGATTGAAGCTACTGACTGAATGAAAGGAGCTGGCATCTCACTCTCTTTGAATCTTCTTTATCATGCTAAGAGGAGCAGGAAAAAGCAAAAAATTTCAGAATTGCACCTTGCAATGCGGAGAAATTACAGTTTGTGCATTTACAATATTCATTGATTTTTGCCATTGAAAAACATCCAGAAATGATTGAAGCTACTGACTGAATGAAAGGAGCTGGCATCTCACTCTCTTTGAATCTTCTTTATCATGCTAAGAGGAGCAGGAAAAAGCAAAAAATTTCAGACTTGCACCTTGCAATGCGGAGAAATTACTGTTTGTGCATTTACAATATTCATTGATTTTTGCCATTGAAAAACATCATGTTATTCATATACCAGAAATGTTTGAAGCTACTGACTGAATGAAAGGAGCTGGCATCTCACTCTCTTTGAATCTTCTTTATCATGCTAAGAGGAGCAGGAAAAAGCAAAAAATTTCAGAATTGCACCTTGCAATGTGGAGAAATTACTGTTTGTGCATTTACAATATTCATTGATTTTTACCATTGAAAAACGTCCAGAAATGATTGAAGCTACTGACTGAATGAAAGTAGCTGGCATCTCACTCTCTTTGAATCTTCTTTATCATGCTAAGAGGAGCAGGAAAAAGCAAAAAATTTCAGACTTGCACCTTGCAATGCGGAGAAATTACTGTTTGTGCATTTACAATATTCATTGATTTTTGCCATTGAAAAACATCATGTTATTCATATACCAGAAATGTTTGAAGCTACTGACTGAATGAAAGGAGCTGGCATCTCAATCTCTTTGAATCTTCTTTATCATGCTAAGAGGAGCAGGATAAAGCAAAAAATTTCAGAATTGCACCTTGCAATGTGGAGAAATTACTGTTTGTGCATTTACAATATTCATTGATTTTTACCATTGAAAAACGTCCAGAAATGATTGAAGCTACTGACTGAATGAAAGTAGCTGGCATCTCACTCTCTTTGAATCTTCTTTATCATGCTAAGAGGAGCAGGAAAAAGCAAAAAATTTCAGAATTGCACCTTGCAATGCGGAGAAATTACTGTTTGTGCATTTACAATATTCATTGATTTTTGCCATTGAAAAACGTCCAGAAATGATTGAAGCTACTGACTGAATGAAAGGAGCTGGCATCTCACTCTCTTTGAATCTTCTTTATCATGCTAAGAGGAGCAGGAAAAAGCAAAAAATTTCAGAATTGCACCTTGCAATGCGGAGAAATTACTGTTTGTGCATTTACAATATTCATTGATTTTTGCCATTGAAAAACATGTTATTCATATACCAGAAATGTTTGAAGCTACTGACTGAATGAAAGGAGCTGGCACCTCACTCTCTTTGAATCTTCTTTATCATGCTAAGAGGAGCGGGAAAAAGCAAAAAATTTCAGAATTGCACCTTGCAATGCGGAAAAATTACTGTTTGTGCATTTACAATATTCATTGATTTTTGCCATTGAAAAACGTCCAGAAATGATTGAAGGTACTGACTGAATGAAAGGAGCTGGCATCTCACTCTCTTTGAATCTTCTTTATCATGCTAAGAGGAGCAGGAAAAAGCAAAAAATTTCAGAATTGCACCTTGCAATGCGGAGAAATTACTGTTTGTGCATTTACAATATTCATTGATTTTTGCCATTGAAAAACGTCCAGAAATGATTGAAGCTACTGACTGAATGAAAGGAGCTGGCATCTCACTCTCTTTGAATCTTCTTTATCATGCTAAGAGGAGCAGGAAAAAGCAAAAAATTTCAGAATTGCACCTTGCAATGCGGAGAAATTACAGTTTGTGCATTTACAATATTCATTGATTTTTGCCATTGAAAAACATCCAGAAATGATTGAAGCTACTGACTGAATGAAAGGAGCTGGCATCTCACTCTCTTTGAATCTTCTTTATCATGCTAAGAGGAGCAGGAAAAAGCAAAAAATTTCAGAATTGCACCTTGCAATGCGGAGAAATTACTGTTTGTGCATTTACAATATTCATTGATTTTTGCCATTGAAAAACATCATGTTATTCATATACCAGAAATGTTTGAAGCTACTGACTGAATGAAAGGAGCTGGCATCTCACTCTCTTTGAATCTTCTTTATCATGCTAAGAGGAGCAGGAAAAAGCAAAAAATTTCAGAATTGCACCTTGCAATGTGGAGAAATTACTGTTTGTGCATTTACAATATTCATTGATTTTTACCATTGAAAAACGTCCAGAAATGATTGAAGCTACTGACTGAATGAAAGTAGCTGGCATCTCACTCTCTTTGAATCTTCTTTATCATGCTAAGAGGAGCAGGAAAAAGCAAAAAATTTCAGACTTGCACCTTGCAATGCGGAGAAATTACTGTTTGTGCATTTACAATATTCATTGATTTTTGCCATTGAAAAACATCATGTTATTCATATACCAGAAATGTTTGAAGCTTCTGACTGAATGAAAGGAGCTGGCATCTCACTCTCTTTGAATCTTCTTTATCATGCTAAGAGGAGCAGGAAAAAGCAAAAAATTTCAGAATTGCACCTTGCAATGCGGAGAAATTACTGTTTGTGCATTTACAATATTCATTGATTTTTGCCATTGAAAAACATCATGTTATTCATATACCAGAAATGTTTGAAGCTACTGACTGAATGAAAGGAGCTGGCATCTCAATCTCTTTGAATCTTCTTTATCATGCTAAGAGGAGCAGGATAAAGCAAAAAATTTCAGAATTGCACCTTGCAATGTGGAGAAATTACTGTTTGTGCATTTACAATATTCATTGATTTTTACCATTGAAAAACGTCCAGAAATGATTGAAGCTACTGACTGAATGAAAGTAGCTGGCATCTCACTCTCTTTGAATCTTCTTTATCATGCTAAGAGGAGCAGGAAAAAGCAAAAAATTTCAGACTTGCACCTTGCAATGCGGAGAAATTACTGTTTGTGCATTTACAATATTCATTGATTTTTGCCATTGAAAAACATCATGTTATTCATATACCAGAAATGTTTGAAGCTACTGACTGAATGAAAGGAGCTGGCATCTCACTCTCTTTGAATCTTCTTTATCATGCTAAGAGGAGCAGGAAAAAGCAAAAAATTTCAGACTTGCACCTTGCAATGCGGAGAAATTACTGTTTGTGCATTTACAATATTCATTGATTTTTGCCATTGAAAAACATCATGTTATTCATATACCAGAAATGTTTGAAGCTACTGACTGAATGAAAGGAACTGGCATCTCACTCTCTTTGAATCTTCTTTATCATGCTAAGAGGAGCAGGAAAAAGCAAAAAATTTCAGAATTGCACCTTGCAATGCGGAGAAATTACTGTTTGTGCATTTACAATAGTCATTGATTTTTGCCATTGAAAAACGTCCAGAAATGATTGAAGGTACTGACTGAATGAAAGGAGCTGGCATCTCACTCTCTTTGAATCTTCTTTATCATTCTAAGAGGAGCAGGAAAAAGCAAAAAATTTCAGAATTGCACCTTGCAATGCGGAGAAATTACTGTTTGTGCATTTACAATATTCATTGATTTTTGCCATTGAAAAACGTCCAGAAATGATTGAAGCTACTGACTCAATGAATGGAGC
Source organism: Phyllobates terribilis (assembly GCF_046119375.1). NCBI lineage: Eukaryota > Metazoa > Chordata > Amphibia > Anura > Dendrobatidae > Phyllobates > Phyllobates terribilis. The sequence continues at coordinate 274,114 of NW_027363601.1, read as the reverse complement.
TGGCATCTCACTCTCTTTGAATCTTCTTTATCATGCTAAGAGGAGCAGGAAAAAGCAAAAAATTTCAGAATTGCACCTTGCAATGCGGAGAAATTACAGTTTGTGCATTTACAATATTCATTGATTTTTGCCATTGAAAAACGTCCAGAAATGATTGAAGCTACTGACTGAATGAAAGGAGCTGGCATCTCACTCTCTTTGAATCTTCTTTATCATGCTAAGAGGAGCAGGAAAAAGCAAAAAATTTCAGAATTGCACCTTGCAATGCGGAGAAATTACTGTTTGTGCATTTACAATATTCGTTGATTTTTGCCATTGAAAAACGTCCAGAAATGATTGAAGCTACTGACTGAATGAAAGGAGCTGGCATCTCACTCTCTTTGAATCTTCTTTATCATGCTAAGAGGAGCAGGAAAAAGCAAAAAATTTCAGAATTGCACCTTGCAATGCGGAGAAATTACAGTTTGTGCATTTACAATATTCATTGATTTTTGCCATTGAAAAACGTCCAGAAATGATTGAAGCTACTGACTGAATGAAAGGAGCTGGCATCTCACTCTCTTTGAATCTTCTTTATCATGCTAAGAGGAGCAGGAAAAAGCAAAAAATTTCAGAATTGCACCTTGCAATGCGGAGAAATTACTGTTTGTGCATTTACAATATTCATTGATTTTTGCCATTGAAAAACATGTTATTCATATACCAGAAATGTTTGAAGCTCCTGACTGAATGAAAGGAGCTGGCACCTCACTCTCTTTGAATCTTCTTTATCATGCTAAGAGGAGCAGGAAAAAGCAAAAAATTTCAGAATTGCACCTTGCAATGCGGAGAAATTACTGTTTGTGCATTTACAATATTCATTGATTTTTGCCATTGAAAAACGTCCAGAAATGATTGAAGCTACTGACTGAATGAAAGGAGCTGGCATCTCACTCTCTTTGAATCTTCTTTATCATGCTAAGAGGAGCAGGAAAAAGCAAAAAATTTCAGAATTGCACCTTGCAATGCGGAGAAATTACTGTTTGTGCATTTACAATATTCATTGATTTTTGCCATTGAAAAATGTCCAGAAATGATTGAAGCTACTGACTGAATGAAAGGAGCTGGCATCTCACTCTCTTTGAATCTTCTTTATCATGCTAAGAGGAGCAGGAAAAAGCAAAAAATTTCAGAATTGCGCCTTGCAATGCGGAGAAATTACTGTTTGTGCATTTACAAAATTCATTGATTTTTGCCATTGAAAAACATCATGTTATTCATATACCAGAAATGATTGAAGCTACTGACTGAAGGAAAGGAGCTGGCATCTCACTCTCTTTGAATCTTCTTTATCATGCTAAGAGGAGCAGGAAAAAGCAAAAAATTTCAGAATTGCACCTTGCAATGCGGAGAAATTACAGTTTGTGCATTTACAATATTCATTGATTTTTGCCATTGAAAAACGTCCAGAAATGATTGAAGCTACTGACTGAATGAAAGGAGCTGGCATCTCACTCTCTTTGAATCTTCTTTATCATGCTAAGAGGAGCAGGAAAAAGCAAAAAATTTCAGAATTGCACCTTGCAATGCGGAGAAATTACTGTTTGTGCATTTACAATATTCATTGATTTTTGCCATTGAAAAACATGTTATTCATATACCAGAAATGTTTGAAGCTCCTGACTGAATGAAAGGAGCTGGCACCTCACTCTCTTTGAATCTTCTTTATCATGCTAAGAGGAGCAGGAAAAAGCAAAAAATTTCAGAATTGCACCTTGCAATGCGGAGAAATTACTGTTTGTGCATTTACAATATTCATTGATTTTTGCCATTGAAAAACGTCCAGAAATGATTGAAGCTACTGACTGAATGAAAGGAGCTGGCATCTCACTCTCTTTGAATCTTCTTTATCATGCTAAGAGGAGCAGGAAAAAGCAAAAAATTTCAGAATTGCACCTTGCAATGCGGAGAAATTACTGTTTGTGCATTTACAATATTCATTGATTTTTGCCATTGAAAAATGTCCAGAAATGATTGAAGCTACTGACTGAATGAAAGGAGCTGGCATCTCACTCTCTTTGAATCTTCTTTATCATGCTAAGAGGAGCAGGAAAAAGCAAAAAATTTCAGAATTGCGCCTTGCAATGCGGAGAAATTACTGTTTGTGCATTTACAAAATTCATTGATTTTTGCCATTGAAAAACATCATGTTATTCATATACCAGAAATGATTGAAGCTACTGACTGAAGGAAAGGAGCTGGCATCTCACTCTCTTTGAATCTTCTTTATCATGCTAAGAGGAGCAGGAAAAAGCAAAAAATTTCAGAATTGCACCTTGCAATGCGGAGAAATTACTGTTTGTGCATTTACAATATTCATTGATTTTTGCCATTGAAAAACGTCCAGAAATGATTGAAGCTACTGACTGAATGAAAGGAGCTGGCATCTCACTCTCTTTGAATCTTCTTTATCATGCTAAGAGGAGCAGGAAAAAGCAAAAAATTTCAGAATTGCTCCTTGCAATGCGGAGAAATTACTGTTTGTGCATTTACAATATTCATTGATTTTTGCGATTGAAAAACATCATGTTATTCATATACCAGAAATGATTGAAGCTACTGACTGAATGAAAGGAGCTGGCATCTCATTCTCTTTGAATCTTCTTTATCATGCTAAGAGGAGCAGGAAAAAGTAAAAAATTTCAGAATTGCACCTTGCAATGCGGAGAAATTACTGTTTGTGCATTTACAATATTCAATGATTTTTGCCATTGAAAAACGTCCAGAAATGATTGAAGCTACTGACTGAATGAAAGGAGCTGGCATCTCACTCTCTTTGAATCTTGTTTATCATGCTAAGAGGAGCAGGAAAAAGCAAAAAATTTCAGAATTGCACCTTGCAATGCGGAGAAATTACTGTTTGTGCATTTACAATATTCATTGATTTTTGCCATTGAAAAACGTCCAGAAATGATTGAAGCTACTGACTGAATGAAAGGAGCTGGCATCTCACTCTCTTTGAATCTTCTTTATCATGCTAAGAGGAGCAGGAAAAAGCCAAAAATTTCAGAATTGCACCTTGCAATGCGGAGAAATTACTGTTTGTGCATTTACAATATTCATTGATTTTTGCTATTGAAAAACATCATGTTATTCATATACCAGAAATGATTGAAGCTACTGACTGAATGAAAGGAGCTGGCATCTAACTCTCTTTGAATCTTCTTTATCATGCTAAGAGGAGCAGGAAAAAGCAAAAAATTTCAGAATTGCACCTTGCAATGCGGAGAAATTGCAGTTTGTGCATTTACAATATTCATTGATTTTTGCCATTGAAAAACGTCCAGAAATGATTGAAGCTACTGACTGAATGAAAGGAGCTGGCATCTCACTCTCTTTGAATCTTCTTTATCATGCTAAGAGGAGCAGGAAAAAGCAAAAAATTTCAGAATTGCACCTTGCAATGCGGAGAAATTACTGTTTGTGCATTTACAATATTCATTGATTTTTGCCATTGAAAAACATCATGTTATTCATATACCAGAAATGATTGAAGCTACTGACTGAATGAAAGGAGCTGGCATCTCACTCTCTTTGAATCTTCTTTATCATGCTAAGAGGAGCAGGAAAAAGCAAAAAATTTCAGAATTGCACCTTGCAATGCGGAGAAATTGCAGTTTGTGCATTTACAATATTCATTGATTTTTGCCATTGAAAAACGTCCAGAAATGATTGAAGCTACTGACTGAATGAAAGGAGCTGGCATCTCACTCTCTTTGAATCTTCTTTATCATGCTAAGAGGAGCAGGAAAAAGCAAAAAATTTCAGAATTGCACCTTGCAATGCGGAGAAATTACTGTTTGTGCATTTACAATATTCATTGATTTTTGCCATTGAAAAACGTCCAGAAATGATTGAAGCTACTGACTGAATGAAAGGAGCTGGCATCTCACTCTCTTTGAATCTTCTTTATCATGCTAAGAGGAGCAGGAAAAAGCAAAAAATTTCAGAATTGCACCTTGCAATGCGGAGAAATTACTGTTTGTGCATTTACAATATTCATTGATTTTTGCCATTGAAAAATGTCCAGAAATGATTGAAGCTACTGACTGAATGAAAGGAGCTGGCATCTCACTCTCTTTGAATCTTCTTTATCATGCTAAGAGGAGCAGGAAAAAGCAAAAAATTTCAGAATTGCGCCTTGCAATGCGGAGAAATTACTGTTTGTGCATTTACAAAATTCATTGATTTTTGCCATTGAAAAACATCATGTTATTCATATACCAGAAATGATTGAAGCTACTGACTGAAGGAAAGGATCTGGCATCTCACTCTCTTTGAATCTTCTTTGTCATGCTAAGAGGAGCAGGAAAAAGCAAAAAATTTCAGAATTGCACCTTGCAATGCGGAGAAATTACTGTTTGTGCATTTACAATATTCATTGATTTTTGCCATTGAAAAACGTCCAGAAATGATTGAAGCTACTGACTGAATGAAAGGAGCTGGCATCTCACTCTCTTTGAATCTTCTTTATCATGCTAAGAGGAGCAGGAAAAAGCAAAACATTTCAGAATTGCACCTTGCAATGCGGAGAAATTACTGTTTGTGCATTTACAATGTTCATTGATTTTTGCGATTGAAAAACATCATGTTATTCATATACCAGAAATGATTGAAGCTACTGACTGAATGAAAGGAGCTGGCATCTCACTCTCTTTGAATCTTCTTTATCATGCTAAGAGGAGCAGGAAAAAGTAAAAAATTTCAGAATTGCACCTTGCAATGCGGAGAAATTACTGTTTGTGCATTTACAATATTCAATGATTTTTGCCATTGAAAAACGTCCAGAAATGATTGAAGCTACTGACTGAATGAAAGGAGCTGGCATCTCACTCTCTTTGAATCTTCTTTATCATGCTAAGAGGAGCAGGAAAAAGCAAAAAATTTCAGAATTGCACCTTGCAATGCGGAGAAATTACTGTTTGTGCATTTACAATATTCATTGATTTTTGCCATTGAAAAACATTATGTTATTCATATACCAGAAATGATTGAAGCTACTGACTGAATGAAAGGAGCTGGCATCTCACTCTCTTTGAATCTTCTTTATCATGCTAAGAGGAGCAGGAAAAAGCAAAAAATTTCAGAATTGCACCTTGCAATGCGGAGAAATTACTGTTTGTGCATTTACAATATTCATTGATTTTTGCCATTGAAAAACGTCCAGAAATGATTGAAGCTACTGACTGAATGAAAGGAGCTGGCATCTCACTCTCTTTGAATCTTCTTTATCATGCTAAGAGGAGCAGGAAAAAGCAAAAAATTTCAGAATTGCACCTTGCAATGCGGAGAAATTACTGTTTGTGCATTTACAATATTCATTGATTTTTGCCATTGAAAAATGTCCAGAAATGATTGAAGCTACTGACTGAATGAAAGGAGCTGGCATCTCACTCTCTTTGAATCTTCTTTATCATGCTAAGAGGAGCAGGAAAAAGCAAAAAATTTCAGAATTGCACCTTGCAATGCGGAGAAATTACAGTTTGTGCATTTACAATATTCATTGATTTTTGCCATTGAAAAACATCATGTTATTCATATACCAGAAATGATTGAAGCTACTGACTGAATGAAAGGAGCTGGCATCTCACTCTCTTTGAATCTTCTTTATCATGCTAAGAGGAGCAGGAAAAAGCAAAAAATTTCAGAATTGCACCTTGCAATGCGGAGAAATTACTGTTTGTGCATTTACAATATTCATTGATTTTTGCCATTGAAAAACGTCCAGAAATGATTGAAGCTACTGACTGAATGAAAGGAGCTGGCATCTCACTCTCTTTGAATCTTCTTTATCATGCTAAGAGGAGCAGGAAAAAGCAAAAAATTTCAGAATTGCACCTTGCAATGCGGAGAAATTACTGTTTGTGCATTTACAATATTCATTGATTTTTGCCATTGAAAAATGTCCAGAAATGATTGAAGCTACTGACTGAATGAAAGGAGCTGGCATCTCACTCTCTTTGAATCTTCTTTATCATGCTAAGAGGAGCAGGAAAAAGCAAAAAATTTCAGAATTGCGCCTTGCAATGCGGAGAAATTACTGTTTGTGCATTTACAAAATTCATTGATTTTTGCCATTGAAAAACATCATGTTATTCATATACCAGAAATGATTGAAGCTACTGACTGAAGGAAAGGATCTGGCATCTCACTCTCTTTGAATCTTCTTTGTCATGCTAAGAGGAGCAGGAAAAAGCAAAAAATTTCAGAATTGCACCTTGCAATGCGGAGAAATTACTGTTTGTGCATTTACAATATTCATTGATTTTTGCCATTGAAAAACGTCCAGAAATGATTGAAGCTACTGACTGAATGAAAGGAGCTGGCATCTCACTCTCTTTGAATCTTCTTTATCATGCTAAGAGGAGCAGGAAAAAGCAAAACATTTCAGAATTGCACCTTGCAATGCGGAGAAATTACTGTTTGTGCATTTACAATATTCATTGATTTTTGCGATTGAAAAACATCATGTTATTCATATACCAGAAATGATTGAAGCTACTGACTGAATGAAAGGAGCTGGCATCTCACTCTCTTTGAATCTTCTTTATCATGCTAAGAGGAGCAGGAAAAAGTAAAAAATTTCAGAATTGCACCTTGCAATGCGGAGAAATTACTGTTTGTGCATTTACAATATTCAATGATTTTTGCCATTGAAAAACGTCCAGAAATGATTGAAGCTACTGACTGAATGAAAGGAGCTGGCATCTCATTCTCTTTGAATCTTCTTTATCATGCTAAGAGGAGCAGGAAAAAGCAAAAAATTTCAGAATTGCACCTTGCAATGCGGAGAAATTACTGTTTGTGCATTTACAATATTCATTGATTTTTGCCATTGAAAAACGTCCAGAAATGATTGAAGCTACTGACTGAATGAAAGGAGCTGGCATCTCACTCTCTTTGAATCTTCTTTATCATGCTAAGAGGAGCAGGAAAAAGCAAAAAATTTCAGAATTGCACCTTGCAATGCGGAGAAATTACTGTTTGTGCATTTACAATATTCATTGATTTTTGCCATTGAAAAACATCATGTTATTCATATACCAGAAATGATTGAAGCTACTGACTGAATGAAAGGAGCTGGCATCTCACTCTCTTTGAATCTTCTTTATCATGCTAAGAGGAGCAGGAAAAAGTAAAAAATTTCAGAATTGCACCTTGCAATGCGGAGAAATTACTGTTTGTGCATTTATAATATTCAATGATTTTTGCCATTGAAAAACGTCCAGAAATGATTGAAGCTACTGACTGAACGAAAGGAGCTGGCATCTCACTCTCTTTGAATCTTCTTTATCATGCTAAGAGTAGCAGGAAAAAGCAAAAAATTTCAGAATTGCACCTTGCAATGCGGAGAAATTACTGTTTGTGCATTTACAATATTCATTGATTTTTGCCATTGAAAAACATCATGTTATTCATATACCAGAAATGTTTGAAGCTACTGACTGAATGAAAGGAGCTGGCATCTCACTCTCTTTGAATCTTCTTTATCATGCTAAGAGGAGCAGGAAAAAGCAAAAAATTTCAGAATTGCACCTTGCAATGCGGAGAAATTACTGTTTGTGCATTTACAATATTCAATGATTTTTGCCATTGAAAAACGTCCAGAAATGACTGAAGCTACTGACTGAATGAAAGGAGCTGGCATCTCACTCTCTTTGAATCTTGTTTATCATGCTAAGAGGAGCAGGAAAAAGCAAAAAATTTCAGAATTGCACCTTGCAATGCGGAGAAATTACTGTTTGTGCATTTACAATATTCATTGATTTTTGCCATTGAAAAACGTCCAGAAATGATTGAAGCTACTGACTGAATGAAAGGAGCTGGCATCTCACTCTCTTTGAATCTTCTTTATCATGCTAAGAGGAGCAGGAAAAAGCAAAAAATTTCAGAATTGCACCTTGCAATGCGGAGAAATTACTGTTTGTGCATTTACAATATTCATTGATTTTTGCTATTGAAAAACATCATGTTATTCATATACCAGAAATGATTGAAGCTACTGACTGAATGAAAGGAGCTGGCATCTCACTCTCTTTGAATCTTCTTTATCATGCTAAGAGGAGCAGGAAAAAGCAAAAAATTTCAGAATTGCACCTTGCAATGCGGAGAAATTATAGTTTGTGCATTTACAATATTCATTGATTTTTGCCATTGAAAAACGTCCAGAAATGATTGAAGCTACTGACTGAATGAAAGGAGCTGGCATCTCACTCTCTTTGAATCTTCTTTATCATGCTAAGAGGAGCAGGAAAAAGCAAAAAATTTCAGAATTGCACCTTGCAATGCGGAGAAATTACTGTTTGTGCATTTACAATATTCATTGATTTTTGCCATTGAAAAACGTCCAGAAATGATTGAAGCTACTGACTGAATGAAAGGAGCTGGCATCTCACTCTCTTTGAATCTTCTTTATCATGCTAAGAGGAGCAGGAAAAAGCCAAAAATTTCAGAATTGCACCTTGCAATGCGGAGAAATTACTGTTTGTACATTTACAATATTCATTGATTTTTGCTATTGAAAAACATCATGTTATTCATATACCAGAAATGATTGAAGCTACTGACTGAATGAAAGGAGCTGGCATCTCACTCTCTTTGAATCTTCTTTATCATGCTAAGAGGAGCAGGAAAAAGCAAAAAATTTCAGAATTGCACCTTGCAATGCGGAGAAATTACAGTTTGTGCATTTACAATATTCATTGATTTTTGCCATTGAAAAGCGTCCAGAAATGATTGAAGCTACTGACTGAATGAAAGGAGCTGGCATCTCACTCTCTTTGAATCTTCTTTATCATGCTAAGAGGAGCAGGAAAAAGCAAAAAATTTCAGAATTGCACCTTGCAATGCGGAGAAATTACTGTTTGTGCATTTACAATATTCGTTGATTTTTGCCATTGAAAAACGTCCAGAAATGATTGAAGCTACTGACTGAATGAAAGGAGCTGGCATCTCACTCTCTTTGAATCTTCTTTATCATGCTAAGAGGAGCAGGAAAAAGCAAAAAATTTCAGAATTGCACCTTGCAATGCGGAGAAATTACAGTTTGTGCATTTACAATATTCATTGATTTTTGCCATTGAAAAACGTCCAGAAATGATTGAAGCTACTGACTGAATGAAAGGAGCTGGCATCTCACTCTCTTTGAATCTTCTTTATCATGCTAAGAGGAGCAGGAAAAAGCAAAAAATTTCAGAATTGCACCTTGCAATGCGGAGAAATTACTGTTTGTGCATTTACAATATTCATTGATTTTTGCCATTGAAAAACATGTTATTCATATACCAGAAATGTTTGAAGCTCCTGACTGAATGAAAGGAGCTGGCACCTCACTCTCTTTGAATCTTCTTTATCATGCTAAGAGGAGCAGGAAAAAGCAAAAAATTTTAGAATTGCACCTTGCAATGCGGAGAAATTACTGTTTGTGCATTTACAATATTCATTGATTTTTGCCATTGAAAAACGTCCAGAAATGATTGAAGCTACTGACTGAATGAAAGGAGCTGGCATCTCACTCTCTTTGAATCTTCTTTATCATGCTAAGAGGAGCAGGAAAAAGCAAAAAATTTCAGAATTGCACCTTGCAATGCGGAGAAATTACTGTTTGTGCATTTACAATATTCATTGATTTTTGCCATTGAAAAATGTCCAGAAATGATTGAAGCTACTGACTGAATGAAAGGAGCTGGCATCTCACTCTCTTTGAATCTTCTTTATCATGCTAAGAGGAGCAGGAAAAAGCAAAAAATTTCAGAATTGCGCCTTGCAATGCGGAGAAATTACTGTTTGTGCATTTACAAAATTCATTGATTTTTGCCATTGAAAAACATCATGTTATTCATATACCAGAAATGATTGAAGCTACTGACTGAAGGAAAGGAGCTGGCATCTCACTCTCTTTGAATCTTCTTTATCATGCTAAGAGGAGCAGGAAAAAGCAAAAAATTTCAGAATTGCACCTTGCAATGCGGAGAAATTACTGTTTGTGCATTTACAATATTCATTGATTTTTGCCATTGAAAAACGTCCAGAAATGATTGAAGCTACTGACTGAATGAAAGGAGCTGGCATCTCACTCTCTTTGAATCTTCTTTATCATGCTAAGAGGAGCAGGAAAAAGCAAAAAGTTTCAGACTTGCACCTTGCAATGCGGAGAAATTACTGTTTGTGCATTTACAATATTCATTGATTTTTGCCATTGAAAAACATCATGTTATTCATATACCAGAAATGTTTGAAGCTACTGACTGAATGAAAGGAACTGGCATCTCACTCTCTTTGAATCTTCTTTATCATGCTAAGAGGAGCAGGAAAAAGCAAAAAATTTCAGAATTGCACCTTGCAATGCGGAGAAATTACTGTTTGTGCATTTACAATATTCATTGATTTTTGCCATTGAAAAACGTCCAGAAATGATTGAAGGTACTGACTGAATGAAAGGAGCTGGCATCTCACTCTCTTTGAATCTTCTTTATCATTCTAAGAGGAGCAGGAAAAAGCAAAAAATTTCAGAATTGCACCTTGCAATGCGGAGAAATTACTGTTTGTGCATTTACAATATTCATTGATTTTTGCCATTGAAAAACGTCCAGAAATGATTGAAGCTACTGACTCAATGAATGGAGCTGGCATCTCACTCTCTTTGAATCTTCTTTATCATGCTAAGAGGAGCAGGAAAAAGCAAAAAATTTCAGAATTGCACCTTGCAATGCGGAGAAATTACAGTTTGTGCATTTACAATATTCATTGATTTTTGCCATTGAAAAACGTCCAGAAATGATTGAAGCTACTGACTGAATGAAAGGAGCTGGCATCTCACTCTCTTTGAATCTTCTTTATCATGCTAAGAGGAGCAGGAAAAAGCAAAAAATTTCAGAATTGCACCTTGCAATGCGGAGAAATTACTGTTTGTGCATTTACAATATTCGTTGATTTTTGCCATTGAAAAACGTCCAGAAATGATTGAAGCTACTGACTGAATGAAAGGAGCTGGCATCTCACTCTCTTTGAATCTTCTTTATCATGCTAAGAGGAGCAGGAAAAAGCAAAAAATTTCAGAATTGCACCTTGCAATGCGGAGAAATTACTGTTTTTGCATTTACAATATTCATTGATTTTTGCCATTGAAAAACATGTTATTCATATACCAGAAATGTTTGAAGCTCCTGACTGAATGAAAGGAGCTGGCACCTCACTCTCTTTGAATCTTCTTTATCATGCTAAGAGGAGCAGGAAAAAGCAAAAAATTTCAGAATTGCACCTTGCAATGCGGAGAAATTACTGTTTGTGCATTTACAATATTCATTGATTTTTGCCATTGAAAAACGTCCAGAAATGATTGAAGCTACTGACTGAATGAAAGGAGCTGGCATCTCACTCTCTTTGAATCTTCTTTATCATGCTAAGAGGAGCAGGAAAAAGCAAAAAATTTCAGAATTGCACCTTGCAATGCGGAGAAATTACTGTTTGTGCATTTACAATATTCATTGATTTTTGCCATTGAAAAATGTCCAGAAATGATTGAAGCTACTGACTGAATGAAAGGAGCTGGCATCTCACTCTCTTTGAATCTTCTTTATCATGCTAAGAGGAGCAGGAAAAAGCAAAAAATTTCAGAATTGCGCCTTGCAATGCGGAGAAATTACTGTTTGTGCATTTACAAAATTCATTGATTTTTGCCATTGAAAAACATCATGTTATTCATATACCAGAAATGATTGAATCTACTGACTGAAGGAAAGGAGCTGGCATCTCACTCTCTTTGAATCTTCTTTATCATGCTAAGAGGAGCAGGAAAAAGCAAAAAATTTCAGAATTGCACCTTGCAATGCGGAGAAATTACTGTTTGTGCATTTACAATATTCATTGATTTTTGCCATTGAAAAACGTCCAGAAATGATTGAAGCTACTGACTGAATGAAAGGAGCTGGCATCTCACTCTCTTTGAATCTTCTTTATCATGCTAAGAGGAGCAGGAAAAAGCAAAAAATTTCAGAATTGCTCCTTGCAATGCGGAGAAATTACTGTTTGTGCATTTACAATATTCATTGATTTTTGCGATTGAAAAACATCATGTTATTCATATACCAGAAATGATTGAAGCTACTGACTGAATGAAAGGAGCTGGCATCTCATTCTCTTTGAATCTTCTTTATCATGCTAAGAGGAGCAGGAAAAAGTAAAAAATTTCAGAATTGCACCTTGCAATGCGGAGAAATTACTGTTTGTGCATTTACAATATTCAATGATTTTTGCCATTGAAAAACGTCCAGAAATGATTGAAGCTACTGACTGAATGAAAGGAGCTGGCATCTCACTCTCTTTGAATCTTGTTTATCATGCTAAGAGGAGCAGGAAAAAGCAAAAAATTTCAGAATTGCACCTTGCAATGCGGAGAAATTACTGTTTGTGCATTTACAATATTCATTGATTTTTGCCATTGAAAAACGTCCAGAAATGATTGAAGCTACTGACTGAATGAAAGGAGCTGGCATCTCACTCTCTTTGAATCTTCTTTATCATGCTAAGAGGAGCAGGAAAAAGCCAAAAATTTCAGAATTGCACCTTGCAATGCGGAGAAATTACTGTTTGTGCATTTACAATATTCATTGATTTTTGCTATTGAAAAACATCATGTTATTCATATACCAGAAATGATTGAAGCTACTGACTGAATGAAAGGAGCTGGCATCTCACTCTCTTTGAATCTTCTTTATCATGCTAAGAGGAGCAGGAAAAAGCAAAAAATTTCAGAATTGCACCTTGCAATGCGGAGAAATTGCAGTTTGTGCATTTACAATATTCATTGATTTTTGCCATTGAAAAATGTCCAGAAATGATTGAAGCTACTGACTGAATGAAAGGAGCTGGCATCTCACTCTCTTTGAATCTTCTTTATCATGCTAAGAGGAGCAGGAAAAAGCAAAAAATTTCAGAATTGCACCTTGCAATGCGGAGAAATTACTGTTTGTGCATTTACAATATTCATTGATTTTTGCCATTGAAAAACATCATGTTATTCATATACCAGAAATGATTGAAGCTACTGACTGAATGAAAGGAGCTGGCATCTCACTCTCTTTGAATCTTCTTTATCATGCTAAGAGGAGCAGGAAAAAGCAAAAAATTTCAGAATTGCACCTTGCAATGCGGAGAAATTGCAGTTTGTGCATTTACAATATTCATTGATTTTTGCCATTGAAAACCGTCCAGAAATGATTGAAGCTACTGACTGAATGAAAGGAGCTGGCATCTCACTCTCTTTGAATCTTCTTTATCATGCTAAGAGGAGCAGGAAAAAGCAAAAAATTTCAGAATTGCACCTTGCAATGCGGAGAAATTACTGTTTGTGCATTTACAATATTCATTGATTTTTGCCATTGAAAAACGTCCAGAAATGATTGAAGCTACTGACTGAATGAAAGGAGCTGGCATCTCACTCTCTTTGAATCTTCTTTATCATGCTAAGAGGAGCAGGAAAAAGCAAAAAATTTCAGAATTGCACCTTGCAATGCGGAGAAATTACTGTTTGTGCATTTACAATATTCATTGATTTTTGCCATTGAAAAATGTCCAGAAATGATTGAAGCTACTGACTGAATGAAAGGAGCTGGCATCTCACTCTCTTTGAATCTTCTTTATCATGCTAAGAGGAGCAGGAAAAAGCAAAAAATTTCAGAATTGCGCCTTGCAATGCGGAGAAATTACTGTTTGTGCATTTACAAAATTCATTGATTTTTGCCATTGAAAAACATCATGTTATTCATATACCAGAAATGATTGAAGCTACTGACTGAAGGAAAGGATCTGGCATCTCACTCTCTTTGAATCTTCTTTGTCATGCTAAGAGGAGCAGGAAAAAGCAAAAAATTTCAGAATTGCACCTTGCAATGCGGAGAAATTACTGTTTGTGCAATTACAATATTCATTGATTTTTGCCATTGAAAAACGTCCAGAAATGATTGAAGCTACTGACTGAATGAAAGGAGCTGGCATCTCACTCTCTTTGAATCTTCTTTATCATGCTAAGAGGAGCAGGAAAAAGCAAAACATTTCAGAATTGCACCTTGCAATGCGGAGAAATTACTGTTTGTGCATTTACAATATTCATTGATTTTTGCGATTGAAAAACATCATGTTATTCATATACCAGAAATGATTGAAGCTACTGACTGAATGAAAGGAGCTGGCATCTCACTCTCTTTGAATCTTCTTTATCATGCTAAGAGGAGCAGGAAAAAGTAAAAAATTTCAGAATTGCACCTTGCAATGCGGAGAAATTACTGTTTGTGCATTTACAATATTCAATGATTTTTGCCATTGAAAAACGTCCAGAAATGATTGAAGCTACTGACTGAATGAAAGGAGCTGGCATCTCACTCTCTTTGAATCTTCTTTATCATGCTAAGAGGAGCAGGAAAAAGCAAAAAATTTCAGAATTGCACCTTGCAATGCGGAGAAATTACTGTTTGTGCATTTACAATATTCATTGATTTTTGCCATTGAAAAACATCATGTTATTCATATACCAGAAATGATTGAAGCTACTGACTGAATGAAAGGAGCTGGCATCTCACTCTCTTTGAATCTTCTTTATCATGCTAAGAGGAGCAGGAAAAAGGAAAAAATTTCAGAATTGCACCTTGCAATGCGGAGAAATTGCAGTTTGTGCATTTACAATATTCATTGATTTTTGCCATTGAAAAACGTCCAGAAATGATTGAAGCTACTGACTGAATGAAAGGAGCTGGCATCTCACTCTCTTTGAATCTTCTTTATCATGCTAAGAGGAGCAGGAAAAAGCAAAAAATTTCAGAATTGCACCTTGCAATGCGGAGAAATTACTGTTTGTGCATTTACAATATTCATTGATTTTTGCCATTGAAAAACGTCCAGAAATGATTGAAGCTACTGACTGAATGAAAGGAGCTGGCATCTCACTCTCTTTGAATCTTCTTTATCATGCTAAGAGGAGCAGGAAAAAGCAAAAAATTTCAGAATTGCACCTTGCAATGCGGAGAAATTACTGTTTGTGCATTTACAATATTCATTGATTTTTGCCATTGAAAAATGTCCAGAAATGATTGAAGCTACTGACTGAATGAAAGGAGCTGGCATCTCACTCTCTTTGAATCTTCTTTATCATGCTAAGAGGAGCAGGAAAAAGCAAAAAATTTCAGAATTGCGCCTTGCAATGCGGAGAAATTACTGTTTGTGCATTTACAAAATTCATTGATTTTTGCCATTGAAAAACATCATGTTATTCATATACCAGAAATGATTGAAGCTACTGACTGAAGGAAAGGATCTGGCATCTCACTCTCTTTGAATCTTCTTTGTCATGCTAAGAGGAGCAGGAAAAAGCAAAAAATTTCAGAATTGCACCATGCAATGCGGAGAAATTACTGTTTGTGCATTTACAATATTCATTGATTTTTGCCATTGAAAAACGTCCAGAAATGATTGAAGCTACTGACTGAATGAAAGGAGCTGGCATCTCACTCTCTTTGAATCTTCTTTATCATGCTAAGAGGAGCAGGAAAAAGCAAAACATTTCAGAATTGCACCTTGCAATGCGGAGAAATTACTGTTTGTGCATTTACAATATTCATTGATTTTTGCGATTGAAAAACATCATGTTATTCATATACCAGAAATGATTGAAGCTACTGACTGAATGAAAGGAGCTGGCATCTCACTCTCTTTGAATCTTCTTTATCATGCTAAGAGGAGCAGGAAAAAGTAAAAAATTTCAGAATTGCACCTTGCAATGCGGAGAAATTACTGTTTGTGCATTTACAATATTCAATGATTTTTGCCATTGAAAAACGTCCAGAAATGATTGAAGCTACTGACTGAATGAAAGGAGCTGGCATCTCACTCTCTTTGAATCTTCTTTATCATGCTAAGAGGAGCAGGAAAAAGCAAAAAATTTCAGAATTGCACCTTGCAATGCGGAGAAATTACTGTTTGTGCATTTACAATATTCATTGATTTTTGCCATTGAAAAACGTCCAGAAATGATTGAAGCTACTGACTGAATGAAAGGAGCTGGCATCTCACTCTCTTTGAATCTTCTTTATCATGCTAAGAGGAGCAGGAAAAAGCAAAAAATTTCAGAATTGCACCTTGCAATGCGGAGAAATTACTGTTTGTGCATTTACAATATTCATTGATTTTTGCCATTGAAAAACATGTTATTCATATACCAGAAATGTTTGAAGCTCCTGACTGAATGAAAGGAGCTGGCACCTCACTCTCTTTGAATCTTCTTTATCATGCTAAGAGGAGCAGGAAAAAGCAAAAAATTTTAGAATTGCACCTTGCAATGCGGAGAAATTACTGTTTGTGCATTTACAATATTCATTGATTTTTGCCATTGAAAAACGTCCAGAAATGATTGAAGCTACTGACTGAATGAAAGGAGCTGGCATCTCACTCTCTTTGAATCTTCTTTATCATGCTAAGAGGAGCAGGAAAAAGCAAAAAATTTCAGAATTGCACCTTGCAATGCGGAGAAATTACTGTTTGTGCATTTACAATATTCATTGATTTTTGCCATTGAAAAATGTCCAGAAATGATTGAAGCTACTGACTGAATGAAAGGAGCTGGCATCTCACTCTCTTTGAATCTTCTTTATCATGCTAAGAGGAGCAGGAAAAAGCAAAAAATTTCAGAATTGCGCCTTGCAATGCGGAGAAATTACTGTTTGTGCATTTACAAAATTCATTGATTTTTGCCATTGAAAAACATCATGTTATTCATATACCAGAAATGATTGAAGCTACTGACTGAAGGAAAGGAGCTGGCATCTCACTCTCTTTGAATCTTCTTTATCATGCTAAGAGGAGCAGGAAAAAGCAAAAAATTTCAGAATTGCACCTTGCAATGCGGAGAAATTACTGTTTGTGCATTTACAATATTCATTGATTTTTGCCATTGAAAAACGTCCAGAAATGATTGAAGCTACTGACTGAATGAAAGGAGCTGGCATCTCACTCTCTTTGAATCTTCTTTATCATGCTAAGAGGAGCAGGAAAAAGCAAAAAATTTCAGACTTGCACCTTGCAATGCGGAGAAATTACTGTTTGTGCATTTACAATATTCATTGATTTTTGCCATTGAAAAACATCATGTTATTCATATACCAGAAATGTTTGAAGCTACTGACTGAATGAAAGGAACTGGCATCTCACTCTCTTTGAATCTTCTTTATCATGCTAAGAGGAGCAGGAAAAAGCAAAAAATTTCAGAATTGCACCTTGCAATGCGGAGAAATTACTGTTTGTGCATTTACAATATTCATTGATTTTTGCCATTGAAAAACGTCCAGAAATGATTGAAGGTACTGACTGAATGAAAGGAGCTGGCATCTCACTCTCTTTGAATCTTCTTTATCATTCTAAGAGGAGCAGGAAAAAGCAAAAAATTTCAGAATTGCACCTTGCAATGCGGAGAAATTACTGTTTGTGCATTTACAATATTCATTGATTTTTGCCATTGAAAAACGTCCAGAAATGATTGAAGCTACTGACTCAATGAATGGAGCTGGCATCTCACTCTCTTTGAATCTTCTTTATCATGCTAAGAGGAGCAGGAAAAAGCAAAAAATTTCAGAATTGCACCTTGCAATGCGGAGATATTACAGTTTGTGCATTTACAATATTCATTGATTTTTGCCATTGAAAAACGTCCAGAAATGATTGAAGCTACTGACTGAATGAAAGGAGCTGGCATCTCACTCTCTTTGAATCTTCTTTATCATGCTAAGAGGAGCAGGAAAAAGCAAAAAATTTCAGAATTGCACCTTGCAATGCGGAGAAATTACTGTTTGTGCATTTACAATATTCGTTGATTTTTGCCATTGAAAAACGTCCAGAAATGATTGAAGCTACTGACTGAATGAAAGGAACTGGCATCTCACTCTCTTTGAATCTTCTTTATCATGCTAAGAGGAGCAGGAAAAAGCAAAAAATTTCAGAATTGCACCTTGCAATGCGGAGAAATTACAGTTTGTGCATTTACAATATTCATTGATTTTTGCCATTGAAAAACGTCCAGAAATGATTGAAGCTACTGACTGAATGAAAGGAGCTGGCATCTCACTCTCTTTGAATCTTCTTTATCATGCTAAGAGGAGCAGGAAAAAGCAAAAAATTTCAGAATTGCACCTTGCAATGCGGAGAAATTACTGTTTGTGCATTTACAATATTCATTGATTTTTGCCATTGAAAAACATGTTATTCATATACCAGAAATGTTTGAAGCTCCTGACTGAATGAAAGGAGCTGGCACCTCACTCTCTTTGAATCTTCTTTATCATGCTAAGAGGAGCAGGAAAAAGCAAAAAATTTCAGAATTGCACCTTGCAATGCGGAGAAATTACTGTTTGTGCATTTACAATATTCATTGATTTTTGCCATTGAAAAACGTCCAGAAATGATTGAAGCTACTGACTGAATGAAAGGAGCTGGCATCTCACTCTCTTTGAATCTTCTTTATCATGCTAAGAGGAGCAGGAAAAAGCAAAAAATTTCAGAATTGCACCTTGCAATGCGGAGAAATTACTGTTTGTGCATTTACAATATTCATTGATTTTTGCCATTGAAAAATGTCCAGAAATGATTGAAGCTACTGACTGAATGAAAGGAGCTGGCATCTCACTCTCTTTGAATCTTCTTTATCATGCTAAGAGGAGCAGGAAAAAGCAAAAAATTTCAGAATTGCGCCTTGCAATGCGGAGAAATTACTGTTTGTGCATTTACAAAATTCATTGATTTTTGCCATTGAAAAACATCATGTTATTCATATACCAGAAATGATTGAAGCTACTGACTGAAGGAAAGGAGCTGGCATCTCACTCTCTTTGAATCTTCTTTATCATGCTAAGAGGAGCAGGAAAAAGCAAAAAATTTCAGAATTGCACCTTGCAATGCGGAGAAATTACTGTTTGTGCATTTACAATATTCATTGATTTTTGCCATTGAAAAACGTCCAGAAATGATTGAAGCTACTGACTGAATGAAAGGAGCTGGCATCTCACTCTCTTTGAATCTTCTTTATCATGCTAAGAGGAGCAGGAAAAAGCAAAAAATTTCAGAATTGCTCCTTGCAATGCGGAGAAATTACTGTTTGTGCATTTACAATATTCATTGATTTTTGCGATTGAAAAACATCATGTTATTCATATACCAGAAATGATTGAAGCTACTGACTGAATGAAAGGAGCTGGCATCTCATTCTCTTTGAATCTTCTTTATCATGCTAAGAGGAGCAGGAAAAAGTAAAAAATTTCAGAATTGCACCTTGCAATGCGGAGAAATTACTGTTTGTGCATTTACAATATTCAATGATTTTTGCCATTGAAAAACGTCCAGAAATGATTGAAGCTACTGACTGAATGAAAGGAGCTGGCATCTCACTCTCTTTGAATCTTGTTTATCATGCTAAGAGGAGCAGGAAAAAGCAAAAAATTTCAGAATTGCACCTTGCAATGCGGAGAAATTACTGTTTGTGCATTTACAATATTCATTGATTTTTGCCATTGAAAAACGTCCAGAAATGATTGAAGCTACTGACTGAATGAAAGGAGCTGGCATCTCACTCTCTTTGAATCTTCTTTATCATGCTAAGAGGAGCAGGAAAACGCCAAAAATTTCAGAATTGCACCTTGCAATGCGGAGAAATTACTGTTTGTGCATTTACAATATTCATTGATTTTTGCTATTGAAAAACATCATGTTATTCATATACCAGAAATGATTGAAGCTACTGACTGAATGAAAGGAGCTGGCATCTCACTCTCTTTGAATCTTCTTTATCATGCTAAGAGGAGCAGGAAAAAGCAAAAAATTTCAGAATTGCACCTTGCAATGCGGAGAAATTGCAGTTTGTGCATTTACAATATTCATTGATTTTTGCCATTGAAAAACGTCCAGAAATGATTGAAGCTACTGACTGAATGAAAGGAGCTGGCATCTCACTCTCTTTGAATCTTCTTTATCATGCTAAGAGGAGCAGGAAAAAGCAAAAAATTTCAGAATTGCACCTTGCAATGCGGAGAAATTACTGTTTGTGCATTTACAATATTCATTGATTTTTGCCATTGAAAAACATCATGTTATTCATATACCAGAAATGATTGAAGCTACTGACTGAATGAAAGGAGCTGGCATCTCACTCTCTTTGAATCTTCTTTATCATGCTAAGAGGAGCAGGAAAAAGCAAAAAATTTCAGAATTGCACCTTGCAATGCGGAGAAATTGCAGTTTGTGCATTTACAATATTCATTGATTTTTGCCATTGAAAAACGTCCAGAAATGATTGAAGCTACTGACTGAATGAAAGGAGCTGGCATCTCACTCTCTTTGAATCTTCTTTATCATGCTAAGAGGAGCAGGAAAAAGCAAAACATTTCAGAATTGCACCTTGCAATGCGGAGAAATTACTGTTTGTGCATTTACAATATTCATTGATTTTTGCCATTGAAAAACGTCCAGAAATGATTGAAGCTACTGACTGAATGAAAGGAGCTGGCATCTCACTCTCTTTGAATCTTCTTTATCATGCTAAGAGGAGCAGGAAAAAGCAAAAAATTTCAGAATTGCACCTTGCAATGCGGAGAAATTACTGTTTGTGCATTTACAATATTCATTGATTTTTGCCATTGAAAAATGTCCAGAAATGATTGAAGCTACTGACTGAATGAAAGGAGCTGGCATCTCACTCTCTTTGAATCTTCTTTATCATGCTAAGAGGAGCAGGAAAAAGCAAAAAATTTCAGAATTGCGCCTTGCAATGCGGAGAAATTACTGTTTGTGCATTTACAAAATTCATTGATTTTTGCCATTGAAAAACATCATGTTATTCATATACCAGAAATGATTGAAGCTACTGACTGAAGGAAAGGATCTGGCATCTCACTCTCTTTGAATCTTCTTTGTCATGCTAAGAGGAGCAGGAAAAAGCAAAAAATTTCAGAATTGCACCTTGCAATGCGGAGAAATTACTGTTTGTGCACTTACAATATTCATTGATTTTTGCCATTGAAAAACGTCCAGAAATGATTGAAGCTACTGACTGAATGAAAGGAGCTGGCATCTCACTCTCTTTGAATCTTCTTTATCATGCTAAGAGGAGCAGGAAAAAGCAAAACATTTCAGAATTGCACCTTGCAGTGCGGAGAAATTACTGTTTGTGCATTTACAATATTCATTGATTTTTGCGATTGAAAAACATCATGTTATTCATATACCAGAAATGATTGAAGCTACTGACTGAATGAAAGGAGCTGGCATCTCACTCTCTTTGAATCTTCTTTATCATGCTAAGAGGAGCAGGAAAAAGTAAAAAATTTCAGAATTGCACCTTGCAATGCGGAGAAATTACTGTTTGTGCATTTACAATATTCAATGATTTTTGCCATTGAAAAACGTCCAGAAATGATTGAAGCTACTGACTGAATGAAAGGAGCTGGCGTCTCACTCTCTTTGAATCTTCTTTATCATGCTAAGAGGAGCAGGAAAAAGCAAAAAATTTCAGAATTGCACCTTGCAATGCGGAGAAATTACTGTTTGTGCATTTACAATATTCATTGATTTTTGCCATTGAAAAACATCATGTTATTCATATACCAGAAATGATTGAAGCTACTGACTGAATGAAAGGAGCTGGCATCTCACTCTCTTTGAATCTTCTTTATCATGCTAAGAGGAGCAGGAAAAAGGAAAAAATTTCAGAATTGCACCTTGCAATGCGGAGAAATTGCAGTTTGTGCATTTACAATATTCATTGATTTTTGCCATTGAAAAACGTCCAGAAATGATTGAAGCTACTGACTGAATGAAAGGAGCTGGCATCTCACTCTCTTTGAATCTTCTTTATCATGCTAAGAGGAGCAGGAAAAAGCAAAAAATTTCAGAATTGCACCTTGCAATGCGGAGAAATTACTGTTTGTGCATTTACAATATTCATTGATTTTTGCCATTGAAAAACGTCCAGAAATGATTGAAGCTACTGACTGAATGAAAGGAGCTGGCATCTCACTCTCTTTGAATCTTCTTTATCATGCTAAGAGGAGCAGGAAAAAGCAAAAAATTTCAGAATTGCACCTTGCAATGCGGAGAAATTACTGTTTGTGCATTTACAATATTCATTGATTTTTGCCATTGAAAAATGTCCAGAAATGATTGAAGCTACTGACTGAATGAAAGGAGCTGGCATCTCACTCTCTTTGAATCTTCTTTATCATGCTAAGAGGAGCAGGAAAAAGCAAAAAATTTCAGAATTGCGCCTTGCAATGCGGAGAAATTACTGTTTGTGCATTTACAAAATTCATTGATTTTTGCCATTGAAAAACATCATGTTATTCATATACCAGAAATGATTGAAGCTACTGACTGAAGGAAAGGATCTGGCATCTCACTCTCTTTGAATCTTCTTTGTCATGCTAAGAGGAGCAGGAAAAAGCAAAAAATTTCAGAATTGCACCATGCAATGCGGAGAAATTACTGTTTGTGCATTTACAATATTCATTGATTTTTGCCATTGAAAAACGTCCAGAAATGATTGAAGCTACTGACTGAATGAAAGGAGCTGGCATCTCACTCTCTTTGAATCTTCTTTATCATGCTAAGAGTAGCAGGAAAAAGCAAAACATTTCAGAATTGCACCTTGCAATGCGGAGAAATTACTGTTTGTGCATTTACAATATTCATTGATTTTTGCGATTGAAAAACATCATGTTATTCATATACCAGAAATGATTGAAGCTACTGACTGAATGAAAGGAGCTGGCATCTCACTCTCTTTGAATCTTCTTTATCATGCTAAGAGGAGCAGGAAAAAGTAAAAAATTTCAGAATTGCACCTTGCAATGCGGAGAAATTACTGTTTGTGCATTTACAATATTCAATGATTTTTGCCATTGAAAAACGTCCAGAAATGATTGAAGCTACTGACTGAATGAAAGGAGCTGGCATCTCACTCTCTTTGAATCTTCTTTATCATGCTAAGAGGAGCAGGAAAAAGCAAAAAAATTCAGAATTGCACCTTGCAATGCGGAGAAATTACTGTTTGTGCATTTACAATATTCATTGATTTTTGCCATTGAAAAACGTCCAGAAATGATTGAAGCTACTGACTGAATGAAAGGAGCTGGCATCTCACTCTCTTTGAATCTTCTTTATCATGCTAAGAGGAGCAGGAAAAAGCAAAAAATTTCAGAATTGCACCTTGCAATGCGGAGAAATTACTGTTTGTGCATTTACAATATTCATTGATTTTTGCCATTGAAAAACATCATGTTATTCATATACCAGAAATGATTGAAGCTACTGACTGAATGAAAGGAGCTGGCATCTCACTCTCTTTGAATCTTCTTTATCATGCTAAGAGGAGCAGGAAAAAGTAAAAAATTTCAGAATTGCACCTTGCAATGCGGAGAAATTACTGTTTGTGCATTTATAATATTCAATGATTTTTGCCATTGAAAAACGTCCAGAAATGATTGAAGCTACTGACTGAACGAAAGGAGCTGGCATCTCACTCTCTTTGAATCTTCTTTATCATGCTAAGAGTAGCAGGAAAAAGCAAAAAATTTCAGAATTGCACCTTGCAATGCGGAGAAATTACTGTTTTTGCATTTACAATATTCATTGATTTTTGCCATTGAAAAACATCATGTTATTCATATACCAGAAATGTTTGAAGCTACTGACTGAATGAAAGGAGCTGGCATCTCACTCTCTTTGAATCTTCTTTATCATGCTAAGAGGAGCAGGAAAAAGCAAAAAATTTCAGAATTGCACCTTGCAATGCGGAGAAATTACTGTTTGTGCATTTACAATATTCAATGATTTTTGCCATTGAAAAACGTCCAGAAATGATTGAAGCTACTGACTGAATGAAAGGAGCTGGCATCTCACTCTCTTTGAATCTTGTTTATCATGCTAAGAGGAGCAGGAAAAAGCAAAAAATTTCAGAATTGCACCTTGCAATGCGGAGAAATTACTGTTTGTGCATTTACAATATTCATTGATTTTTGCCATTGAAAAACGTCCAGAAATGATTGAAGCTACTGACTGAATGAAAGGAGCTGGCATCTCACTCTCTTTGAATCTTCTTTATCATGCTAAGAGGAGCAGGAAAAAGCAAAAAATTTCAGAATTGCACCTTTCAATGCGGAGAAATTACTGTTTGTGCATTTACAATATTCATTGATTTTTGCTATTGAAAAACATCATGTTATTCATATACCAGAAATGATTGAAGCTACTGACTGAATGAAAGGAGCTGGCATCTCACTCTCTTTGAATCTTCTTTATCATGCTAAGAGGAGCAGGAAAAAGCAAAAAATTTCAGAATTGCACCTTGCAATGCGGAGAAATTATAGTTTGTGCATTTACAATATTCATTGATTTTTGCCATTGAAAAACGTCCAGAAATGATTGAAGCTACTGACTGAATGAAAGGAGCTGGCATCTCACTCTCTTTGAATCTTCTTTATCATGCTAAGAGGAGCAGGAAAAAGCAAAAAATTTCAGAATTGCACCTTGCAATGCGGAGAAATTGCAGTTTGTGCATTTACAATATTCATTGATTTTTGCCATTGAAAAACGTCCAGAAATGATTGAAGCTACTGACTGAATGAAAGGAGCTGGCATCTCACTCTCTTTGAATCTTCTTTATCATGCTAAGAGGAGCAGGAAAAAGCAAAAAATTTCAGAATTGCACCTTGCAATGCGGAGAAATTACTGTTTGTGCATTTACAATATTCATTGATTTTTGCCATTGAAAAACATCATGTTATTCATATACCAGAAATGATTGAAGCTACTGACTGAATGAAAGGAGCTGGCATCTCACTCTCTTTGAATCTTCTTTATCATGCTAAGAGGAGCAGGAAAAAGCAAAAAATTTCAGAATTGCACCTTGCAATGCGGAGAAATTACTGTTTGTGCATTTACAATATTCATTGATTTTTGCCATTGAAAAACGTCCAGAAATGATTGAAGCTACTGACTGAATGAAAGGAGCTGGCATCTCACTCTCTTTGAATCTTCTTTATCATGCTAAGAGGAGCAGGAAAAAGCAAAAAATTTCAGAATTGCACCTTGCAATGCGGAGAAATTACTGTTTGTGCATTTACAATATTCATTGATTTTTGCCATTGAAAAATGTCCAGAAATGATTGAAGCTACTGACTGAATGAAAGGAGCTGGCATCTCACTCTCTTTGAATCTTCTTTATCATGCTAAGAGGAGCAGGAAAAAGCAAAAAATTTCAGAATTGCGCCTTGCAATGCGGAGAAATTACTGTTTGTGCATTTACAAAATTCATTGATTTTTGCCATTGAAAAACATCATGTTATTCATATACCAGAAATGATTGAAGCTACTGACTGAAGGAAAGGATCTGGCATCTCACTCTCTTTGAATCTTCTTTGTCATGCTAAGAGGAGCAGGAAAAAGCAAAAAATTTCAGAATTGCACCTTGCAATGCGGAGAAATTACTGTTTGTGCACTTACAATATTCATTGATTTTTGCCATTGAAAAACGTCCAGAAATGATTGAAGCTACTGACTGAATGAAAGGAGCTGGCATCTCACTCTCTTTGAATCTTCTTTATCATGCTAAGAGGAGCAGGAAAAAGCAAAACATTTCAGAATTGCACCTTGCAATGCGGAGAAATTACTGTTTGTGCATTTACAATATTCATTGATTTTTGCGATTGAAAAACATCATGTTATTCATATACCAGAAATGATTGAAGCTACTGACTGAATGAAAGGAGCTGGCATCTCACTCTCTTTGAATCTTCTTTATCATGCTAAGAGGAGCAGGAAAAAGTAAAAAATTTCAGAATTGCACCTTGCAATGCGGAGAAATTACTGTTTGTGCATTTACAATATTCAATGATTTTTGCCATTGAAAAACGTCCAGAAATGATTGAAGCTACTGACTGAATGAAAGGAGCTGGCATCTCACTCTCTTTGAATCTTCTTTATCATGCTAAGAGGAGCAGGAAAAAGCAAAAAATTTCAGAATTGCACCTTGCAATGCGGAGAAATTACTGTTTGTGCATTTACAATATTCATTGATTTTTGCCATTGAAAAACATCATGTTATTCATATACCAGAAATGATTGAAGCTACTGACTGAATGAAAGGAGCTGGCATCTCACTCTCTTTGAATCTTCTTTATCATGCTAAGAGGAGCAGGAAAAAGGAAAAAATTTCAGAATTGCACCTTGCAATGCGGAGAAATTGCAGTTTGTGCATTTACAATATTCATTGATTTTTGCCATTGAAAAACGTCCAGAAATGATTGAAGCTACTGACTGAATGAAAGGAGCTGGCATCTCACTCTCTTTGAATCTTCTTTATCATGCTAAGAGGAGCAGGAAAAAGCAAAAAATTTCAGAATTGCACCTTGCAATGCGGAGAAATTACTGTTTGTGCATTTACAATATTCATTGATTTTTGCCATTGAAAAACGTCCAGAAATGATTGAAGCTACTGACTGAATGAAAGGAGCTGGCATCTCACTCTCTTTGAATCTTCTTTATCATGCTAAGAGGAGCAGGAAAAAGCAAAAAATTTCAGAATTGCACCTTGCAATGCGGAGAAATTACTGTTTGTGCATTTACAATATTCATTGATTTTTGCCATTGAAAAATGTCCAGAAATGATTGAAGCTACTGACTGAATGAAAGGAGCTGGCATCTCACTCTCTTTGAATCTTCTTTATCATGCTAAGAGGAGCAGGAAAAAGCAAAAAATTTCAGAATTGCGCCTTGCAATGCGGAGAAATTACTGTTTGTGCATTTACAAAATTCATTGATTTTTGCCATTGAAAAACATCATGTTATTCATATACCAGAAATGATTGAAGCTACTGACTGAAGGAAAGGATCTGGCATCTCACTCTCTTTGAATCTTCTTTGTCATGCTAAGAGGAGCAGGAAAAAGCAAAAAATTTCAGAATTGCACCATGCAATGCGGAGAAATTACTGTTTGTGCATTTACAATATTCATTGATTTTTGCCATTGAAAAACGTCCAGAAATGATTGAAGCTACTGACTGAATGAAAGGAGCTGGCATCTCACTCTCTTTGAATCTTCTTTATCATGCTAAGAGGAGCAGGAAAAAGCAAAACATTTCAGAATTGCACCTTGCAATGCGGAGAAATTACTGTTTGTGCATTTACAATATTCATTGATTTTTGCGATTGAAAAACATCATGTTATTCATATACCAGAAATGATTGAAGCTACTGACTGAATGAAAGGAGCTGGCATCTCACTCTCTTTGAATCTTCTTTATCATGCTAAGAGGAGCAGGAAAAAGTAAAAAATTTCAGAATTGCACCTTGCAATGCGGAGAAATTACTGTTTGTGCATTTACAATATTCAATGATTTTTGCCATTGAAAAACGTCCAGAAATGATTGAAGCTACTGACTGAATGAAAGGAGCTGGCATCTCACTCTCTTTGAATCTTCTTTATCATGCTAAGAGGAGCAGGAAAAAGCAAAAAATTTCAGAATTGCACCTTGCAATGCGGAGAAATTACTGTTTGTGCATTTACAATATTCATTGATTTTTGCCATTGAAAAACGTCCAGAAATGATTGAAGCTACTGACTGAATGAAAGGAGCTGGCATCTCACTCTCTTTGAATCTTCTTTATCATGCTAAGAGGAGCAGGAAAAAGCAAAAAATTTCAGAATTGCACCTTGCAATGCGGAGAAATTACTGTTTGTGCATTTACAATATTCATTGATTTTTGCCATTGAAAAACATCATGTTATTCATATACCAGAAATGATTGAAGCTACTGACTGAATGAAAGGAGCTGGCATCTCACTCTCTTTGAATCTTCTTTATCATGCTAAGAGGAGCAGGAAAAAGTAAAAAATTTCAGAATTGCACCTTGCAATGCGGAGAAATTACTGTTTGTGCATTTATAATATTCAATGATTTTTGCCATTGAAAAACGTCCAGAAATGATTGAAGCTACTGACTGAACGAAAGGAGCTGGCATCTCACTCTCTTTGAATCTTCTTTATCATGCTAAGAGTAGCAGGAAAAAGCAAAAAATTTCAGAATTGCACCTTGCAATGCGGAGAAATTACTGTTTGTGCATTTACAATATTCATTGATTTTTGCCATTGAAAAACATCATGTTATTCATATACCAGAAATGTTTGAAGCTACTGACTGAATGAAAGGAGCTGGCATCTCACTCTCTTTGAATCTTCTTTATCATGCTAAGAGGAGCAGGAAAAAGCAAAAAATTTCAGAATTGCACCTTGCAATGCGGAGAAATTACTGTTTGTGCATTTACAATATTCAATGATTTTTGCCATTGAAAAACGTCCAGAAATGATTGAAGCTACTGACTGAATGAAAGGAGCTGGCATCTCACTCTCTTTGAATCTTGTTTATCATGCTAAGAGGAGCAGGAAAAAGCAAAAAATTTCAGAATTGCACCTTGCAATGCGGAGAAATTACTGTTTGTGCATTTACAATATTCAATGATTTTTGCCATTGAAAAACGTCCAGAAATGATTGAAGCTACTGACTGAATGAAAGGAGCTGGCATCTCACTCTCTTTGAATCTTCTTTATCATGCTAAGAGGAGCAGGAAAAAGCAAAAAATTTCAGAATTGCACCTTGCAATGCGGAGAAATTACTGTTTGTGCATTTACAATATTCATTGATTTTTGCTATTGAAAAACATCATGTTATTCATATACCAGAAATGATTGAAGCTACTGACTGAATGAAAGGAGCTGGCATCTCACTCTCTTTGAATCTTCTTTATCATGCTAAGAGGAGCAGGAAAAAGCAAAAAATTTCAGAATTGCACCTTGCAATGCGGAGAAATTACAGTTTGTGCATTTACAATATTCATTGATTTTTGCCATTGAAAAGCGTCCAGAAATGATTGAAGCTACTGACTGAATGAAAGGAGCTGGCATCTCACTCTCTTTGAATCTTCTTTATCATGCTAAGAGGAGCAGGAAAAAGCAAAAAATTTCAGAATTGCACCTTGCAATGCGGAGAAATTACTGTTTGTGCATTTACAATATTCATTGATTTTTGCCATTGAAAAACGTCCAGAAATGATTGAAGGTACTGACTGAATGAAAGGAGCTGGCATCTCACTCTCTTTGAATCTTCTTTATCATGCTAAGAGGAGCAGGAAAAAGCAAAAAATTTCAGAATTGCACCTTGCAATGCGGAGAAATTACTGTTTGTGCATTTACAATATTCATTGATTTTTGCCATTGAAAAACGTCCAGAAATGATTGAAGCTACTGACTGAATGAAAGGAGCTGGCATCTCACTCTCTTTGAATCTTCTTTATCATGCTAAGAGGAGCAGGAGAAAGCAAAAAGTTTCAGAATTGCACCTTGCAATGCGGAGAAATTACTGTTTGTGCATTTACAATATTCATTGATTTTTGCCATTGAAAAATGTCCAGAAATGATTGAAGCTACTGACTGAATGAAAGGAGCTGGCATCTCACTCTCTTTGAATCTTCTTTATCATGCTAAGAGGAGCAGGAAAAAGCAAAAAATTTCAGAATTGCGCCTTGCAATGCGGAGAAATTACTGTTTGTGCATTTACAAAATTCATTGATTTTTGCCATTGAAAAATATCATGTTATTCATATACCAGAAATGATTGATGTTTTTCAATGGCAAAAATCAATGAATATTGTAAATGCACAAACAGTAATTTCTCCGCATTGCAAGGTGCAATTCTGAAATTTTTTGCTTTTTCCTGCTAATCCTAGCATGATAAAGAAGATTCAAAGAGAGTGAGATGCCAGCTCCTTTCATTCAGTCAGTAGCTTCAAACATTTCTGGACGTTTTTCAATGGCAAAAATCAATGAATATTGTAAATGCACAAACAGTAATATCTCCACATTGCAAGGTGCAATTCTGAAATTTTTTGCTTTTTCCTGTTAATCCTAGCATGATAAAGAAGATTTAAAGAGAGTGAGATGCCAGCTCCTTTCATTCAGTCAGTAGCTTCAAACATTTCTGGTATATGAAAAACATGTTTTTCAATGGCAAAAATCAATGAATATTGTAAATGCACAAACAGTAATATCTCCACATTGCAAGGTGCAATTCTGAAATTTTTTGCTTTTTCCTGCTAATCCTAGCATGATAAAGAAGATTCAAAGAGAGTGAGATGCCAGCTCCTTTCATTCAGTCAGTAGCTTCAAACATTTCTGGTATATGAAAAACATGATTTTCAATGGCAAAAATCAATGAATATTGTAAATGCACAAACAGTAATATCTCCACATTGCAAGGTGCAATTCTGAAATTTTTTGCTTTTTCCTGCTAATCCTAGCATGATAAAGAAGATTCAAAGAGAGTGAGATGCCAGCTCCTTTCATTCAGTCAGTAGCTTCAAACATTTCTGGACGTTTTTCAATGGCAAAAATCAATGAATATTGTAAATGCACAAACAGTAATATCTCCACATTGCAAGGTGCAATTCTGAAATTTTTTGCTTTTTCCTGCTAATCCTAGCATGATAAAGAAGATTCAAAGAGAGTGAGATGCCAGCTCCTTTCATTCAGTCAGTAGCTTCAAACATTTCTGGACGTTTTTCAATGGCAAAAATCAATGAATATTGTAAATGCACAAACAGTAATATCTCCACATTGCAAGGTGCAATTCTGAAATTTTTTGCTTTTTCCTGTTAATCCTAGCATGATAAAGAAGATTCAAAGAGAGTGAGATGCCAGCTCCTTTCATTCAGTCAGTAGCTTCAAACATTTCTGGTATATGAAAAACATGTTTTTCAATGGCAAAAATCAATGAATATTGTAAATGCACAAACAGTAATATCTCCACATTGCAAGGTGCAATTCTGAAATTTTTTGTTTTTTCCTGTTAATCCTAGCATGATAAAGAAGATTCAAAGAGAGTGAGATGCCAGCTCCTTTCATTCAGTCAGTAGCTTCAAACATTTCTGGTATATGAAAAACATGTTTTTCAATGGCAAAAATCAATGAATATTGTAAATGCACAAACAGTAATATCTCCACATTGCAAGGTGCAATTCTGAAATATTTTGCTTTTTCCTGCTAATCCTAGCATGATAAAGAAGATTCAAAGAGAGTGAGATGCCAGCTCCTTTCATTCAGTCAGTAGCTTCAAACATTTCTGGTATATGAAAAACATGTTTTTCAATGGCAAAAATCAATGAATATTGTAAATGCACAAACAGTAATATCTCCACATTGCAAGGTGCAATTCTGAAATTTTTTGCTTTTTCCTGCTAATCCTAGCATGATAAAGAAGATTCAAAGAGAGTGAGATGCCAGCTCCTTTCATTCAGTCAGTAGCTTCAAACATTTCTGGTATATGAAAAACATGTTTTTCAATGGCAAAAATCAATGAATATTGTAAATGCACAAACAGTAATATCTCCACATTGCAAGGTGCAATTCTGAAATTTTTTGCTTTTTCCTGCTAATCCTAGCATGATAAAGAAGATTCAAAGAGAGTGAGATGCCAGCTCCTTTCATTCAGTCAGTAGCTTCAAACATTTCTGGTATATGAAAAACATGTTTTTCAATGGCAAAAATCAATGAATATTGTAAATGCACAAACAGTAATATCTCCACATTGCAAGGTGCAATTCTGAAATTTTTAGCTTTTTCCTGTTAATCCTAGCATGATAAAGAAGATTCAAAGAGAGTGAGATGCCAGCTCCTTTCATTCAGTCAGTAGCTTCAAACATTTCTGGACGTTTTTCAATGGCAAAAATCAATGAATATTGTAAATGCACAAACAGTAATATCTCCACATTGCAAGGTGCAATTCTGAAATTTTTTGCTTTTTCCTGCTAATCCTAGCATGATAAAGAAGATTCAAAGAGAGTGAGATGCCAGCTAATTTCATTCAGTCAGTAGCTTCAAACATTTCTGGACGTTTTTCAATGGCAAAAATCAATGAATATTGTAAATGCACAAACAGTAATATCTCCACATTGCAAGGTGCAATTCTGAAATTTTTTGCTTTTTCCTGCTAATCCTAGCATGATAAAGAAGATTCAAAGAGAGTGAGATGCCAGCTCCTTTCATTCAGTCAGTAGCTTCAAACATTTCTTGTATATGAAAAACATGTTTTTCAATGGCAAAAATCAATGAATATTGTAAATGCATAAACAGTAATATCTCCACATTGCAAGGTGCAATTCTGAAATTTTTTGCTTTTTCCTGCTAATCCTAGCATGATAAAGAAGATTCAAAGAGAGTGAGATACCAGCTCCTTTCATTCAGTCAGTAGCTTCAAACATTTCTGGACGTTTTTCAATGGCAAAAATCAATGAATATTGTAAATGCACAAACAGTAATATCTCCACATTGCAAGGTGCAATTCTGAAATTTTTTGCTTTTTCCTGCTAATCCTAGCATGATAAAGAAGATTCAAAGAGAGTGAGATGCCAGCTCCTTTCATTCAGTCAGTAGCTTCAAACATTTCTTGTATATGAAAAACATGTTTTTCAATGGCAAAAATCAATGAATATTGTAAATGCATAAACAGTAATATCTCCACATTGCAAGGTGCAATTCTGAAATTTTTTGCTTTTTCCTGCTAATCCTAGCATGATAAAGAAGATTCAAAGAGAGTGAGATACCAGCTCCTTTCATTCAGTCAGTAGCTTCAAACATTTCTGGACGTTTTTCAATGGCAAAAATCAATGAATATTGTAAATGCACAAACAGTAATATCTCCACATTGCAAGGTGCAATTCTGAAATTTTTTGCTTTTTCCTGTTAATCCTAGCATGATAAAGAAGATTCAAAGAGAGTGAGATGCCAGCTCCTTTCATTCAAGTCAGTAGCTTCAAACATTTCTGGTATATGAAAAACATGTTTTTCAATGGCAAAAATCAATGAATATTGTAAATGCACAAACAGTAATATCTCCACATTGCAAGGTGCAATTCTGAAATTTTTTGCTTTTTCCTGCTTATCCTAGCATGATAAAGAAGATTCAAAGAGAGTGAGATGCCAGCTCCTTTCATTCAGTCAGTAGCTTCAAACATTTCTGGTATATGAAAAACATGTTTTTCAATGGCAAAAATCAATGAATATTGTAAATGCACAAACAGTAATATCTCCACATTGCAAGGTGCAATTCTGAAATTTTTTTGCTTTTTCCTGCTAATCCTAGCATGATAAAGAAGATTCAAAGAGAGTGAGATGCCAGCTCCTTTCATTCAGTCAGTAGCTTCAAACATTTCTGGACGTTTTTCAATGGCAAAAATCAATGAATATTGTAAATGCACAAACAGTAATATCTCCACATTGCAAGGTGCAATTCTGAAATTTTTTGCTTTTTCCTGCTAATCCTAGCATGATAAAGAAGATTTAAAGAGAGTGAGATGCCAGCTCCTTTCATTCAGTCAGTAGCTTCAAACATTTCTGGTATATGAAAAACATGTTTTTCAATGGCAAAAATCAATGAATATTGTAAATGCACAAACAGTAATATCTCCACATTGCAAGGTGCAATTCTGAAATTTTTTGCTTTTTCCTGCTAATCCTAGCATGATAAAGAAGATTCAAAGAGAGTGAGATGCCAGCTCCTTTCATTCAGTCAGTAGCTTCAAACATTTCTGGTATATGAAAAACATGTTTTTCAATGGCAAAAATCAATGAATATTGTAAATGCACAAACAGTAATATCTCCACAATGCAAGGTGCAATTCTGAAATTTTTTGCTTTTTCCTGCTAATCCTAGCATGATAAAGAAGATTCAAAGAGAGTGAGATGCCAGCTCCTTTCATTCAGTCAGTAGCTTCAAACATTTCTGGACGTTTTTCAATGGCAAAAATCAATGAATATTGTAAATGCACAAACAGTAATATCTCCACATTGCAAGGTGCAATTCTGAAATTTTTTGCTTTTTCCTGCTAATCCTAGCATGATAAAGAAGATTCAAAGAGAGTGAGATGCCAGCTCCTTTCATTCAGTCAGTAGCTTCAAACATTTCTGGACGTTTTTCAATGGCAAAAATCAATGAATATTGTAAATGCACAAACAGTAATATCTCCACATTGCAAGGTGCAATTCTGAAATTTTTTGCTTTTTCCTGTTAATCCTAGCATGATAAAGAAGATTCAAAGAGAGTGAGATGCCAGCTCCTTTCATTCAGTCAGTAGCTTCAAACATTTCTGGTATATGAAAAACATGTTTTTCAATGGCAAAAATCAATGAATATTGTAAATGCACAAACAGTAATATCTCCACATTGCAAGGTGCAATTCTGAAATTTTTTGTTTTTTCCTGTTAATCCTAGCATGATAAAGAAGATTCAAAGAGAATGAGATGCCAGCTCCTTTCATTCAGTCAGTAGCTTCAAACATTTCTGGTATATGAAAAACATGTTTTTCAATGGCAAAAATCAATGAATATTGTAAATGCACAAACAGTAATATCTCCACATTGCAAGGTGCAATTCTGAAATATTTTGCTTTTTCCTGCTAATCCTAGCATGATAAAGAAGATTCAAAGAGAGTGAGATGCCAGCTCCTTTCATTCAGTCAGTAGCTTCAAACATTTCTGGTATATGAAAAACATGTTTTTCAATGGCAAAAATCAATGAATATTGTAAATGCACAAACAGTAATATCTCCACATTGCAAGGTGCAATTCTGAAATTTTTTGCTTTTTCCTGCTAATCCTAGCATGATAAAGAAGATTCAAAGAGAGTGAGATGCCAGCTCCTTTCATTCAGTCAGTAGCTTCAAACATTTCTGGTATATGAAAAACATGTTTTTCAATGGCAAAAATCAATGAATATTGTAAATGCACAAACAGTAATATCTCCACATTGCAAGGTGCAATTCTGAAATTTTTTGCTTTTTCCTGCTAATCCTAGCATGATAAAGAAGATTCAAAGAGAGTGAGATGCCAGCTCCTTTCATTCAGTCAGTAGCTTCAAACATTTCTGGTATATGAAAAACATGTTTTTCAATGGCAAAAATCAATGAATATTGTAAATGCACAAACAGTAATATCTCCACATTGCAAGGTGCAATTCTGAAATTTTTAGCTTTTTCCTGTTAATCCTAGCATGATAAAGAAGATTCAAAGAGAGTAAGATGCCAGCTCCTTTCATTCAGTCAGTAGCTTCAAACATTTCTGGACGTTTTTCAATGGCAAAAATCAATGAATATTGTAAATGCACAAACAGTAATATCTCCACATTGCAAGGTGCAATTCTGAAATTTTTTGCTTTTTCCTGCTAATCCTACCATGATAAAGAAGATTCAAAGAGAGTGAGATGCCAGCTAATTTCATTCAGTCAGTAGCTTCAAACATTTCTGGACGTTTTTCAATGGCAAAAATCAATGAATATTGTAAATGCACAAACAGTAATATCTCCACATTGCAAGGTGCAATTCTGAAATTTTTTGCTTTTTCCTGCTAATCCTAGCATGATAAAGAAGATTCAAAGAGAGTGAGATGCCAGCTCCTTTCATTCAGTCAGTAGCTTCAAACATTTCTTGTATATGAAAAACATGTTTTTCAATGGCAAAAATCAATGAATATTGTAAATGCATAAACAGTAATATCTCCACATTGCAAGGTGCAATTCTGAAATTTTTTGCTTTTTCCTGCTAATCCTAGCATGATAAAGAAGATTCAAAGAGAGTGAGATACCAGCTCCTTTCATTCAGTCAGTAGCTTCAAACATTTCTGGACGTTTTTCAATGGCAAAAATCAATGAATATTGTAAATGCACAAACAGTAATATCTCCACATTGCAAGGTGCAATTCTGAAATTTTTTGCTTTTTCCTGTTAATCCTAGCATGATAAAGAAGATTCAAAGAGAGTGAGATGCCAGCTCCTTTCATTCAAGTCAGTAGCTTCAAACATTTCTGGTATATGAAAAACATGTTTTTCAATGGCAAAAATCAATGAATATTGTAAATGCACAAACAGTAATATCTCCACATTGCAAGGTGCAATTCTGAAATTTTTTGCTTTTTCCTGCTTATCCTAGCATGATAAAGAAGATTCAAAGAGAGTGAGATGCCAGCTCCTTTCATTCAGTCAGTAGCTTCAAACATTTCTGGTATATGAAAAACATGTTTTTCAATGGCAAAAATCAATGAATATTGTAAATGCACAAACAGTAATATCTCCACATTGCAAGGTGCAATTCTGAAATTTTTTTGCTTTTTCCTGCTAATCCTAGCATGATAAAGAAGATTCAAAGAGAGTGAGATGCCAGCTCCTTTCATTCAGTCAGTAGCTTCAAACATTTCTGGACGTTTTTCAATGGCAAAATCAATGAATATTGTAAATGCACAAACAGTAATATCTCCACATTGCAAGGTGCAATTCTGAAATTTTTTGCTTTTTCCTGTTAATCCTAGCATGATAAAGAAGATTCAAAGACAGTGAGATGCCAGCTCCTTTCATTCAGTCAGTAGCTTCAAACATTTCTGGTATATGAAAAACATGTTTTTCAATGGCAAAAATCAATGAATATTGTAAATGCACAAACAGTAATATCTCCACATTGCAAGGTGCAATTCTGAAATTTTTTGCTTTTTCCTGCTAATCCTAGCATGATAAAGAAGATTCAAAGAGAGTGAGATGCCAGCTCCTTTCATTCCGTCAGTAGCTTCAAACATTTCTGGTATATGAAAAACATGTTTTTCAATGGCAAAAATCAATGAATATTGTAAATGCACAAACAGTAATATCTCCACATTGCAAGGTGCAATTCTGAAATTTTTTGCTGTTTCCTGCTTATCCTAGCATGATAAAGAAGATTCAAAGAGAGTGAGATGCCAGCTCCTTTCATTCAGTCAGTAGCTTCAAACATTTCTGGACGTTTTTCAATGGCAAAATCAATGAATATTGTAAATGCACAAACAGTAATATCTCCACATTGCAAGGTGCAATTCTGAAATTTTTTGCTTTTTCCTGTTAATCCTAGCATGATAAAGAAGATTCAAAGACAGTGAGATGCCAGCTCCTTTCATTCAGTCAGTAGCTTCAAACATTTCTGGTATATGAAAAACATGTTTTTCAATGGCAAAAATCAATGAATATTGTAAATGCACAAACAGTAATATCTCCACATTGCAAGGTGCAATTCTGAAATTTTTTGCTTTTTCCTGCTAATCCTAGCATGATAAAGAAGATTCAAAGAGAGTGAGATGCCAGCTCCTTTCATTCCGTCAGTAGCTTCAAACATTTCTGGTATATGAAAAACATGTTTTTCAATGGCAAAAATCAATGAATATTGTAAATGCACAAACAGTAATATCTCCACATTGCAAGGTGCAATTCTGAAATTTTTTGCTTTTTCCTGCTAATCCTAGCATGATAAAGAAGATTCAAAGAGAGTGAGATGCCAGCTCCTTTCATTCAGTCAGTAGCTTCAAACATTTCTGGACGTTTTTCAATGGCAAAATCAATGAATATTGTAAATGCACAAACAGTAATATCTCCACATTGCAAGGTGCAATTCTGAAATTTTTTGCTTTTTCCTGCTAATCCTAGCATGATAAAGAAGATTCAAAGAGAGTGAGATGCCAGCTAATTTCATTCAGTCAGTAGCTTCAAACATTTCTGGACGTTTTTCAATGGCAAAAATCAATGAATATTGTAAATGCACAAACAGTAATATCTCCACATTGCAAGGTGCAATTCTGAAATTTTTTGCTTTTTCCTGCTAATCCTAGCATGATAAAGAAGATTCAAAGAGAGTGAGATGCCAGCTCCTTTCATTCAGTCAGTAGCTTCAAACATTTCTTGTATATGAAAAACATGTTTTTCAATGGCAAAAATCAATGAATATTGTAAATGCACAAACAGTAATATCTCCACATTGCAAGGTGCAATTCTGAAATTTTTTGCTTTTTCCTGCTAATCCTAGCATGATAAAGAAGATTCAAAGAGAGTGAGATACCAGCTCCTTTCATTCAGTCAGTAGCTTCAAACATTTCTGGACGTTTTTCAATGGCAAAAATCAATGAATATTGTAAATGCACAAACAGTAATATCTCCACATTGCAAGGTGCAATTCTGAAATTTTTTGCTTTTTCCTGTTAATCCTAGCATGATAAAGAAGATTCAAAGAGAGTGAGATGCCAGCTCCTTTCATTCAAGTCAGTAGCTTCAAACATTTCTGGTATATGAAAAACATGTTTTTCAATGGCAAAAATCAATGAATATTGTAAATGCACAAACAGTAATATCTCCACATTGCAAGGTGCAATTCTGAAATTTTTTGCTTTTTCCTGCTTATCCTAGCATGATAAAGAAGATTCAAAGAGAGTGAGATGCCAGCTCCTTTCATTCAGTCAGTAGCTTCAAACATTTCTGGTATATGAAAAACATGTTTTTCAATGGCAAAAATCAATGAATATTGTAAATGCACAAACAGTAATATCTCCACATTGCAAGGTGCAATTCTGAAATTTTTTTGCTTTTTCCTGCTAATCCTAGCATGATAAAGAAGATTCAAAGAGAGTGAGATGCCAGCTCCTTTCATTCAGTCAGTAGCTTCAAACATTTCTGGACGTTTTTCAATGGCAAAAATCAATGAATATTGTAAATGCACAAACAGTAATATCTCCACATTGCAAGGTGCAATTCTGAAATTTTTTGCTTTTTCCTGCTAATCCTAGCATGATAAAGAAGATTTAAAGAGAGTGAGATGCCAGCTCCTTTCATTCAGTCAGTAGCTTCAAACATTTCTGGTATATGAAAAACATGTTTTTCAATGGCAAAAATCAATGAATATTGTAAATGCACAAACAGTAATATCTCCACATTGCAAGGTGCAATTCTGAAATTTTTTGCTTTTTCCTGCTAATCCTAGCATGATAAAGAAGATTCAAAGAGAGTGAGATGCCAGCTCCTTTCATTCAGTCAGTAGCTTCAAACATTTCTGGTATATGAAAAACATGTTTTTCAATGGCAAAAATCAATGAATATTGTAAATGCACAAACAGTAATATCTCCACAATGCAAGGTGCAATTCTGAAATTTTTTGCTTTTTCCTGCTAATCCTAGCATGATAAAGAAGATTCAAAGAGAGTGAGATGCCAGCTCCTTTCATTCAGTCAGTAGCTTCAAACATTTCTGGACGTTTTTCAATGGCAAAAATCAATGAATATTGTAAATGCACAAACAGTAATATCTCCACATTGCAAGGTGCAATTCTGAAATTTTTTGCTTTTTCCTGCTAATCCTAGCATGATAAAGAAGATTCAAAGAGAGTGAGATGCCAGCTCCTTTCATTCAGTCAGTAGCTTCAAACATTTCTGGACGTTTTTCAATGGCAAAAATCAATGAATATTGTAAATGCACAAACAGTAATATCTCCACATTGCAAGGTGCAATTCTGAAATTTTTTGCTTTTTCCTGTTAATCCTAGCATGATAAAGAAGATTCAAAGAGAGTGAGATGCCAGCTCCTTTCATTCAGTCAGTAGCTTCAAACATTTCTGGTATATGAAAAACATGTTTTTCAATGGCAAAAATCAATGAATATTGTAAATGCACAAACAGTAATATCTCCACATTGCAAGGTGAAATTCTGAAATTTTTTGTTTTTTCCTGTTAATCCTAGCATGATAAAGAAGATTCAAAGAGAATGAGATGCCAGCTCCTTTCATTCAGTCAGTAGCTTCAAACATTTCTGGTATATGAAAAACATGTTTTTCAATGGCAAAAATCAATGAATATTGTAAATGCACAAACAGTAATATCTCCACATTGCAAGGTGCAATTCTGAAATATTTTGCTTTTTCCTGCTAATCCTAGCATGATAAAGAAGATTCAAAGAGAGTGAGATGCCAGCTCCTTTCATTCAGTCAGTAGCTTCAAACATTTCTGGTATATGAAAAACATGTTTTTCAATGGCAAAAATCAATGAATATTGTAAATGCACAAACAGTAATATCTCCACATTGCAAGGTGCAATTCTGAAATTTTTTGCTTTTTCCTGCTAATCCTAGCATGATAAAGAAGATTCAAAGAGAGTGAGATGCCAGCTCCTTTCATTCAGTCAGTAGCTTCAAACATTTCTGGTATATGAAAAACATGTTTTTCAATGGCAAAAATCAATGAATATTGTAAATGCACAAACAGTAATATCTCCACATTGCAAGGTGCAATTCTGAAATTTTTTGCTTTTTCCTGCTAATCCTAGCATGATAAAGAAGATTCAAAGAGAGTGAGATGCCAGCTCCTTTCATTCAGTCAGTAGCTTCAAACATTTCTGGTATATGAAAAAC
The DNA here is from genome assembly GCF_046119375.1 of Phyllobates terribilis. Lineage (NCBI taxonomy): Eukaryota > Metazoa > Chordata > Amphibia > Anura > Dendrobatidae > Phyllobates > Phyllobates terribilis. The sequence continues at coordinate 233,764 of NW_027363601.1, read as the reverse complement.
ATGTTTTTCAATGGCAAAAATCAATGAATATTGTAAATGCACAAACAGTAATATCTCCACATTGCAAGGTGCAATTCTGAAATTTTTAGCTTTTTCCTGTTAATCCTAGCATGATAAAGAAGATTCAAAGAGAGTAAGATGCCAGCTCCTTTCATTCAGTCAGTAGCTTCAAACATTTCTGGACGTTTTTCAATGGCAAAAATCAATGAATATTGTAAATGCACAAACAGTAATATCTCCACATTGCAAGGTGCAATTCTGAAATTTTTTGCTTTTTCCTGCTAATCCTACCATGATAAAGAAGATTCAAAGAGAGTGAGATGCCAGCTAATTTCATTCAGTCAGTAGCTTCAAACATTTCTGGACGTTTTTCAATGGCAAAAATCAATGAATATTGTAAATGCACAAACAGTAATATCTCCACATTGCAAGGTGCAATTCTGAAATTTTTTGCTTTTTCCTGCTAATCCTAGCATGATAAAGAAGATTCAAAGAGAGTGAGATGCCAGCTCCTTTCATTCAGTCAGTAGCTTCAAACATTTCTTGTATATGAAAAACATGTTTTTCAATGGCAAAAATCAATGAATATTGTAAATGCATAAACAGTAATATCTCCACATTGCAAGGTGCAATTCTGAAATTTTTTGCTTTTTCCTGCTAATCCTAGCATGATAAAGAAGATTCAAAGAGAGTGAGATACCAGCTCCTTTCATTCAGTCAGTAGCTTCAAACATTTCTGGACGTTTTTCAATGGCAAAAATCAATGAATATTGTAAATGCACAAACAGTAATATCTCCACATTGCAAGGTGCAATTCTGAAATTTTTTGCTTTTTCCTGTTAATCCTAGCATGATAAAGAAGATTCAAAGAGAGTGAGATGCCAGCTCCTTTCATTCAAGTCAGTAGCTTCAAACATTTCTGGTATATGAAAAACATGTTTTTCAATGGCAAAAATCAATGAATATTGTAAATGCACAAACAGTAATATCTCCACATTGCAAGGTGCAATTCTGAAATTTTTTGCTTTTTCCTGCTTATCCTAGCATGATAAAGAAGATTCAAAGAGAGTGAGATGCCAGCTCCTTTCATTCAGTCAGTAGCTTCAAACATTTCTGGTATATGAAAAACATGTTTTTCAATGGCAAAAATCAATGAATATTGTAAATGCACAAACAGTAATATCTCCACATTGCAAGGTGCAATTCTGAAATTTTTTTGCTTTTTCCTGCTAATCCTAGCATGATAAAGAAGATTCAAAGAGAGTGAGATGCCAGCTCCTTTCATTCAGTCAGTAGCTTCAAACATTTCTGGACGTTTTTCAATGGCAAAATCAATGAATATTGTAAATGCACAAACAGTAATATCTCCACATTGCAAGGTGCAATTCTGAAATTTTTTGCTTTTTCCTGTTAATCCTAGCATGATAAAGAAGATTCAAAGACAGTGAGATGCCAGCTCCTTTCATTCAGTCAGTAGCTTCAAACATTTCTGGTATATGAAAAACATGTTTTTCAATGGCAAAAATCAATGAATATTGTAAATGCACAAACAGTAATATCTCCACATTGCAAGGTGCAATTCTGAAATTTTTTGCTTTTTCCTGCTAATCCTAGCATGATAAAGAAGATTCAAAGAGAGTGAGATGCCAGCTCCTTTCATTCCGTCAGTAGCTTCAAACATTTCTGGTATATGAAAAACATGTTTTTCAATGGCAAAAATCAATGAATATTGTAAATGCACAAACAGTAATATCTCCACATTGCAAGGTGCAATTCTGAAATTTTTTGCTGTTTCCTGCTTATCCTAGCATGATAAAGAAGATTCAAAGAGAGTGAGATGCCAGCTCCTTTCATTCAGTCAGTAGCTTCAAACATTTCTGGACGTTTTTCAATGGCAAAATCAATGAATATTGTAAATGCACAAACAGTAATATCTCCACATTGCAAGGTGCAATTCTGAAATTTTTTGCTTTTTCCTGTTAATCCTAGCATGATAAAGAAGATTCAAAGACAGTGAGATGCCAGCTCCTTTCATTCAGTCAGTAGCTTCAAACATTTCTGGTATATGAAAAACATGTTTTTCAATGGCAAAAATCAATGAATATTGTAAATGCACAAACAGTAATATCTCCACATTGCAAGGTGCAATTCTGAAATTTTTTGCTTTTTCCTGCTAATCCTAGCATGATAAAGAAGATTCAAAGAGAGTGAGATGCCAGCTCCTTTCATTCCGTCAGTAGCTTCAAACATTTCTGGTATATGAAAAACATGTTTTTCAATGGCAAAAATCAATGAATATTGTAAATGCACAAACAGTAATATCTCCACATTGCAAGGTGCAATTCTGAAATTTTTTGCTTTTTCCTGCTAATCCTAGCATGATAAAGAAGATTCAAAGAGAGTGAGATGCCAGCTAATTTCATTCAGTCAGTAGCTTCAAACATTTCTGGACGTTTTTCAATGGCAAAAATCAATGAATATTGTAAATGCACAAACAGTAATATCTCCACATTGCAAGGTGCAATTCTGAAATTTTTTGCTTTTTCCTGCTAATCCTAGCATGATAAAGAAGATTCAAAGAGAGTGAGATGCCAGCTAATTTCATTCAGTCAGTAGCTTCAAACATTTCTGGACGTTTTTCAATGGCAAAAATCAATGAATATTGTAAATTCACAAACAGTAATATCTCCACATTGCAAGGTGCAATTCTGAAATTTTTTGCTTTTTCCTGCTAATCCTAGCATGATAAAGAAGATTCAAAGAGAGTGAGATGCCAGCTCCTTTCATTCAGTCAGTAGCTTCAAACATTTCTTGTATATGAAAAACATGTTTTTCAATGGCAAAAATCAATGAATATTGTAAATGCACAAACAGTAATATCTCCACATTGCAAGGTGCAATTCTGAAATTTTTTGCTTTTTCCTGCTAATCCTAGCATGATAAAGAAGATTCAAAGAGAGTGAGATACCAGCTCCTTTCATTCAGTCAGTAGCTTCAAACATTTCTGGACGTTTTTCAATGGCAAAAATCAATGAATATTGTAAATGCACAAACAGTAATATCTCCACATTGCAAGGTGCAATTCTGAAATTTTTTGCTTTTTCCTGTTAATCCTAGCATGATAAAGAAGATTCAAAGAGAGTGAGATGCCAGCTCCTTTCATTCAAGTCAGTAGCTTCAAACATTTCTGGTATATGAAAAACATGTTTTTCAATGGCAAAAATCAATGAATATTGTAAATGCACAAACAGTAATATCTCCACATTGCAAGGTGCAATTCTGAAATTTTTTGCTTTTTCCTGCTTATCCTAGCATGATAAAGAAGATTCAAAGAGAGTGAGATGCCAGCTCCTTTCATTCAGTCAGTAGCTTCAAACATTTCTGGTATATGAAAAACATGTTTTTCAATGGCAAAAATCAATGAATATTGTAAATGCACAAACAGTAATATCTCCACATTGCAAGGTGCAATTCTGAAATTTTTTTGCTTTTTCCTGCTTATCCTAGCATGATAAAGAAGATTTAAAGAGAGTGAGATGCCAGCTCCTTTCATTCAGTCAGTAGCTTCAAACATTTCTGGACGTTTTTCAATGGCAAAATCAATGAATATTGTAAATGCACAAACAGTAATATCTCCACATTGCAAGGTGCAATTCTGAAATTTTTTGCTTTTTCCTGTTAATCCTAGCATGATAAAGAAGATTCAAAGACAGTGAGATGCCAGCTCCTTTCATTCAGTCAGTAGCTTCAAACATTTCTGGTATATGAAAAACATGTTTTTCAATGGCAAAAATCAATGAATATTGTAAATGCACAAACAGTAATATCTCCACATTGCAAGGTGCAATTCTGAAATTTTTTGCTTTTTCCTGCTAATCCTAGCATGATAAAGAAGATTCAAAGAGAGTGAGATGCCAGCTCCTTTCATTCCGTCAGTAGCTTCAAACATTTCTGGTATATGAAAAACATGTTTTTCAATGGCAAAAATCAATGAATATTGTAAATGCACAAACAGTAATATCTCCACATTGCAAGGTGCAATTCTGAAATTTTTTGCTTTTTCCTGCTAATCCTAGCATGATAAAGAAGATTCAAAGAGAGTGAGATGCCAGCTCCTTTCATTCAGTCAGTAGCTTCAAACATTTCTGGACGTTTTTCAATGGCAAAAATCAATGAATATTGTAAATGCACAAACAGTAATATCTCCACATTGCAAGGTGCAATTCTGAAATTTTTTGCTTTTTCCTGCTAATCCTAGCATGATAAAGAAGATTCAAAGAGAGTGAGATGCCAGCTCCTTTCATTCAGTCAGTAGCTTCAAACATTTCTTGTATATGAAAAACATGTTTTTCAATGGCAAAAATCAATGAATATTGTAAATGCACAAACAGCAATATCTCCACATTGCAAGGTGCAATTCTGAAATTTTTTGCTTTTTCCTGCTAATCCTAGCATGATAAAGAAGATTCAAAGAGAGTGAGATGCCAGCTCCTTTCATTCAGTCAGTAGCTTCAAACATTTCTGGACGTTTTTCAATGGCAAAAATCAATGAATATTGTAAATGCACAAATAGTAATATCTCCACATTGCAAGGTGCAATTCTGAAATTTTTTGCTTTTTCCTGTTAATCCTAGCATGATAAAGAAGATTCAAAGAGAGTGAGATGCCAGCTCCTTTCATTCAGTCAGTAGCTTCAAACATTTCTGGTATATGAAAAACATGTTTTTCAATGGCAAAAATCAATGAATATTGTAAATGCACAAACAGTAATATCTCCACATTGCAAGGTGCAATTCTGAAATTTTTTGCTTTTTCCTGCTAATCCTAGCATGATAAAGAAGATTCAAAGAGAGTGAGATGCCAGCTCCTTTCATTCAGTCAGTAGCTTCAAACATTTCTGGTATATGAAAAACATGTTTTTCAATGGCAAAAATCAATGAATATTGTAAATGCACAAACAGTAATATCTCCACATTGCAAGGTGCAATTCTGAAATTTTTTGCTTTTTCCTGCTAATCCTAGCATGATAAAGAAGATTCAAAGAGAGTGAGATGCCAGCTCCTTTCATTCAGTCAGTAGCTTCAAACATTTCTTGTATATGAAAAACATGTTTTTCAATGGCAAAAATCAATGAATATTGTAAATGCACAAACAGCAATATCTCCACATTGCAAGGTGCAATTCTGAAATTTTTTGCTTTTTCCTGCTAATCCTAGCATGATAAAGAAGATTCAAAGAGAGTGAGATGCCAGCTCCTTTCATTCAGTCAGTAGCTTCAAACATTTCTGGACGTTTTTCAATGGCAAAAATCAATGAATATTGTAAATGCACAAATAGTAATATCTCCACATTGCAAGGTGCAATTCTGAAATTTTTTGCTTTTTCCTGTTAATCCTAGCATGATAAAGAAGATTCAAAGAGAGTGAGATGCCAGCTCCTTTCATTCAGTCAGTAGCTTCAAACATTTCTGGTATATGAAAAACATGTTTTTCAATGGCAAAAATCAATGAATATTGTAAATGCACAAACAGTAATATCTCCACATTGCAAGGTGCAATTCTGAAATTTTTTGCTTTTTCCTGCTAATCCTAGCATGATAAAGAAGATTCAAAGAGAGTGAGATGCCAGCTAATTTCATTCAGTCAGTAGCTTCAAACATTTCTGGACGTTTTTCAATGGCAAAAATCAATGAATATTGTAAATGCACAAACAGTAATATCTCCACATTGCAAGGTGCAATTCTGAAATTTTTTGCTTTTTCCTGCTAATCCTAGCATGATAAAGAAGATTCAAAGAGAGTGAGATGCCAGCTCCTTTCATTCAGTCAGTAGCTTCAAACATTTCTTGTATATGAAAAACATGTTTTTCAATGGCAAAAATCAATGAATATTGTAAATGCATAAACAGTAATATCTCCACATTGCAAGGTGCAATTCTGAAATTTTTTGCTTTTTCCTGCTAATCCTAGCATGATAAAGAAGATTCAAAGAGAGTGAGATACCAGCTCCTTTCATTCAGTCAGTAGCTTCAAACATTTCTGGACGTTTTTCAATGGCAAAAATCAATGAATATTGTAAATGCACAAACAGTAATATCTCCACATTGCAAGGTGCAATTCTGAAATTTTTTGCTTTTTCCTGTTAATCCTAGCATGATAAAGAAGATTCAAAGAGAGTGAGATGCCAGCTCCTTTCATTCAAGTCAGTAGCTTCAAACATTTCTGGTATATGAAAAACATGTTTTTCAATGGCAAAAATCAATGAATATTGTAAATGCACAAACAGTAATATCTCCACATTGCAAGGTGCAATTCTGAAATTTTTTGCTTTTTCCTGCTTATCCTAGCATGATAAAGAAGATTCAAAGAGAGTGAGATGCCAGCTCCTTTCATTCAGTCAGTAGCTTCAAACATTTCTGGTATATGAAAAACATGTTTTTCAATGGCAAAAATCAATGAATATTGTAAATGCACAAACAGTAATATCTCCACATTGCAAGGTGCAATTCTGAAATTTTTTTGCTTTTTCCTGCTAATCCTAGCATGATAAAGAAGATTCAAAGAGAGTGAGATGCCAGCTCCTTTCATTCAGTCAGTAGCTTCAAACATTTCTGGACGTTTTTCAATGGCAAAATCAATGAATATTGTAAATGCACAAACAGTAATATCTCCACATTGCAAGGTGCAATTCTGAAATTTTTTGCTTTTTCCTGTTAATCCTAGCATGATAAAGAAGATTCAAAGACAGTGAGATGCCAGCTCCTTTCATTCAGTCAGTAGCTTCAAACATTTCTGGTATATGAAAAACATGTTTTTCAATGGCAAAAATCAATGAATATTGTAAATGCACAAACAGTAATATCTCCACATTGCAAGGTGCAATTCTGAAATTTTTTGCTTTTTCCTGCTAATCCTAGCATGATAAAGAAGATTCAAAGAGAGTGAGATGCCAGCTCCTTTCATTCCGTCAGTAGCTTCAAACATTTCTGGTATATGAAAAACATGTTTTTCAATGGCAAAAATCAATGAATATTGTAAATGCACAAACAGTAATATCTCCACATTGCAAGGTGCAATTCTGAAATTTTTTGCTGTTTCCTGCTTATCCTAGCATGATAAAGAAGATTCAAAGAGAGTGAGATGCCAGCTCCTTTCATTCAGTCAGTAGCTTCAAACATTTCTGGACGTTTTTCAATGGCAAAATCAATGAATATTGTAAATGCACAAACAGTAATATCTCCACATTGCAAGGTGCAATTCTGAAATTTTTTGCTTTTTCCTGTTAATCCTAGCATGATAAAGAAGATTCAAAGACAGTGAGATGCCAGCTCCTTTCATTCAGTCAGTAGCTTCAAACATTTCTGGTATATGAAAAACATGTTTTTCAATGGCAAAAATCAATGAATATTGTAAATGCACAAACAGTAATATCTCCACATTGCAAGGTGCAATTCTGAAATTTTTTGCTTTTTCCTGCTAATCCTAGCATGATAAAGAAGATTCAAAGAGAGTGAGATGCCAGCTCCTTTCATTCCGTCAGTAGCTTCAAACATTTCTGGTATATGAAAAACATGTTTTTCAATGGCAAAAATCAATGAATATTGTAAATGCACAAACAGTAATATCTCCACATTGCAAGGTGCAATTCTGAAATTTTTTGCTTTTTCCTGCTAATCCTAGCATGATAAAGAAGATTCAAAGAGAGTGAGATGCCAGCTCCTTTCATTCAGTCAGTAGCTTCAAACATTTCTGGACGTTTTTCAATGGCAAAATCAATGAATATTGTAAATGCACAAACAGTAATATCTCCACATTGCAAGGTGCAATTCTGAAATTTTTTGCTTTTTCCTGCTAATCCTAGCATGATAAAGAAGATTCAAAGAGAGTGAGATGCCAGCTAATTTCATTCAGTCAGTAGCTTCAAACATTTCTGGACGTTTTTCAATGGCAAAAATCAATGAATATTGTAAATGCACAAACAGTAATATCTCCACATTGCAAGGTGCAATTCTGAAATTTTTTGCTTTTTCCTGCTAATCCTAGCATGATAAAGAAGATTCAAAGAGAGTGAGATGCCAGCTCCTTTCATTCAGTCAGTAGCTTCAAACATTTCTTGTATATGAAAAACATGTTTTTCAATGGCAAAAATCAATGAATATTGTAAATGCACAAACAGTAATATCTCCACATTGCAAGGTGCAATTCTGAAATTTTTTGCTTTTTCCTGCTAATCCTAGCATGATAAAGAAGATTCAAAGAGAGTGAGATACCAGCTCCTTTCATTCAGTCAGTAGCTTCAAACATTTCTGGACGTTTTTCAATGGCAAAAATCAATGAATATTGTAAATGCACAAACAGTAATATCTCCACATTGCAAGGTGCAATTCTGAAATTTTTTGCTTTTTCCTGTTAATCCTAGCATGATAAAGAAGATTCAAAGAGAGTGAGATGCCAGCTCCTTTCATTCAAGTCAGTAGCTTCAAACATTTCTGGTATATGAAAAACATGTTTTTCAATGGCAAAAATCAATGAATATTGTAAATGCACAAACAGTAATATCTCCACATTGCAAGGTGCAATTCTGAAATTTTTTGCTTTTTCCTGCTTATCCTAGCATGATAAAGAAGATTCAAAGAGAGTGAGATGCCAGCTCCTTTCATTCAGTCAGTAGCTTCAAACATTTCTGGTATATGAAAAACATGTTTTTCAATGGCAAAAATCAATGAAAATTGTAAATGCACAAACAGTAATATCTCCACATTGCAAGGTGCAATTCTGAAATTTTTTTGCTTTTTCCTGCTTATCCTAGCATGATAAAGAAGATTTAAAGAGAGTGAGATGCCAGCTCCTTTCATTCAGTCAGTAGCTTCAAACATTTCTGGACGTTTTTCAATGGCAAAATCAATGAATATTGTAAATGCACAAACAGTAATATCTCCACATTGCAAGGTGCAATTCTGAAATTTTTTGCTTTTTCCTGTTAATCCTAGCATGATAAAGAAGATTCAAAGACAGTGAGATGCCAGCTCCTTTCATTCAGTCAGTAGCTTCAAACATTTCTGGTATATGAAAAACATGTTTTTCAATGGCAAAAATCAATGAATATTGTAAATGCACAAACAGTAATATCTCCACATTGCAAGGTGCAATTCTGAAATTTTTTGCTTTTTCCTGCTAATCCTAGCATGATAAAGAAGATTCAAAGAGAGTGAGATGCCAGCTCCTTTCATTCCGTCAGTAGCTTCAAACATTTCTGGTATATGAAAAACATGTTTTTCAATGGCAAAAATCAATGAATATTGTAAATGCACAAACAGTAATATCTCCACATTGCAAGGTGCAATTCTGAAATTTTTTGCTTTTTCCTGCTAATCCTAGCATGATAAAGAAGATTCAAAGAGAGTGAGATGCCAGCTCCTTTCATTCAGTCAGTAGCTTCAAACATTTCTGGACGTTTTTCAATGGCAAAAATCAATGAATATTGTAAATGCACAAACAGTAATATCTCCACATTGCAAGGTGCAATTCTGAAATTTTTTGCTTTTTCCTGCTAATCCTAGCATGATAAAGAAGATTCAAAGAGAGTGAGATGCCAGCTCCTTTCATTCAGTCAGTAGCTTCAAACATTTCTTGTATATGAAAAACATGTTTTTCAATGGCAAAAATCAATGAATATTGTAAATGCACAAACAGCAATATCTCCACATTGCAAGGTGCAATTCTGAAATTTTTTGCTTTTTCCTGCTAATCCTAGCATGATAAAGAAGATTCAAAGAGAGTGAGATGCCAGCTCCTTTCATTCAGTCAGTAGCTTCAAACATTTCTGGACGTTTTTCAATGGCAAAAATCAATGAATATTGTAAATGCACAAATAGTAATATCTCCACATTGCAAGGTGCAATTCTGAAATTTTTTGCTTTTTCCTGTTAATCCTAGCATGATAAAGAAGATTCAAAGAGAGTGAGATGCCAGCTCCTTTCATTCAGTCAGTAGCTTCAAACATTTCTGGTATATGAAAAACATGTTTTTCAATGGCAAAAATCAATGAATATTGTAAATGCACAAACAGTAATATCTCCACATTGCAAGGTGCAATTCTGAAATTTTTTGCTTTTTCCTGCTAATCCTAGCATGATAAAGAAGATTCAAAGAGAGTGAGATGCCAGCTCCTTTCATTCAGTCAGTAGCTTCAAACATTTCTGGTATATGAAAAACATGTTTTTCAATGGCAAAAATCAATGAATATTGTAAATGCACAAACAGTAATATCTCCACATTGCAAGGTGCAATTCTGAAATTTTTTGCTTTTTCCTGCTAATCCAAGCATGATAAAGAAGATTCAAAGAGAGTGAGATGCCAGCTCCTTTCATTCAGTCAGTAGCTTCAAACATTTCTGGTATATGAATAACATGATGTTTTTCAATGGCAAAAATCAATGAATATTGTAAATGCACAAACAGTAATTTCTCCGCATTGCAAGGTGCAATTCTGAAATTTTTTGCTTTTTCCTGCTCCTCTTAGCATGATAAAGAAGATTCAAAGAGAGTGAGATGCCAGCTCCTTTCATTCAGTCAGTAGCTTCAAACATTTCTGGTATATGAATAACATGATGTTTTTCAATGGCAAAAATCAATGAATATTGTAAATGCACAAACAGTAATTTCTCCGCATTGCAAGGTGCAATTCTGAAATTTTTTGCTTTTTCCTGCTCCTCTTAGCATGATAAAGACGATTCAAAGAGAGTGAGATGCCAGCTCCTTTCATTCAGTCAGTAGCTTCAATCATTTCTGGACGTTTTTCAATGGCAAAAATCAATGAATATTGTAAATGCACAAACAGTAATTTCTCCGCATTGCAAGGTGCAATTCTGAAATTTTTTGCTTTTTCCTGCTCCTCTTAGCATGATAAAGAAAATTCAGAGTGAGATGCCAGCTGCTTTCATTCAGTCAGTAGCTTCAATCATTTCTGGACGTTTTTCAATGGCAAAAATCAATGAATATTGTAAATGCACAAACAGTAATATCTCCACATTGCAAGGTGCAATTCTGAAATTTTTTGCTTTTTCCTGTTAATCCTAGCATGATAAAGAAGATTCAAAGAGAGTGAGATGCCAGCTCCTTTCATTCAGTCAGTAGCTTCAAACATTTCTGGTATATGAAAAACATGTTTTTCAATGGCAAAAATCAATGAATATTGTAAATGCACAAACAGTAATATCTCCACATTGCAAGGTGCAATTCTGAAATTTTTTGCTTTTTCCTGCTAATCCAAGCATGATAAAGAAGATTCAAAGAGAGTGAGATGCCAGCTCCTTTCATTCAGTCAGTAGCTTCAAACATTTCTGGTATATGAATAACATGATGTTTTTCAATGGCAAAAATCAATGAATATTGTAAATGCACAAACAGTAATTTCTCCGCATTGCAAGGTGCAATTCTGAAATTTTTTGCTTTTTCCTGCTCCTCTTAGCATGATAAAGAAGATTCAAAGAGAGTGAGATGCCAGCTCCTTTCATTCAGTCAGTAGCTTCAAACATTTCTGGTATATGAATAACATGATGTTTTTCAATGGCAAAAATCAATGAATATTGTAAATGCACAAACAGTAATTTCTCCGCATTGCAAGGTGCAATTCTGAAATTTTTTGCTTTTTCCTGCTCCTCTTAGCATGATAAAGACGATTCAAAGAGAGTGAGATGCCAGCTCCTTTCATTCAGTCAGTAGCTTCAATCATTTCTGGACGTTTTTCAATGGCAAAAATCAATGAATATTGTAAATGCACAAACAGTAATTTCTCCGCATTGCAAGGTGCAATTCTGAAATTTTTTGCTTTTTCCTGCTCCTCTTAGCATGATAAAGAAAATTCAGAGTGAGATGCCAGCTGCTTTCATTCAGTCAGTAGCTTCAATCATTTCTGGACGTTTTTCAATGGCAAAAATCAATGAATATTGTAAATGCACAAACAGTAATTTCTCCGCATTGCAAGGTGCAATTGTGAAATTTTTTGCTTTTTCCTGCTCCTCTTAGCATGATAAAGAAGATTCAAAGAGAGTGAGATGCCAGCTCCTTTCATTCAGTCAGTAGCTTCAAACATTTCTGGTATATGAATAACATGATGTTTTTCAATGGCAAAAATCAATGAATATTGTAAATGCACAAACAGTAATTTCTCCGCATTGCAAGGTGCAATTCTGAAATTTTTTGCTTTTTCCTGCTCCTCTTAGCATGATAAAGACGATTCAAAGAGAGTGAGATGCCAGCTCCTTTCATTCAGTCAGTAGCTTCAATCATTTCTGGACGTTTTTCAATGGCAAAAATCAATGAATATTGTAAATGCACAAACAGTAATTTCTCCGCATTGCAAGGTGCAATTCTGAAATTTTTTGCTTTTTCCTGCTCCTCTTAGCATGATAAAGAAAATTCAGAGTGAGATGCCAGCTGCTTTCATTCAGTCAGTAGCTTCAATCATTTCTGGACGTTTTTCAATGGCAAAAATCAATGAATATTGTAAATGCACAAACAGTAATTTCTCCGCATTGCAAGGTGCAATTCTGAAATTTTTTGCTTTTTCCTGCTCCTCTTAGCATGATAAAGAAGATTCAAAGAGAGTGAGATGCCAGCTCCTTTCATTCAGTCAGTAGCTTCAAACATTTCTGGTATATGAATAACATGATGTTTTTCAATGGCAAAAATCAATGAATATTGTAAATGCACAAACAGTAATTTCTCCGCATTGCAAGGTGCAATTCTGAAATTTTTTACTTTTTCCTGCTCCTCTTAGCATGATAAAGAAGATTCAAAGAGAGTGAGATGCCAGCTCCTTTCGTTCAGTCAGTAGCTTCAATCATTTCTGGACGTTTTTCAAAGGCAAAAATCATTGAATATTGTAAATGCACAAACAGTAATTTCTCCGCATTGCAAGGTGCAATTCTGAAATTTTTTACTTTTTCCTGCTCCTCTTAGCATGATAAAGAAGATTCAAAGAGAGTGAGATGCCAGCTCCTTTCATTCAGTCAGTAGCTTCAATCATTTCTGGTATATGAATAACATGATGTTTTTCAATGGCAAAAATCAATGAATATTGTAAATGCACAAACAGTAATTTCTCCGCATTTCAAGGTGCAATTCTGAAGTTTTTTGCTTTTTCCTGCTCCTCTTAGCATGATAAAGAAGATTCAAAGAGAGTGAGATGCCAGCTCCTTTCATTCAGTCAGTAGCTTCAATCATTTCTGGACGTTTTTCAATGGCAAAAATCATTGAATATTGTAAATGCACAAACAGTAATTTCTCCGCATTGCAAGGTGCAATTCTGAAATTTTTTACTTTTTCCTGCTCCTCTTAGCATGATAAAGAAGATTCAAAGAGAGTGAGATGCCAGCTCCTTTCATTCAGTCAGTAGCTTCAATCATTTCTGGTATATGAATAACATGATGTTTTTCAATGTCAAAAATCAATGAATATTGTAAATGCACAAACAGTAATTTCTCCGCATTGCAAGGTGCAATTCTGAAATTTTTTGCTTTTTCCTGCTCCTCTTAGCATGATAAAGAAGATTCAAAGAGAGTGAGATGCCAGCTCCTTTCATTCAGTCAGTAGCTTCAATCATTTCTGGACGTTTTTCAATGGCAAAAATCAATGAATATTGTAAATGCACAAACAGTAATTTCTCCGCATTGCAAGGTGCAATTCTGAAATTTTTTGCTTTTTCCTGCTCCTCTTAGCATGATAAAGAAAATTCAGAGTGAGATGCCAGCTCCTTTCATTCAGTCAGTAGCTTCAATCATTTCTGGACGTTTTTCAATGGCAAAAATCAATGAATATTGTAAATGCACAAACAGTAATTTCTCCGCATTGCAAGGTGCAATTCTGAAATTTTTTGCTTTTTCCTGCTCCTCTTAGCGTGATAAAGAAGATTCAAAGAGAGTGAGATGCCAGCTCCTTTCATTCAGTCAGTAGCTTCAAACATTTCTGGTATATGAATAACATGATGTTTTTCAATGGCAAAAATCAATGAATATTGTAAATGCACAAACAGTAATTTCTCCGCATTGCAAGGTGCAATTCTGAAATTTTTTGCTTTTTCCTGCTCCTCTTAGCATGATAAAGAAGATTCAAAGAGAGTGAGATGCCAGCTCCTTTCGTTCATTCAGTAGCTTCAATCAATTCTGGACGTTTTTCAAAGGCAAAAATCATTGAATATTGTAAATGCACAAACAGTAATTTCTCCGCATTGCAAGGTGCAATTCTGAAATTTTTTACTTTTTCCTGCTCCTCTTAGCATGATAAAGAAGATTCAAAGAGAGTGAGATGCCAGCTCCTTTCATTCAGTCAGTAGCTTCAATCATTTCTGGTATATGAATAACATGATGTTTTTCAATGGCAAAAATCAATGAATATTGTAAATGCACAAACAGTAATTTCTCCGCATTGCAAGGTGCAATTCTGAAGTTTTTTGCTTTTTCCTGCTCCTCTTAGCATGATAAAGAAGATTCAAAGAGAGTGAGATGCCAGCTCCTTTCATTCAGTCAGTAGCTTCAATCATTTCTGGACGTTTTTCAATGGCAAAAATCATTGAATATTGTAAATGCACAAACAGTAATTTCTCCGCATTGCAAGGTGCAATTCTGAAATTTTTTACTTTTTCCTGCTCCTCTTAGCATGATAAAGAAGATTCAAAGAGAGTGAGATGCCAGCTCCTTTCATTCAGTCAGTAGCTTCAATCATTTCTGGTATATGAATAACATGATGTTTTTCAATGGCAAAAATCAATGAATATTGTAAATGCACAAACAGTAATTTCTCCGCATTGCAAGGTGCAATTCTGAAATTTTTTGCTTTTTCCTGCTCCTCTTAGCATAATAAAGAAGATTCAAAGAAAGTGAGATGCCAGCTCCTTTCATTCAGTCAGTAGCTTCAATCATTTCTGGACGTTTTTCAATGGCAAACATCAATGAATATTGTAAATGCACAAACAGTAATTTCTTCGCATTGCAAGGTGCAATTCTGAAATTTTTTGCTTTTTCCTGCTCCTCTTAGCATGATAAACAAGATTCAAAGAGCGTGAGATGCCAGCTCCTTTCATTCAGTCAGTAGCTTCAATCATTTCTGGACGTTTTTCAATGGCAAAAATCAATGAATATTGTAAATGCACAAACAGTAATTTCTCCGCATTGCAAGGTGCAATTCTGAAATTTTTTACTTTTTCCTGCTCCTCTTAGCATGATAAAGAAGATTCAAAGAGAGTGAGATGCCAGCTCCTTTCATTCAGTCAGTAGCTTCAAACATTCCTGGTATATGAATAACATAATGTTTTTCAATGGCAAAAATCAATGAATATTGTAAATGCACAAACAGTAATTTCTCCGCATTGCAAGGTGCAATTCTGAAATTTTTTGCTTTTTCCTGCTCCTCTTAGCATGATAAAGAAGATTCAAAGAGAGTGAGATGCCAGCTCCTTTCATTCAGTCAGTAGCTTCAATCATTTCTGGACGTTTTTCAATTGCAAAAATCAATGAATATTGTAAATGCACAAACAGTAATTTCTCGGCATTGCAAGGTGCAATTCTGAAATTTTTTGCTTTTTCCTGCTCCTCTTAGCATGATAAAGAAGATTCAAAGAGAGTGAGATGCCAGCTCCTTTCATTCAGTCAGTAGCTTCAAACATTTCTGGTATATGAATAACATGATGTTTTTCAATGGCAAAAATCAATGAATATTGTAAATGCACAAACAGTAATTTCTCCGCATTGCAAGGTGCAATTCTGAAATTTTTTGCTTTTTCCTGCTCCTCTTAGCATGATAAAGAAGATTCAAAGAGAGTGAGATGCCAGCTCCTTTCATTCAGTCAGTAGCATCAATCATTTCTGGTATATGAATAACATGATGTTTTTCAATGGCAAAAATCAATGAATATTGTAAATGCACAAACAGTAATTTCTCCGCATTGCAAGGTGCAATTCTGAAATTTTTTGCTTTTTCCTGCTCCTCTTAGCATGATAAAGAAGATTCAAAGAGAGTGAGATGCCAGCTCCTTTCGTTCAGTCAGTAGCTTCAATCATTTCTGGACGTTTTTCAAAGGCAAAAATCATTGAATATTGTAAATGCACAAACAGTAATTTCTCCGCATTGCAAGGTGCAATTCTGAAATTTTTTACTTTTTCCTGCTCCTCTTAGCATGATAAAGAAGATTCAAAGAGAGTGAGATGCCAGCTCCTTTCATTCAGTCAGTAGCTTCAATCATTTCTGGTATATGAATAACATGATGTTTTTCAATGGCAAAAATCAATGAATATTGTAAATGCACAAACAGTAATTTCTCCGCATTGCAAGGTGCAATTCTGAAATTTTTTGCTTTTTCCTGCTCCTCTTAGCATGATAAAGAAGATACAAAGAGAGTGAGATGCCAGCTCCTTTCATTCAGTCAGTAGCTTCAATCATTTCTGGACGTTTTTCAATGGCAAAAATCATTGAATATTGTAAGTGCACAAACAGTAATTTCTCCGCATTGCAAGGTGCAATTCTGAAATTTTTTACTTTTTCCTGCTCCTCTTAGCATGATAAAGAAGATTCAAAGAGAGTGAGATGCCAGCTCCTTTCATTCAGTCAGTAGCTTCAATCATTTCTGGTATATGAATAACATGATGTTTTTCAATGGCAAAAATCAATGAATATTGTAAATGCACAAACAGTAATTTCTCCGCATTGCAAGGTGCAATTCTGAAGTTTTTTGCTTTTTCCTGCTCCTCTTAGCATGATAAAGAAGATTCAAAGAGAGTGAGATGCCAGCTCCTTTCATTCAGTCAGTAGCTTCAATCATTTCTGGACGTTTTTCAATGGCAAAAATCATTGAATATTGTAAATGCACAAACAGTAATTTCTCCGCATTGCAAGGTGCAATTCTGAAATTTTTTACTTTTTCCTGCTCCTCTTAGCATGATAAAGAAGATTCAAAGAGAGTGAGATGCCAGCTCCTTTCATTCAGTCAGTAGCTTCAATCATTTCTGGTATATGAATAACATGATGTTTTTCAATGGCAAAAATCAATGAATATTGTAAATGCACAAACAGTAATTTCTCCGCATTGCAAGGTGCAATTCTGAAATTTTTTGCTTTTTCCTGCTCCTCTTAGCATAATAAAGAAGATTCAAAGAGAGTGAGATGCCAGCTCCTTTCATTCAGTCAGTAGCTTCAATCATTTCTGGTATATGAATAACATGATGTTTTTCAATGGCAAAAATCAATGAATATTGTAAATGCACAAACAGTAATTTCTCCGCATTGCAAGGTGCAATTCTGAAATTTTTTGCTTTTTCCTGCTCCTCTTAGCATAATAAAGAAGATTCAAAGAAAGTGAGATGCAAGCTCCTTTCATTCAGTCAGTAGCTTCAATCATTTCTGGACGTTTTTCAATGGCAAACATCAATGAATATTGTAAATGCACAAACAGTAATTTCTTCGCATTGCAAGGTGCAATTCTGAAATTTTTTGCTTTTTCCTGCTCCTCTTAGCATGATAAACAAGATTCAAAGAGAGTGAGATGCCAGCTCCTTTCATTCAGTCAGTAGCTTCAATCATTTCTGGACGTTTTTCAATGGCAAAAATCAATGAATATTGTAAATGCACAAACAGTAATTTCTCCGCATTGCAAGGTGCAATTCTGAAATTTTTTACTTTTTCCTGCTCCTCTTAGCATGATAAAGAAGATTCAAAGAGAGTGAGATGCCAGCTCCTTTCATTCAGTCAGTAGCTTCAAACATTCCTGGTATATGAATAACATAATGTTTTTCAATGGCAAAAATCAATGAATATTGTAAATGCACAAACAGTAATTTCTCCGCATTGCAAGGTGCAATTCTGAAATTTTTTGCTTTTTCCTGCTCCTCTTAGCATGATAAAGAAGATTCAAAGAGAGTGAGATGCCAGCTCCTTTCATTCAGTCAGTAGCTTCAATCATTTCTGGACGTTTTTCAATTGCAAAAATCAATGAATATTGTAAATGCACAAACAGTAATTTCTCCGCATTGCAAGGTGCAATTCTGAAATTTTTTGCTTTTTCCTGCTCCTCTTAGCATGATAAAGAAGATTCAAAGAGAGTGAGATGCCAGCTCCTTTCATTCAGTCAGTAGCTTCAAACATTTCTGGTATATGAATAACATGATGTTTTTCAATGGCAAAAATCAATGAATATTGTAAATGCACAAACAGTAATTTCTCCGCATTGCAAGGTGCAATTCTGAAATTTTTTGCTTTTTCCTGCTCCTCTTAGCATGATAAAGAAGATTCAAAGAGAGTGAGATGCCAGCTCCTTTCATTCAGTCAGTAGCATCAATCATTTCTGGTATATGAATAACATGATGTTTTTCAATGGCAAAAATCAATGAATATTGTAAATGCACAAACAGTAATTTCTCCGCATTGCAAGGTGCAATTCTGAAATTTTTTGCTTTTTCCTGCTCCTCTTAGCATGATAAAGAAGATTCAAAGAGAGTGAGATGCCAGCTCCTTTCGTTCAGTCAGTAGCTTCAATCATTTCTGGACGTTTTTCAAAGGCAAAAATCATTGAATATTGTAAATGCACAAACAGTAATTTCTCCGCATTGCAAGGTGCAATTCTGAAATTTTTTACTTTTTCCTGCTCCTCTTAGCATGATAAAGAAGATTCAAAGAGAGTGAGATGCCAGCTCCTTTCATTCAGTCAGTAGCTTCAATCATTTCTGGTATATGAATAACATGATGTTTTTCAATGGCAAAAATCAATGAATATTGTAAATGCACAAACAGTAATTTCTCCGCATTGCAAGGTGCAATTCTGAAATTTTTTGCTTTTTCCTGCTCCTCTTAGCATGATAAAGAAGATACAAAGAGAGTGAGATGCCAGCTCCTTTCATTCAGTCAGTAGCTTCAATCATTTCTGGACGTTTTTCAATGGCAAAAATCATTGAATATTGTAAGTGCACAAACAGTAATTTCTCCGCATTGCAAGGTGCAATTCTGAAATTTTTTACTTTTTCCTGCTCCTCTTAGCATGATAAAGAAGATTCAAAGAGAGTGAGATGCCAGCTCCTTTCATTCAGTCAGTAGCTTCAATCATTTCTGGTATATGAATAACATGATGTTTTTCAATGGCAAAAATCAATGAATATTGTAAATGCACAAACAGTAATTTCTCCGCATTGCAAGGTGCAATTCTGAAGTTTTTTGCTTTTTCCTGCTCCTCTTAGCATGATAAAGAAGATTCAAAGAGAGTGAGATGCCAGCTCCTTTCATTCAGTCAGTAGCTTCAATCATTTCTGGACGTTTTTCAATGGCAAAAATCATTGAATATTGTAAATGCACAAACAGTAATTTCTCCGCATTGCAAGGTGCAATTCTGAAATTTTTTACTTTTTCCTGCTCCTCTTAGCATGATAAAGAAGATTCAAAGAGAGTGAGATGCCAGCTCCTTTCATTCAGTCAGTAGCTTCAATCATTTCTGGTATATGAATAACATGATGTTTTTCAATGGCAAAAATCAATGAATATTGTAAATGCACAAACAGTAATTTCTCCGCATTGCAAGGTGCAATTCTGAAATTTTTTGCTTTTTCCTGCTCCTCTTAGCATAATAAAGAAGATTCAAAGAAAGTGAGATGCCAGCTCCTTTCATTCAGTCAGTAGCTTCAATCATTTCTGGACGTTTTTCAATGGCAAACATCAATGAATATTGTAAATGCACAAACAGTAATTTCTTCGCATTGCAAGGTGCAATTCTGAAATTTTTTGCTTTTTCCTGCTCCTCTTAGCATGATAAACAAGATTCAAAGAGAGTGAGATGCCAGCTCCTTTCATTCAGTCAGTAGCTTCAATCATTTCTGGACGTTTTTCAATGGCAAAAATCAATGAATATTGTAAATGCACAAACAGTAATTTCTCCGCATTGCAAGGTGCAATTCTGAAATTTTTTACTTTTTCCTGCTCCTCTTAGCATGATAAAGAAGATTCAAAGAGAGTGAGATGCCAGCTCCTTTCATTCAGTCAGTAGCTTCAAACATTCCTGGTATATGAATAACATAATGTTTTTCAATGGCAAAAATCAATGAATATTGTAAATGCACAAACAGTAATTTCTCCGCATTGCAAGGTGCAATTCTGAAATTTTTTGCTTTTTCCTGCTCCTCTTAGCATGATAAAGAAGATTCAAAGAGAGTGAGATGCCAGCTCCTTTCATTCAGTCAGTAGCTTCAATCATTTCTGGACGTTTTTCAATTGCAAAAATCAATGAATATTGTAAATGCACAAACAGTAATTTCTCCGCATTGCAAGGTGCAATTCTGAAATTTTTTGCTTTTTCCTGCTCCTCTTAGCATGATAAAGAAGATTCAAAGAGAGTGAGATGCCAGCTCCTTTCATTCAGTCAGTAGCTTCAAACATTTCTGGTATATGAATAACATGATGTTTTTCAATGGCAAAAATCAATGAATATTGTAAATGCACAAACAGTAATTTCTCCGCATTGCAAGGTGCAATTCTGAAATTTTTTGCTTTTTCCTGCTCCTCTTAGCATGATAAAGAAGATTCAAAGAGAGTGAGATGCCAGCTCCTTTCATTCAGTCAGTAGCATCAATCATTTCTGGTATATGAATAACATGATGTTTTTCAATGGCAAAAATCAATGAATATTGTAAATGCACAAACAGTAATTTCTCCGCATTGCAAGGTGCAATTCTGAAATTTTTTGCTTTTTCCTGCTCCTCTTAGCATGATAAAGAAGATTCAAAGAGAGTGAGATGCCAGCTCCTTTCGTTCAGTCAGTAGCTTCAATCATTTCTGGACGTTTTTCAAAGGCAAAAATCATTGAATATTGTAAATGCACAAACAGTAATTTCTCCGCATTGCAAGGTGCAATTCTGAAATTTTTTACTTTTTCCTGCTCCTCTTAGCATGATAAAGAAGATTCAAAGAGAGTGAGATGCCAGCTCCTTTCATTCAGTCAGTAGCTTCAATCATTTCTGGTATATGAATAACATGATGTTTTTCAATGGCAAAAATCAATGAATATTGTAAATGCACAAACAGTAATTTCTCCGCATTGCAAGGTGCAATTCTGAAATTTTTTGCTTTTTCCTGCTCCTCTTAGCATGATAAAGAAGATACAAAGAGAGTGAGATGCCAGCTCCTTTCATTCAGTCAGTAGCTTCAATCATTTCTGGACGTTTTTCAATGGCAAAAATCATTGAATATTGTAAGTGCACAAACAGTAATTTCTCCGCATTGCAAGGTGCAATTCTGAAATTTTTTACTTTTTCCTGCTCCTCTTAGCATGATAAAGAAGATTCAAAGAGAGTGAGATGCCAGCTCCTTTCATTCAGTCAGTAGCTTCAATCATTTCTGGTATATGAATAACATGATGTTTTTCAATGGCAAAAATCAATGAATATTGTAAATGCACAAACAGTAATTTCTCCGCATTGCAAGGTGCAATTCTGAAATTTTTTGCTTTTTCCTGCTCCTCTTAGCATGATAAAGAAGATTCAAAGAGAGTGAGATGCCAGCTCCTTTCATTCAGTCAGTAGCTTCAATCATTTCTGGACGTTTTTCAATGGCAAAAATCAATGAATATTGTAAATGCACAAACAGTAATTTCTCCGCATTGCAAGGTGCAATTCTGAAATTTTTTGCTTTTTCCTGCTCCTCTTAGCATGATAAACAAGATTAAAAGAGAGTGAGATGCCAGCTCCTTTCATTCAGTCAGTAGCTTCAATCATTTCTGGACGTTTTTCAATGGCAAAAATCAATGAATATTGTAAATGCACAAACAGTAATTTCTCCGCATTGCAAGGTGCAATTCTGAAATTTTTTGCTTTTTCCTGCTCCTCTTAGCATGATAAAGAAGATTCAAAGAGAGTGAGATGCCAGCTCCTTTCATTCAGTCAGTAGCTTCAAACATTCCTGGTATATGAATAACATGATGTTTTTCAATGGCAAAAATCAATGAATATTGTAAATGCACAAACAGTAATTTCTCCGCATTGCAAGGTGCAATTCTGAAATTTTTTGCTTTTTCCTGCTCCTCTTAGCATGATAAAGAAGATTCAAAGAGAGTGAGATGCCAGCTCCTTTCATTCAGTCAGTAGCTTCAATCATTTCTGGACGTTTTTCAATTGCAAAAATCAATGAATATTGTAAATGCACAAACAGTAATTTCTCCGCATTGCAAGGTGCAACTCTGAAATTTTTTGCTTTTTCCTGCTCCTCTTAGCATGATAAAGAAGATTCAAAGAGAGTGAGATGCCAGCTCCTTTCATTCAGTCAGTAGCTTCAATCATTTCTGGTATATGAATAACGTGATGTTTTTCAATGGCAAAAATCAATGAATATTGTAAATGCACAAACAGTAATTTCTCCGCATTGCAAGGTGCAATTCTGAAATTTTTTGCTTTTTCCTGCTCCTCTTAGCATGATAAAGAAGATTCAAAGAGAGTGAGATGCCAGCTCCTTTCATTCAGTCAGTAGCTTCAAACATTTCTGGTATATGAATAACATGATGTTTTTCAATGGCAAAAATCAATGAATATTGTAAATGCACAAACAGTAATTTCTCCGCATTGCAAGGTGCAATTCTGAAATTTTTTGCTTTTTCCTGCTCCTCTTAGCATGATAAAGAAGATTCAAGGAGAGTGAGATGCCAGCTCCTTTCATTCAGTCAGTAGCTTCAAACATTTCTGGTATATGAATAACATGATGTTTTTCAATGGCAAAAATCAATGAATATTGTAAATGCACAAACAGTAATTTCTCCGCATTGCAAGGTGCAATTCTGAAATTTTTTGCTTTATCCTGCTCCTCTTAGCATGATAAAGAAGATTCAAAGAGAGTGAGATGCCAGCTCCTTTCATTCAGTCAGTAGCTTCAATCATTTCTGGACGTTTTTCAATGGCAAAAATCATTGAATATTGTAAATGCACAAACAGTAATTTCTCCGCATTGCAAGGTGCAATTCTGAAATTTTTTACTTTTTCCTGCTCCTCTTAGCATGATAAAGAAGATTCAAAGAGAGTGAGATGCCAGCTCCTTTCATTCAGTCAGTAGCTTCAATCATTTCTGGTATATGAATAACATGATGTTTTTCAATGGCAAAAATCAATGAATATTGTAAATGCACAAACAGTAATTTCTCCGCATTGCAATGTGCAATTCTGAGATTTTTTGCTTTTTCCTGCTCCTCTTAGCATGATAAAGAAGATTCAAAGAGAGTGAGATGCCAGCTCCTTTCATTCAGTCAGTAGCTTCAATCATTTCTGGACGTTTTTCAATGGCAAAAATCAATGAATATTCTAAATGCACAAACAGTAATTTCTCCGCATTGCAAGGTGCAATTCTGAAATTTTTTGCTTTTTCCTGCTCCTCTTAGCATGATAAACAAGATTCAAAGAGAGTGAGATGCCAGCTCCTTTCATTCAGTCAGTAGCTTCAATCATTTCTGGACGTTTTTCAATGGCAAAAATCAATGAATATTGTAAATGCACAAACAGTAATTTCTCCGCATTGCAAGGTGCAATTCTGAAATTTTTTGCTTTTTCCTGCTCCTCTTAGCATGATAAAGAAGATTCAAAGAGAGTGAGAAGCCAGCTCCTTTCATTCAGTCAGTAGCTTCAATCATTTCTGGACGTTTTTCAATTGCAAAAATCAATGAATATTGTAAATGCACAAACAGTAATTTCTCCGCATTGCAAGGTGCAATTCTGAAATTTTTTGCTTTTTCCTGCTCCTCTTAGCATGATAAAGAAGATTCAAAGAGAGTGAGATGCCAGCTCCTTTCATTCAGTCAGTAGCTTCAATCATTTCTGGTATATGAATAACATGATGTTTTTCAATGGCAAAAATCAATGAATATTGTAAATGCACAAACAGTAATTTCTCCGCATTGCAAGGTGCAATTCTGAAATTTTTTGCTTTTTCCTGCTCCTCTTAGCATGATAAAGAAGATTCAAAGAGAATGAGATGCCAGCTCCTTTCATTCAGTCAGTAGCTTCAATCATTTCTGGACGTTTTTCAATGGCAAAAATCAATGAATATTGTAAATGCACAAACAGTAATTTCTCCGCATTGCAAGGTGCAATTCTGAAATTTTTTGCTTTTTCCTGCTCCTCTTAGCATGATAAAGAAGATTCAAAGAGAGTGAGATGCCAGCTCCTTTCATTCAGTCAGTAGCTTCAATCATTTCTGGACGTTTTTCAATGGCAAAAATCAATGAATATTGTAAATGCACAAACAGTAATTTCTCCGCATTGCAAGGTGCAATTCTGAAATTTTTTGCTTTTTCCTGCTCCTCTTAGCATGATAAAAAAGATTCAAAGAGAGTGAGATGCCAGCTCCTTTCATTCAGTCAGTAGCTTCAAACATTTCTGGTATATGAATAACATGATGTTTTTCAATGGCAAAAATCAATGAATATTGTAAATGCACAAACAGTAATTTCTCCGCATTGCAAGGTGCAATTCTGAATTTTTTTGCTTTTTCCTGCTCCTCTTAGCATGATAAAGAAGATTCAAAGAGAGTGAGACGCCAGCTCCTTTCGTTCAGTCAGTAGCTTCAATCATTTCTGGACGTTTTTCAATGGCAAAAATCATTGAATATTGTAAATGCACAAACAGTAATTTCTCCGCATTGCAAGGTGCAATTCTGAAATTTTTTACTTTTTCCTGCTCCTCTTAGCATGATAAAGAAGATTCAAAGAGAGTGAGATGCCAGCTCCTTTCATTCAGTCAGTAGCTTCAATCATTTCTGGTATATGAATAACATGATGTTTTTCAATGGCAAAAATCAATGAATATTGTAAATGCACAAATAGTAATATCTCCACATTGCAAGGTGCAATTCTGAAATTTTTTGCTTTTTCCTGTTAATCCTAGCATGATAAAGAAGATTCAAAGAGAGTGAGATGCCAGCTCCTTTCATTCAGTCAGTAGCTTCAAACATTTCTGGTATATGAAAAACATGTTTTTCAATGGCAAAAATCAATGAATATTGTAAATGCACAAACAGTAATATCTCCACATTGCAAGGTGCAATTCTGAAATTTTTTGCTTTTTCCTGCTAATCCTAGCATGATAAAGAAGATTCAAAGAGAGTGAGATGCCAGCTCCTTTCATTCAGTCAGTAGCTTCAAACATTTCTGGTATATGAAAAACATGTTTTTCAATGGCAAAAATCAATGAATATTGTAAATGCACAAACAGTAATATCTCCACATTGCAAGGTGCAATTCTGAAATTTTTTGCTTTTTCCTGCTAATCCAAGCATGATAAAGAAGATTCAAAGAGAGTGAGATGCCAGCTCCTTTCATTCAGTCAGTAGCTTCAAACATTTCTGGTATATGAATAACATGATGTTTTTCAATGGCAAAAATCAATGAATATTGTAAATGCACAAACAGTAATTTCTCCGCATTGCAAGGTGCAATTCTGAAATTTTTTGCTTTTTCCTGCTCCTCTTAGCATGATAAAGAAGATTCAAAGAGAGTGAGATGCCAGCTCCTTTCATTCAGTCAGTAGCTTCAAACATTTCTGGTATATGAATAACATGATGTTTTTCAATGGCAAAAATCAATGAATATTGTAAATGCACAAACAGTAATTTCTCCGCATTGCAAGGTGCAATTCTGAAATTTTTTGCTTTTTCCTGCTCCTCTTAGCATGATAAAGACGATTCAAAGAGAGTGAGATGCCAGCTCCTTTCATTCAGTCAGTAGCTTCAATCATTTCTGGACGTTTTTCAATGGCAAAAATCAATGAATATTGTAAATGCACAAACAGTAATTTCTCCGCATTGCAAGGTGCAATTCTGAAATTTTTTGCTTTTTCCTGCTCCTCTTAGCATGATAAAGAAAATTCAGAGTGAGATGCCAGCTGCTTTCATTCAGTCAGTAGCTTCAATCATTTCTGGACGTTTTTCAATGGCAAAAATCAATGAATATTGTAAATGCACAAACAGTAATATCTCCACATTGCAAGGTGCAATTCTGAAATTTTTTGCTTTTTCCTGTTAATCCTAGCATGATAAAGAAGATTCAAAGAGAGTGAGATGCCAGCTCCTTTCATTCAGTCAGTAGCTTCAAACATTTCTGGTATATGAAAAACATGTTTTTCAATGGCAAAAATCAATGAATATTGTAAATGCACAAACAGTAATATCTCCACATTGCAAGGTGCAATTCTGAAATTTTTTGCTTTTTCCTGCTAATCCAAGCATGATAAAGAAGATTCAAAGAGAGTGAGATGCCAGCTCCTTTCATTCAGTCAGTAGCTTCAAACATTTCTGGTATATGAATAACATGATGTTTTTCAATGGCAAAAATCAATGAATATTGTAAATGCACAAACAGTAATTTCTCCGCATTGCAAGGTGCAATTCTGAAATTTTTTGCTTTTTCCTGCTCCTCTTAGCATGATAAAGAAGATTCAAAGAGAGTGAGATGCCAGCTCCTTTCATTCAGTCAGTAGCTTCAAACATTTCTGGTATATGAATAACATGATGTTTTTCAATGGCAAAAATCAATGAATATTGTAAATGCACAAACAGTAATTTCTCCGCATTGCAAGGTGCAATTCTGAAATTTTTTGCTTTTTCCTGCTCCTCTTCGCATGATAAAGACGATTCAAAGAGAGTGAGATGCCAGCTCCTTTCATTCAGTCAGTAGCTTCAATCATTTCTGGACGTTTTTCAATGGCAAAAATCAATGAATATTGTAAATGCACAAACAGTAATTTCTCCGCATTGCAAGGTGCAATTCTGAAATTTTTTGCTTTTTCCTGCTCCTCTTAGCATGATAAAGAAAATTCAGAGTGAGATGCCAGCTGCTTTCATTCAGTCAGTAGCTTCAATCATTTCTGGACGTTTTTCAATGGCAAAAATCAATGAATATTGTAAATGCACAAACAGTAATTTCTCCGCATTGCAAGGTGCAATTGTGAAATTTTTTGCTTTTTCCTGCTCCTCTTAGCATGATAAAGAAGATTCAAAGAGAGTGAGATGCCAGCTCCTTTCATTCAGTCAGTAGCTTCAAACATTTCTGGTATATGAATAACATGATGTTTTTCAATGGCAAAAATCAATGAATATTGTAAATGCACAAACAGTAATTTCTCCGCATTGCAAGGTGCAATTCTGAAATTTTTTGCTTTTTCCTGCTCCTCTTAGCATGATAAAGACGATTCAAAGAGAGTGAGATGCCAGCTCCTTTCATTCAGTCAGTAGCTTCAATCATTTCTGGACGTTTTTCAATGGCAAAAATCAATGAATATTGTAAATGCACAAACAGTAATTTCTCCGCATTGCAAGGTGCAATTCTGAAATTTTTTGCTTTTTCCTGCTCCTCTTAGCATGATAAAGAAAATTCAGAGTGAGATGCCAGCTGCTTTCATTCAGTCAGTAGCTTCAATCATTTCTGGACGTTTTTCAATGGCAAAAATCAATGAATATTGTAAATGCACAAACAGTAATTTCTCCGCATTGCAAGGTGCAATTCTGAAATTTTTTGCTTTTTCCTGCTCCTCTTAGCATGATAAAGAAGATTCAAAGAGAGTGAGATGCCAGCTTCTTTCATTCAGTCAGTAGCTTCAAACATTTCTGGTATATGAATAACATGATGTTTTTCAATGGCAAAAATCAATGAATATTGTAAATGCACAAATAGTAATTTCTCCGCATTGCAAGGTGCAATTCTGAAATTTTTTACTTTTTCCTGCTCCTCTTAGCATGATAAAGAAGATTCAAAGAGAGTGAGATGCCAGCTCCTTTCGTTCAGTCAGTAGCTTCAATCATTTCTGGACGTTTTTCAAAGGCAAAAATCATTGAATATTGTAAATGCACAAACAGTAATTTCTCCGCATTGCAAGGTGCAATTCTGAAATTTTTTACTTTTTCCTGCTCCTCTTAGCATGATAAAGAAGATTCAAAGAGAGTGAGATGCCAGCTCCTTTTATTCAGTCAGTAGCTTCAATCATTTCTGGTATATGAATAACATGATGTTTTTCAATGGCAAAAATCAATGAATATTGTAACTGCACAAACAGTAATTTCTCCGCATTGCAAGGTGCAATTCTGAAGTTTTTTGCTTTTTCCTGCTCCTCTTAGCATGATAAAGAAGATTCAAAGAGAGTGAGATGCCAGCTCCTTTCATTCAGTCAGTAGCTTCAATCATTTCTGGACGTTTTTCAATGGCAAAAATCATTGAATATTGTAAATGCACAAACAGTAATTTCTCCGCATTGCAAGGTGCAATTCTGAAATTTTTTACTTTTTCCTGCTCCTCTTAGCATGATAAAGAAGATTCAAAGAGAGTGAGATGCCAGCTCCTTTCATTCAGTCAGTAGCTTCAATCATTTCTGGTATATGAATAACATGGTTTTTCAATGTCAAAAATCAATGAATATTGTAAATGCACAAACAGTAATTTCTCCGCATTGCAAGGTGCAATTCTGAAATTTTTTGCTTTTTCCTGCTCCTCTTAGCATGATAAAGAAGATTCAAAGAGAGTGAGATGCCAGCTCCTTTCATTCAGTCAGTAGCTTCAATCATTTCTGGACGTTTTTCAATGGCAAAAATCAATGAATATTGTAAATGCACAAACAGTAATTTCTCCGCATTGCAAGGTGCAATTCTGAAATTTTTTGCTTTTTCCTGCTCCTCTTAGCATGATAAAGAAAATTCAGACTGAGATGCCAGCTCCTTTCATTCAGTCAGTAGCTTCAATCATTTCTGGACGTTTTTCAATGGCAAAAATCAATGAATATTGTAAATGCACAAACAGTAATTTCTCCGCATTGCAAGGTGCAATTCTGAAATTTTTTGCTTTTTCCTGCTCCTCTTAGCATGATAAAGAAGATTCAAAGAGAGTGAGATGCCAGCTCCTTTCGTTCAGTCAGTAGCTTCAATCATTTCTGGACGTTTTTCAAAGGCAAAAATCATTGAATATTGTAAATGCACAAACAGTAATTTCTCCGCATTGCAAGGTGCAATTCTGAAATTTTTTACTTTTTCCTGCTCCTCTTAGCATGATAAAGAAGATTCAAAGAGAGTGAGATGCCAGCTCCTTTCATTCAGTCAGTAGCTTCAATCATTTCTGGTATATGAATAACATGATGTTTTTCAATGGCAAAAATCAATGAATATTGTAAATGCACAAACAGTAATTTCTCCGCATTGCAAGGTGCAATTCTGAAATTTTTTGCTTTTTCCTGCTCCTCTTAGCATGATAAAGAAGATACAAAGAGAGTGAGATGCCAGCTCCTTTCATTCAGTCAGTAGCTTCAATCATTTCTGGACGTTTTTCAATGGCAAAAATCATTGAATATTGTAAGTGCACAAACAGTAATTTCTCCGCATTGCAAGGTGCAATTCTGAAATTTTTTACTTTTTCCTGCTCCTCTTAGCATGATAAAGAAGATTCAAAGAGAGTGAGATGCCAGCTCCTTTCATTCAGTCAGTAGCTTCAATCATTTCTGGTATATGAATAACATGATGTTTTTCAATGGCAAAAATCAATGAATATTGTAAATGCACAAACAGTAATTTCTCCGCATTGCAAGGTGCAATTCTGAAGTTTTTTGCTTTTTCCTGCTCCTCTTAGCATGATAAAGAAGATTCAAAGAGAGTGAGATGCCAGCTCCTTTCATTCAGTCAGTAGCTTCAATCATTTCTGGACGTTTTTCAATGGCAAAAATCATTGAATATTGTAAATGCACAAACAGTAATTTCTCCGCATTGCAAGGTGCAATTCTGAAATTTTTTACTTTTTCCTGCTCCTCTTAGCATGATAAAGAAGATTCAAAGAGAGTGAGATGCCAGCTCCTTTCATTCAGTCAGTAGCTTCAATCATTTCTGGTATATGAATAACATGATGTTTTTCAATGGCAAAAATCAATGAATATTGTAAATGCACAAACAGTAATTTCTCCGCATTGCAAGGTGCAATTCTGAAATTTTTTGCTTTTTCCTGCTCCTCTTAGCAAAATAAAGAAGATTCAAAGAAAGTGAGATGCCAGCTCCTTTCATTCAGTCAGTAGCTTCAATCATTTCTGGACGTTTTTCAATGGCAAACATCAATGAATATTGTAAATGCACAAACAGTAATTTCTTCGCATTGCAAGGTGCAATTCTGAAATTTTTTGCTTTTTCCTGCTCCTCTTAGCATGATAAACAAGATTCAAAGAGAGTGAGATGCCAGCTCCTTTCATTCAGTCAGTAGCTTCAATCATTTCTGGACGTTTTTCAATGGCAAAAATCAATGAATATTGTAAATGCACAAACAGTAATTTCTCCGCATTGCAAGGTGCAATTCTGAAATTTTTTACTTTTTCCTGCTCCTCTTAGCATGATAAAGAAGATTCAAAGAGAGTGAGATGCCAGCTCCTTTCATTCAGTCAGTAGCTTCAAACATTCCTGGTATATGAATAACATAATGTTTTTCAATGGCAAAAATCAATGAATATTGTAAATGCACAAACAGTAATTTCTCCGCATTGCAAGGTGCAATTCTGAAATTTTTTGCTTTTTCCTGCTCCTCTTAGCATGATAAAGAAGATTCAAAGAGAGTGAGATGCCAGCTCCTTTCATTCAGTCAGTAGCTTCAATCATTTCTGGACGTTTTTCAATTGCAAAAATCAATGAATATTGTAAATGCACAAACAGTAATTTCTCCGCATTGCAAGGTGCAATTCTGAAATTTTTTGCTTTTTCCTGCTCCTCTTAGCATGATAAAGAAGATTCAAAGAGAGTGAGATGCCAGCTCCTTTCATTCAGTCAGTAGCTTCAAACATTTCTGGTA
This sequence comes from Phyllobates terribilis, assembly GCF_046119375.1. Lineage (NCBI taxonomy): Eukaryota > Metazoa > Chordata > Amphibia > Anura > Dendrobatidae > Phyllobates > Phyllobates terribilis. The sequence continues at coordinate 202,962 of NW_027363601.1, read as the reverse complement.
TATGAATAACATGATGTTTTTCAATGGCAAAAATCAATGAATATTGTAAATGCACAAACAGTAATTTCTCCGCATTGCAAGGTGCAATTCTGAAATTTTTTGCTTTTTCCTGCTCCTCTTAGCATGATAAAGAAGATTCAAAGAGAGTGAGATGCCAGCTCCTTTCATTCAGTCAGTAGCATCAATCATTTCTGGTATATGAATAACATGATGTTTTTCAATGGCAAAAATCAATGAATATTGTAAATGCACAAACAGTAATTTCTCCGCATTGCAAGGTGCAATTCTGAAATTTTTTGCTTTTTCCTGCTCCTCTTAGCATGATAAAGAAGATTCAAAGAGAGTGAGATGCCAGCTCCTTTCGTTCAGTCAGTAGCTTCAATCATTTCTGGACGTTTTTCAAAGGCAAAAATCATTGAATATTGTAAATGCACAAACAGTAATTTCTCCGCATTGCAAGGTGCAATTCTGAAATTTTTTACTTTTTCCTGCTCCTCTTAGCATGATAAAGAAGATTCAAAGAGAGTGAGATGCCAGCTCCTTTCATTCAGTCAGTAGCTTCAATCATTTCTGGTATATGAATAACATGATGTTTTTCAATGGCAAAAATCAATGAATATTGTAAATGCACAAACAGTAATTTCTCCGCATTGCAAGGTGCAATTCTGAAATTTTTTGCTTTTTCCTGCTCCTCTTAGCATGATAAAGAAGATACAAAGAGAGTGAGATGCCAGCTCCTTTCATTCAGTCAGTAGCTTCAATCATTTCTGGACGTTTTTCAATGGCAAAAATCATTGAATATTGTAAGTGCACAAACAGTAATTTCTCCGCATTGCAAGGTGCAATTCTGAAATTTTTTGCTTTTTCCTGCTCCTCTTAGCATGATAAAGAAGATTCAAAGAGAGTGAGATGCCAGCTCCTTTCATTCAGTCAGTAGCTTCAATCATTTCTGGACGTTTTTCAATGGCAAAAATCAATGAATATTGTAAATGCACAAACAGTAATTTCTCCGCATTGCAAGGTGCAATTCTGAAATTTTTTGCTTTTTCCTGCTCCTCTTAGCATGATAAACAAGATTAAAAGAGAGTGAGATGCCAGCTCCTTTCATTCAGTCAGTAGCTTCAATCATTTCTGGACGTTTTTCAATGGCAAAAATCAATGAATATTGTAAATGCACAAACAGTAATTTCTCCGCATTGCAAGGTGCAATTCTGAAATTTTTTGCTTTTTCCTGCTCCTCTTAGCATGATAAAGAAGATTCAAAGAGAGTGAGATGCCAGCTCCTTTCATTCAGTCAGTAGCTTCAAACATTCCTGGTATATGAATAACATGATGTTTTTCAATGGCAAAAATCAATGAATATTGTAAATGCACAAACAGTAATTTCTCCGCATTGCAAGGTGCAATTCTGAAATTTTTTGCTTTTTCCTGCTCCTCTTAGCATGATAAAGAAGATTCAAAGAGAGTGAGATGCCAGCTCCTTTCATTCAGTCAGTAGCTTCAATCATTTCTGGACGTTTTTCAATTGCAAAAATCAATGAATATTGTAAATGCACAAACAGTAATTTCTCCGCATTGCAAGGTGCAACTCTGAAATTTTTTGCTTTTTCCTGCTCCTCTTAGCATGATAAAGAAGATTCAAAGAGAGTGAGATGCCAGCTCCTTTCATTCAGTCAGTAGCTTCAATCATTTCTGGTATATGAATAACGTGATGTTTTTCAATGGCAAAAATCAATGAATATTGTAAATGCACAAACAGTAATTTCTCCGCATTGCAAGGTGCAATTCTGAAATTTTTTGCTTTTTCCTGCTCCTCTTAGCATGATAAAGAAGATTCAAAGAGAGTGAGATGCCAGCTCCTTTCATTCAGTCAGTAGCTTCAAACATTTCTGGTATATGAATAACATGATGTTTTTCAATGGCAAAAATCAATGAATATTGTAAATGCACAAACAGTAATTTCTCCGCATTGCAAGGTGCAATTCTGAAATTTTTTGCTTTTTCCTGCTCCTCTTAGCATGATAAAGAAGATTCAAGGAGAGTGAGATGCCAGCTCCTTTCATTCAGTCAGTAGCTTCAAACATTTCTGGTATATGAATAACATGATGTTTTTCAATGGCAAAAATCAATGAATATTGTAAATGCACAAACAGTAATTTCTCCGCATTGCAAGGTGCAATTCTGAAATTTTTTGCTTTATCCTGCTCCTCTTAGCATGATAAAGAAGATTCAAAGAGAGTGAGATGCCAGCTCCTTTCATTCAGTCAGTAGCTTCAATCATTTCTGGACGTTTTTCAATGGCAAAAATCATTGAATATTGTAAATGCACAAACAGTAATTTCTCCGCATTGCAAGGTGCAATTCTGAAATTTTTTACTTTTTCCTGCTCCTCTTAGCATGATAAAGAAGATTCAAAGAGAGTGAGATGCCAGCTCCTTTCATTCAGTCAGTAGCTTCAATCATTTCTGGTATATGAATAACATGATGTTTTTCAATGGCAAAAATCAATGAATATTGTAAATGCACAAACAGTAATTTCTCCGCATTGCAATGTGCAATTCTGAGATTTTTTGCTTTTTCCTGCTCCTCTTAGCATGATAAAGAAGATTCAAAGAGAGTGAGATGCCAGCTCCTTTCATTCAGTCAGTAGCTTCAATCATTTCTGGACGTTTTTCAATGGCAAAAATCAATGAATATTCTAAATGCACAAACAGTAATTTCTCCGCATTGCAAGGTGCAATTCTGAAATTTTTTGCTTTTTCCTGCTCCTCTTAGCATGATAAACAAGATTCAAAGAGAGTGAGATGCCAGCTCCTTTCATTCAGTCAGTAGCTTCAATCATTTCTGGACGTTTTTCAATGGCAAAAATCAATGAATATTGTAAATGCACAAACAGTAATTTCTCCGCATTGCAAGGTGCAATTCTGAAATTTTTTGCTTTTTCCTGCTCCTCTTAGCATGATAAAGAAGATTCAAAGAGAGTGAGAAGCCAGCTCCTTTCATTCAGTCAGTAGCTTCAATCATTTCTGGACGTTTTTCAATTGCAAAAATCAATGAATATTGTAAATGCACAAACAGTAATTTCTCCGCATTGCAAGGTGCAATTCTGAAATTTTTTGCTTTTTCCTGCTCCTCTTAGCATGATAAAGAAGATTCAAAGAGAGTGAGATGCCAGCTCCTTTCATTCAGTCAGTAGCTTCAATCATTTCTGGTATATGAATAACATGATGTTTTTCAATGGCAAAAATCAATGAATATTGTAAATGCACAAACAGTAATTTCTCCGCATTGCAAGGTGCAATTCTGAAATTTTTTGCTTTTTCCTGCTCCTCTTAGCATGATAAAGAAGATTCAAAGAGAATGAGATGCCAGCTCCTTTCATTCAGTCAGTAGCTTCAATCATTTCTGGACGTTTTTCAATGGCAAAAATCAATGAATATTGTAAATGCACAAACAGTAATTTCTCCGCATTGCAAGGTGCAATTCTGAAATTTTTTGCTTTTTCCTGCTCCTCTTAGCATGATAAAGAAGATTCAAAGAGAGTGAGATGCCAGCTCCTTTCATTCAGTCAGTAGCTTCAATCATTTCTGGACGTTTTTCAATGGCAAAAATCAATGAATATTGTAAATGCACAAACAGTAATTTCTCCGCATTGCAAGGTGCAATTCTGAAATTTTTTGCTTTTTCCTGCTCCTCTTAGCATGATAAAAAAGATTCAAAGAGAGTGAGATGCCAGCTCCTTTCATTCAGTCAGTAGCTTCAAACATTTCTGGTATATGAATAACATGATGTTTTTCAATGGCAAAAATCAATGAATATTGTAAATGCACAAACAGTAATTTCTCCGCATTGCAAGGTGCAATTCTGAATTTTTTTGCTTTTTCCTGCTCCTCTTAGCATGATAAAGAAGATTCAAAGAGAGTGAGACGCCAGCTCCTTTCGTTCAGTCAGTAGCTTCAATCATTTCTGGACGTTTTTCAATGGCAAAAATCATTGAATATTGTAAATGCACAAACAGTAATTTCTCCGCATTGCAAGGTGCAATTCTGAAATTTTTTACTTTTTCCTGCTCCTCTTAGCATGATAAAGAAGATTCAAAGAGAGTGAGATGCCAGCTCCTTTCATTCAGTCAGTAGCTTCAATCATTTCTGGTATATGAATAACATGATGTTTTTCAATGGCAAAAATCAATGAATATTGTAAATGCACAAATAGTAATATCTCCACATTGCAAGGTGCAATTCTGAAATTTTTTGCTTTTTCCTGTTAATCCTAGCATGATAAAGAAGATTCAAAGAGAGTGAGATGCCAGCTCCTTTCATTCAGTCAGTAGCTTCAAACATTTCTGGTATATGAAAAACATGTTTTTCAATGGCAAAAATCAATGAATATTGTAAATGCACAAACAGTAATATCTCCACATTGCAAGGTGCAATTCTGAAATTTTTTGCTTTTTCCTGCTAATCCTAGCATGATAAAGAAGATTCAAAGAGAGTGAGATGCCAGCTCCTTTCATTCAGTCAGTAGCTTCAAACATTTCTGGTATATGAAAAACATGTTTTTCAATGGCAAAAATCAATGAATATTGTAAATGCACAAACAGTAATATCTCCACATTGCAAGGTGCAATTCTGAAATTTTTTGCTTTTTCCTGCTAATCCAAGCATGATAAAGAAGATTCAAAGAGAGTGAGATGCCAGCTCCTTTCATTCAGTCAGTAGCTTCAAACATTTCTGGTATATGAATAACATGATGTTTTTCAATGGCAAAAATCAATGAATATTGTAAATGCACAAACAGTAATTTCTCCGCATTGCAAGGTGCAATTCTGAAATTTTTTGCTTTTTCCTGCTCCTCTTAGCATGATAAAGAAGATTCAAAGAGAGTGAGATGCCAGCTCCTTTCATTCAGTCAGTAGCTTCAAACATTTCTGGTATATGAATAACATGATGTTTTTCAATGGCAAAAATCAATGAATATTGTAAATGCACAAACAGTAATTTCTCCGCATTGCAAGGTGCAATTCTGAAATTTTTTGCTTTTTCCTGCTCCTCTTAGCATGATAAAGACGATTCAAAGAGAGTGAGATGCCAGCTCCTTTCATTCAGTCAGTAGCTTCAATCATTTCTGGACGTTTTTCAATGGCAAAAATCAATGAATATTGTAAATGCACAAACAGTAATTTCTCCGCATTGCAAGGTGCAATTCTGAAATTTTTTGCTTTTTCCTGCTCCTCTTAGCATGATAAAGAAAATTCAGAGTGAGATGCCAGCTGCTTTCATTCAGTCAGTAGCTTCAATCATTTCTGGACGTTTTTCAATGGCAAAAATCAATGAATATTGTAAATGCACAAACAGTAATATCTCCACATTGCAAGGTGCAATTCTGAAATTTTTTGCTTTTTCCTGTTAATCCTAGCATGATAAAGAAGATTCAAAGAGAGTGAGATGCCAGCTCCTTTCATTCAGTCAGTAGCTTCAAACATTTCTGGTATATGAAAAACATGTTTTTCAATGGCAAAAATCAATGAATATTGTAAATGCACAAACAGTAATATCTCCACATTGCAAGGTGCAATTCTGAAATTTTTTGCTTTTTCCTGCTAATCCAAGCATGATAAAGAAGATTCAAAGAGAGTGAGATGCCAGCTCCTTTCATTCAGTCAGTAGCTTCAAACATTTCTGGTATATGAATAACATGATGTTTTTCAATGGCAAAAATCAATGAATATTGTAAATGCACAAACAGTAATTTCTCCGCATTGCAAGGTGCAATTCTGAAATTTTTTGCTTTTTCCTGCTCCTCTTAGCATGATAAAGAAGATTCAAAGAGAGTGAGATGCCAGCTCCTTTCATTCAGTCAGTAGCTTCAAACATTTCTGGTATATGAATAACATGATGTTTTTCAATGGCAAAAATCAATGAATATTGTAAATGCACAAACAGTAATTTCTCCGCATTGCAAGGTGCAATTCTGAAATTTTTTGCTTTTTCCTGCTCCTCTTCGCATGATAAAGACGATTCAAAGAGAGTGAGATGCCAGCTCCTTTCATTCAGTCAGTAGCTTCAATCATTTCTGGACGTTTTTCAATGGCAAAAATCAATGAATATTGTAAATGCACAAACAGTAATTTCTCCGCATTGCAAGGTGCAATTCTGAAATTTTTTGCTTTTTCCTGCTCCTCTTAGCATGATAAAGAAAATTCAGAGTGAGATGCCAGCTGCTTTCATTCAGTCAGTAGCTTCAATCATTTCTGGACGTTTTTCAATGGCAAAAATCAATGAATATTGTAAATGCACAAACAGTAATTTCTCCGCATTGCAAGGTGCAATTGTGAAATTTTTTGCTTTTTCCTGCTCCTCTTAGCATGATAAAGAAGATTCAAAGAGAGTGAGATGCCAGCTCCTTTCATTCAGTCAGTAGCTTCAAACATTTCTGGTATATGAATAACATGATGTTTTTCAATGGCAAAAATCAATGAATATTGTAAATGCACAAACAGTAATTTCTCCGCATTGCAAGGTGCAATTCTGAAATTTTTTGCTTTTTCCTGCTCCTCTTAGCATGATAAAGACGATTCAAAGAGAGTGAGATGCCAGCTCCTTTCATTCAGTCAGTAGCTTCAATCATTTCTGGACGTTTTTCAATGGCAAAAATCAATGAATATTGTAAATGCACAAACAGTAATTTCTCCGCATTGCAAGGTGCAATTCTGAAATTTTTTGCTTTTTCCTGCTCCTCTTAGCATGATAAAGAAAATTCAGAGTGAGATGCCAGCTGCTTTCATTCAGTCAGTAGCTTCAATCATTTCTGGACGTTTTTCAATGGCAAAAATCAATGAATATTGTAAATGCACAAACAGTAATTTCTCCGCATTGCAAGGTGCAATTCTGAAATTTTTTGCTTTTTCCTGCTCCTCTTAGCATGATAAAGAAGATTCAAAGAGAGTGAGATGCCAGCTCCTTTCATTCAGTCAGTAGCTTCAAACATTTCTGGTATATGAATAACATGATGTTTTTCAATGGCAAAAATCAATGAATATTGTAAATGCACAAACAGTAATTTCTCCGCATTGCAAGGTGCAATTCTGAAATTTTTTACTTTTTCCTGCTCCTCTTAGCATGATAAAGAAGATTCAAAGAGAGTGAGATGCCAGCTCCTTTCGTTCAGTCAGTAGCTTCAATCATTTCTGGACGTTTTTCAAAGGCAAAAATCATTGAATATTGTAAATGCACAAACAGTAATTTCTCCGCATTGCAAGGTGCAATTCTGAAATTTTTTACTTTTTCCTGCTCCTCTTAGCATGATAAAGAAGATTCAAAGAGAGTGAGATGCCAGCTCCTTTTATTCAGTCAGTAGCTTCAATCATTTCTGGTATATGAATAACATGATGTTTTTCAATGGCAAAAATCAATGAATATTGTAAATGCACAAACAGTAATTTCTCCGCATTGCAAGGTGCAATTCTGAAGTTTTTTGCTTTTTCCTGCTCCTCTTAGCATGATAAAGAAGATTCAAAGAGAGTGAGATGCCAGCTCCTTTCATTCAGTCAGTAGCTTCAATCATTTCTGGACGTTTTTCAATGGCAAAAATCATTGAATATTGTAAATGCACAAACAGTAATTTCTCCGCATTGCAAGGTGCAATTCTGAAATTTTTTACTTTTTCCTGCTCCTCTTAGCATGATAAAGAAGATTCAAAGAGAGTGAGATGCCAGCTCCTTTCATTCAGTCAGTAGCTTCAATCATTTCTGGTATATGAATAACATGGTTTTTCAATGTCAAAAATCAATGAATATTGTAAATGCACAAACAGTAATTTCTCCGCATTGCAAGGTGCAATTCTGAAATTTTTTGCTTTTTCCTGCTCCTCTTAGCATGATAAAGAAGATTCAAAGAGAGTGAGATGCCAGCTCCTTTCATTCAGTCAGTAGCTTCAATCATTTCTGGACGTTTTTCAATGGCAAAAATCAATGAATATTGTAAATGCACAAACAGTAATTTCTCCGCATTGCAAGGTGCAATTCTGAAATTTTTTGCTTTTTCCTGCTCCTCTTAGCATGATAAAGAAAATTCAGACTGAGATGCCAGCTCCTTTCATTCAGTCAGTAGCTTCAATCATTTCTGGACGTTTTTCAATGGCAAAAATCAATGAATATTGTAAATGCACAAACAGTAATTTCTCCGCATTGCAAGGTGCAATTCTGAAATTTTTTGCTTTTTCCTGCTCCTCTTAGCATGATAAAGAAGATTCAAAGAGAGTGAGATGCCAGCTCCTTTCATTCAGTCAGTAGCTTCAAACATTTCTGGTATATGAATAACATGATGTTTTTCAATGGCAAAAATCAATGAATATTGTAAATGCACAAACAGTAATTTCTCCGCATTGCAAGGTGCAATTCTGAAATTTTTTGCTTTTTCCTGCTCCTCTTAGCATGATAAAGAAGATTCAAAGAGAGTGAGATGCCAGCTCCTTTCGTTCATTCAGTAGCTTCAATCATTTCTGGACGTTTTTCAAAGGCAAAAATCATTGAATATTGTAAATGCACAAACAGTAATTTCTCCGCATTGCAAGGTGCAATTCTGAAATTTTTTACTTTTTCCTGCTCCTCTTAGCATGATAAAGAAGATTCAAAGAGAGTGAGATGCCAGCTCCTTTCATTCAGTCAGTAGCTTCAATCATTTCTGGTATATGAATAACATGATGTTTTTCAATGGCAAAAATCAATGAATATTGTAAATGCACAAACAGTAATTTCTCCGCATTGCAAGGTGCAATTCTGAAGTTTTTTGCTTTTTCCTGCTCCTCTTAGCATGATAAAGAAGATTCAAAGAGAGTGAGATGCCAGCTCATTTCATTCAGTCAGTAGCTTCAATCATTTCTGGACGTTTTTCAATGGCAAAAATCATTGAATATTGTAAATGCACAAACAGTAATTTCTCCGCATTGCAAGGTGCAATTCTGAAATTTTTTACTTTTTCCTGCTCCTCTTAGCATGATAAAGAAGATTCAAAGAGAGTGAGATGCCAGCTCCTTTCATTCAGTCAGTAGCTTCAATCATTTCTGGTATATGAATAACATGATGTTTTTCAATGGCAAAAATCAATGAATATTGTAAATGCACAAACAGTAATTTCTCCGCATTGCAAGGTGCAATTCTGAAATTTTTTGCTTTTTCCTGCTCCTCTTAGCATAATAAAGAAGATTCAAAGAAAGTGAGATGCCAGCTCCTTTCATTCAGTCAGTAGCTTCAATCATTTCTGGACGTTTTTCAATGGCAAACATCAATGAATATTGTAAATGCACAAACAGTAATTTCTTCGCATTGCAAGGTGCAATTCTGAAATTTTTTGCTTTTTCCTGCTCCTCTTAGCATGATAAACAAGATTCAAAGAGAGTGAGATGCCAGCTCCTTTCATTCAGTCAGTAGCTTCAATCATTTCTGGACGTTTTTCAATGGCAAAAATCAATGAATATTGTAAATGCACAAACAGTAATTTCTCCGCATTGCAAGGTGCAATTCTGAAATTTTTTACTTTTTCCTGCTCCTCTTAGCATGATAAAGAAGATTCAAAGAGAGTGAGATGCCAGCTCCTTTCATTCAGTCAGTAGCTTCAAACATTCCTGGTATATGAATAACATAATGTTTTTCAATGGCAAAAATCAATGAATATTGTAAATGCACAAACAGTAATTTCTCCGCATTGCAAGGTGCAATTCTGAAATTTTTTGCTTTTTCCTGCTCCTCTTAGCATGATAAAGAAGATTCAAAGAGAGTGAGATGCCAGCTCCTTTCATTCAGTCAGTAGCTTCAATCATTTCTGGACGTTTTTCAATTGCAAAAATCAATGAATATTGTAAATGCACAAACAGTAATTTCTCCGCATTGCAAGGTGCAATTCTGAAATTTTTTGCTTTTTCCTGCTCCTCTTAGCATGATAAAGAAGATTCAAAGAGAGTGAGATGCCAGCTCCTTTCATTCAGTCAGTAGCATCAATCATTTCTGGTATATGAATAACATGATGTTTTTCAATGGCAAAAATCAATGAATATTGTAAATGCACAAACAGTAATTTCTCCGCATTGCAAGGTGCAATTCTGAAATTTTTTGCTTTTTCCTGCTCCTCTTAGCATGATAAAGAAGATTCAAAGAGAGTGAGATGCCAGCTCCTTTCGTTCAGTCAGTAGCTTCAATCATTTCTGGACGTTTTTCAAAGGCAAAAATCATTGAATATTGTAAATGCACAAACAGTAATTTCTCCGCATTGCAAGGTGCAATTCTGAAATTTTTTACTTTTTCCTGCTCCTCTTAGCATGATAAAGAAGATTCAAAGAGAGTGAGATGCCAGCTCCTTTCATTCAGTCAGTAGCTTCAATCATTTCTGGACGTTTTTCAATGGCAAAAATCATTGAATATTGTAAGTGCACAAACAGTAATTTCTCTGCATTGCAAGGTGCAATTCTGAAATTTTTTACTTTTTCCTGCTCCTCTTAGCATGATAAAGAAGATTCAAAGAGAGTGAGATGCCAGCTCCTTTCATTCAGTCAGTAGCTTCAATCATTTCTGGTATATGAATAACATGATGTTTTTCAATGGCAAAAATCAATGAATATTGTAAATGCACAAACAGTAATTTCTCCGCATTGCAAGGTGCAATTCTGAAATTTTTTGCTTTTTCCTGCTCCTCTTAGCATGATAAAGAAGATTCAAAGAGAGTGAGATGCCAGCTCCTTTCGTTCAGTCAGTAGCTTCAATCATTTCTGGACGTTTTTCAAAGGCAAAAATCATTGAATATTGTAAATGCACAAACAGTAATTTCTCCGCATTGCAAGGTGCAATTCTGAAATTTTTTACTTTTTCCTGCTCCTCTTAGCATGATAAAGAAGATTCAAAGAGAGTGAGATGCCAGCTCCTTTCATTCAGTCAGTAGCTTCAATCATTTCTGGACGTTTTTCAATGGCAAAAATCATTGAATATTGTAAGTGCACAAACAGTAATTTCTCTGCATTGCAAGGTGCAATTCTGAAATTTTTTACTTTTTCCTGCTCCTCTTAGCATGATAAAGAAGATTCAAAGAGAGTGAGATGCCAGCTCCTTTCATTCAGTCAGTAGCTTCAATCATTTCTGGTATATGAATAACATGATGTTTTTCAATGGCAAAAATCAATGAATATTGTAAATGCACAAACAGTAATTTCTCCGCATTGCAAGGTGCAATTCTGAAATTTTTTGCTTTTTCCTGCTCCTCTTAGCATGATAAAGAAGATTCAAAGAGAGTGAGATGCCAGCTCCTTTCATTCAGTCAGTAGCTTCAATCATTTCTGGACGTTTTTCAATGGCAAAAATCAATGAATATTGTAAATGCACAAACAGTAATTTCTCCGCATTGCAAGGTGCAATTCTGAAATTTTTTGCTTTTTCCTGCTCCTCTTAGCATGATAAACAAGATTAAAAGAGAGTGAGATGCCAGCTCCTTTCATTCAGTCAGTAGCTTCAATCATTTCTGGACGTTTTTCAATGGCAAAAATCAATGAATATTGTAAATGCACAAACAGTAATTTCTCCGCATTGCAAGGTGCAATTCTGAAATTTTTTGCTTTTTCCTGCTCCTCTTAGCATGATAAAGAAGATTCAAAGAGAGTGAGATGCCAGCTCCTTTCATTCAGTCAGTAGCTTCAAACATTCCTGGTATATGAATAACATGATGTTTTTCAATGGCAAAAATCAATGAATATTGTAAATGCACAAACAGTAATTTCTCCGCATTGCAAGGTGCAATTCTGAAATTTTTTGCTTTTTCCTGCTCCTCTTAGCATGATAAAGAAGATTCAAAGAGAGTGAGATGCCAGCTCCTTTCATTCAGTCAGTAGCTTCAATCATTTCTGGACGTTTTTCAATTGCAAAAATCAATGAATATTGTAAATGCACAAACAGTAATTTCTCCGCATTGCAAGGTGCAACTCTGAAATTTTTTGCTTTTTCCTGCTCCTCTTAGCATGATAAAGAAGATTCAAAGAGAGTGAGATGCCAGCTCCATTCATTCAGTCAGTAGCTTCAAACATTTCTGGTATATGAATAACATGATGTTTTTCAATGGCAAAAATCAATGAATATTGTAAATGCACAAACAGTAATTTCTCCGCATTGCAAGGTGCAATTCTGAAATTTTTTGCTTTTTCCTGCTCCTCTTAGCATGATAAAGAAGATTCAAGGAGAGTGAGATGCCAGCTCCTTTCATTCAGTCAGTAGCTTCAAACATTTCTGGTATATGAATAACATGATGTTTTTCAATGGCAAAAATCAATGAATATTGTAAATGCACAAACAGTAATTTCTCCGCATTGCAAGGTGCAATTCTGAAATTTTTTGCTTTATCCTGCTCCTCTTAGCATGATAAAGAAGATTCAAAGAGAGTGAGATGCCAGCTCCTTTCATTCAGTCAGTAGCTTCAATCATTTCTGGACGTTTTTCAATGGCAAAAATCATTGAATATTGTAAATGCACAAACAGTAATTTCTCCGCATTGCAAGGTGCAATTCTGAAATTTTTTACTTTTTCCTGCTCCTCTTAGCATGATAAAGAAGATTCAAAGAGAGTGAGATGCCAGCTCCTTTCATTCAGTCAGTAGCTTCAATCATTTCTGGTATATGAATAACATGATGTTTTTCAATGGCAAAAATCAATGAATATTGTAAATGCACAAACAGTAATTTCTCCGCATTGCAATGTGCAATTCTGAGATTTTTTGCTTTTTCCTGCTCCTCTTAGCATGATAAAGAAGATTCAAAGAGAGTGAGATGCCAGCTCCTTTCATTCAGTCAGTAGCTTCAATCATTTCTGGACGTTTTTCAATGGCAAAAATCAATGAATATTGTAAATGCACAAACAGTAATTTCTCCGCATTGCAAGGTGCAATTCTGAAATTTTTTGCTTTTTCCTGCTCCTCTTAGCATGATAAAGAAGATTCAAAGAGAGTGAGATGCCAGCTCCTTTCATTCAGTCAGTAGCTTCAATCATTTCTGGACGTTTTTCAATGGCAAAAATCAATGAATATTGTAAATGCACAAACAGTAATTTCTCCGCATTGCAAGGTGCAATTCTGAAATTTTTTGCTTTTTCCTGCTCCTCTTAGCATGATAAAGAAGATTCAAAGAGAGTGAGATGCCAGCTCCTTTCATTCAGTCAGTAGCTTCAATCATTTCTGGACGTTTTTCAATGGCAAAAATCAATGAATATTGTAAATGCACAAACAGTAATTTCTCCGCATTGCAAGGTGCAATTCTGAAATTTTTTGCTTTTTCCTGCTCCTCTTAGCATGATAAAAAAGATTCAAAGAGAGTGAGATGCCAGCTCCTTTCATTCAGTCAGTAGCTTCAAACATTTCTGGTATATGAATAACATGATGTTTTTCAATGGCAAAAATCAATGAATATTGTAAATGCACAAACAGTAATTTCTCCGCATTGCAAGGTGCAATTCTGAATTTTTTTGCTTTTTCCTGCTCCTCTTAGCATGATAAAGAAGATTCAAAGAGAGTGAGACGCCAGCTCCTTTCGTTCAGTCAGTAGCTTCAATCATTTCTGGACGTTTTTCAATGGCAAAAATCATTGAATATTGTAAATGCACAAACAGTAATTTCTCCGCATTGCAAGGTGCAATTCTGAAATTTTTTACTTTTTCCTGCTCCTCTTAGCATGATAAAGAAGATTCAAAGAGAGTGAGATGCCAGCTCCTTTCATTCAGTCAGTAGCTTCAATCATTTCTGGTATATGAATAACATGATGTTTTTCAATGGCAAAAATCAATGAATATTGTAAATGCACAAACAGTAATTTCTCCGCATTGCAAGGTGCAATTCTGAAATTTTTTGCTTTTTCCTGCTCCTCTTAGCATGATAAAGAAGATTCAAAGAGAGTGAGATGCCAGCTCCTTTCATTCAGTCAGTAGCTTCAATCATTTCTGGACGTTTTTCAATGGCAAAAATCAACGAATATTGTAAATGCACAAACAGTAATTTCTCCGCATTGCAAGGTGCAATTCTGAAATTTTTTGCTTTTTCCTGCTCCTCTTAGCATGATAAAGAAGATTCAAAGAGAGTGAGATGCCAGCTCCTTACATTCAGTCAGTAGCTTCAATCATTTCTGGTAAATGAATAACATGATGTTTTTCAAAGGCAAAAATCAATGAATTTTGTAAATGCACAAACAGTAATTTCTCCGCATTGCAAGGTGCAATTCTGAATTTTTTTGCTTTTTCCTGCTCCTCTTAGCATGATAAAGAAGATTAAAAGAGAGTGAGACGCCAGCTCCTTTCGTTCAGTCAGTAGCTTCAATCATTTCTGGACGTTTTTCAATGGCAAAAATCAATGAATATTGTAAATGCACAAACAGTAATTTCTCCGCATTGCAAGGTGCAATTCTGAAATTTTTTGCTTTTTCCTGCTCCTCTTAGCATGATAAAGAAAATTCAGAGTGAGATGCCAGCTCCTTTCATTCAGTCAGTAGCTTCAATCATTTCTGGACGTTTTTCAATGGCAAAAATCAATGAATATTGTAAATGCACAAACAGTAATTTCTCCGCATTGCAAGGTGCAATTCTGAAATTTTTTGCTTTTTCCTGCTCCTCTTAGCATGATAAAGAAGATTCAAAGAGAGTGAGATGCCAGCTCCTTTCATTCAGTCAGTAGCTTCAAACATTTCTGGTATATGAATAACATGATGTTTTTCAATGGCAAAAATCAATGAATATTGTAAATGCACAAACAGTAATTTCTCCGCATTGCAAGGTGCAATTCTGAAATTTTTTGCTTTTTCCTGCTCCTCTTAGCATGATAAAGAAGATTCAAAGAGAGTGAGATGCCAGCTCCTTTCGTTCATTCAGTAGCTTCAATCATTTCTGGACGTTTTTCAAAGGCAAAAATCATTGAATATTGTAAATGCACAAACAGTAATTTCTCCGCATTGCAAGGTGCAATTCTGAAATTTTTTACTTTTTCCTGCTCCTCTTAGCATGATAAAGAAGATTCAAAGAGAGTGAGATGCCAGCTCCTTTCATTCAGTCAGTAGCTTCAATCATTTCTGGTATATGAATAACATGATGTTTTTCAATGGCAAAAATCAATGAATATTGTAAATGCACAAACAGTAATTTCTCCGCATTGCAAGGTGCAATTCTGAAGTTTTTTGCTTTTTCCTGCTCCTCTTAGCATGATAAAGAAGATTCAAAGAGAGTGAGATGCCAGCTCCTTTCATTCAGTCAGTAGCTTCAATCATTTCTGGACGTTTTTCAATGGCAAAAATCATTGAATATTGTAAATGCACAAACAGTAATTTCTCCGCATTGCAAGGTGCAATTCTGAAATTTTTTACTTTTTCCTGCTCCTCTTAGCATGATAAAGAAGATTCAAAGAGAGTGAGATGCCAGCTCCTTTCATTCAGTCAGTAGCTTCAATCATTTCTGGTATATGAATAACATGATGTTTTTCAATGGCAAAAATCAATGAATATTGTAAATGCACAAACAGTAATTTCTCCGCATTGCAAGGTGCAATTCTGAAATTTTTTGCTTTTTCCTGCTCCTCTTAGCATAATAAAGAAGATTCAAAGAAAGTGAGATGCCAGCTCCTTTCATTCAGTCAGTAGCTTCAATCATTTCTGGACGTTTTTCAATGGTAAACATCAATGAATATTGTAAATGCACAAACAGTAATTTCTTCGCATTGCAAGGTGCAATTCTGAAATTTTTTGCTTTTTCCTGCTCCTCTTAGCATGATAAACAAGATTCAAAGAGAGTGAGATGCCAGCTCCTTTCATTCAGTCAGTAGCTTCAATCATTTCTGGACGTTTTTCAATGGCAAAAATCAATGAATATTGTAAATGCACAAACAGTAATTTCTCCGCATTGCAAGGTGCAATTCTGAAATTTTTTACTTTTTCCTGCTCCTCTTAGCATGATAAAGAAGATTCAAAGAGAGTGAGATGCCAGCTCCTTTCATTCAGTCAGTAGCTTCAAACATTCCTGGTATATGAATAACATAATGTTTTTCAATGGCAAAAATCAATGAATATTGTAAATGCACAAACAGTAATTTCTCCGCATTGCAAGGTGCAATTCTGAAATTTTTTGCTTTTTCCTGCTCCTCTTAGCATGATAAAGAAGATTCAAAGAGAGTGAGATGCCAGCTCCTTTCATTCAGTCAGTAGCTTCAATCATTTCTGGACGTTTTTCAATTGCAAAAATCAATGAATATTGTAAATGCACAAACAGTAATTTCTCCGCATTGCAAGGTGCAATTCTGAAATTTTTTGCTTTTTCCTGCTCCTCTTAGCATGATAAAGAAGATTCAAAGAGAGTGAGATGCCAGCTCCTTTCATTCAGTCAGTAGCTTCAAACATTTCTGGTATATGAATAACATGATGTTTTTCAATGGCAAAAATCAATGAATATTGTAAATGCACAAACAGTAATTTCTCCGCATTGCAAGGTGCAATTCTGAAATTTTTTGCTTTTTCCTGCTCCTCTTAGCATGATAAAGAAGATTCAAAGAGAGTGAGATGCCAGCTCCTTTCATTCAGTCAGTAGCATCAATCATTTCTGGTATATGAATAACATGATGTTTTTCAATGGCAAAAATCAATGAATAT
This sequence comes from Phyllobates terribilis, assembly GCF_046119375.1. Classification (NCBI taxonomy): domain Eukaryota; kingdom Metazoa; phylum Chordata; class Amphibia; order Anura; family Dendrobatidae; genus Phyllobates; species Phyllobates terribilis. The sequence continues at coordinate 186,318 of NW_027363601.1, read as the reverse complement.
TGTAAATGCACAAACAGTAATTTCTCCGCATTGCAAGGTGCAATTCTGAAATTTTTTGCTTTTTCCTGCTCCTCTTAGCATGATAAAGAAGATTCAAAGAGAGTGAGATGCCAGCTCCTTTCGTTCAGTCAGTAGCTTCAATCATTTCTGGACGTTTTTCAAAGGCAAAAATCATTGAATATTGTAAATGCACAAACAGTAATTTCTCCGCATTGCAAGGTGCAATTCTGAAATTTTTAACTTTTTCCTGCTCCTCTTAGCATGATAAAGAAGATTCAAAGAGAGTGAGATGCCAGCTCCTTTCATTCAGTCAGTAGCTTCAATCATTTCTGGTATATGAATAACATGATGTTTTTCAATGGCAAAAATCAATGAATATTGTAAATGCACAAACAGTAATTTCTCCGCATTGCAAGGTGCAATTCTGAAATTTTTTGCTTTTTCCTGCTCCTCTTAGCATGATAAAGAAGATACAAAGAGAGTGAGATGCCAGCTCCTTTCATTCAGTCAGTAGCTTCAATCATTTCTGGACGTTTTTCAATGGCAAAAATCATTGAATATTGTAAGTGCACAAACAGTAATTTCTCCGCATTGCAAGGTGCAATTCTGAAATTTTTTACTTTTTCCTGCTCCTCTTAGCATGATAAAGAAGATTCAAAGAGAGTGAGATGCCAGCTCCTTTCATTCAGTCAGTAGCTTCAATCATTTCTGGTATATGAATAACATGATGTTTTTCAATGGCAAAAATCAATGAATATTGTAAATGCACAAACAGTAATTTCTCCGCATTGCAAGGTGCAATTCTGAAATTTTTTGCTTTTTCCTGCTCCTCTTAGCATGATAAAGAAGATTCAAAGAGAGTGAGATGCCAGCTCCTTTCATTCAGTCAGTAGCTTCAATCATTTCTGGACGTTTTTCAATGGCAAAAATCAATGAATATTGTAAATGCACAAACAGTAATTTCTCCGCATTGCAAGGTGCAATTCTGAAATTTTTTGCTTTTTCCTGCTCCTCTTAGCATGATAAACAAGATTAAAAGAGAGTGAGATGCCAGCTCCTTTCATTCAGTCAGTAGCTTCAATCATTTCTGGACGTTTTTCAATGGCAAAAATCAATGAATATTGTAAATGCACAAACAGTAATTTCTCCGCATTGCAAGGTGCAATTCTGAAATTTTTTGCTTTTTCCTGCTCCTCTTAGCATGATAAAGAAGATTCAAAGAGAGTGAGATGCCAGCTCCTTTCATTCAGTCAGTAGCTTCAAACATTCCTGGTATATGAATAACATGATGTTTTTCAATGGCAAAAATCAATGAATATTGTAAATGCACAAACAGTAATTTCTCCGCATTGCAAGGTGCAATTCTGAAATTTTTTGCTTTTTCCTGCTCCTCTTAGCATGATAAAGAAGATTCAAAGAGAGTGAGATGCCAGCTCCTTTCATTCAGTCAGTAGCTTCAATCATTTCTGGACGTTTTTCAATTGCAAAAATCAATGAATATTGTAAATGCACAAACAGTAATTTCTCCGCATTGCAAGGTGCAACTCTGAAATTTTTTGCTTTTTCCTGCTCCTCTTAGCATGATAAAGAAGATTCAAAGAGAGTGAGATGCCAGCTCCTTTCATTCAGTCAGTAGCTTCAATCATTTCTGGTATATGAATAACGTGATGTTTTTCAATGGCAAAAATCAATGAATATTGTAAATGCACAAACAGTAATTTCTCCGCATTGCAAGGTGCAATTCTGAAATTTTTTGCTTTTTCCTGCTCCTCTTAGCATGATAAAGAAGATTCAAAGAGAGTGAGATGCCAGCTCCTTTCATTCAGTCAGTAGCTTCAAACATTTCTGGTATATGAATAACATGATGTTTTTCAATGGCAAAAATCAATGAATATTGTAAATGCACAAACAGTAATTTCTCCGCATTGCAAGGTGCAATTCTGAAATTTTTTGCTTTTTCCTGCTCCTCTTAGCATGATAAAGAAGATTCAAGGAGAGTGAGATGCCAGCTCCTTTCATTCAGTCAGTAGCTTCAAACATTTCTGGTATATGAATAACATGATGTTTTTCAATGGCAAAAATCAATGAATATTGTAAATGCACAAACAGTAATTTCTCCGCATTGCAAGGTGCAATTCTGAAATTTTTTGCTTTATCCTGCTCCTCTTAGCATGATAAAGAAGATTCAAAGAGAGTGAGATGCCAGCTCCTTTCATTCAGTCAGTAGCTTCAATCATTTCTGGACGTTTTTCAATGGCAAAAATCATTGAATATTGTAAATGCACAAACAGTAATTTCTCCGCATTGCAAGGTGCAATTCTGAAATTTTTTACTTTTTCCTGCTCCTCTTAGCATGATAAAGAAGATTCAAAGAGAGTGAGATGCCAGCTCCTTTCATTCAGTCAGTAGCTTCAATCATTTCTGGTATATGAATAACATGATGTTTTTCAATGGCAAAAATCAATGAATATTGTAAATGCACAAACAGTAATTTCTCCGCATTGCAATGTGCAATTCTGAGATTTTTTGCTTTTTCCTGCTCCTCTTAGCATGATAAAGAAGATTCAAAGAGAGTGAGATGCCAGCTCCTTTCATTCAGTCAGTAGCTTCAATCATTTCTGGACGTTTTTCAATGGCAAAAATCAATGAATATTGTAAATGCACAAACAGTAATTTCTCCGCATTGCAAGGTGCAATTCTGAAATTTTTTGCTTTTTCCTGCTCCTCTTAGCATGATAAAGAAGATTCAAAGAGAGTGAGATGCCAGCTCCTTTCATTCAGTCAGTAGCTTCAATCATTTCTGGACGTTTTTCAATGGCAAAAATCAATGAATATTGTAAATGCACAAACAGTAATTTCTCCGCATTGCAAGGTGCAATTCTGAAATTTTTTGCTTTTTCCTGCTCCTCTTAGCATGATAAAGAAGATTCAAAGAGAGTGAGATGCCAGCTCGTTTCATTCAGTCAGTAGCTTCAATCATTTCTGGACGTTTTTCAATGGCAAAAATCAATGAATATTGTAAATGCACAAACAGTAATTTCTCCGCATTGCAAGGTGCAATTCTGAAATTTTTTGCTTTTTCCTGCTCCTCTTAGCATGATAAAAAAGATTCAAAGAGAGTGAGATGCCAGCTCCTTTCATTCAGTCAGTAGCTTCAAACATTTCTGGTATATGAATAACATGATGTTTTTCAATGGCAAAAATCAATGAATATTGTAAATGCACAAACAGTAATTTCTCCGCATTGCAAGGTGCAATTCTGAATTTTTTTGCTTTTTCCTGCTCCTCTTAGCATGATAAAGAAGATTCAAAGAGAGTGAGACGCCAGCTCCTTTCGTTCAGTCAGTAGCTTCAATCATTTCTGGACGTTTTTCAATGGCAAAAATCATTGAATATTGTAAATGCACAAACAGTAATTTCTCCGCATTGCAAGGTGCAATTCTGAAATTTTTTACTTTTTCCTGCTCCTCTTAGCATGATAAAGAAGATTCAAAGAGAGTGAGATGCCAGCTCCTTTCATTCAGTCAGTAGCTTCAATCATTTCTGGTATATGAATAACATGATGTTTTTCAATGGCAAAAATCAATGAATATTGTAAATGCACAAACAGTAATTTCTCCGCATTGCAAGGTGCAATTCTGAAATTTTTTGCTTTTTCCTGCTCCTCTTAGCATGATAAAGAAGATTCAAAGAGAGTGAGATGCCAGCTCCTTTCATTCAGTCAGTAGCTTCAATCATTTCTGGACGTTTTTCAATGGCAAAAATCAACGAATATTGTAAATGCACAAACAGTAATTTCTCCGCATTGCAAGGTGCAATTCTGAAATTTTTTGCTTTTTCCTGCTCCTCTTAGCATGATAAAGAAGATTCAAAGAGAGTGAGATGCCAGCTCCTTACATTCAGTCAGTAGCTTCAATCATTTCTGGTAAATGAATAACATGATGTTTTTCAAAGGCAAAAATCAATGAATTTTGTAAATGCACAAACAGTAATTTCTCCGCATTGCAAGGTGCAATTCTGAATTTTTTTGCTTTTTCCTGCTCCTCTTAGCATGATAAAGAAGATTCAAAGAGAGTGAGACGCCAGCTCCTTTCGTTCAGTCAGTAGCTTCAATCATTTCTGGACGTTTTTCAATGGCAAAAATCATTGAATATTGTAAATGCACAAACAGTAATTTCTCCGCATTGCAAGGTGCAATTCTGAAATTTTTTACCTTTTCCTGCTCCTCTTAGCATGATAAAGAAGATTCAAAGAGAGTGAGATGCCAGCTCCTTTCATTCAGTCAGTAGCTTCAATCATTTCTGGTATATGAATAACATGATGTTTTTCAATGGCAAAAATCAATGAATATTGTAAATGCACAAACAGTAATTTCTCCGCATTGCAAGGTGCAATTCTGAAATTTTTTGCTTTTTCCTGCTCCTCTTAGCATGATAAAGAAGATTCAAAGAGAGTGAGATGCCAGCTCCTTTCATTCAGTCAGTAGCTTCAATCATTTCTGGACGTTTTTCAATGGCAAAAATCAACGAATATTGTAAATGCACAAACAGTAATTTCTCCGCATTGCAAGGTGCAATTCTGAAATTTTTTGCTTTTTCCTGCTCCTCTTAGCATGATAAAGAAGATTCAAAGAGAGTGAGATGCCAGCTCCTTACATTCAGTCAGTAGCTTCAATCATTTCTGGTAAATGAATAACATGATGTTTTTCAAAGGCAAAAATCAATGAATTTTGTAAATGCACAAACAGTAATTTCTCCGCATTGCAAGGCGCAATTCTGAAATTTTTTGCTTTTTCCTGCTCCTCTTAGCATGATAAAGAAGATTCAAAGAGAGTGAGATGCCAGCTCCTTTCAATCAGTCAGTAGCTTCAATCATTTCTGGACGTTTTTCAATGGCAAAAATCAATGAATATTGTAAATGCACAAACAGTAATTTCTCCGCATTGCAAGGTGCAATTCTGAAATTTTTTGCTTTTTCCTGCTCCTCTTAGCATGATAAAGAAGATTCAAAGAGAGTGAGATGCCAGCTCCTTTCATTCAGTCAGTAGCTTCAATCATTTCTGGACGTTTTTCAATGGCAAAAATCAATGAATATTGTAAATGCACAAACAGTAATTTTTCCGCATTGCAAGGTGCAATTCTGAAATTTTTTGCTTATTCCTGCTCCTCTTAGCATGATAAAGAAGATTCAAAGAGAGTGAGGTGCCAGCTCCTTTCATTCAGTCAGTAGCTTCAAACATTTCTGGTATATGAATAACGTTTTTCAATGGCAAAAATCAATGAATATTGTAAATGCACAAACAGTTATTTCTCCGCATTGCAAGGTGCAATTCTGAAATTTTTTGCTTTTTCCTGCTCCTCTTAGCATGATAAAGAAGATTCAAAGAGAGTGAGATGCCAGCTCCTTTCATTCAGTCAGTAGCTTCAATCATTTCTGGACGTTTTTCAATGGCAAAAATCAATGAATATTGTAAATGCACAAACAGTAATTTCTCCGCATTGCAAGGTGCAATTCTGAAATTTTTTGCTTTTTCCTGCTCCTCTTAGCATGATAAAGAAGATTCAAAGAGAGTGAGATGCCAGCTCCTTTCATTCAGTCAGTAGCTTCAATCATTTCTGGACGTTTTTCAATGGCAAAAATCAATGAATATTGTAAATGCACAAACAGTAATTTCTCCGCATTGCAAGGTGCAATTCTGAAATTTTTTGCTTTTTCCTGCTCCTCTTAGCATGATAAAGAAGATTCAAAGAGAGTGAGATGCCAGCTCCTTTCATTCAGTCAGTAGCTTCAATCATTTCTGGACGGTTTTCAATGGCAAAAATCAATGAATATTGTAAATGCACAAACAGTAATTTCTCCGCATTGCAAGGTGCAATTCTGAAATTTTTGCTTTTTCCTGCTCCTCTTAGCATGATAAAGAAGATTCAAAGAGAGTGAGGTGCCAGCTCCTTTCATTCAGTCAGTAGCTTCAAACATTTCTGGTATATGAATAACATGTTTTTCAATGGCAAAAATCAATGAATATTGTAAATGCACAAACAGTAATTTCTCCGCATTGCAAGGAGCAATTCTGAAATTTTTTGCTTTTTCCTGCTCCTCTTAGCATGATAAAGAAGATTCAAAGAGAGTGAGATGCCAGCTCCTTTCATTCAGTCAGTAGCTTCAATCATTTCTGGACGTTTTTCAATGGCAAAAATCAATGAATATTGTAAATGCACAAACTGTAATTTCTCCGCATTGCAAGGTGCAATTCTGAAATTTTTTGCTTTTTCCTGCTCCTCTTAGCATGATAAAGAAGATTCAAAGAGAGTGAGATGCCAGCTCTTTTCATTCAGTCAGTAGCTTCAATCATTTCTGGACGTTTTTCAATGGCAAAAATCAATGAATATTGTAAATGCACAAACAGTAATTTCTCCGCATTGCAAGGTGCAATTCTGAAATTTTTTGCTTTTTCCTGCTCCTCTTAGCATGATAAAGAAGATTCAAAGAGAGTGAGATGCCAGCTCCTTTCATTCAATCAGTAGCTTCAAACATTTCTGGTATATGAATAACATGATGTTTTTCAATGGCAAAAATCAATGAATATTGTAAATGCACAAACAGTAATTTCTCCGCATTGCAAGGTGCAATTCTGAAATTTTTTTCTTTTTCCTGCTCCTCTTAGCATGATAAAGAAGATTCAAAGAGAGTGAGATGCCAGCTCCTTTCATTCAGTCAGTAGCTTCAATCATTTCTGGACGTTTTTCAATGGCAAAAATCAATGAATATTGTAAATGCACAAACAGTAATTTCTCCGCATTGCAAGGTGCAATTCTGAAATTTTTTGCTTTTTCCTGCTCCTCTTAGCATGATAAAGAAGATTCAAAGAGAGTGAGATGCCAGCTCCTTACATTCAGTCAGTAGCTTCAATCATTTCTGGTAAATGAATAACATGATGTTTTTCAATGGCAAAAATCAATGAATTTTGTAAATGCACAAACAGTAATTTCTCCGCATTGCAAGGCGCAATTCTGAAATTTTTTGCTTTTTCCTGCTCCTCTTAGCATGATAAAGAAGATTCAAAGAGAGTGAGATGCCAGCTCCTTTCAATCAGTCAGTAGCTTCAATCATTTCTGGACGTTTTTCAATGGCAAAAATCAATGAATATTGTAAATGCACAAACAGTAATTTCTCCGCATTGCAAGGTGCAATTCTGAAATTTTTTGCTTTTTCCTGCTCCTCTTAGCATGATAAAGAAGATTCAAAGAGAGTGAGATGCCAGCTCCTTTCATTCAGTCAGTAGCTTCAATCATTTCTGGACGTTTTTCAATGGCAAAAATCAATGAATATTGTAAATGCACAAACAGTAATTTTTCCGCATTGCAAGGTGCAATTCTGAAATTTTTTGCTTATTCCTGCTCCTCTTAGCATGATAAAGAAGATTCAAAGAGAGTGAGGTGCCAGCTCCTTTCATTCAGTCAGTAGCTTCAAACATTTCTGGTATATGAATAACGTTTTTCAATGGCAAAAATCAATGAATATTGTAAATGCACAAACAGTTATTTCCCTTCATTGCAAGGTGCAATTCTGAAATTTTTTGCTTTTTCCTGCTCCTCTTAGCATGATAAAGAAGATTCAAAGAGAGTGAGATGCCAGCTCCTTTCATTCAGTCAGTAGCTTCAATCATTTCTGGACGTTTTTCAATGGCAAAAATCAATGAATATTGTAAATGCACAAACAGTAATTTCTCCGCATTGCAAGGTGCAATTCTGAAATTTTTTGCTTTTTCCTGCTCCTCTTAGCATGATAAAGAAGATTCAAAGAGAGTGAGATGCCAGCTCCTTTCATTCAGTCAGTAGCTTCAATCATTTCTGGACGTTTTTCAATGGCAAAAATCAATGAATATTGTAAATGCACAAACAGTAATTTCTCCGCATTGCAAGGTGCAATTCTGAAATTTTTGCTTTTTCCTGCTCCTCTTAGCATGATAAAGAAGATTCAAAGAGAGTGAGGTGCCAGCTCCTTTCATTCAGTCAGTAGCTTCAAACATTTCTGGTATATGAATAACATGTTTTTCAATGGCAAAAATCAATGAATATTGTAAATGCACAAACAGTAATTTCTCCGCATTGCAAGGAGCAATTCTGAAATTTTTTGCTTTTTCCTGCTCCTGTTAGCATGATAAAGAAGATTCAAAGAGAGTGAGATGCCAGCTCCTTTCATTCAGTCAGTAGCTTCAATCATTTCTGGACGTTTTTCAATGGCAAAAATCAATGAATATTGTAAATGCACAAACTGTAATTTCTCCGCATTGCAAGGTGCAATTCTGAAATTTTTTGCTTTTTCCTGCTCCTCTTAGCATGATAAAGAAGATTCAAAGAGAGTGAGATGCCAGCTCTTTTCATTCAGTCAGTAGCTTCAATCATTTCTGGACGTTTTTCAATGGCAAAAATCAATGAATATTGTAAATGCACAAACAGTAATTTCTCCGCATTGCAAGGTGCAATTCTGAAATTTTTTGCTTTTTCCTGCTCCTCTTAGCATGATAAAGAAGATTCAAAGAGAGTGAGATGCCAGCTCCTTTCATTCAATCAGTAGCTTCAAACATTTCTGGTATATGAATAACATGATGTTTTTCAATGGCAAAAATCTATGAATATTGTAAATGCACAAACAGTAATTTCTCCGCATTGCAAGGTGCAATTCTGAAATTTTTTGCTTTTTCCTGCTCCTCTTAGCATGATAAAGAAGATTCAAAGAGAGTGAGATGCCAGCTCCTTTCATTCAGTCAGTAGCTTCAATCATTTCTGGACGTTTTTCAATGGCAAAAATCAATGAATATTGTAAATGCACAAACAGTAATTTCTCCGCATTGCAAGGTGCAATTCTGAAATTTTTTGCTTTTTCCTGCTCCTCTTAGCATGATAAAGAAGATTCAAAGAGAGTGAGGTGCCAGCTCCTTTCATTCAGTCAGTAGCTTCAAACATTTCTGGTATATGAATAACATGTTTTTCAATGGCAAAAATCAATGAATATTGTAAATGCACAAACTGTAATTTCTCCGCATTGCAAGGTGCAATTCTGAAATTTTTTGCTTTTTCCTGCTCCTCTTAGCATGATAAAGAAAATTCAAAGAGAGTGAGATGCCAGCTCCTTTCATTCAGTCAGTAGCTTCAATCATTTCTGGACGTTTTTCAATGGCAAAAATCAATGAATATTGTAAATGCACAAACAGTAATTTCTCCGCATTGCAAGGTGCAATTCTGAAATTTTTTGCTTTTTCCTGCTCCTCTTAGCATGATAAAGAAGATTCAAAGAGAGTGAGATGCCAGCTCCTTTCATTCAGTCAGTAGCTTCAATCATTTCTGGACGTTTTTCAATGGCAAAAATCAATGAATATTGTAAATGCACAAACTGTAATTTCTCCGCATTGTAAGGTGCAATTCTGAAATTTTTTGCTTTTTCCTGCTCCTCTTAGCATGATAAAGAAGATTCAAAGAGAGTGAGATGCCAGCTCCTTTCATTCAGTCAGTAGCTTCAATCATTTCTGGACGTTTTTCAATGGCAAAAATCAATGAATATTGTAAATGCACAAACAGTAATTTCTCCGCATTGCAAGGTGCGATTCTGAAATTTTTTGCTTTTTCCTGCTCCCCTTAGCATGATAAAGAAGATTCAAAGAGAGTGAGATGCCAGCTCCTTTCATTCAGTCAGTAGCTTCAATCATTTCTGGACGTTTTTCAATGGCAAAAATCAATGAATATTGTAAATGCACAAACAGAAATTTCTCCGCATTGCAAGGTGCAATTCTGAAATTTTTTGCTTTTTCCTGCTCCTCTTAGCATGATAAAGAAGATTCAAAGAGAGTGAGATGCCAGCTCCTTTCATTCAGTCAGTAGCTTCAAACATTTCTGGTATATGAATAACATGATGTTTTTCAATGGCAAAAATCAATGAATATTGTAAATGCACAAACAGTAATTTCTCCGCATTGCAAGGTGCAATTCTGAAATTTTTTGCTTTTTCCTGCTCCTCTTAGCATGATAAAGAAGATTCAAAGAGAGTGAGATGCCAGCTCCTTTCGTTCAGTCAGTAGCTTCAATCATTTCTGGACGTTTTTCAATGGCAAAAATCATTGAATATTGTAAATGCACAAACAGTAATTTCTCCGCATTGCAAGGTGCAATTCTGAAATTTTTTACATTTTCCTGCTCCTCTTAGCATGATAAAGAAGATTCAAAGAGAGTGAGATGCCAGCTCCTTTCATTCAGTCAGTAGCTTCAATCATTTCTGGTATATGAATAACATGATGTTTTTCAATGGCAAAAATCAATGAATATTGTAAATGCACAAACAGTAATTTCTCCGCATTGCAAGGTGCAATTCTGAAATTTTTTGCTTTTTCCTGCTCCTCTTAGCATGATAAAGAAGATTCAAAGAGAGTGAGATGCCAGCTCCTTTCATTCAGTCAGTAGCTTCAATCATTTCTGGACGTTTTTCAATGGCAAAAATCAATGAATATTGTAAATGCACAAACAGTAATTTCTCCGCATTGCAAGGTGCAATTCTGAAATTTTTTGCTTTTTCCTGCTCCTCTTAGCATGATAAAGAAGATTCAAAGAGAGTGAGGTGCCAGCTCCTTTCATTCAGTCAGTAGCTTCAAACATTTCTGGTATATGAATAACATGTTTTTCAATGGCAAAAATCAATGAATATTGTAAATGCACAAACAGTAATTTCTCCGCATTGCAAGGAGCAATTCTGAAATTTTTTGCTTTTTCCTGCTCCTCTTAGCATGATAAAGAAGATTCAAAGAGAGTGAGATGCCAGCTCCTTTCATTCAGTCAGTAGCTTCAATCATTTCTGGACGTTTTTCAATGGCAAAAATCAATGAATATTGTAAATGCACAAACTGTAATTTCTCCGCATTGCAAGGTGCAATTCTGAAATTTTTTGCTTTTTCCTGCTCCCCTTAGCATGATAAAGAAGATTCAAAGAGAGTGAGATGCCAGCTCCTTTCATTCAGTCAGTAGCTTCAATCATTTCTGGACGTTTTTCAATGGCAAAAATCAATGAATATTGTAAATGCACAAACAGAAATTTCTCCGCATTGCAAGGTGCAATTCTGAAATTTTTTGCTTTTTCCTGCTCCTCTTAGCATGATAAAGAAGATTCAAAGAGAGTGAGATGCCAGCTCCTTTCATTCAGTCAGTAGCTTCAAACATTTCTGGTATATGAATAACATGATGTTTTTCAATGGCAAAAATCAATGAATATTGTAAATGCACAAACAGTAATTTCTCCGCATTGCAAGGTGCAATTCTGAAATTTTTTGCTTTTTCCTGCTCCTCTTAGCATGATAAAGAAGATTCAAAGAGAGTGAGATGCCAGCTCCTTTCGTTCAGTCAGTAGCTTCAATCATTTCTGGACGTTTTTCAATGGCAAAAATCATTGAATATTGTAAATGCACAAACAGTAATTTCTCCGCATTGCAAGGTGCAATTCTGAAATTTTTTACATTTTCCTGCTCCTCTTAGCATGATAAAGAAGATTCAAAGAGAGTGAGATGCCAGCTCCTTTCATTCAGTCAGTAGCTTCAATCATTTCTGGTATATGAATAACATGATGTTTTTCAATGGCAAAAATCAATGAATATTGTAAATGCACAAACAGTAATTTCTCCGCATTGCAAGGTGCAATTCTGAAATTTTTTGCTTTTTCCTGCTCCTCTTAGCATGATAAAGAAGATTCAAAGAGAGTGAGATGCCAGCTCCTTTCATTCAGTCAGTAGCTTCAATCATTTCTGGACGTTTTTCAATGGCAAAAATCAATGAATATTGTAAATGCACAAACAGTAATTTCTCCGCATTGCAAGGTGCAATTCTGAATTTTTTTGCTTTTTCCTGCTCCTCTTAGCATGATAAAGAAGATTCAAAGAGAGTGAGGTGCCAGCTCCTTTCATTCAGTCAGTAGCTTCAAACATTTCTGGTATATGAATAACATGTTTTTCAATGGCAAAAATCAATGAATATTGTAAATGCACAAACAGTAATTTCTCCGCATTGCAAGGAGCAATTCTGAAATTTTTTGCTTTTTCCTGCTCCTCTTAGCATGATAAAGAAGATTCAAAGAGAGTGAGATGCCAGCTCCTTTCATTCAGTCAGTAGCTTCAATCATTTCTGGACGTTTTTCAATGGCAAAAATCAATGAATATTGTAAATGCACAAACTGTAATTTCTCCGCATTGCAAGGTGCAATTCTGAAATTTTTTGCTTTTTCCTGCTCCTCTTAGCATGATAAAGAAGATTCAAAGAGAGTGAGATGCCAGCTCCTTTCATTCAGTCAGTAGCTTCAATCATTTCTGGACGTTTTTCAATGGCAAAAATCAATGAATATTGTAAATGCACAAACAGTAATTTCTCCGCATTGCAAGGTGCAATTCTGAAATTTTTTGCTTTTTCCTGCTCCTCTTAGCATGATAAAGAAGATTCAAAGAGAGTGAGATGCCAGCTCCTTTCATTCAGTCAGTAGCTTCAAACATTTCTGGTATATGAATAACATGATGTTTTTCAATGGCAAAAATTAATGAATATTGTAAATGCACAAACAGTAATTTCTCCGCATTGCAAGGTGCAATTCTGAAATTTTTTGCTTTTTCCAGCTCCTCTTAGCATGATAAAGAAGATTCAAAGAGAGTGAGATGCCAGCTCCTTTCATTCAGTCAGTAGCTTCAATCATTTCTGGACGTTTTTCAATGGCAAAAATTAATGAATATTGTAAATGCACAAACAGTAATTTCTCCGCATTGCAAGGTGCAATTCTGAAATTTTTTGCTTTATCCTGCTCCTCTTAGCATGATAAAGAAGATTCAAAGAGAGTGAGGTGCCAGCTCCTTTCATTCAGTCAGTAGCTTCAAACATTTCTGGTATATGAATAACATGTTTTTCAATGGCAAAAATCAATGAATATTGAAAATGCACAAACAGTAATTTCTCCGCATTGCAAGGTGCAATTCTGAAATTTTTTGCTTTTTCCTGCTCCTCTTAGCATGATAAAGAAAATTCAAAGAGAGTGAGATGCCAGCTCCTTTCATTCAGTCAGTAGCTTCAATCATTTCTGGACGTTTTTCAATGGCAAAAATCAATGAATATTGTAAATGCACAAACAGTAATTTCTCCGCATTGCAAGGTGCAATTCTGAAATTTTTTGCTTTTTCCTGCTCCTCTTAGCATGATAAAGAAGATTCAAAGAGAGTGAGATGCCAGCTCCTTTCATTCAGTCAGTAGCTTCAATCATTTCTGGACGTTTTTCAATGGCAAAAATCAATGAATATTGTAAATGCACAAACTGTAATTTCTCCGCATTGTAAGGTGCAATTCTGAAATTTTTTGCTTTTTCCTGCTCCTCTTAGCATGATAAAGAAGATTCAAAGAGAGTGAGATGCCAGCTCCTTTCATTCAGTCAGTAGCTTCAATCATTTCTGGACGTTTTTCAATGGCAAAAATCAATGAATATTGTAAATGCACAAACTGTAATTTCTCCGCATTGTAAGGTGCAATTCTGAAATTTTTTGCTTTTTCCTGCTCCTCTTAGCATGATAAAGAAGATTCAAAGAGAGTGAGATGCCAGCTCCTTTCATTCAGTCAGTAGCATCAATCATTTCTGGACGTTTTTCAATGGCAAAAATCAATGAATATTGTAAATGCACAAACAGTAATTTCTCCGCATTGCAAGGTGCAATTCTGAAATTTTTTGCTTTTTCCTGCTCCTCTTAGCATGATAAAGAAGATTCAAAGAGAGTGAGATGCCAGCTCCTTTCATTCAGTCAGTAGCTTCAAACATTTCTGGTATATGAATAACATGATGTTTTTCAATGGCAAAAATCAATGAATATTGTAAATGCACAAACAGTAATTTCTCCGCATTGCAAGGTGCAATTCTGAAATTTTTTGCTTTTTCCTGCTCCTCTTAGCATGATAAAGAAGATTCAAAGAGAGTGAGATGCCAGCTCCTTTCATTCAGTCAGTAGCTTCAAACATTTCTGGTATATGAATAACATGATGTTTTTCAATGGCAAAAATCAATGAATATTGTAAATGCACAAACAGTAATTTCTCCGCATTGCAAGGTGCAAGTCTGAAATTTTTTGCTTTTTCCTGCTCCTCTTAGCATGATAAAGAAGATTCAAAGAGAGTGAGATGCCAGCTACTTTCATTCAGTCAGTAGCTTCAATCATTTCTGGACGTTTTTCAATGGTAAAAATCAATGAATATTGTAAATGCACAAACAGTAATTTCTCCGCATTGCAAGGTGCAATTCTGAAATTTTTTGCTTTTTCCCGCTCCTCTTAGCATGATAAAGAAGATTCAAAGAGAGTGAGATGCCAGCTCCTTTCATTCAGTCAGTAGCTTCAATCATTTCTGGTAAATGAATAACATGATGTTTTTCAATGGCAAAAATCAATGAATTTTGTAAATGCACAAACAGTAATTTCTCCGCATTGCAAGGCGCAATTCTGAAATTGTTTGCTTTTTCCTGCTCCTCTTAGCATGATAAAGAAGATTCAAAGAGAGTGAGATGCCAGCTCCTTTCATTCAGTCAGTAGCTTCAATCATTTCTGGACGTTTTTCAATGGCAAAAATCAATGAATATTGTAAATGCACAAACAGTAATTTCTCCGCATTGCAAGGTGCAATTCTGAAATTTTTTGCTTTTTCCTGCTCCTCTTAGCATGATAAAGAAGATTCAAAGTGAGTGAGATGCCAGCTCCTTTCATTCAGTCAGTAGCTTCAATCATTTCTGGACGTTTTTCAATGGCAAAAATCAATGAATATTGTAAATGTACAAACAGTAATTTCTCCGCATTGCAAGGTGCAATTCTGAAATTTTTTGCTTTTTCCTGCTCCTCTTAGCATGATAAAGAAGATTCAAAGAGAGTGAGATGCCAGCTCCTTTCATTCAGTCAGTAGCTTCAAACATTTCTGGTATATGAATAACATGATGTTTTTCAATGGCAAAAATCAATGAATATTGTAAATGCACAAACAGTAATTTCTCCGCATTGCAAGGTGCAAGTCTGAAATTTTTTGCTTTTTCCTGCTCCTCTTAGCATGATAAAGAAGATTCAAAGAGAGTGAGATGCCAGCTACTTTCATTCAGTCAGTAGCTTCAATCATTTCTGGACGTTTTTCAATGGTAAAAATCAATGAATATTGTAAATGCACAAACAGTAATTTCTCCGCATTGCAAGGTGCAATTCTGAAATTTTTTGCTTTTTCCTGCTCCTCTTAGCATGATAAAGAAGATTCAAAGAGAGTGAGATGCCAGCTCCTTTCATTCAGTCAGTAGCTTCAATCATTTCTGGACGTTTTTCAATGGCAAAAATCAATGAATATTGTAAATGCACAAACAGTAATTTCTTCGCATTGCAAGGTGCAATTCTGAAATGTTTTGCTTTTTCCTGCTCCTCTTAGCATGATAAAGAAGATTCAAAGAGAGTGAGATGCCAGCTCCTTTCATTCAGTCAGTAGCTTCAATCATTTCTGGTAAATGAATAACATGATGTTTTTCAATGGCAAAAATCAATGAATTTTGTAAATGCACAAACAGTAATTTCTCCGCATTGCAAGGCGCAATTCTGAATTTTTTTGCTTTTTCCTGCTCCTCTTAGCATGATAAAGAAGATTCAAAGAGAGTGAGATGCCAGCTCCTTTCATTCAGTCAGTAGCTTCAATCATTTCTGGACGTTTTTCAATGGCAAAAATCAATGAATATTGTAAATGCACAAACAGTAATTTCTCCGCATTGCAAGGTGCAATTCTGAAATTTTTTGCTTTTTCCTGCTCCTCTTAGCATGATAAAGAAGATTCAAAGAGAGTGAGATGCCAGCTCCTTTCATTCAGTCAGTAGCTTCAATCATTTCTGGATGTTTTTCAATGGCAAAAGTCAATGAATATTTTAAATGCACAAACTGTAATTTCTTCGCATTGCAAGGTGCAATTCTGAAATTTTTTGCTTTTCCTGCTCCTCTTAGCATGATAAAGAAGATTCATAGAGAGTGAGATGCCAGCTCCTTTCATTCAGTCAGTAGCTTCAATCATTTCTGGACGTTTTTCAATGGCAAAAATCAATGAATATTGTAATTGCACAAACAGTAATTTCTCCGCATTGCAAGGTGCAATTCTGAAATTTTTTGCTTTTTCCTGCTCCTCTTAGCATGATAAAGAAGATTCAAAGAGAGTGAGATGCCAGCTCCTTTCATTCAGTCAGTAGCTTCAAACATTTCTGGTATATGAATAACATGATGTTTTTCAATGGCAAAAATCAATGAATATTGTAAATGCACAAACAGTAATTTCTCCGCATTGCAAGGTGCAATTCTGAAATTTTTTGCTTTTTCCTGCTCCTCTTAGCATGATAAAGAAGATTCAAAGAGAGTGAGATGCCAGCTCCTTTCATTCAGTCAGTAGCTTCAATCATTTCTGGACGTTTTTCAATGGCAAAAATCAATGAATATTGTAAATGCACAAACAGTAATTTCTCCGCATTGCAAGGTGCAATTCTGAAATTTTTTGCTTTTTCCTGCTCCTCTTAGCATGATAAAGAAGATTCAAAGAGAGTGAGATGCCAGCTCCTTTCATTCAGTCAGTAGCTTCAATCATTTCTGGACGTTTTTCAATGGCAAAAATCAATGAATATTGTAAATGCACAAACTGTAATTTCTCCGCATTGTAAGGTGCAATTCTGAAATTTTTTGCTTTTTCCTGCTCCTCTTAGCATGATAAAGAAGATTCAAAGAGAGTGAGATGCCAGCTCCTTTCATTCAGTCAGTAGCTTCAATCATTTCTGGACGTTTTTCAATGGCAAAAATCAATGAATATTGTAAATGCACAAACAGTAATTTCTCCGCATTGCAAGGTGCAATTCTGAAATTTTTTGCTTTTTCCTGCTCCTCTTAGCATGATAAAGAAGATTCAAAGAGAGTGAGATGCCAGCTCCTTTCATTCAGTCAGTAGCTTCAAACATTTCTGGTATATGAATAACATGATGTTTTTCAATGGCAAAAATCAATGAATATTGTAAATGCACAAACAGTAATTTCTCCGCATTGCAAGGTGCAAGTCTGAAATTTTTTGCTTTTTCCTGCTCCTCTTAGCATGATAAAGAAGATTCAAAGAGAGTGAGATGCCAGCTACTTTCATTCAGTCAGTAGCTTCAATCATTTCTGGACGTTTTTCAATGGTAAAAATCAATGAATATTGTAAATGCACAAACAGTAATTTCTCCGCATTGCAAGGTGCAATTCTGAAATTTTTTGCTTTTTCCTGCTCCTCTTAGCATGATAAAGAAGATTCAAAGAGAGTGAGATGCCAGCTCCTTTCATTCAGTCAGTAGCTTCAATCATTTCTGGACGTTTTTCAATGGCAAAAATCAATGAATATTGTAAATGCACAAACAGTAATTTCTCCGCATTGCAAGGTGCAATTCTGAAATTTTTTGCTTTTTCCTGCTCCTCTTAGCATGATAAAGAAGTTTCAAAGAGAGTGAGATGCCAGCTCCTTTCATTCAGTCAGTAGCTTCAATCATTTCTGGTAAATGAATAACATGATGTTTTTCAATGGCAAAAATCAATGAATTTTGTAAATGCACAAACACTAATTTCTCCGCATTGCAAGGCGCAATTCTGAAATTTTTTGCTTTTTCCTGCTCCTCTTAGCATGATAAAGAAGATTCAAAGAGAGTGAGATGCCAGCTCCTTTCATTCAGTCAGTAGCTTCAATCATTTCTGAACGTTTTTCAATGGCAAAAATCAATGAATATTGTAAATGCACAAACAGTAATTTCTCCGCATTGCAAGGTGCAATTCTGAAATTTTTTGCTTTTTCCTGCTCCTCTTAGCATGATAAAGAAGATTCAAAGAGAGTGAGATGCCAGCTCCTTTCATTCAGTCAGTAGCTTCAATCATTTCTGGGCGTTTTTCAATGGCAAAAATCAATGAATATTGTAAATGCACAAACAGTAATTTCTCCGCATTGCAAGGTGCAATTCTGAAATTTTTTGCTTTTTCCTGCTCCTCTTAGCATGATAAAGAAGATTCAAAGAGAGTGAGGTGCCAGCTCCTTTCATTCAGTCAGTAGCTTCAAACATTTCTGGTATATGAATAACATGTTTTTCAATGGCAAAAATCAATGAATATTGTAAATGCACAAACAGTAATTTCTCCGCATTGCAAGGAGCAATTCTGAAATTTTTTGCTTTTTCCTGCTCCTCTTAGCATGATAAAGAAGATTCAAAGAGAGTGAGATGCCAGCTCCTTTCATTCAGTCAGTAGCTTCAATCATTTCTGGACGTTTTTCAATGGCAAAAATCAATGAATATTGTAAATGCACAAACAGTAATTTCTCCGCATTGCAAGGTGCAATTCTGAAATTTTTTGCTTTTTCCTGCTCCTCTTAGCATGATAAAGAAGATTCAAAGAGAGTGAGATGCCAGCTCCTTTCATTCAGTCAGTAGCTTCAATCATTTCTGGACGTTTTTCAATGGCAAAAATCAATGAATATTGTAAATGCACAAACTGTAATTTCTCCGCATTGCAAGGTGCAATTCTGAAATTTTTTGCTTTTTCCTGCTCCTCTTAGCATGATAAAGAAGATTCAAAGAGAGTGAGATGCCAGCTCCTTTCATTCAGTCAGTAGCTTCAAACATTTCTGGTATATGAATAACATGTTTTTCAATGGCAAAAATCAATGAATATTGTAAATGCACAAACAGTAATTTCTCCGCATTGCAAGGTGCAATTCTGAAATTTTTTGCTTTTTCCTGCTCCTCTTAGCATGATAAAGAAGATTCAAAGAGAGTGAGATGCCAGCTCCTTTCATTCAGTCAGTAGCTTCAAACATTTCTGGTATATGAATAACATGATGTTTTTCAATGGCAAAAATCAATGAATATTGTAAATGCACAAACAGTAATTTCTCCGCATTGCAAGGTGCAATTCTGAAATTTTTTGCTTTTTCCTGCTCCTCTTAGCATGATAAAGAAGATTCAAAGAGAGTGAGATGCCAGCTCCTTTCATTGAGTCAGTAGCTTCAATCATTTCTGGACTTTTTTCAATGGCAAAAATCATTGAATATTGTAAATGCACAAACAGTAATTTCTCCGCATTGCAAGGTGCAATTCTGAAATTTTTTGCTTTTTCCTGCTCCTCTTAGCATGATAAAGAAGATTCAAAGAGAGTGAGATGCCAGCTCCTTTCATTCAGTCAGTAGCTTCAAACATTTCTGGTATATGAATAACATGATGTTTTTCAATGGCAAAAATCAATGAATATTGTAAATGCACAAACAGTAATTTCTCCGCATTGCAAGGTGCAATTCTGAAATTTTTTGCTTTTTCCTGCTCCTCTTAGCATGATAAAGAAGATTCAAAGAGAGTGAGATGCCAGCTCCTTTCATTCAGTCAGTAGCTTCAATCATTTCTGGTATATGAATAACATGATGTTTTTCAATGGCAAAAATCAATGAATATTGTAAATGCACAAACAGTAATTTCTCCGCATTGCAAGGTGCAATTCTGAAATTTTTTGCTTTTTCCTGCTCCTCTTAGCATGATAAAGAAGATTCAAAGAGAGTGAGATGCCAGCTCCTTTCATTCAGTCAGTAGCTTCAATCATTTCTGGTATATGAATAACATGATGTTTTTCAATGGCAAAAATCAATGAATATTGTAAATGCACAAACAGTAATTTCTCCGCATTGCAAGGTGCAATTCTGAAATTTTTTGCTTTTTCCTGCTCCTCTTAGCATGATAAAGAAGATTCAAAGAGAGTGAGATGCCAGCTCCTTTCATTCAGTCAGTAGCTTCAATCATTTCTGGACGTTTTTCAATGGCAAAAATCAATGAATATTGCAAATGCACAAACAGTAATTTCTCCGCATTGCAAGGTGCAATTCTGAAATTTTTTGCTTTTACCTGCTCCTCTTAGCATGATAAAGAAGATTCAAAGAGAGTGAGATGCCAGCTCCTTTCATTCAGTCAGTAGCTTCAATCATTTCTGGACGTTTTTCAATGGCAAAAATCAATGAATATTGTAAATGCACAAACAGTAATTTCTCCGCATTGCAAGTTGCAATTCTGAAATTTTTTGCTTTTTCCTGCTCCTCTTAGCATGATAAAGAAGATTCAAAGAGAGTGAGATGCCAGCTCCTTTCATTCAGTCAGTAGCTTCAAACATTTCTGGTATATGAATAACATGATGTTTTTCAATGGCAAAAATCAATGAATATTGTAAATGCACAGACAGTAATTTCTCCGCATTGCAAGGTGCAATTCTGAAATTTTTTGCTTTTTCCTGCTCCTCTTAGCATGATAAAGAAGATTCAAAGAGAGTGAGATGCCAGCTCCTTTCGTTCAGTCAGTAGCTTCAATCATTTCTGGACGTTTTTCAATGGCAAAAATCATTGAATATTATAAATGCACAAACAGTAAATTCTCCGCATTGCATAGTGCAATTCTGAAATTTTTTACTTTTTCCTGCTCCTCTTAGCATGATAAAGAAGATTCAAAGAGAGTGAGATGCCAGCTCCTTTCATTCAGTCAGTAGCTTCAATCATTTCTGGTATATGAATAACATGATGTTTTTCAATGGCAAAAATCAATGAATATTGTAAATGCACAAACAGTAATTTCTCCGCATTGCAAGGTGCAATTCTGAAATTTTTTGCTTTTTCCTGCTCCTCTTAGCATGATAAAGAAGATTCAAAGAGAGTGAGATGCCAGCTCCTTTCATTCAGTCAGTAGCTTCAATAATTTCTGGACGTTTTTCAATGGCAAAAATCAATGAATATTGTAAATGCACAAACAGTAATTTCTCCGCATTGCAAGGTGCAATTCTGAAATTTTTTGCTTTTTCCTGCTCCTCTTAGCATGATAAACATGATTCAAAGAGAGTGAGATGCCAGCTCCTTTCATTCAGTCAGTAGCTTCAATCATTTCTGGACGTTTTTCAATGGCAAAAATCAATGAATATTGTAAATGCACAAACAGTAATTTCTCCGCATTGCAAGGTGCAATTATGAAATTTTTTGCTTTTTCCTGCTCCTCTTAGCATGATAAAGAAGATTCAAAGAGAGTGAGATGCCAGCTCCTTTCATTCAGTCAGTAGCTTCAAACATTTCTGGTATATGAATAACATGATGTTTTTCAATGGCAAAAATCAATGAATATTGTAAATGCACAAACAGTAATTTCTCCGCATTGCAAGGTGCAATTCTGAAATTTTTTGCTTTTTCCTGCTCCTCTTAGCATGATAAAGAAGATTCAAAGAGAGTGAGATGCCAGCTCCTTTCATTCAGTCAGTAGCTTCAATCATTTCTGGATGTTTTTCAATGGCAAAAATCAATGAATATTGTAAATGCACAAACAGTAATTTCTCCGCATTGCAAGGTGCAATTCTGAAATTTTTTGCTTTTTCCTGCTCCTCTTAGCATGATAAACAAGATTCAAAGAGAGTGAGATGCCAGCTCCTTTCATTCAGTCAGTAGCTTCAATCATTTCTGGACGTTTTTCAATGGCAAAAATCAATGAATATTGTAAATGCACAAACAGTAATTTCTCCGCATTGCAAGGTGCAATTCTGAAATTTTTTGCTTTTTCCTGCTCCTCTTAGCATGATAAAGAAGATTCAAAGAGAGTGAGATGCCAGCTCCTTTCATTCAGTCAGTAGCTTCAAACATTTCTGGTATATGAATAACATGTTTTTCAATGGCAAAAATCAATGAATATTGTAAATGCACAAACAGTAATTTCTCCGCATTGCAAGGTGCAATTCTGAAATTTTTTGCTTTTTCCTGCTCCTCTTAGCATGATAAAGAAGATTCAAAGAGAGTGAGATGCCAGCTCCTTTCATTCAGTCAGTAGCTTCAAACATTTCTGGTATATGAATAACATGATGTTTTTCAATGGCAAAAATCAATGAATATTGTAAATGCACAAACAGTAATTTCTCCGCATTGCAAGGTGCAATTCTGAAATTTTTTGCTTTTTCCTGCTCCTTTTAGCATGATAAAGAAGATTCAAAGAGAGTGAGATGCCAGCTCCTTTCATTGAGTCAGTAGCTTCAATCATTTCTGGACTTTTTTCAATGGCAAAAATCATTGAATATTGTAAATGCACAAACAGTAATTTCTCCGCATTGCAAGGTGCAATTCTGAAATTTTTTGCTTTTTCCTGCTCCTCTTAGCATGATAAAGAAGATTCAAAGAGAGTGAGATGCCAGCTCCTTTCATTCAGTCAGTAGCTTCAAACATTTCTGGTATATGAATAACATGATGTTTTTCAATGGCAAAAATCAATGAATATTGTAAATGCACAAACAGTAATTTCTCCGCATTGCAAGGTGCAATTCTGAAATTTTTTGCTTTTTCCTGCTCCTCTTAGCATGATAAAGAAGATTCAAAGAGAGTGAGATGCCAGCTCCTTTCATTCAGTCAGTAGCTTCAATCATTTCTGGTATATGAATAACATGATGTTTTTCAATGGCAAAAATCAATGAATATTGTAAATGCACAAACAGTAATTTCTCCGCATTGCAAGGTGCAATTCTGAAATTTTTTGCTTTTTCCTGCTCCTCTTAGCATGATAAAGAAGATTCAAAGAGAGTGAGATGCCAGCTCCTTTCATTCAGTCAGTAGCTTCAATCATTTCTGGACGTTTTTCAATGGCAAAAATCAATGAATATTGCAAATGCACAAACAGTAATTTCTCCGCATTGCAAGGTGCAATTCTGAAATTTTTTGCTTTTACCTGCTCCTCTTAGCATGATAAAGAAGATTCAAAGAGAGTGAGATGCCAGCTCCTTTCATTCAGTCAGTAGCTTCAATCATTTCTGGACGTTTTTCAATGGCAAAAATCAATGAATATTGTAAATGCACAAACAGTAATTTCTCCGCATTGCAAGTTGCAATTCTGAAATTTTTTGCTTTTTCCTGCTCCTCTTAGCATGATAAAGAAGATTCAAAGAGAGTGAGATGCCAGCTCCTTTCATTCAGTCAGTAGCTTCAAACATTTCTGGTATATGAATAACATGATGTTTTTCAATGGCAAAAATCAATGAATAATGTAAATGCACAGACAGTAATTTCTCCGCATTGCAAGGTGCAATTCTGAAATTTTTTGCTTTTTCCTGCTCCTCTTAGCATGATAAAGAAGATTCAAAGAGAGTGAGATGCCAGCTCCTTTCGTTCAGTCAGTAGCTTCAATCATTTCTGGACGTTTTTCAATGGCAAAAATCATTGAATATTATAAATGCACAAACAGTAATTTCTCCGCATTGCATAGTGCAATTCTGAAATTTTTTACTTTTTCCTGCTCCTCTTAGCATGATAAAGAAGATTCAAAGAGAGTGAGATGCCAGCTCCTTTCATTCAGTCAGTAGCTTCAATCATTTCTGGTATATGAATAACATGATGTTTTTCAATGGCAAAAATCAATGAATATTGTAAATGCACAAACAGTAATTTCTCCGCATTGCAAGGTGCAATTCTGAAATTTTTTGCTTTTTCCTGCTCCTCTTAGCATGATAAAGAAGATTCAAAGAGAGTGAGATGCCAGCTCCTTTCATTCAGTCAGTAGCTTCAATAATTTCTGGACGTTTTTCAATGGCAAAAATCAATGAATATTGTAAATGCACAAACAGTAATTTCTCCGCATTGCAAGGTGCAATTCTGAAATTTTTTGCTTTTTCCTGCTCCTCTTAGCATGATAAACATGATTCAAAGAGAGTGAGATGCCAGCTCCTTTCATTCAGTCAGTAGCTTCAATCATTTCTGGACGTTTTTCAATGGCAAAAATCAATGAATATTGTAAATGCACAAACAGTAATTTCTCCGCATTGCAAGGTGCAATTATGAAATTTTTTGCTTTTTCCTGCTCCTCTTAGCATGATAAAGAAGATTCAAAGAGAGTGAGATGCCAGCTCCTTTCATTCAGTCAGTAGCTTCAAACATTTCTGGTATATGAATAACATGATGTTTTTCAATGGCAAAAATCAATGAATATTGTAAATGCACAAACAGTAATTTCTCCGCATTGCAAGGTGCAATTCTGAAATTTTTTGCTTTTTCCTGCTCCTCTTAGCATGATAAAGAAGATTCAAAGAGAGTGAGATGCCAGCTCCTTTCATTCAGTCAGTAGCTTCAATCATTTCTGGATGTTTTTCAATGGCAAAAATCAATGAATATTGTAAATGCACAAACAGTAATTTCTCCGCATTGCAAGGTGCAATTCTGAAATTTTTTGCTTTTTCCTGCTCCTCTTAGCATGATAAACAAGATTCAAAGAGAGTGAGATGCCAGCTCCTTTCATTCAGTCAGTAGCTTCAATCATTTCTGGACGTTTTTCAATGGCAAAAATCAATGAATATTGTAAATGCACAAACAGTAATTTCTCCGCATTGCAAGGTGCAATTCTGAAATTTTTTGCTTTTTCCTGCTCCTCTTAGCATGATAAAGAAGATTCAAAGAGAGTGAGATGCCAGCTCCTTTCATTCAGTCAGTAGCTTCAAACATTTCTGGTATATGAATAACATGATGTTTTTCAATGGCAAAAATCAATGAATATTGTAAATGCACAAACAGTAATTTCTCCGCATTGCAAGGTGCAAGTCTGAAATTTTTTGCTTTTTCCTGCTCCTCTTAGCATGATAAAGAAGATTCAAAGAGAGTGAGATGCCAGCTACTTTCATTCAGTCAGTAGCTTCAATCATTTCTGGACGTTTTTCAATGGTAAAAATCAATGAATATTGTAAATGCACAAACAGTAATTTCTCCACATTGCAAGGTGCAATTCTGAAATTTTTTGCTTTTTCCTGCTCCTCTTAGCATGATAAAGAAGATTCAAAGAGAGTGAGATGCCAGCTCCTTTCATTCAGTCAGTAGCTTCAAACATTTCTGGTATATGAATAACATGATGTTTTTCAATGGCAAAAATCAATGAATATTGTAAATGCACAAACAGTAATTTCTCCGCATTGCAAGGTGCAATTCTGAAATTTTTTGCTTTTTCCTGCTCCTCTTAGCATGATAAAGAAGATTCAAAGAGAGTGAGATGCCAGCTCCTTTCATTCAGTCAGTAGCTTCAATCATTTCTGGATGTTTTTCAATGGCAAAAGTCAATGAATATTGTAAATGCACAAACTGTAATTTCTTCGCATTGCAAGGTGCAATTCTGAAATTTTTTGCTTTTCCTGCTCCTCTTAGCATGATAAAGAAGATTCATAGAGAGTGAGATGCCAGCTCCTTTCATTCAGTCAGTAGCTTCAATCATTTCTGGACGTTTTTCAATGGCAAAAATCAATGAATATTGTAATTGCACAAACAGTAATTTCTCCGCATTGCAAGGTGCAATTCTGAAATTTTTTGCTTTTTCCTGCTCCTCTTAGCATGATAAAGAAGATTCAAAGAGAGTGAGATGCCAGCTCCTTTCATTCAGTCAGTAGCTTCAAACATTTCTGGTATATGAATAACATGATGTTTTTCAATGGCAAAAATCAATGAATATTGTAAATGCACAAACAGTAATTTCTCCGCATTGCAAGGTGCAATTCTGAAATTTTTTGCTTTTTCCTGCTCCTCTTAGCATGATAAAGAAGATTCAAAGAGAGTGAGATGCCAGCTCCTTTCATTCAGTCAGTAGCTTCAATCATTTCTGGACGTTTTTCAATGGCAAAAATCAATGAATATTGTAAATGCACAAACAGTAATTTCTCCGCATTGCAAGGTGCAATTCTGAAATTTTTTGCTTTTTCCTGCTCCTCTTAGCATGATAAAGAAGATTCAAAGAGAGTGAGATGCCAGCTCCTTTCATTCAGTCAGTAGCTTCAATCATTTCTGGACGTTTTTCAATGGCAAAAATCAATGAATATTGTAAATGCACAAACTGTAATTTCTCCGCATTGTAAGGTGCAATTCTGAAATTTTTTGCTTTTTCCTGCTCCTCTTAGCATGATAAAGAAGATTCAAAGAGAGTGAGATGCCAGCTCCTTTCATTCAGTCAGTAGCTTCAATCATTTCTGGACGTTTTTCAATGGCAAAAATCAATGAATATTGTAAATGCACAAACAGTAATTTCTCCGCATTGCAAGGTGCAATTCTGAAATTTTTTGCTTTTTCCTGCTCCTCTTAGCATGATAAAGAAGATTCAAAGAGAGTGAGATGCCAGCTCCTTTCATTCAGTCAGTAGCTTCAAACATTTCTGGTATATGAATAACATGAAGTTTTTCAATGGCAAAAATCAATGAATATTGTAAATGCACAAACAGTAATTTCTCCGCATTGCAAGGTGCAAGTCTGAAATTTTTTGCTTTTTCCTGCTCCTCTTAGCATGATAAAGAAGATTCAAAGAGAGTGAGATGCCAGCTACTTTCATTCAGTCAGTAGCTTCAATCATTTCTGGACGTTTTTCAATGGTGAAAATCAATGAATATTGTAAATGCACAAACAGTAATTTCTCCGCATTGCAAGGTGCAATTCTGAAATTTTTTGCTTTTTCCTGCTCCTCTTAGCATGATAAAGAAGATTCAAAGAGAGTGAGATGCCAGCTCCTTTCATTCAGTCAGTAGCTTCAATCATTTCTGGACGTTTTTCAATGGCAAAAATCAATGAATATTGTAAATGCACAAACAGTAATTTCTCCGCATTGCAAGGTGCAATTCTGAAATTTTTTGCTTTTTCCTGCTCCTCTTAGCATGATAAAGAAGTTTCAAAGAGAGTGAGATGCCAGCTCCTTTCATTCAGTCAGTAGCTTCAATCATTTCTGGTAAATGAATAACATGATGTTTTTCAATGGCAAAAATCAATGAATTTTGTAAATGCACAAACACTAATTTCTCCGCATTGCAAGGCGCAATTCTGAAATTTTTTGCTTTTTCCTGCTCCTCTTAGCATGATAAAGAAGATTCAAAGAGAGTGAGATGCCAGCTCCTTTCATTCAGTCAGTAGCTTCAATCATTTCTGAACGTTTTTCAATGGCAAAAATCAATGAATATTGTAAATGCACAAACAGTAATTTCTCCGCATTGCAAGGTGCAATTCTGAAATTTTTTGCTTTTTCCTGCTCCTCTTAGCATGATAAAGAAGATTCAAAGAGAGTGAGATGCCAGCTCCTTTCATTCAGTCAGTAGCTTCAATCATTTCTGGACGTTTTTCAATGGCAAAAATCAATGAATATTGTAAATGCACAAACAGTAATTTCTCCGCATTGCAAGGTGCAATTCTGAAATTTTTTGCTTTTTCCTGCTCCTCTTAGCATGATAAAGAAGATTCAAAGAGAGTGAGGTGCCAGCTCCTTTCATTCAGTCAGTAGCTTCAAACATTTCTGGTATATGAATAACATGTTTTTCAATGGCAAAAATCAATGAATATTGTAAATGCACAAACAGTAATTTCTCCGCATTGCAAGGAGCAATTCTGAAATTTTTTGCTTTTTCCTGCTCCTCTTAGCATGATAAAGAAGATTCAAAGAGAGTGAGATGCCAGCTCCTTTCATTCAGTCAGTAGCTTCAATCATTTCTGGACGTTTTTCAATGGCAAAAATCAATGAATATTGTAAATGCACAAACAGTAATTTCTCCGCATTGCAAGGTGCAATTCTGAAATTTTTTGCTTTTTCCTGCTCCTCTTAGCATGATAAAGAAGATTCAAAGAGAGTGAGATGCCAGCTCCTTTCATTCAGTCAGTAGCTTCAATCATTTCTGGACGTTTTTCAATGGCAAAAATCAATGAATATTGTAAATGCACAAACTGTAATTTCTCCGCATTGCAAGGTGCAATTCTGAAATTTTTTGCTTTTTCCTGCTCCTCTTAGCATGATAAAGAAGATTCAAAGAGAGTGAGATGCCAGCTCCTTTCATTCAGTCAGTAGCTTCAAACATTTCTGGTATATGAATAACATGTTTTTCAATGGCAAAAATCAATGAATATTGTAAATGCACAAACAGTAATTTCTCCGCATTGCAAGGTGCAATTCTGAAATTTTTTGCTTTTTCCTGCTCCTCTTAGCATGATAAAGAAGATTCAAAGAGATTGAGATGCCAGCTCCTTTCATTCAGTCAGTAGCTTCAAACATTTCTGGTATATGAATAACATGATGTTTTTCAATGGCAAAAATCAATGAATATTGTAAATGCACAAACAGTAATTTCTCCGCATTGCAAGGTGCAATTCTGAAATTTTTTGCTTTTTCCTGCTCCTCTTAGCATGATAAAGAAGATTCAAAGAGAGTGAGATGCCAGCTCCTTTCATTGAGTCAGTAGCTTCAATCATTTCTGGACTTTTTTCAATGGCAAAAATCATTGAATATTGTAAATGCACAAACAGTAATTTCTC
The DNA here is from genome assembly GCF_046119375.1 of Phyllobates terribilis. Lineage (NCBI taxonomy): Eukaryota > Metazoa > Chordata > Amphibia > Anura > Dendrobatidae > Phyllobates > Phyllobates terribilis. The sequence goes on along the minus strand of NW_027363601.1, from coordinate 157,957 downwards.
CGCATTGCAAGATGCAATTCTGAAATTTTTTGCTTTTTCCTGCTCCTCTTAGCATGATAAAGAAGATTCAAAGAGAGTGAGATGCCAGCTCCTTTCATTCAGTCAGTAGCTTCAAACATTTCTGGTATATGAATAACATGATGTTTTTCAATGGCAAAAATCAATGAATATTGTAAATGCACAAACAGTAATTTCTCCGCATTGCAAGGTGCAATTCTGAAATTTTTTGCTTTTTCCTGCTCCTCTTAGCATGATAAAGAAGATTCAAAGAGAGTGAGATGCCAGCTCCTTTCATTCAGTCAGTAGCTTCAATCATTTCTGGTATATGAATAACATGATGTTTTTCAATGGCAAAAATCAATGAATATTGTAAATGCACAAACAGTAATTTCTCCGCATTGCAAGGTGCAATTCTGAAATTTTTTGCTTTTTCCTGCTCCTCTTAGCATGATAAAGAAGATTCAAAGAGAGTGAGATGCCAGCTCCTTTCATTCAGTCAGTAGCTTCAATCATTTCTGGACGTTTTTCAATGGCAAAAATCAATGAATATTGCAAATGCACAAACAGTAATTTCTCCGCATTGCAAGGTGCAATTCTGAAATTTTTTGCTTTTACCTGCTCCTCTTAGCATGATAAAGAAGATTCAAAGAGAGTGAGATGCCAGCTCCTTTCATTCAGTCAGTAGCTTCAATCATTTCTGGACGTTTTTCAATGGCAAAAATCAATGAATATTGTAAATGCACAAACAGTAATTTCTCCGCATTGCAAGTTGCAATTCTGAAATTTTTTGCTTTTTCCTGCTCCTCTTAGCATGATAAAGAAGATTCAAAGAGAGTGAGATGCCAGCTCCTTTCATTCAGTCAGTAGCTTCAAACATTTCTGGTATATGAATAACATGATGTTTTTCAATGGCAAAAATCAATGAATATTGTAAATGCACAGACAGTAATTTCTCCGCATTGCAAGGTGCAATTCTGAAATTTTTTGCTTTTTCCTGCTCCTCTTAGCATGATAAAGAAGATTCAAAGAGAGTGAGATGCCAGCTCCTTTCGTTCAGTCAGTAGCTTCAATCATTTCTGGACGTTTTTCAATGGCAAAAATCATTGAATATTATAAATGCACAAACAGTAATTTCTCCGCATTGCATAGTGCAATTCTGAAATTTTTTACTTTTTCCTGCTCCTCTTAGCATGATAAAGAAGATTCAAAGAGAGTGAGATGCCAGCTCCTTTCATTCAGTCAGTAGCTTCAATCATTTCTGGTATATGAATAACATGATGTTTTTCAATGGCAAAAATCAATGAATATTGTAAATGCACAAACAGTAATTTCTCCGCATTGCAAGGTGCAATTCTGAAATTTTTTGCTTTTTCCTGCTCCTCTTAGCATGATAAAGAAGATTCAAAGAGAGTGAGATGCCAGCTCCTTTCATTCAGTCAGTAGCTTCAATAATTTCTGGACGTTTTTCAATGGCAAAAATCAATGAATATTGTAAATGCACAAACAGTAATTTCTCCGCATTGCAAGGTGCAATTCTGAAATTTTTTGCTTTTTCCTGCTCCTCTTAGCATGATAAACATGATTCAAAGAGAGTGAGATGCCAGCTCCTTTCATTCAGTCAGTAGCTTCAATCATTTCTGGACGTTTTTCAATGGCAAAAATCAATGAATATTGTAAATGCACAAACAGTAATTTCTCCGCATTGCAAGGTGCAATTATGAAATTTTTTGCTTTTTCCTGCTCCTCTTAGCATGATAAAGAAGATTCAAAGAGAGTGAGATGCCAGCTCCTTTCATTCAGTCAGTAGCTTCAAACATTTCTGGTATATGAATAACATGATGTTTTTCAATGGCAAAAATCAATGAATATTGTAAATGCACAAACAGTAATTTCTCCGCATTGCAAGGTGCAATTCTGAAATTTTTTGCTTTTTCCTGCTCCTCTTAGCATGATAAAGAAGATTCAAAGAGAGTGAGATGCCAGCTCCTTTCATTCAGTCAGTAGCTTCAATCATTTCTGGATGTTTTTCAATGGCAAAAATCAATGAATATTGTAAATGCACAAACAGTAATTTCTCCGCATTGCAAGGTGCAATTCTGAAATTTTTTGCTTTTTCCTGCTCCTCTTAGCATGATAAACAAGATTCAAAGAGAGTGAGATGCCAGCTCCTTTCATTCAGTCAGTAGCTTCAATCATTTCTGGACGTTTTTCAATGGCAAAAATCAATGAATATTGTAAATGCACAAACAGTAATTTCTCCGCATTGCAAGGTGCAATTCTGAAATTTTTTGCTTTTTCCTGCTCCTCTTAGCATGATAAAGAAGATTCAAAGAGAGTGAGATGCCAGCTCCTTTCATTCAGTCAGTAGCTTCAAACATTTCTGGTATATGAATAACATGATGTTTTTCAATGGCAAAAATCAATGAATATTGTAAATGCACAAACAGTAATTTCTCCGCATTGCAAGGTGCAAGTCTGAAATTTTTTGCTTTTTCCTGCTCCTCTTAGCATGATAAAGAAGATTCAAAGAGAGTGAGATGCCAGCTACTTTCATTCAGTCAGTAGCTTCAATCATTTCTGGACGTTTTTCAATGGTAAAAATCAATGAATATTGTAAATGCACAAACAGTAATTTCTCCACATTGCAAGGTGCAATTCTGAAATTTTTTGCTTTTTCCTGCTCCTCTTAGCATGATAAAGAAGATTCAAAGAGAGTGAGATGCCAGCTCCTTTCATTCAGTCAGTAGCTTCAAACATTTCTGGTATATGAATAACATGATGTTTTTCAATGGCAAAAATCAATGAATATTGTAAATGCACAAACAGTAATTTCTCCGCATTGCAAGGTGCAATTCTGAAATTTTTTGCTTTTTCCTGCTCCTCTTAGCATGATAAAGAAGATTCAAAGAGAGTGAGATGCCAGCTCCTTTCATTCAGTCAGTAGCTTCAATCATTTCTGGATGTTTTTCAATGGCAAAAATCAATGAATATTGTAAATGCACAAACAGTAATTTCTCCGCATTGCAAGGTGCAATTCTGAAATTTTTTGCTTTTTCCTGCTCCTCTTAGCATGATAAACAAGATTCAAAGAGAGTGAGATGCCAGCTCCTTTCATTCAGTCAGTAGCTTCAATCATTTCTGGACGTTTTTCAATGGCAAAAATCAATGAATATTGTAAATGCACAAACAGTAATTTCTCCGCATTGCAAGGTGCAATTCTGAAATTTTTTGCTTTTTCCTGCTCCTCTTAGCATGATAAAGAAGATTCAAAGAGAGTGAGATGCCAGCTCCTTTCATTCAGTCAGTAGCTTCAAACATTTCTGGTATATGAATAACATGATGTTTTTCAATGGCAAAAATCAATGAATATTGTAAATGCACAAACAGTAATTTCTCCGCATTGCAAGGTGCAAGTCTGAAATTTTTTGCTTTTTCCTGCTCCTCTTAGCATGATAAAGAAGATTCAAAGAGAGTGAGATGCCAGCTACTTTCATTCAGTCAGTAGCTTCAATCATTTCTGGACGTTTTTCAATGGTAAAAATCAATGAATATTGTAAATGCACAAACAGTAATTTCTCCACATTGCAAGGTGCAATTCTGAAATTTTTTGCTTTTTCCTGCTCCTCTTAGCATGATAAAGAAGATTCAAAGAGAGTGAGATGCCAGCTCCTTTCATTCAGTCAGTAGCTTCAAACATTTCTGGTATATGAATAACATGTTTTTCAATGGCAAAAATCAATGAATATTGTAAATGCACAAACTGTAATTTCTCCGCATTGCAAGGTGCAATTCTGAAATTTTTTGCTTTTTCCTGCTCCTCTTAGCATGATAAAGAAAATTCAAAGAGAGTGAGATGCCAGCTCCTTTCATTCAGTCAGTAGCTTCAATCATTTCTGGACGTTTTTCAATGGCAAAAATCAATGAATATTGTAAATGCACAAACAGTAATTTCTCCGCATTGCAAGGTGCAATTCTGAAATTTTTTGCTTTTTCCTGCTCCTCTTAGCATGATAAAGAAGATTCAAAGAGAGTGAGATGCCAGCTCCTTTCATTCAGTCAGTAGCTTCAATCATTTCTGGACGTTTTTCAATGGCAAAAATCAATGAATATTGTAAATGCACAAACTGTAATTTCTCCGCATTGTAAGGTGCAATTCTGAAATTTTTTGCTTTTTCCTGCTCTTAGCATGATAAAGAAGATTCAAAGAGAGTGAGATGCCAGCTCCTTTCATTCAGTCAGTAGCTTCAATCATTTCTGGACGTTTTTCAATGGCAAAAATCAATGAATATTGTAAATGCACAAACAGTAATTTCTCCGCATTGCAAGGTGCAATTCTGAAATTTTTTGCTTTTTCCTGCTCCCCTTAGCATGATAAAGAAGATTCAAAGAGAGTGAGATGCCAGCTCCTTTCATTCAGTCAGTAGCTTCAATCATTTCTGGACGTTTTTCAATGGCAAAAATCAATGAATATTGTAAATGCACAAACAGAAATTTCTCCGCATTGCAAGGTGCAATTCTGAAATTTTTTGCTTTTTCCTGCTCCTCTTAGCATGATAAAGAAGATTCAAAGAGAGTGAGATGCCAGCTCCTTTCATTCAGTCAGTAGCTTCAAACATTTCTGGTATATGAATAACATGATGTTTTTCAATGGCAAAAATCAATGAATATTGTAAATGCACAAACAGTAATTTCTCCGCATTGCAAGGTGCAATTCTGAAATTTTTTGCTTTTTCCTGCTCCTCTTAGCATGATAAAGAAGATTCAAAGAGAGTGAGATGCCAGCTCCTTTCGTTCAGTCAGTAGCTTCAATCATTTCTGGACGTTTTTCAATGGCAAAAATCATTGAATATTGTAAATGCACAAACAGTAATTTCTCCGCATTGCAAGGTGCAATTCTGAAATTTTTTACATTTTCCTGCTCCTCTTAGCATGATAAAGAAGATTCAAAGAGAGTGAGATGCCAGCTCCTTTCATTCAGTCAGTAGCTTCAATCATTTCTGGTATATGAATAACATGATGTTTTTCAATGGCAAAAATCAATGAATATTGTAAATGCACAAACAGTAATTTCTCCGCATTGCAAGGTGCAATTCTGAAATTTTTTGCTTTTTCCTGCTCCTCTTAGCATGATAAAAAAGATTCAAAGAGAGTGAGATGCCAGCTCCTTTCATTCAGTCAGTAGCTTCAATCATTTCTGGACGTTTTTCAATGGCAAAAATCAATGAATATTGTAAATGCACAAACAGCAATTTCTCCGCATTGCAAGGTGCAATTCTGAAATTTTTTGCTTTTTCCTGCTCCTCTTAGCATGATAAAGAAGATTCAAAGAGAGTGAGGTGCCAGCTCCTTTCATTCAGTCAGTAGCTTCAAACATTTCTGGTATATGAATAACATGTTTTTCAATGGCAAAAATCAATGAATATTGTAAATGCACAAACAGTAATTTCTCCGCATTGCAAGGTGCAATTCTGAAATTTTTTGCTTTTTCCTGCTCCTCTTAGCATGATAAAGAAGATTCAAAGAGAGTGAGATGCCAGCTCCTTTCATTCAGTCAGTAGCTTCAATCATTTCTGGACGTTTTTCAATGGCAAAAATCAATGAATATTGTAAATGCACAAACTGTAATTTCTCCGCATTGCAAGGTGCAATTCTGAAATTTTTTGCTTTTTCCAGCTCCTCTTAGCATGATAAAGAAGATTCAAAGAGAGTGAGATGCCAGCTCCTTTCATTCAGTCAGTAGCTTCAATCATTTCTGGACGTTTTTCAATGGCAAAAATCAATGAATATTGTAAATGCACAAACAGTAATTTCTCCGCATTGCAAGGTGCAATTCTGAAATTTTTTGCTTTTTCCTGCTCCTCTTAGCATGATAAAGAAGATTCAAAGAGAGTGAGATGCCAGCTCCTTTCATTCAGTCAGTAGCTTCAAACATTTCTGGTATATGAATAACATGATGTTTTTCAATGGCAAAAATTAATGAATATTGTAAATGCACAAACAGTAATTTCTCCGCATTGCAAGGTGCAATTCTGAAATTTTTTGCTTTTTCCAGCTCCTCTTAGCATGATAAAGAAGATTCAAAGAGAGTGAGATGCCAGCTCCTTTCATTCAGTCAGTAGCTTCAATCATTTCTGGACGTTTTTCAATGGCAAAAATCAATGAATATTGTAAATGCACAAACAGTAATTTCTCCGCATTGCAAGGTGCAATTCTGAAATTTTTTGCTTTATCCTGCTCCTCTTAGCATGATAAAGAAGATTCAAAGAGAGTGAGGTGCCAGCTCCTTTCATTCAGTCAGTAGCTTCAAACATTTCTGGTATATGAATAACATGTTTTTCAATGGCAAAAATCAATGAATATTGTAAATGCACAAACAGTAATTTCTCCGCATTGCAAGGTGCAATTCTGAAATTTTTTGCTTTTTCCTGCTCCTCTTAGCATGATAAAGAAAATTCAAAGAGAGTGAGATGCCAGCTCCTTTCATTCAGTCAGTAGCTTCAATCATTTCTGGACATTTTTCAATGGCAAAAATCAATGAATATTGTAAATGCACAAACAGTAATTTCTCCGCATTGCAAGGTGCAATTCTGAAATTTTTTGCTTTTTCCTGCTCCTCTTAGCATGATAAAGAAGATTCAAAGAGAGTGAGATGCCAGCTCCTTTCATTCAGTCAGTAGCTTCAATCATTTCTGGACGTTTTTCAATGGCAAAAATCAATGAATATTGTAAATGCACAAACTGTAATTTCTCCGCATTGTAAGGTGCAATTCTGAAATTTTTTGCTTTTTCCTGCTCCTCTTAGCATGATAAAGAAGATTCAAAGAGAGTGAGATGCCAGCTCCTTTCATTCAGTCAGTAGCTTCAATCATTTCTGGACGTTTTTCAATGGCAAAAATCAATGAATATTGTAAATGCACAAACTGTAATTTCTCCGCATTGTAAGGTGCAATTCTGAAATTTTTTGCTTTTTCCTGCTCCTCTTAGCATGATAAAGAAGATTCAAAGAGAGTGAGATGCCAGCTCCTTTCATTCAGTCAGTAGCTTCAATCATTTCTGGACGTTTTTCAATGGCAAAAATCAATGAATATTGTAAATGCACAAACAGTAATTTCTCCGCATTGCAAGGTGCAATTCTGAAATTTTTTGCTTCTTTCTGCTCCTCTTAGCATGATAAAGAAGATTCAAAGAGAGTGAGATGCCAGCTCCTTTCATTCAGTCAGTAGCTTCAAACATTTCTGGTATATGAATAACATGATGTTTTTCAATGGCAAAAATCAATGAATATTGTAAATGCACAAACAGTAATTTCTCCGCATTGCAAGGTGCAATTCTGAAATTTTTTGCTTTTTCCTGCTCCTCTTAGCATGATAAAGAAGATTCAAAGAGAGTGAGATGCCAGCTCCTTTCATTCAGTCAGTAGCTTCAAACATTTCTGGTATATGAATAACATGATGTTTTTCAATGGCAAAAATCAATGAATATTGTAAATGCACAAACAGTAATTTCTCCGCATTGCAAGGTGCAAGTCTGAAATTTTTTGCTTTTTCCTGCTCCTCTTAGCATGATAAAGAAGATTCAAAGAGAGTGAGATGCCAGCTACTTTCATTCAGTCAGTAGCTTCAATCATTTCTGGACGTTTTTCAATGGTAAAAATCAATGAATATTGTATATGCACAAACAGTAATTTCTCCGCATTGCAAGGTGCAATTCTGAAATTTTTTGCTTTTTCCCGCTCCTCTTAGCATGATAAAGAAGATTCAAAGAGAGTGAGATGCCAGCTCCTTTCATTCAGTCAGTAGCTTCAATCATTTCTGGACGTTTTTCAATGGCAAAAATCAATGAATATTGTAAATGCACAAACAGTAATTTCTCCGCATTGCAAGGTGCAATTCTGAAATTTTTTGCTTTTTCCTGCTCCTCTTAGCATGATAAAGAAGATTCAAAGAGAGTGAGATGCCAGCTCCTTTCATTCAGTCAGTAGCTTCAATCATTTCTGGTAAATGAATAACATGATGTTTTTCAATGGCAAAAATCAATGAATTTTGTAAATGCACAAACAGTAATTTCTCCGCATTGCAAGGCGCAATTCTGAAATTGTTTGCTTTTTCCTGCTCCTCTTAGCATGATAAAGAAGATTCAAAGAGAGTGAGATGCCAGCTCCTTTCATTCAGTCAGTAGCTTCAATCATTTCTGGACGTTTTTCAATGGCAAAAATCAATGAATATTGTAAATGCACAAACAGTAATTTCTCCGCATTGCAAGGTGCAATTCTGAAATTTTTTGCTTTTTCCTGCTCCTCTTAGCATGATAAAGAAGATTCAAAGTGAGTGAGATGCCAGCTCCTTTCATTCAGTCAGTAGCTTCAATCATTTCTGGACGTTTTTCAATGGCAAAAATCAATGAATATTGTAAATGTACAAACAGTAATTTCTCCGCATTGCAAGGTGCAATTCTGAAATTTTTTGCTTTTTCCTGCTCCTCTTAGCATGATAAAGAAGATTCAAAGAGAGTGAGATGCCAGCTCCTTTCATTCAGTCAGTAGCTTCAAACATTTCTGGTATATGAATAACATGATGTTTTTCAATGGCAAAAATCAATGAATATTGTAAATGCACAAACAGTAATTTCTCCGCATTGCAAGGTGCAAGTCTGAAATTTGTTGCTTTTTCCTGCTCCTCTTAGCATGATAAAGAAGATTCAAAGAGAGTGAGATGCCAGCTACTTTCATTCAGTCAGTAGCTTCAATCATTTCTGGACGTTTTTCAATGGTAAAAATCAATGAATATTGTAAATGCACAAACAGTAATTTCTCCGCATTGCAAGGTGCAATTCTGAAATTTTTTGCTTTTTCCTGCTCCTCTTAGCATGATAAAGAAGATTCAAAGAGAGTGAGATGCCAGCTCCTTTCATTCAGTCAGTAGCTTCAATCATTTCTGGACGTTTTTCAATGGCAAAAATCAATGAATATTGTAAATGCACAAACAGTAATTTCTTCGCATTGCAAGGTGCAATTCTGAAATGTTTTGCTTTTTCCTGCTCCTCTTAGCATGATAAAGAAGATTCAAAGAGAGTGAGATGCCAGCTCCTTTCATTCAGTCAGTAGCTTCAATCATTTCCGGATGTTTTTCAATGGCAAAAGTCAATGAATATTGTAAATGCACAAACTGTAATTTCTTCGCATTGCAAGGTGCAATTCTGAAATTTTTTGCTTTTCCTGCTCCTCTTAGCATGATAAAGAAGATTCATAGAGAGTGAGATGCCAGCTCCTTTCATTCAGTCAGTAGCTTCAATCATTTCTGGACGTTTTTCAATGGCAAAAATCAATGAATATTGTAATTGCACAAACAGTAATTTCTCCGCATTGCAAGGTGCAATTCTGAAATTTTTTGCTTTTTCCTGCTCCTCTTAGCATGATAAAGAAGATTCAAAGAGAGTGAGATGCCAGCTCCTTTCATTCAGTCAGTAGCTTCAAACATTTCTGGTATATGAATAACATGATGTTTTTCAATGGCAAAAATCAATGAATATTGTAAATGCACAAACAGTAATTTCTCCGCATTGCAAGGTGCAATTCTGAAATGTTTTGCTTTTTCCTGCTCCTCTTAGCATGATAAAGAAGATTCAAAGAGAGTGAGATGCCAGCTCCTTTCATTCAGTCAGTAGCTTCAATCATTTCTGGACGTTTTTCAATGGCAAAAATCAATGAATATTGTAAATGCACAAACAGTAATTTCTCCGCATTGCAAGGTGCAATTCTGAAATTTTTTGCTTTTTCCTGCTCCTCTTAGCATGATAAAGAAGATTCAAAGAGAGTGAGATGCCAGCTCCTTTCATTCAGTCAGTAGCTTCAATCATTTCTGGACGTTTTTCAATGGCAAAAATCAATGAATATTGTAAATGCACAAACTGTAATTTCTCCGCATTGCAAGGTGCAATTCTGAAATTTTTTGCTTTTTCCTGCTCCTCTTAGCATGATAAAGAAGATTCAAAGAGAGTGAGATGCCAGCTCCTTTCATTCAGTCAGTAGCTTCAATCATTTCTGGACGTTTTTCAATGGCAAAAATCAATGAATATTGTAAATGCACAAACAGTAATTTCTCCGCATTGCAAGGTGCAATTCTGAAATTTTTTGCTTTTTCCTGCTCCTCTTAGCATGATAAAGAAGATTCAAAGAGAGTGAGATGCCAGCTCCTTTCATTCAGTCAGTAGCTTCAAACATTTCTGGTATATGAATAACATGATGTTTTTCAATGGCAAAAATCAATGAATATTGTAAATGCACAAACAGTAATTTCTCCGCATTGCAAGGTGCAAGTCTGAAATTTTTTGCTTTTTCCTGCTCCTCTTAGCATGATAAAGAAGATTCAAAGAGAGTGAGATGCCAGCTACTTTCATTCAGTCAGTAGCTTCAATCATTTCTGGACGTTTTTCAATGGTAAAAATCAATGAATATTGTAAATGCACAAACAGTAATTTCTCCGCATTGCAAGGTGCAATTCTGAAATTTTTTGCTTTTTCCTGCTCCTCTTAGCATGATAAAGAAGATTCAAAGAGAGTGAGATGCCAGCTCCTTTCATTCAGTCAGTAGCTTCAATCATTTCTGGACGTTTTTCAATGGCAAAAATCAATGAATATTGTAAATGCACAAACAGTAATTTCTCCGCATTGCAAGGTGCAATTCTGAAATTTTTTGCTTTTTCCTGCTCCTCTTAGCATGATAAAGAAGTTTCAAAGAGAGTGAGATGCCAGCTCCTTTCATTCAGTCAGTAGCTTCAATCATTTCTGGTAAATGAATAACATGATGTTTTTCAATGGCAAAAATCAATGAATTTTGTAAATGCACAAACACTAATTTCTCCGCATTGCAAGGCGCAATTCTGAAATTTTTTGCTTTTTCCTGCTCCTCTTAGCATGATAAAGAAGATTCAAAGAGAGTGAGATGCCAGCTCCTTTCATTCAGTCAGTAGCTTCAATCATTTCTGAACGTTTTTCAATGGCAAAAATCAATGAATATTGTAAATGCACAAACAGTAATTTCTCCGCATTGCAAGGTGCAATTCTGAAATTTTTTGCTTTTTCCTGCTCCTCTTAGCATGATAAAGAAGATTCAAAGAGAGTGAGATGCCAGCTCCTTTCATTCAGTCAGTAGCTTCAATCATTTCTGGACGTTTTTCAATGGCAAAAATCAATGAATATTGTAAATGCACAAACAGTAATTTCTCCGCATTGCAAGGTGCAATTCTGAAATTTTTTGCTTTTTCCTGCTCCTCTTAGCATGATAAAGAAGATTCAAAGAGAGTGAGATGCCAGCTCCTTTCATTCAGTCAGTAGCTTCAAACATTTCTGGTATATGAATAACATGTTTTTCAATGGCAAAAATCAATGAATATTGTAAATGCACAAACAGTAATTTCTCCGCATTGCAAGGAGCAATTCTGAAATTTTTTGCTTTTTCCTGCTCCTCTTAGCATGATAAAGAAGATTCAAAGAGAGTGAGATGCCAGCTCCTTTCATTCAGTCAGTAGCTTCAATCATTTCTGGACGTTTTTCAATGGCAAAAATCAATGAATATTGTAAATGCACAAACAGTAATTTCTCCGCATTGCAAGGTGCAATTCTGAAATTTTTTGCTTTTTCCTGCTCCTCTTAGCATGATAAAGAAGATTCAAAGAGAGTGAGATGCCAGCTCCTTTCATTCAGTCAGTAGCTTCAATCATTTCTGGACGTTTTTCAATGGCAAAAATCAATGAATATTGTAAATGCACAAACTGTAATTTCTCCGCATTGCAAGGTGCAATTCTGAAATTTTTTGCTTTTTCCTGCTCCTCTTAGCATGATAAAGAAGATTCAAAGAGAGTGAGATGCCAGCTCCTTTCATTCAGTCAGTAGCTTCAAACATTTCTGGTATATGAATAACATGTTTTTCAATGGCAAAAATCAATGAATATTGTAAATGCACAAACAGTAATTTCTCCGCATTGCAAGGTGCAATTCTGAAATTTTTTGCTTTTTCCTGCTCCTCTTAGCATGATAAAGAAGATTCAAAGAGAGTGAGATGCCAGCTCCTTTCATTCAGTCAGTAGCTTCAAACATTTCTGGTATATGAATAACATGATGTTTTTCAATGGCAAAAATCAATGAATATTGTAAATGCACAAACAGTAATTTCTCCGCATTGCAAGGTGCAATTCTGAAATTTTTTGCTTTTTCCTGCTCCTCTTAGCATGATAAAGAAGATTCAAAGAGAGTGAGATGCCAGCTCCTTTCATTGAGTCAGTAGCTTCAATCATTTCTGGACTTTTTTCAATGGCAAAAATCATTGAATATTGTAAATGCACAAACAGCAATTTCTCCGCATTGCAAGGTGCAATTCTGAAATTTTTTGCTTTTTCCTGCTCCTCTTAGCATGATAAAGAAGATTCAAAGAGAGTGAGATGCCAGCTCCTTTCATTCAGTCAGTAGCTTCAAACATTTCTGGTATATGAATAACATGATGTTTTTCAATGGCAAAAATCAATGAATATTGTAAATGCACAAACAGTAATTTCTCCGCATTGCAAGGTGCAATTCTGAAATTTTTTGCTTTTTCCTGCTCCTCTTAGCATGATAAAGAAGATTCAAAGAGAGTGAGATGCCAGCTCCTTTCATTCAGTCAGTAGCTTCAATCATTTCTGGTATATGAATAACATGATGTTTTTCAATGGCAAAAATCAATGAATATTGTAAATGCACAAACAGTAATTTCTCCGCATTGCAAGGTGCAAGTCTGAAATTTTTTGCTTTTTCCTGCTCCTCTTAGCATGATAAAGAAGATTCAAAGAGAGTGAGATGCCAGCTACTTTCATTCAGTCAGTAGCTTCAATCATTTCTGGACGTTTTTCAATGGTAAAAATCAATGAATATTGTAAATGCACAAACAGTAATTTCTCCACATTGCAAGGTGCAATTCTGAAATTTTTTGCTTTTTCCTGCTCCTCTTAGCATGATAAAGAAGATTCAAAGAGAGTGAGATGCCAGCTCCTTTCATTCAGTCAGTAGCTTCAAACATTTCTGGTATATGAATAACATGATGTTTTTCAATGGCAAAAATCAATGAATATTGTAAATGCACAAACAGTAATTTCTCCGCATTGCAAGGTGCAATTCTGAAATTTTTTGCTTTTTCCTGCTCCTCTTAGCATGATAAAGAAGATTCAAAGAGAGTGAGATGCCAGCTCCTTTCATTCAGTCAGTAGCTTCAATCATTTCTGGATGTTTTTCAATGGCAAAAATCAATGAATATTGTAAATGCACAAACAGTAATTTCTCCGCATTGCAAGGTGCAATTCTGAAATTTTTTGCTTTTTCCTGCTCCTCTTAGCATGATAAACAAGATTCAAAGAGAGTGAGATGCCAGCTCCTTTCATTCAGTCAGTAGCTTCAATCATTTCTGGACGTTTTTCAATGGCAAAAATCAATGAATATTGTAAATGCACAAACAGTAATTTCTCCGCATTGCAAGGTGCAATTCTGAAATTTTTTGCTTTTTCCTGCTCCTCTTAGCATGATAAAGAAGATTCAAAGAGAGTGAGATGCCAGCTCCTTTCATTCAGTCAGTAGCTTCAAACATTTCTGGTATATGAATAACATGATGTTTTTCAATGGCAAAAATCAATGAATATTGTAAATGCACAAACAGTAATTTCTCCGCATTGCAAGGTGCAAGTCTGAAATTTTTTGCTTTTTCCTGCTCCTCTTAGCATGATAAAGAAGATTCAAAGAGAGTGAGATGCCAGCTACTTTCATTCAGTCAGTAGCTTCAATCATTTCTGGACGTTTTTCAATGGTAAAAATCAATGAATATTGTAAATGCACAAACAGTAATTTCTCCACATTGCAAGGTGCAATTCTGAAATTTTTTGCTTTTTCCTGCTCCTCTTAGCATGATAAAGAAGATTCAAAGAGAGTGAGATGCCAGCTCCTTTCATTCAGTCAGTAGCTTCAAACATTTCTGGTATATGAATAACATGATGTTTTTCAATGGCAAAAATCAATGAATATTGTAAATGCACAAACAGTAATTTCTCCGCATTGCAAGGTGCAATTCTGAAATTTTTTGCTTTTTCCTGCTCCTCTTAGCATGATAAAGAAGATTCAAAGAGAGTGAGATGCCAGCTCCTTTCATTCAGTCAGTAGCTTCAATCATTTCTGGATGTTTTTCAATGGCAAAAATCAATGAATATTGTAAATGCACAAACTGTAATTTCTCCGCATTGCAAGGTGCAATTCTGAAATTTTTTGCTTTTTCCTGCTCCTCTTAGCATAATAAAGAAGATTAAAAGAGAGTGAGATGCCAGCTCCTTTCATTCAGTCAGTAGCTTCAATCATTTCTGGACGTTTTTCAATGGCAAAAATCAATGAATATTGTAAATGCACAAACAGTAATTTCTCCGCATTGCAAGGTGCAATTCTGAAATTTTTTGCTTTTTCCTGCTCCTCTTAGCATGATAAAGAAGATTCAAAGAGAGTGAGATGCCAGCTCCTTTCATTCAGTCAGTACCTTCAATCATTTCTGGACGTTTTTCAATGGCAAAAATCAATGAATATTGTAAATGCACAAACAGTAATTTCTCCGCATTGCAAGGTGCAATTCTGAAATTTTTTGCTTTTTCCCGCTCCTCTTAGCTTGATAAAGATTCAAAGAGAGTGAGGTGCCAGCTCCTTTCATTCAGTCAGTAGCTTCAAACATTTCTGTTATATGAATAACATGTTTTTCAATGGCAAAAATCAATGAATATTGTAAATGCACAAACAGTAATTTCTCCGCATTGCAAGGTGCAATTCTGAAATTTTTTGCTTTTTCCTGCTCCTCTTAGCATGATAAAGAAGATTCAAAGAGAGTGAGATGCCAGCTCCTTTCATTCAGTCAGTAGCTTCAAACATTTCTGGTATATGAATAACATGATGTTTTTCAATGGCAAAAATCAATGAATATTGTAAATGCACAAACAGTAATTTCTCCGCATTGCAAGGTGCAATTCTGAAATTTTTTGCTTTTTCCTGCTCCTCTTAGCATGATAAAGAAGATTCAAAGAGAGTGAGATGCCAGCTCCTTTCATTCAGTCAGTAGCTTCAATCATTTCTGGATGTTTTTCAATGGCAAAAATCAATCAATATTGTAAATGCACAAACTGTAATTTCTCCGCATTGCAAGGTGCAATTCTGAAATTTTTTGCTTTTTCCTGCTCCTCTTAGCATGATAAAGAAGATTCAAAGAGAGTGAGATGCCAGCTCCTTTCATTCAGTCAGTAGCTTCAATCATTTCTGGACGTTTTTCAATGGCAAAAATCAATGAATATTGTAAATGCACAAACAGTAATTTCTCCGCATTGCAAGGTGCAATTCTGAAATTTTTTGCTTTTTCCTGCTCCTCTTAGCATGATAAAGAAGATTCAAAGAGAGTGAGATGCCAGCTCCTTTCATTCAGTCAGTAGCTTCAAACATTTCTGGTATATGAATAACATGTTTTTCAATGGCAAAAATCAATGAATATTGTAAATGCACAAACAGTAATTTCTCCGCATTGCAAGGAGCAATTCTGAAATTTTTTGCTTTTTCCTGCTCCTCTTAGCATGATAAAGAAGATTCAAAGAGAGTGAGATGCCAGCTCCTTTCATTCAGTCAGTAGCTTCAATCATTTCTGGACGTTTTTCAATGGCAAAAATCAATGAATATTGTAAATGCACAAACAGTAATTTCTCCGCATTGCAAGGTGCAATTCTGAAATTTTTTGCTTTTTCCTGCTCCTCTTAGCATGATAAAGAAGATTCAAAGAGAGTGAGATGCCAGCTCCTTTCATTCAGTCAGTAGCTTCAATCATTTCTGGACGTTTTTCAATGGCAAAAATCAATGAATATTGTAAATGCACAAACTGTAATTTCTCCGCATTGCAAGGTGCAATTCTGAAATTTTTTGCTTTTTCCTGCTCCTCTTAGCATGATAAAGAAGATTCAAAGAGAGTGAGATGCCAGCTCCTTTCATTCAGTCAGTAGCTTCAAACATTTCTGGTATATGAATAACATGTTTTTCAATGGCAAAAATCAATGAATATTGTAAATGCACAAACAGTAATTTCTCCGCATTGCAAGGTGCAATTCTGAAATTTTTTGCTTTTTCCTGCTCCTCTTAGCATGATAAAGAAGATTCAAAGAGAGTGAGATGCCAGCTCCTTTCATTCAGTCAGTAGCTTCAAACATTTCTGGTATATGAATAACATGATGTTTTTCAATGGCAAAAATCAATGAATATTGTAAATGCACAAACAGTAATTTCTCCGCATTGCAAGGTGCAATTCTGAAATTTTTTGCTTTTTCCTGCTCCTCTTAGCATGATAAAGAAGATTCAAAGAGAGTGAGATGCCAGCTCCTTTCATTGAGTCAGTAGCTTCAATCATTTCTGGACTTTTTTCAATGGCAAAAATCATTGAATATTGTAAATGCACAAACAGCAATTTCTCCGCATTGCAAGGTGCAATTCTGAAATTTTTTGCTTTTTCCTGCTCCTCTTAGCATGATAAAGAAGATTCAAAGAGAGTGAGATGCCAGCTCCTTTCATTCAGTCAGTAGCTTCAAACATTTCTGGTATATGAATAACATGATGTTTTTCAATGGCAAAAATCAATGAATATTGTAAATGCACAAACAGTAATTTCTCCGCATTGCAAGGTGCAATTCTGAAATTTTTTGCTTTTTCCTGCTCCTCTCAGCATGATAAAGAAGATTCAAAGAGAGTGAGATGCCAGCTCCTTTCATTCAGTCAGTAGCTTCAATCATTTCTGGTATATGAATAACATGATGTTTTTCAATGGCAAAAATCAATGAATATTGTAAATGCACAAACAGTAATTTCTCCGCATTGCAAGGTGCAAGTCTGAAATTTTTTGCTTTTTCCTGCTCCTCTTAGCATGATAAAGAAGATTCAAAGAGAGTGAGATGCCAGCTACTTTCATTCAGTCAGTAGCTTCAATCATTTCTGGACGTTTTTCAATGGTAAAAATCAATGAATATTGTAAATGCACAAACAGTAATTTCTCCACATTGCAAGGTGCAATTCTGAAATTTTTTGCTTTTTCCTGCTCCTCTTAGCATGATAAAGAAGATTCAAAGAGAGTGAGATGCCAGCTCCTTTCATTCAGTCAGTAGCTTCAAACATTTCTGGTATATGAATAACATGATGTTTTTCAATGGCAAAAATCAATGAATATTGTAAATGCACAAACAGTAATTTCTCCGCATTGCAAGGTGCAATTCTGAAATTTTTTGCTTTTTCCTGCTCCTCTTAGCATGATAAAGAAGATTCAAAGAGAGTGAGATGCCAGCTCCTTTCATTCAGTCAGTAGCTTCAATCATTTCTGGATGTTTTTCAATGGCAAAAATCAATGAATATTGTAAATGCACAAACAGTAATTTCTCCGCATTGCAAGGTGCAATTCTGAAATTTTTTGCTTTTTCCTGCTCCTCTTAGCATGATAAACAAGATTCAAAGAGAGTGAGATGCCAGCTCCTTTCATTCAGTCAGTAGCTTCAATCATTTCTGGACGTTTTTCAATGGCAAAAATCAATGAATATTGTAAATGCACAAACAGTAATTTCTCCGCATTGCAAGGTGCAATTCTGAAATTTTTTGCTTTTTCCTGCTCCTCTTAGCATGATAAAGAAGATTCAAAGAGAGTGAGATGCCAGCTCCTTTCATTCAGTCAGTAGCTTCAAACATTTCTGGTATATGAATAACATGATGTTTTTCAATGGCAAAAATCAATGAATATTGTAAATGCACAAACAGTAATTTCTCCGCATTGCAAGGTGCAAGTCTGAAATTTTTTGCTTTTTCCTGCTCCTCTTAGCATGATAAAGAAGATTCAAAGAGAGTGAGATGCCAGCTACTTTCATTCAGTCAGTAGCTTCAATCATTTCTGGACATTTTTCAATGGTAAAAATCAATGAATATTGTAAATGCACAAACAGTAATTTCTCCACATTGCAAGGTGCAATTCTGAAATTTTTTGCTTTTTCCTGCTCCTCTTAGCATGATAAAGAAGATTCAAAGAGAGTGAGATGCCAGCTCCTTTCATTCAGTCAGTAGCTTCAAACATTTCTGGTATATGAATAACATGATGTTTTTCAATGGCAAAAATCAATGAATATTGTAAATGCACAAACAGTAATTTCTCCGCATTGCAAGGTGCAATTCTGAAATTTTTTGCTTTTTCCTGCTCCTCTTAGCATGATAAAGAAGATTCAAAGAGAGTGAGATGCCAGCTCCTTTCATTCAGTCAGTAGCTTCAATCATTTCTGGATGTTTTTCAATGGCAAAAATCAATGAATATTGTAAATGCACAAACTGTAATTTCTCCGCATTGCAAGGTGCAATTCTGAAATTTTTTGCTTTTTCCTGCTCCTCTTAGCATAATAAAGAAGATTAAAAGAGAGTGAGATGCCAGCTCCTTTCATTCAGTCAGTAGCTTCAATCATTTCTGGACGTTTTTCAATGGCAAAAATCAATGAATATTGTAAATGCACAAACAGTAATTTCTCCGCATTGCAAGGTGCAATTCTGAAATTTTTTGCTTTTTCCTGCTCCTCTTAGCATGATAAAGAAGATTCAAAGAGAGTGAGATGCCAGCTCCTTTCATTCAGTCAGTACCTTCAATCATTTCTGGACGTTTTTCAATGGCAAAAATCAATGAATATTGTAAATGCACAAACAGTAATTTCTCCGCATTGCAAGGTGCAATTCTGAAATTTTTTGCTTTTTCCCGCTCCTCTTAGCTTGATAAAGATTCAAAGAGAGTGAGGTGCCAGCTCCTTTCATTCAGTCAGTAGCTTCAAACATTTCTGTTATATGAATAACATGTTTTTCAATGGCAAAAATCAATGAATATTGTAAATGCACAAACAGTAATTTCTCCGCATTGCAAGGTGCAATTCTGAAATTTTTTGCTTTTTCCTGCTCCTCTTAGCATGATAAAGAAGATTCAAAGAGAGTGAGATGCCAGCTCCTTTCATTCAGTCAGTAGCTTCAAACATTTCTGGTATATGAATAACATGATGTTTTTCAATGGCAAAAATCAATGAATATTGTAAATGCACAAACAGTAATTTCTCCGCATTGCAAGGTGCAATTCTGAAATTTTTTGCTTTTTCCTGCTCCTCTTAGCATGATAAAGAAGATTCAAAGAGAGTGAGATGCCAGCTCCTTTCATTCAGTCAGTAGCTTCAATCATTTCTGGATGTTTTTCAATGGCAAAAATCAATCAATATTGTAAATGCACAAACTGTAATTTCTCCGCATTGCAAGGTGCAATTCTGAAATTTTTTGCTTTTTCCTGCTCCTCTTAGCATGATAAAGAAGATTCAAAGAGAGTGAGATGCCAGCTCCTTTCATTCAGTCAGTAGCTTCAATCATTTCTGGACGTTTTTCAATGGCAAAAATCAATGAATATTGTAAATGCACAAACAGTAATTTCTCCGCATTGCAAGGTGCAATTCTGAAATTTTTTGCTTTTTCCTGCTCCTCTTAGCATGATAAAGAAGATTCAAAGAGAGTGAGATGCCAGCTCCTTTCATTCAGTCAGTACCTTCAATCATTTCTGGACGTTTTTCAATGGCAAAAATCAATGAAAATTGTAAATGCACAAACAGTAATTTCTCCGCATTGCAAGGTGCGATTCTGAAATTTTTTGCTTTTTCCTGCTCCTCTTAGCATGATAAAGAAGATTCAAAGAGAGTGAGATGCCAGCTCTTTTCATTCAGTCAGTAGCTTCAAACATTTCTGGTATATGAATAACATGATGTTTTTCAATGGCAAAAATCAATGAATATTGTAAATGCACAAACAGTAATTTCTCCGCATTGCAAGGTGCAAGTCTGAATTTTTTTGCTTTTTCCTGCTCCTCTTAGCATGATAAAGAAGATTCAAAGAGAGTGAGATGCCAGCTACTTTCATTCAGTCAGTAGCTTCAATCATTTCTGGACCTTTTTCAATGGTAAAAATCAATGAATATTGTAAATGCACAAACAGTAATTTCTCCACATTGCAAGGTGCAATTCTGAAATTTTTTGCTTTTTCCTGCTCCTCTTAGCATGATAAAGAAGATTCAAAGAGAGTGAGATGCCAGCTCCTTTCATTCAGTCAGTAGCTTCAAACATTTCTGGTATATGAATAACATGATGTTTTTCAATGGCAAAAATCAATGAATATTGTAAATGCACAAACAGTAATTTCTCCGCATTGCAAGGTGCAATTCTGAAATTTTTTGCTTTTTCCTGCTCCTCTTAGCATGATAAAGAAGATTCAAAGAGAGTGAGATGCCAGCTCCTTTCATTCAGTCAGTAGCTTCAAACATTTCTGGTATATGAATAACATGATGTTTTTCAATGGCAAAAATCAATGAATATTGTAAATGCACAAACAGTAATTTCTCCGCATTGCAAGGTGCAATTCTGAAATTTTTTGCTTTTTCCTGCTCCTCTTAGCATGATAAAGAAGATTCAAAGAGAGTGAGATGCCAGCTCCTTTCATTCAGTCAGTAGCTTCAATAATTTCTGGACGTTTTTCAATGGCAAAAATCAATGAATATTGTAAATGCACAAACAGTAATTTCTCCGCATTGCAAGGTGCAATTCTGAAATTTTTTGCTTTTTCCTGCTCCTCTTAGCATGATAAACATGATTCAAAGAGAGTGAGATGCCAGCTCCTTTCATTCAGTCAGTAGCTTCAATCATTTCTGGACGTTTTTCAATGGCAAAAATCAATGAATATTGTAAATGCACAAACAGTAATTTCTCCGCATTGCAAGGTGCAATTATGAAGTTTTTTGCTTTTTCCTGCTCCTCTTAGCATGATAAAGAAGATTCAAAGAGAGTGAGATGCCAGCTCCTTTCATTCAGTCAGTAGCTTCAAACATTTCTGGTATATGAATAACATGATGTTTTTCAATGGCAAAAATCAATGAATATTGTAAATGCACAAACAGTAATTTCTCCGCATTGCAAGGTGCAATTCTGAAATTTTTTGCTTTTTCCTGCTCCTCTTAGCATGATAAAGAAGATTCAAAGAGAGTGAGATGCCAGCTCCTTTCATTCAGTCAGTAGCTTCAATCATTTCTGGATGTTTTTCAATGGCAAAAATCAATGAATATTGTAAATGCACAAACAGTAATTTCTCCGCATTGCAAGGTGCAATTCTGAAATTTTTTGCTTTTTCCTGCTCCTCTTAGCATGATAAACAAGATTCAAAGAGAGTGAGATGCCAGCTCCTTTCATTCAGTCAGTAGCTTCAATCATTTCTGGACGTTTTTCAATGGCAAAAATCAATGAATATTGTAAATGCACAAACAGTAATTTCTCCGCATTCCAAGGTGCAATTCTGAAATTTTTTGCTTTTTCCTGCTCCTCTTAGCATGATAAAGAAGATTCAAAGAGAGTGAGATGCCAGCTCCTTTCATTCAGTCAGTAGCTTCAAACATTTCTGGTATATGAATAACATGATGTTTTTCAATGGCAAAAATCAATGAATATTGTAAATGCACAAACAGTAATTTCTCCGCATTGCAAGGTGCAAGTCTGAAATTTTTTGCTTTTTCCTGCTCCTCTTAGCATGATAAAGAAGATTCAAAGAGAGTGAGATGCCAGCTACTTTCATTCAGTCAGTAGCTTCAATCATTTCTGGACGTTTTTCAATGGTAAAAATCAATGAATATTGTAAATGCACAAACAGTAATTTCTCCACATTGCAAGGTGCAATTCTGAAATTTTTTGCTTTTTCCTGCTCCTCTTAGCATGATAAAGAAGATTCAAAGAGAGTGAGATGCCAGCTCCTTTCATTCAGTCAGTAGCTTCAAACATTTCTGGTATATGAATAACATGATGTTTTTCAATGGCAAAAATCAATGAATATTGTAAATGCACAAACAGTAATTTCTCCGCATTGCAAGGTGCAATTCTGAAATTTTTTGCTTTTTCCTGCTCCTCTTAG
Source organism: Phyllobates terribilis (assembly GCF_046119375.1). Taxonomy (NCBI): domain Eukaryota; kingdom Metazoa; phylum Chordata; class Amphibia; order Anura; family Dendrobatidae; genus Phyllobates; species Phyllobates terribilis. The sequence goes on along the minus strand of NW_027363601.1, from coordinate 135,943 downwards.
CATGATAAAGAAGATTCAAAGAGAGTGAGATGCCAGCTCCTTTCATTCAGTCAGTAGCTTCAATCATTTCTGGATGTTTTTCAATGGCAAAAATCAATGAATATTGTAAATGCACAAACAGTAATTTCTCCGCATTGCAAGGTGCAATTCTGAAATTTTTTGCTTTTTCCTGCTCCTCTTAGCATGATAAACAAGATTCAAAGAGAGTGAGATGCCAGCTCCTTTCATTCAGTCAGTAGCTTCAATCATTTCTGGACGTTTTTCAATGGCAAAAATCAATGAATATTGTAAATGCACAAACAGTAATTTCTCCGCATTGCAAGGTGCAATTCTGAAATTTTTTGCTTTTTCCTGCTCCTCTTAGCATGATAAAGAAGATTCAAAGAGAGTGAGATGCCAGCTCCTTTCATTCAGTCAGTAGCTTCAAACATTTCTGGTATATGAATAACATGATGTTTTTCAATGGCAAAAATCAATGAATATTGTAAATGCACAAACAGTAATTTCTCCGCATTGCAAGGTGCAAGTCTGAAATTTTTTGCTTTTTCCTGCTCCTCTTAGCATGATAAAGAAGATTCAAAGAGAGTGAGATGCCAGCTACTTTCATTCAGTCAGTAGCTTCAATCATTTCTGGACGTTTTTCAATGGTAAAAATCAATGAATATTGTAAATGCACAAACAGTAATTTCTCCACATTGCAAGGTGCAATTCTGAAATTTTTTGCTTTTTCCTGCTCCTCTTAGCATGATAAAGAAGATTCAAAGAGAGTGAGATGCCAGCTCCTTTCATTCAGTCAGTAGCTTCAAACATTTCTGGTATATGAATAACATGATGTTTTTCAATGGCAAAAATCAATGAATATTGTAAATGCACAAACAGTAATTTCTCCGCATTGCAAGGTGCAATTCTGAAATTTTTTGCTTTTTCCTGCTCCTCTTAGCATGATAAAGAAGATTCAAAGAGAGTGAGATGCCAGCTCCTTTCATTCAGTCAGTAGCTTCAATCATTTCTGGATGTTTTTCAATGGCAAAAATCAATGAATATTGTAAATGCACAAACTGTAATTTCTCCGCATTGCAAGGTGCAATTCTGAAATTTTTTGCTTTTTCCTGCTCCTCTTAGCATAATAAAGAAGATTAAAAGAGAGTGAGATGCCAGCTCCTTTCATTCAGTCAGTAGCTTCAATCATTTCTGGACGTTTTTCAATGGCAAAAATCAATGAATATTGTAAATGCACAAACAGTAATTTCTCCGCATTGCAAGGTGCAATTCTGAAATTTTTTGCTTTTTCCTGCTCCTCTTAGCATGATAAAGAAGATTCAAAGAGAGTGAGATGCCAGCTCCTTTCATTCAGTCAGTACCTTCAATCATTTCTGGACGTTTTTCAATGGCAAAAATCAATGAATATTGTAAATGCACAAACAGTAATTTCTCCGCATTGCAAGGTGCAATTCTGAAATTTTTTGCTTTTTCCCGCTCCTCTTAGCTTGATAAAGATTCAAAGAGAGTGAGGTGCCAGCTCCTTTCATTCAGTCAGTAGCTTCAAACATTTCTGGTATATGAATAACATGTTTTTCAATGGCAAAAATCAATGAATATTGTAAATGCACAAAGAGTAATTTCTCCGCATTGCAAGGTGCAATTCTGAAATTTTTTGCTTTTTCCTGCTCCTCTTAGCATGATAAAGAAGATTCAAAGAGAGTGAGATGCCAGCTCCTTTCATTCAGTCAGTAGCTTCAAACATTTCTGGTATATGAATAACATGATGTTTTTCAATGGCAAAAATCAATGAATATTGTAAATGCACAAACAGTAATTTCTCCGCATTGCAAGGTGCAATTCTGAAATTTTTTGCTTTTTCCTGCTCCTCTTAGCATGATAAAGAAGATTCAAAGAGAGTGAGATGCCAGCTCCTTTCATTCAGTCAGTAGCTTCAATCATTTCTGGATGTTTTTCAATGGCAAAAATCAATCAATATTGTAAATGCACAAACTGTAATTTCTCCGCATTGCAAGGTGCAATTCTGAAATTTTTTGCTTTTTCCTGCTCCTCTTAGCATGATAAAGAAGATTCAAAGAGAGTGAGATGCCAGCTCCTTTCATTCAGTCAGTAGCTTCAATCATTTCTGGACGTTTTTCAATGGCAAAAATCAATGAATATTGTAAATGCACAAACAGTAATTTCTCCGCATTGCAAGGTGCAATTCTGAAATTTTTTGCTTTTTCCTGCTCCTCTTAGCATGATAAAGAAGATTCAAAGAGAGTGAGATGCCAGCTCCTTTCATTCAGTCAGTACCTTCAATCATTTCTGGACGTTTTTCAATGGCAAAAATCAATGAAAATTGTAAATGCACAAACAGTAATTTCTCCGCATTGCAAGGTGCGATTCTGAAATTTTTTGCTTTTTCCTGCTCCTCTTAGCATGATAAAGAAGATTCAAAGAGAGTGAGATGCCAGCTCTTTTCATTCAGTCAGTAGCTTCAAACATTTCTGGTATATGAATAACATGATGTTTTTCAATGGCAAAAATCAATGAATATTGTAAATGCACAAACAGTAATTTCTCCGCATTGCAAGGTGCAAGTCTGAATTTTTTTGCTTTTTCCTGCTCCTCTTAGCATGATAAAGAAGATTCAAAGAGAGTGAGATGCCAGCTACTTTCATTCAGTCAGTAGCTTCAATCATTTCTGGACCTTTTTCAATGGTAAAAATCAATGAATATTGTAAATGCACAAACAGTAATTTCTCCACATTGCAAGGTGCAATTCTGAAATTTTTTGCTTTTTCCTGCTCCTCTTAGCATGATAAAGAAGATTCAAAGAGAGTGAGATGCCAGCTCCTTTCATTCAGTCAGTAGCTTCAAACATTTCTGGTATATGAATAACATGATGTTTTTCAATGGCAAAAATCAATGAATATTGTAAATGCACAAACAGTAATTTCTCCGCATTGCAAGGTGCAATTCTGAAATTTTTTGCTTTTTCCTGCTCCTCTTAGCATGATAAAGAAGATTCAAAGAGAGTGAGATGCCAGCTCCTTTCATTCAGTCAGTAGCTTCAAACATTTCTGGTATATGAATAACATGATGTTTTTCAATGGCAAAAATCAATGAATATTGTAAATGCACAAACAGTAATTTCTCCGCATTGCAAGGTGCAATTCTGAAATTTTTTGCTTTTTCCTGCTCCTCTTAGCATGATAAAGAAGATTCAAAGAGAGTGAGATGCCAGCTCCTTTCATTCAGTCAGTAGCTTCAATAATTTCTGGACGTTTTTCAATGGCAAAAATCAATGAATATTGTAAATGCACAAACAGTAATTTCTCCGCATTGCAAGGTGCAATTCTGAAATTTTTTGCTTTTTCCTGCTCCTCTTAGCATGATAAACATGATTCAAAGAGAGTGAGATGCCAGCTCCTTTCATTCAGTCAGTAGCTTCAATCATTTCTGGACGTTTTTCAATGGCAAAAATCAATGAATATTGTAAATGCACAAACAGTAATTTCTCCGCATTGCAAGGTGCAATTATGAAGTTTTTTGCTTTTTCCTGCTCCTCTTAGCATGATAAAGAAGATTCAAAGAGAGTGAGATGCCAGCTCCTTTCATTCAGTCAGTAGCTTCAAACATTTCTGGTATATGAATAACATGATGTTTTTCAATGGCAAAAATCAATGAATATTGTAAATGCACAAACAGTAATTTCTCCGCATTGCAAGGTGCAATTCTGAAATTTTTTGCTTTTTCCTGCTCCTCTTAGCATGATAAAGAAGATTCAAAGAGAGTGAGATGCCAGCTCCTTTCATTCAGTCAGTAGCTTCAATCATTTCTGGATGTTTTTCAATGGCAAAAATCAATGAATATTGTAAATGCACAAACAGTAATTTCTCCGCATTGCAAGGTGCAATTCTGAAATTTTTTGCTTTTTCCTGCTCCTCTTAGCATGATAAACAAGATTCAAAGAGAGTGAGATGCCAGCTCCTTTCATTCAGTCAGTAGCTTCAATCATTTCTGGACGTTTTTCAATGGCAAAAATCAATGAATATTGTAAATGCACAAACAGTAATTTCTCCGCATTCCAAGGTGCAATTCTGAAATTTTTTGCTTTTTCCTGCTCCTCTTAGCATGATAAAGAAGATTCAAAGAGAGTGAGATGCCAGCTCCTTTCATTCAGTCAGTAGCTTCAAACATTTCTGGTATATGAATAACATGATGTTTTTCAATGGCAAAAATCAATGAATATTGTAAATGCACAAACAGTAATTTCTCCGCATTGCAAGGTGCAAGTCTGAAATTTTTTGCTTTTTCCTGCTCCTCTTAGCATGATAAAGAAGATTCAAAGAGAGTGAGATGCCAGCTACTTTCATTCAGTCAGTAGCTTCAATCATTTCTGGACGTTTTTCAATGGTAAAAATCAATGAATATTGTAAATGCACAAACAGTAATTTCTCCACATTGCAAGGTGCAATTCTGAAATTTTTTGCTTTTTCCTGCTCCTCTTAGCATGATAAAGAAGATTCAAAGAGAGTGAGATGCCAGCTCCTTTCATTCAGTCAGTAGCTTCAAACATTTCTGGTATATGAATAACATGATGTTTTTCAATGGCAAAAATCAATGAATATTGTAAATGCACAAACAGTAATTTCTCCGCATTGCAAGGTGCAATTCTGAAATTTTTTGCTTTTTCCTGCTCCTCTTAGCATGATAAAGAAGATTCAAAGAGAGTGAGATGCCAGCTCCTTTCATTCAGTCAGTAGCTTCAATCATTTCTGGATGTTTTTCAATGGCAAAAATCAATGAATATTGTAAATGCACAAACAGTAATTTCTCCGCATTGCAAGGTGCAATTCTGAAATTTTTTGCTTTTTCCTGCTCCTCTTAGCATGATAAACAAGATTCAAAGAGAGTGAGATGCCAGCTCCTTTCATTCAGTCAGTAGCTTCAATCATTTCTGGACGTTTTTCAATGGCAAAAATCAATGAATATTGTAAATGCACAAACAGTAATTTCTCCGCATTGCAAGGTGCAATTCTGAAATTTTTTGCTTTTTCCTGCTCCTCTTAGCATGATAAAGAAGATTCAAAGAGAGTGAGATGCCAGCTCCTTTCATTCAGTCAGTAGCTTCAAACATTTCTGGTATATGAATAACATGATGTTTTTCAATGGCAAAAATCAATGAATATTGTAAATGCACAAACAGTAATTTCTCCGCATTGCAAGGTGCAAGTCTGAAATTTTTTGCTTTTTCCTGCTCCTCTTAGCATGATAAAGAAGATTCAAAGAGAGTGAGATGCCAGCTACTTTCATTCAGTCAGTAGCTTCAATCATTTCTGGACGTTTTTCAATGGTAAAAATCAATGAATATTGTAAATGCACAAACAGTAATTTCTCCACATTGCAAGGTGCAATTCTGAAATTTTTTGCTTTTTCCTGCTCCTCTTAGCATGATAAAGAAGATTCAAAGAGAGTGAGATGCCAGCTCCTTTCATTCAGTCAGTAGCTTCAAACATTTCTGGTATATGAATAACATGATGTTTTTCAATGGCAAAAATCAATGAATATTGTAAATGCACAAACAGTAATTTCTCCGCATTGCAAGGTGCAATTCTGAAATTTTTTGCTTTTTCCTGCTCCTCTTAGCATGATAAAGAAGATTCAAAGAGAGTGAGATGCCAGCTCCTTTCATTCAGTCAGTAGCTTCAATCATTTCTGGATGTTTTTCAATGGCAAAAATCAATGAATATTGTAAATGCACAAACTGTAATTTCTCCGCATTGCAAGGTGCAATTCTGAAATTTTTTGCTTTTTCCTGCTCCTCTTAGCATAATAAAGAAGATTAAAAGAGAGTGAGATGCCAGCTCCTTTCATTCAGTCAGTAGCTTCAATCATTTCTGGACGTTTTTCAATGGCAAAAATCAATGAATATTGTAAATGCACAAACAGTAATTTCTCCGCATTGCAAGGTGCAATTCTGAAATTTTTTGCTTTTTCCTGCTCCTCTTAGCATGATAAAGAAGATTCAAAGAGAGTGAGATGCCAGCTCCTTTCATTCAGTCAGTACCTTCAATCATTTCTGGACGTTTTTCAATGGCAAAAATCAATGAATATTGTAAATGCACAAACAGTAATTTCTCCGCATTGCAAGGTGCAATTCTGAAATTTTTTGCTTTTTCCCGCTCCTCTTAGCTTGATAAAGATTCAAAGAGAGTGAGGTGCCAGCTCCTTTCATTCAGTCAGTAGCTTCAAACATTTCTGGTATATGAATAACATGTTTTTCAATGGCAAAAATCAATGAATATTGTAAATGCACAAAGAGTAATTTCTCCGCATTGCAAGGTGCAATTCTGAAATTTTTTGCTTTTTCCTGCTCCTCTTAGCATGATAAAGAAGATTCAAAGAGAGTGAGATGCCAGCTCCTTTCATTCAGTCAGTAGCTTCAAACATTTCTGGTATATGAATAACATGATGTTTTTCAATGGCAAAAATCAATGAATATTGTAAATGCACAAACAGTAATTTCTCCGCATTGCAAGGTGCAATTCTGAAATTTTTTGCTTTTTCCTGCTCCTCTTAGCATGATAAAGAAGATTCAAAGAGAGTGAGATGCCAGCTCCTTTCATTCAGTCAGTAGCTTCAATCATTTCTGGATGTTTTTCAATGGCAAAAATCAATCAATATTGTAAATGCACAAACTGTTATTTCTCCGCATTGCAAGGTGCAATTCTGAAATTTTTTGCTTTTTCCTGCTCCTCTTAGCATGATAAAGAAGATTCAAAGAGAGTGAGATGCCAGCTCCTTTCATTCAGTCAGTAGCTTCAATCATTTCTGGACGTTTTTCAATGGCAAAAATCAATGAATATTGTAAATGCACAAACAGTAATTTCTCCGCATTGCAAGGTGCAATTCTGAAATTTTTTGCTTTTTCCTGCTCCTCTTAGCATGATAAAGAAGATTCAAAGAGAGTGAGATGCCAGCTCCTTTCATTCAGTCAGTACCTTCAATCATTTCTGGACGTTTTTCAATGGCAAAAATCAATGAAAATTGTAAATGCACAAACAGTAATTTCTCCGCATTGCAAGGTGCGATTCTGAAATTTTTTGCTTTTTCCTGCTCCTCTTAGCATGATAAAGAAGATTCAAAGAGAGTGAGATGCCAGCTCCTTTCATTCAGTCAGTAGCTTCAAACATTTCTGGTATATGAATAACATGATGTTTTTCAATGGCAAAAATCAATGAATATTGTAAATGCACAAACAGTAATTTCTCCGCATTGCAAGGTGCAAGTCTGAAATTTTTTGCTTTTTCCTGCTCCTCTTAGCATGATAAAGAAGATTCAAAGAGAGTGAGATGCCAGCTACTTTCATTCAGTCAGTAGCTTCAATCATTTCTGGACCTTTTTCAATGGTAAAAATCAATGAATATTGTAAATGCACAAACAGTAATTTCTCCACATTGCAAGGTGCAATTCTGAATTTTTTTGCTTTTTCCTGCTCCTCTTAGCATGATAAAGAAGATTCAAAGAGAGTGAGATGCCAGCTCCTTTCATTCAGTCAGTAGCTTCAAACATTTCTGGTATATGAATAACATGATGTTTTTCAATGGCAAAAATCAATGAATATTGTAAATGCACAAACAGTAATTTCTCCGCATTGCAAGGTGCAATTCTGAAATTTTTTGCTTTTTCCTGCTCCTCTTAGCATGATAAAGAAGATTCAAAGAGAGTGAGATGCCAGCTCCTTTCTTTCAGTCAGTAGCTTCAAACATTTCTGGTATATGAATAACATGATGTTTTTCAATGGCAAAAATCAATGAATATTGTAAATGCACAAACAGTAATTTCTCCGCATTGCAAGGTGCAATTCTGAAATTTTTTGCTTTTTCCTGCTCCTCTTAGCATGATAAAGAAGATTCAAAGAGAGTGAGATGCCAGCTCCTTTCATTCAGTCAGTAGCTTCAATCATTTCTGGATGTTTTTCAATGGCAAAAATCAATGAATATTGTAAATGCACAAACAGTAATTTCTCCGCATTGCAAGGTGCAATTCTGAAATTTTTTGCTTTTTCCTGCTCCTCTTAGCATGATAAAGAAGATTCAAAGAGAGTGAGATGTCAGCTCCTTTCATTCAGTCAGTAGCTTCAAACATTTCTGGTATATGAATAACATGATGTTTTTCAATGGCAAAAATCAATGAATTTTGTAAATGCACAAACAGTAATTTCTCCGCATTGCAAGGTGCAATTCTGAAATTTTTTGCTTTTTCCTGCTCCTCTTAGCATGATAAAGAAGATTCAAAGAGAGTGAGATGCCAGCTCCTTTCATTCAGTCAGTAGCTTCAATCATTTCTGGATGTTTTTCAATGGCAAAAATCAATGAATATTGTAAATGCACAAACAGTAATTTCTCCGCATTGCAAGGTGCAATTCTGAAATTTTTTGCTTTTTCCTGCTCCTCTTAGCATGATAAACAAGATTCAAAGAGAGTGAGATGCCAGCTCCTTTCATTCAGTCAGTAGCTTCAATCATTTCTGGACGTTTTTCAATGGCAAAAATCAATGAATATTGTAAATGCACAAACAGTAATTTCTCCGCATTGCAAGGTGCAATTCTGAAATTTTTTGCTTTTTCCTGCTCCTCTTAGCATGATAAAGAAGATTCAAAGAGAGTGAGATGCCAGCTCCTTTCATTCAGTCAGTAGCTTCAAACATTTCTGGTATATGAATAACATGATGTTTTTCAATGGCAAAAATCAATGAATATTGTAAATGCACAAACAGTAATTTCTCCGCATTGCAAGGTGCAAGTCTGAAATTTTTTGCTTTTTCCTGCTCCTCTTAGCATGATAAAGAAGATTCAAAGAGAGTGAGATGCCAGCTACTTTCATTCAGTCAGTAGCTTCAATCATTTCTGGACGTTTTTCAATGGTAAAAATCAATGAATATTGTAAATGCACAAACAGTAATTTCTCCACATTGCAAGGTGCAATTCTGAAATTTTTTGCTTTTTCCTGCTCCTCTTAGCATGATAAAGAAGATTCAAAGAGAGTGAGATGCCAGCTCCTTTCATTCAGTCAGTAGCTTCAAACATTTCTGGTATATGAATAACATGATGTTTTTCAATGGCAAAAATCAATGAATATTGTAAATGCACAAACAGTAATTTCTCCGCATTGCAAGGTGCAATTCTGAAATTTTTTGCTTTTTCCTGCTCCTCTTAGCATGATAAAGAAGATTCAAAGAGAGTGAGATGCCAGCTCCTTTCATTCAGTCAGTAGCTTCAATCATTTCTGGATGTTTTTCAATGGCAAAAATCAATGAATATTGTAAATGCACAAACAGTAATTTCTCCGCATTGCAAGGTGCAATTCTGAAATTTTTTGCTTTTTCCTGCTCCTCTTAGCATGATAAACAAGATTCAAAGAGAGTGAGATGCCAGCTCCTTTCATTCAGTCAGTAGCTTCAATCATTTCTGGGCGTTTTTCAATGGCAAAAATCAATGAATATTGTAAATGCACAAACAGTAATTTCTCCGCATTGCAAGGTGCAATTCTGAAATTTTTTGCTTTTTCCTGCTCCTCTTAGCATGAAAAAGAAGATTCAAAGAGAGTGAGATGCCAGCTCCTTTCATTCAGTCAGTAGCTTCAAACATTTCTGGTATATGAATAACATGATGTTTTTCAATGGCAAAAATCAATCAATATTGTAAATGCACAAACAGTAATTTCTCCGCATTGCAAGGTGCAAGTCTGAAATTTTTTGCTTTTTCCTGCTCCTCTTAGCATGATAAAGAAGATTCAAAGAGAGTGAGATGCCAGCTACTTTCATTCAGTCAGTAGCTTCAATCATTTCTGGACGTTTTTCAATGGTAAAAATCAATGAATATTGTAAATGCACAAACAGTAATTTCTCCACATTGCAAGGTGCAATTCTGAAATTTTTTGCTTTTTCCTGCTCCTCTTAGCATGATAAAGAAGATTCAAAGAGAGTGAGATGCCAGCTCCTTTCATTCAGTCAGTAGCTTCAAACATTTCTGGTATATGAATAACATGATGTTTTTCAATGGCAAAAATCAATGAATATTGTAAATGCACAAACAGTAATTTCTCCGCATTGCAAGGTGCAATTCTGAAATTTTTTGCTTTTTCCTGCTCCTCTTAGCATGATAAAGAAGATTCAAAGAGAGTGAGATGCCAGCTCCTTTCATTCAGTCAGTAGCTTCAATCATTTCTGGATGTTTTTCAATGGCAAAAATCAATGAATATTGTAAATGCACAAACTGTAATTTCTCCGCATTGCAAGGTGCAATTCTGAAATTTTTTGCTTTTTCCTGCTCCTCTTAGCATAATAAAGAAGATTCAAAGAGAGTGAGATGCCAGCTCCTTTCATTCAGTCAGTAGCTTCAATCATTTCTGGACGTTTTTCAATGGCAAAAATCAATGAATATTGTAAATGCACAAACAGTAATTTCTCCGCATTGGAAGGTGCAATTCTGAAATTTTTTGCTTTTTCCTGCTCCTCTTAGCATGATAAAGAAGATTCAAAGAGAGTGAGATGCCAGCTCCTTTCATTCAGTCAGTACCTTCAATCATTTCTGGACGTTTTTCAATGGCAAAAATCAATGAATATTGTAAATGCACAAACAGTAATTTCTCCGCATTGCAAGGTGCAATTCTGAAATTTTTTGCTTTTTCCCGCTCCTCTTAGCATGATAAAGATTCAAAGAGAGTGAGGTGCCAGCTCCTTTCATTCAGTCAGTAGCTTCAAACATTTCTGGTATATGAATAACATGTTTTTCAATGGCAAAAATCAATGAATATTGTAAATGCACAAACAGTAATTTCTCCGCATTGCAAGGTGCAATTCTGAAATTTTTTGCTTTTTCCTGCTCCTCTTAGCATGATAAAGAAGATTCAAAGAGAGTGAGATGCCAGCTCCTTTCATTCAGTCAGTAGCTTCAAACATTTCTGGTATATGAATAACATGATGTTTTTCAATGGCAAAAATCAATGAATATTGTAAATGCACAAACAGTAATTTCTCCGCATTGCAAGGTGCAATTCTGAAATTTTTTGCTTTTTCCTGCTCCTCTTAGCATGATAAAGAAGATTCAAAGAGAGTGAGATGCCAGCTCCTTTCATTCAGTCAGTAGCTTCAAACATTTCTGGTATATGAATAACATGATGTTTTTCAATGGCAAAAATCAATGAATATTGTAAATGCACAAACAGTAATTTCTCCGCATTGCAAGGTGCAATTCTGAAATTTTTTGCTTTTTCCTGCTCCTCTTAGCATGATAAAGAAGATTCAAAGAGAGTGAGATGCCAGCTCCTTTCATTCAGTCAGTAGCTTCAATCATTTCTGGATGTTTTTCAATGGCAAAAATCAATGAATATTGTAAATGCACAAACAGTAATTTCTCCGCATTGCAAGGTGCAATTCTGAAATTTTTTGCTTTTTCCTGCTCCTCTTAGCATGATAAAGAAGATTCAAAGAGAGTGAGATGAGAGCTCCTTTCATTCAGTCAGTAGCTTCAATCATTTCTGGACGTTTTTCAATGGCAAAAATCAATGAATATTGTAAATGCACAAACAGTAATTTCTCCGCATTGCAAGGTGCAATTCTGAAATTTTTTGCTTTTTCCTGCTCCTCTTAGCATGATAAAGAAGATTCAAAGAGAGTGAGATGCCAGCTCCTTTCATTCAGTCAGTAGCTTCAAACATTTCTGGTATATGAATAACATGATGTTTTTCAATGGCAAAAATCAATGAATATTGTAAATGCACAAACAGTAATTTCTCCGCATTGCAAGGTGCAATTCTGAAATTTTTTGCTTTTTCCTGCTCCTCTTAGCATGATAAAGAAGATTCAAAGAGAGTGAGATGCCAGCTCCTTTCATTCAGTCAGTAGCTTCAATCATTTCTGGATGTTTTTCAATGGCAAAAATCAATGAATATTGTAAATGCACAAACAGTAATTTCTCCGCATTGCAAGGTGCAATTCTGAAATTTTTTGCTTTTTCCTGCTCCTCTTAGCATGATAAACAAGATTCAAAGAGAGTGAGATGCCAGCTCCTTTCATTCAGTCTGTAGCTTCAATCATTTCTGGGCGTTTTTCAATGGCAAAAATCAATGAATATTGTAAATGCACAAACAGTAATTTCTCCGCATTGCAAGGTGCAATTCTGAAATTTTTTGCTTTTTCCTGCTCCTCTTAGCATGATAAAGAAGATTCAAAGAGAGTGAGATGCCAGCTCCTTTCATTCAGTCAGTAGCTTCAAACATTTCTGGTATATGAATAACATGATGTTTTTCAATGGCAAAAATCAATCAATATTGTAAATGCACAAACAGTAATTTCTCCGCATTGCAAGGTGCAAGTCTGAAATTTTTTGCTTTTTCCTGCTCCTCTTAGCATGATAAAGAAGATTCAAAGAGAGTGAGATGCCAGCTACTTTCATTCAGTCAGTAGCTTCAATCATTTCTGGACGTTTTTCAATGGTAAAAATCAATGAATATTGTAAATGCACAAACAGTAATTTCTCCACATTGCAAGGTGCAATTCTGAAATTTTTTGCTTTTTCCTGCTCCTCTTAGCATGATAAAGAAGATTCAAAGAGAGTGAGATGCCAGCTCCTTTCATTCAGTCAGTAGCTTCAAACATTTCTGGTATATGAATAACATGATGTTTTTCAATGGCAAAAATCAATGAATATTGTAAATGCACAAACAGTAATTTCTCCGCATTGCAAGGTGCAATTCTGAAATTTTTTGCTTTTTCCTGCTCCTCTTAGCATGATAAAGAAGATTCAAAGAGAGTGAGATGCCAGCTCCTTTCATTCAGTCAGTAGCTTCAATCATTTCTGGATGTTTTTCAATGGCAAAAATCAATGAATATTGTAAATGCACAAACTGTAATTTCTCCGCATTGCAAGGTGCAATTCTGAAATTTTTTGCTTTTTCCTGCTCCTCTTAGCATAATAAAGAAGATTCAAAGAGAGTGAGATGCCAGCTCCTTTCATTCAGTCAGTAGCTTCAATCATTTCTGGACGTTTTTCAATGGCAAAAATCAATGAATATTGTAAATGCACAAACAGTAATTTCTCCGCATTGCAAGGTGCAATTCTGAAATTTTTTGCTTTTTCCTGCTCCTCTTAGCATGATAAAGAAGATTCAAAGAGAGTGAGATGCCAGCTCCTTTCATTCAGTCAGTACCTTCAATCATTTCTGGACGTTTTTCAATGGCAAAAATCAATGAATATTGTAAATGCACAAACAGTAATTTCTCCGCATTGCAAGGTGCAATTCTGAAATTTTTTGCTTTTTCCCGCTCCTCTTAGCATGATAAAGATTCAAAGAGAGTGAGGTGCCAGCTCCTTTCATTCAGTCAGTAGCTTCAAACATTTCTGGTATATGAATAACATGTTTTTCAATGGCAAAAATCAATGAATATTGTAAATGCACAAACAGTAATTTCTCCGCATTGCAAGGTGCAATTCTGAAATTTTTTGCTTTTTCCTGCTCCTCTTAGCATGATAAAGAAGATTCAAAGAGAGTGAGATGCCAGCTCCTTTCATTCAGTCAGTAGCTTCAAACATTTCTGGTATATGAATAACATGATGTTTTTCAATGGCAAAAATCAATGAATATTGTAAATGCACAAACAGTAATTTCTCCGCATTGCAAGGTGCAATTCTGAAATTTTTTGCTTTTTCCTGCTCCTCTTAGCATGATAAAGAAGATTCAAAGAGAGTGAGATGCCAGCTCCTTTCATTCAGTCAGTAGCTTCAATCATTTCTGGATGTTTTTCAATGGCAAAAATCAATGAATATTGTAAATGCACAAACTGTAATTTCTCCGCATTGCAAGGTGCAATTCTGAAATTTTTTGCTTTTTCCTGCTCCTCTTAGCATGATAAAGAAGATTCAAAGAGAGTGAGATGCCAGCTCCTTTCATTCAGTCAGTAGCTTCAATCATTTCTGGACGTTTTTCAATGGCAAAAATCAATGAATATTGTAAATGCACAAACAGTAATTTCTCCGCATTGCAAGGTGCAATTCTGAAATTTTTTGCTTTTTCCTGCTCCTCTTAGCATGATAAAGAAGATTCAAAGAGAGTGAGATGCCAGCTCCTTTCATTCAGTCAGTACCTTCAATCATTTCTGGACGTTTTTCAATGGCAAAAATCAATGAAAATTGTAAATGCACAAACAGTAATTTCTCCGCATTGCAAGGTGCGATTCTGAAATTTTTTGCTTTTTCCTGCTCCTCTTAGCATGATAAAGAAGATTCAAAGAGAGTGAGATGCCAGCTCCTTTCATTCAGTCAGTAGCTTCAAACATTTCTGGTATATGAATAACATGATGTTTTTCAATGGCAAAAATCAATGAATATTGTAAATGCACAAACAGTAATTTCTCCGCACTGCAAGGTGCAAGTCTGAAATTTTTTGCTTTTTCCTGCTCCTCTTAGCATGATAAAGAAGATTAAAAGAGAGTGAGATGCCAGCTACTTTCATTCAGTCAGTAGCTTCAATCATTTCTGGACCTTTTTCAATGGTAAAAATCAATGAATATTGTAAATGCACAAACAGTAATTTCTCCACATTGCAAGGTGCAATTCTGAAATTTTTTGCTTTTTCCTGCTCCTCTTAGCATGATAAAGAAGATTCAAAGAGAGTGAGATGCCAGCTCCTTTCATTCAGTCAGTAGCTTCAAACATTTCTGGTATATGAATAACATGATGTTTTTCAATGGCAAAAATCAATGAATATTGTAAATGCACAAACAGTAATTTCTCCGCATTGCAAGGTGCAATTCTGAAATTTTTTGCTTTTTCCTGCTCCTCTTAGCATGATAAAGAAGATTCAAAGAGAGTGAGATGCCAGCTCCTTTCATTCAGTCAGTAGCTTCAAACATTTCTGGTATATGAATAACATGATGTTTTTCAATGGCAAAAATCAATGAATATTGTAAATGCACAAACAGTAATTTCTCCGCATTGCAAGGTGCAATTCTGAAATTTTTTGCTTTTTCCTGCTCCTCTTAGCATGATAAAGAAGATTCAAAGAGAGTGAGATGCCAGCTCCTTTCATTCAGTCAGTAGCTTCAATCATTTCTGGATGTTTTTCAATGGCAAAAATCAATGAATATTGTAAATGCACAAACAGTAATTTCTCCGCATTGCAAGGTGCAATTCTGAAATTTTTTG
Source organism: Phyllobates terribilis (assembly GCF_046119375.1). Lineage (NCBI taxonomy): Eukaryota > Metazoa > Chordata > Amphibia > Anura > Dendrobatidae > Phyllobates > Phyllobates terribilis. The sequence continues at coordinate 120,750 of NW_027363601.1, read as the reverse complement.
CTTTTTCCTGCTCCTCTTAGCATGATAAAGAAGATTCAAAGAGAGTGAGATGTCAGCTCCTTTCATTCAGTCAGTAGCTTCAAACATTTCTGGTATATGAATAACATGATGTTTTTCAATGGCAAAAATCAATGAATTTTGTAAATGCACAAACAGTAATTTCTCCGCATTGCAAAGTGCAATTCTGAAATTTTTTGCTTTTTCCTGCTCCTCTTAGCATGATAAAGAAGATTCAAAGAGAGTGAGATGCCAGTTCCTTTCATTCAGTCAGTAGCTTCAATCATTTCTGGACGTTTTTCAATGGCAAAAATCAATGAATATTGTAAATGCACAAACAGTAATTTCTCCGCATTGCAAGGTGCAATTCTGAAATTTTTTGCTTTTTCCTGCTCCTCTTAGCATGATAAAGAAGATTCAAAGAGAGTGAGATGCCAGCTCCTTTCATTCAGTCGGTATCTTCAATCATTTCTGGTATATGAATAACATGATGTTTTTCAATGGCAAAAATCAATGAATATTGTAAATGCACAAACAGTAATTTCTCCGCATTGCAAGGTGCAATTCTGAAATTTTTTGCTTTTTCCTGCTCCTCTTAGCATGATAAAGAAGATTCAAAGAGAGTGAGATGAGAGCTCCTTTCATTCAGTCAGTAGCTTCAATCATTTCTGGACGTTTTTCAATGGCAAAAATCAATGAATATTGTAAATGCACAAACAGTAATTTCTCCGCATTGCAAGGTGCAATTCTGAAATTTTTTGCTTTTTCCTGCTCCTCTTAGCATGATAAACAAGACTCAAAGAGAGTGAGATGCCAGCTCCTTTCATTCAGTCAGTAGCTTCAATCATTTCTGGACGTTTTTCAATGGCAAAAATCAATGAATATTGTAAATGCACAAACAGTAATTTCTCCGCATTGCAAGGTGCAATTCTGAAATTTTTTGCTTTTTCCTGCTCCTCTTAGCATGATAAAGAAGATTCAAAGAGAGTGAGATGCCAGCTCCTTTCATTCAGTCAGTAGCTTCAAACATTTCTGGTATATGAATAACATGATGTTTTTCAATGGCAAAAATCAATGAATATTGTAAATGCACAAACAGTAATTTCTCCGCATTGCAAGGTGCAAGTCTGAAATTTTTTGCTTTTTCCTGCTCCTCTTAGCATGATAAAGAAGATACAAAGAGAGTGAGATGCCAGCTACTTTCATTCAGTCAGTAGCTTCAATCATTTCTGGATGTTTTTCAATGGTAAAAATCAATGAATATTGTAAATGCACAAACAGTAATTTCTCCACATTGCAAGGTGCAATTCTGAAATTTTTTGCTTTTTCCTGCTCCTCTTAGCATGATAAAGAAGATTCAAAGAGAGTGAGATGCCAGCTCCTTTCATTCAGTCAGTAGCTTCAAACATTTCTGGTATATGAATAACATGATGTTTTTCAATGGCAAAAATCAATGAATATTGTAAATGCACAAACAGTAATTTCTCTGCATTGCAAGGTGCAATTCTGAAATTTTTTGCTTTTTCCTGCTCCTCTTAGCATGATAAAGAAGATTCAAAGAGAGTGAGATGCCAGCTACTTTCATTCAGTCAGTAGCTTCAATCATTTCTGGATGTTTTTCAATGGTAAAAATCAATGAATATTGTAAATGCACAAACAGTAATTTCTCCGCATTGCAAGGTGCAATTCTGAAATTTTTTGCTTTTTCCTGCTCCTCTTAGCATGATAAAGAAGATTCAAAGAGAGTGAGATGCCAGCTCCTTTCATTCAGTCAGTAGCTTCAATCATTTCTGGATGTTTTTCAATGGCAAAAATCAATGAATATTGTAAATGCACAAACTGTAATTTCTCCGCATTGCAAGGTGCAATTCTGAAATTTTTTGCTTTTTCCTGCTCCTCTTAGCATGATAAAGAAGATTCAAAGAGAGTGAGATGCCAGCTCCTTTCATTCAGTCAGTAGCTTCAATCATTTCTGGACGTTTTTCAATGGCAAAAATCAATGAATATTGTAAATGCACAAACAGTAATTTCTCCGCATTGCAAGGTGCAATTCTGAAATTTTTTGCTTTTTCCTGCTCCTCTTAGCATGATAAAGAAGATTCAAAGAGAGTGAGATGCCAGCTCCTTTCATTCAGTCAGTACCTTCAATCATTTCTGGACGTTTTTCAATGGCAAAAATCAATGAAAATTGTAAATGCACAAACAGTAATTTCTCCGCATTGCAAGGTGCGATTCTGAAATTTTTTGCTTTTTCCTGCTCCTCTTAGCATGATAAAGAAGATTCAAAGAGAGTGAGATGCCAGCTCCTTTCATTCAGTCAGTAGCTTCAAACATTTCTGGTATATGAATAACATGATGTTTTTCAATGGCAAAAATCAATGAATATTGTAAATGCACAAACAGTAATTTCTCCGCACTGCAAGGTGCAAGTCTGAAATTTTTTGCTTTTTCCTGCTCCTCTTAGCATGATAAAGAAGATTAAAAGAGAGTGAGATGCCAGCTACTTTCATTCAGTCAGTAGCTTCAATCATTTCTGGACCTTTTTCAATGGTAAAAATCAATGAATATTGTAAATGCACAAACAGTAATTTCTCCACATTGCAAGGTGCAATTCTGAAATTTTTTGCTTTTTCCTGCTCCTCTTAGCATGATAAAGAAGATTCAAAGAGAGTGACATGCCAGCTCCTTTCATTCAGTCAGTAGCTTCAAACATTTCTGGTATATGAATAACATGATGTTTTTCAATGGCAAAAATCAATGAATATTGTAAATGCACAAACAGTAATTTCTCCGCATTGCAAGGTGCAATTCTGAAATTTTTTGCTTTTTCCTGCTCCTCTTAGCATGATAAAGAAGATTCAAAGAGAGTGAGATGCCAGCTCCTTTCATTCAGTCAGTAGCTTCAAACATTTCTGGTATATGAATAACATGATGTTTTTCAATGGCAAAAATCAATGAATATTGTAAATGCACAAACAGTAATTTCTCCGCATTGCAAGGTGCAATTCTGAAATTTTTTGCTTTTTCCTGCTCCTCTTAGCATGATAAAGAAGATTCAAAGAGAGTGAGATGCCAGCTCCTTTCATTCAGTCAGTAGCTTCAATCATTTCTGGATGTTTTTCAATGGCAAAAATCAATGAATATTGTAAATGCACAAACAGTAATTTCTCCGCATTGCAAGGTGCAATTCTGAAATTTTTTGCTTTTTCCTGCTCCTCTTAGCATGATAAAGAAGATTCAAAGAGAGTGAGATGTCAGCTCCTTTCATTCAGTCAGTAGCTTCAAACATTTCTGGTATATGAATAACATGATGTTTTTCAATGGCAAAAATCAATGAATTTTGTAAATGCACAAACAGTAATTTCTCCGCATTGCAAGGTGCAATTCTGAAATTTTTTGCTTTTTCCTGCTCCTCTTAGCATGATAAAGAAGATTCAAAGAGAGTGAGATGCCAGTTCCTTTCATTCAGTCAGTAGCTTCAATCATTTCTGGACGTTTTTCAATGGCAAAAATCAATGAATATTGTAAATGCACAAACAGTAATTTCTCCGCATTGCAAGGTGCAATTCTGAAATTTTTTGCTTTTTCCTGCTCCTCTTAGCATGATAAAGAAGATTCAAAGAGAGTGAGATGCCAGCTCCTTTCATTCAGTCGGTATCTTCAATCATTTCTGGTATATGAATAACATGATGTTTTTCAATGGCAAAAATCAATGAATATTGTAAATGCACAAACAGTAATTTCTCCGCATTGCAAGGTGCAATTCTGAAATTTTTTGCTTTTTCCTGCTCCTCTTAGCATGATAAAGAAGATTCAAAGAGAGTGAGATGAGAGCTCCTTTCATTCAGTCAGTAGCTTCAATCATTTCTGGACGTTTTTCAATGGCAAAAATCAATGAATATTGTAAATGCACAAACAGTAATTTCTCCGCATTGCAAGGTGCAATTCTGAAATTTTTTGCTTTTTCCTGCTCCTCTTAGCATGATAAACAAGATTCAAAGAGAGTGAGATGCCAGCTCCTTTCATTCAGTCAGTAGCTTCAATCATTTCTGGACGTTTTTCAATGGCAAAAATCAATGAATATTGTAAATGCACAAACAGTAATTTCTCCGCATTGCAAGGTGCAATTCTGAAATTTTTTGCTTTTTCCTGCTCCTCTTAGCATGATAAAGAAGATTCAAAGAGAGTGAGATGCCAGCTCCTTTCATTCAGTCAGTAGCTTCAAACATTTCTGGTATATGAATAACATGATGTTTTTCAATGGCAAAAATCAATGAATATTGTAAATGCACAAACAGTAATTTCTCCGCATTGCAAGGTGCAAGTCTGAAATTTTTTGCTTTTTCCTGCTCCTCTTAGCATGATAAAGAAGATACAAAGAGAGTGAGATGCCAGCTACTTTCATTCAGTCAGTAGCTTCAATCATTTCTGGATGTTTTTCAATGGTAAAAATCAATGAATATTGTAAATGCACAAACAGTAATTTCTCCACATTGCAAGGTGCAATTCTGAAATTTTTTGCTTTTTCCTGCTCCTCTTAGCATGATAAAGAAGATTCAAAGAGAGTGAGATGCCAGCTCCTTTCATTCAGTCAGTAGCTTCAAACATTTCTGGTATATGAATAACATGATGTTTTTCAATGGCAAAAATCAATGAATATTGTAAATGCACAAACAGTAATTTCTCTGCATTGCAAGGTGCAATTCTGAAATTTTTTGCTTTTTCCTGCTCCTCTTAGCATGATAAAGAAGATTCAAAGAGAGTGAGATGCCAGCTACTTTCATTCAGTCAGTAGCTTCAATCATTTCTGGATGTTTTTCAATGGTAAAAATCAATGAATATTGTAAATGCACAAACAGTAATTTCTCCACATTGCAAGGTGCAATTCTGAAATTTTTTGCTTTTTCCTGCTCCTCTTAGCATGATAAAGAAGATTCAAAGAGAGTGAGATGCCAGCTCCTTTCATTCAGTCAGTACCTTCAATCATTTCTGGACGTTTTTCAATGGCAAAAATCAATGAAAATTGTAAATGCACAAACAGTAATTTCTCCGCATTGCAAGGTGCGATTCTGAAATTTTTTGCTTTTTCCTGCTCCTCTTAGCATGATAAAGAAGATTCAAAGAGAGTGAGATGCCAGCTCCTTTCATTCAGTCAGTAGCTTCAAACATTTCTGGTATATGAATAACATGATGTTTTTCAATGGCAAAAATCAATGAATATTGTAAATGCACAAACAGTAATTTCTCCGCATTGCAAGGTGCAAGTCTGAAATTTTTTGCTTTTTCCTGCTCCTCTTAGCATGATAAAGAAGATTCAAAGAGAGTGAGATGCCAGCTACTTTCATTCAGTCAGTAGCTTCAATCATTTCTGGACCTTTTTCAATGGTAAAAATCAATGAATATTGTAAATGCACAAACAGTAATTTCTCCACATTGCAAGGTGCAATTCTGAAATTTTTTGCTTTTTCCTGCTCCTCTTAGCATGATAAAGAAGATTCAAAGAGAGTGAGATGCCAGCTCCTTTCATTCAGTCAGTAGCTTCAAACATTTCTGGTATATGAATAACATGATGTTTTTCAATGGCAAAAATCAATGAATATTGTAAATGCACAAACAGTAATTTCTCCGCATTGCAAGGTGCAATTCTGAAATTTTTTGCTTTTTCCTGCTCCTCTTAGCATGATAAAGAAGATTCAAAGAGAGTGAGATGCCAGCTCCTTTCATTCAGTCAGTAGCTTCAAACATTTCTGGTATATGAATAACATGATGTTTTTCAATGGCAAAAATCAATGAATATTGTAAATGCACAAACAGTAATTTCTCCGCATTGCAAGGTGCAATTCTGAAATTTTTTGCTTTTTCCTGCTCCTCTTAGCATGATAAAGAAGATTCAAAGAGAGTGAGATGCCAGCTCCTTTCATTCAGTCAGTAGCTTCAATCATTTCTGGATGTTTTTCAATGGCAAAAATCAATGAATATTGTAAATGCACAAACAGTAATTTCTCCGCATTGCAAGGTGCAATTCTGAAATTTTTTGCTTTTTCCTGCTCCTCTTAGCATGATAAAGAAGATTCAAAGAGAGTGAGATGCCAGCTACTTTCATTCAGTCAGTAGCTTCAATCATTTCTGGACCTTTTTCAATGGTAAAAATCAATGAATATTGTAAATGCACAAACAGTAATTTCTCCACATTGCAAGGTGCAATTCTGACATTTTTTGCTTTTTCCTGCTCCTCTTAGCATGATAAAGAAGATTCAAAGAGAGTGAGATGGCAGCTCCTTTCATTCAGTCAGTAGCTTCAAACATTTCTGGTATATGAATAACATGATGTTTTTCAATGGCAAAAATCAATGAATATTGTAAATGCACAAACAGTAATTTCTCCGCATTGCAAGGTGCAATTCTGAAATTTTTTGCTTTTTCCTGCTCCTCTTAGCATGATAAAGAAGATTCAAAGAGAGTGAGATGCCAGCTCCTTTCATTCAGTCAGTAGCTTCAAACATTTCTGGTATATGAATAACATGATGTTTTTCAATGGCAAAAATCAATGAATATTGTAAATGCACAAACAGTAATTTCTCCGCATTGCAAGGTGCAATTCTGAAATTTTTTGCTTTTTCCTGCTCCTCTTAGCATGATAAAGAAGATTCAAAGAGAGTGAGATGCCAGCTCCTTTCATTCAGTCAGTAGCTTCAATCATTTCTGGATGTTTTTCAATGGCAAAAATCAATGAATATTGTAAATGCACAAACAGTAATTTCTCCGCATTGCAAGGTGCAATTCTGAAATTTTTTGCTTTTTCCTGCTCCTCTTAGCATGATAAAGAAGATTCAAAGAGAGTGAGATGTCAGCTCCTTTCATTCAGTCAGTAGCTTCAAACATTTCTGGTATATGAATAACATGATGTTTTTCAATGGCAAAAATCAATGTATTTTGTAAATGCACAAACAGTAATTTCTCCGCATTGCAAGGTGCAATTCTGAAATTTTTTGCTTTTTCCTGCTCCTCTTAGCATGATAAAGAAGATTCAAAGAGAGTGAGATGCCAGTTCCTTTCATTCAGTCAGTAGCTTCAATCATTTCTGGACGTTTTTCAATGGCAAAAATCAATGAATATTGTAAATGCACAAACAGTAATTTCTCCGCATTGCAAGGTGCAATTCTGAAATTTTTTGCTTTTTCCTGCTCCGCTTAGCATGATAAAGAAGATTCAAAGAGAATGAGATGCCAGCTCCTTTCATTCAGTCAGTATCTTCAATCATTTCTGGTATATGAATAACATGATGTTTTTCAATGGCAAAAATCAATGAATATTGTAAATGCACAAACAGTAATTTCTCCGCATTGCAAGGTGCAATTCTGAAATTTTTTGCTTTTTCCTGCTCCTCTTAGCATGATAAAGAAGATTCAAAGAGAGTGAGATGCCAGCTCCTTTCATTCAGTCAGTAGCTTCAATCATTTCTGGACGTTTTTCAATGGCAAAAATCAATGAATATTGTAAATGCACAAACAGTAATTTCTCCGCATTGCAAGGTGCAATTCTGAAATTTTTTGCTTTTTCCTGCTCCTCTTAGCATGATAAACAAGATTCAAAGAGAGTGAGATGCCAGCTCCTTTCATTCAGTCAGTAGCTTCAATCATTTCTGGACGTTTTTCAATGGCAAAAATCAATGAATATTGTAAATGCACAAACAGTAATTTCTCCGCATTGCAAGGTGCAATTCTGAAATTTTTTGCTTTTTCCTGCTCCTCTTAGCATGATAAAGAAGATTCAAAGAGAGTGAGATGCCAGCTCCTTTCATTCAGTCAGTAGCTTCAAACATTTCTGGTATATGAATAACATGATGTTTTTCAATGGCAAAAATCAATGAATATTGTAAATGCACAAACAGTAACTTCTCTGCATTGCAAGGTGCAATTCTGAAATTTTTTGCTTTTTCCTGCTCCTCTTAGCATGATAAAGAAGATTCAAAGAGAGTGAGATGCCAGCTACTTTCATTCAGTCAGTAGCTTCAATCATTTCTGGATGTTTTTCAATGGTAAAAATCAATGAATATTGTAAATGCACAAACAGTAATTTCTCCACATTGCAAGGTGCAATTCTGAAATTTTTTGCTTTTTCCTGCTCCTCTTAGCATGATAAAGAAGATTCAAAGAGAGTGAGATGCCAGCTCCTTTCATTCAGTCAGTAGCTTCAAACATTTCTGGTATATGAATAACATGATGTTTTTCAATGGCAAAAATCAATGAATATTGTAAATGCACAAACAGTAATTTCTCCGCATTGCAAGGTGCAATTCTGAAATTTTTTGCTTTTTCCTGCTCCTCTTAGCATGATAAAGAAGATTCAAAGAGAGTGAGATGCCAGCTCCTTTCATTCAGTCAGTAGCTTCAAACATTTCTGGTATATGAATAACATGATGTTTTTCAATGGCAAAAATCAATGAATATTGTAAATGCACAAACAGTAATTTCTCCGCATTGCAAGGTGCAATTCTGAAATTTTTTGCTTTTTCCTGCTCCTCTTAGCATGATAAAGAATATTCAAAGAGAGTGAGATGCCAGCTCCTTTCATTCAGTCAGTAGCTTCAATCATTTCTGGATGTTTTTCAATGGCAAAAATCAATGAATATTGTAAATGCACAAACTGTAATTTCTCCGCATTGCAAGGTGCAATTCTGAAATTTTTTGTTTTTTCCTGCTCCTCTTAGCATGATAAAGAAGATTCAAAGAGAGTGAGATGCCAGCTCCTTTCATTCAGTCAGTAGCTTCAATCATTTCTGGACGTTTTTCAATGGCAAAAATCAATGAATATTGTAAATGCACAAACAGTAATTTCTCCGCATTGCAAGGTGCAATTCTGAAATTTTTTGCTTTTTCCTGCTCCTCTTAGCATGATAAAGAAGATTCAAAGAGAGTGAGATGCCAGCTCCTTTCATTCAGTCAGTAGCTTCAAACATTTCTGGTATATGAATAACATGTTTTTCAATGGCAAAAATCAATGAATATTGTAAATGCACAAACAGTAATTTCTCCGCATTGCAAGGTGCAATTCTGAAATTTTTTGATTTTTCCTGCTCCTCTTAGCATGATAAAGAAGATTCAAAGAGAGTGAGATGCCAGCTCCTTTCATTCAGTCAGTAGCTTCAATCATTTCTGGACGTTTTTCAATTGCAAAAATCAATGAATATTGTAAATGCACAAACAGTAATTTCTCCACATTGCAAGGTGCAATTCTGACATTTTTTGCTTTTTCCTGCTCCTCTTAGCATGATAAAGAAGATTCAAAGAGAGTGAGATGGCAGCTCCTTTCATTCAGTCAGTAGCTTCAAACATTTCTGGTATATGAATAACATGATGTTTTTCAATGGCAAAAATCAATGAATATTGTAAATGCACAAACAGTAATTTCTCCGCATTGCAAGGTGCAATTCTGAAATTTTTTGCTTTTTCCTGCTCCTCTTAGCATGATAAAGAAGATTCAAAGAGAGTGAGATGCCAGCTCCTTTCATTCAGTCAGTAGCTTCAAACATTTCTGGTATATGAATAACATGATGTTTTTCAATGGCAAAAATCAATGAATATTGTAAATGCACAAACAGTAATTTCTCCGCATTGCAAGGTGCAATTCTGAAATTTTTTGCTTTTTCCTGCTCCTCTTAGCATGATAAAGAAGATTCAAAGAGAATGAGATGCCAGCTCCTTTCATTCAGTCAGTATCTTCAATCATTTCTGGTATATGAATAACATGATGTTTTTCAATGGCAAAAATCAATGAATATTGTAAATGCACAAACAGTAATTTCTCCGCATTGCAAGGTGCAATTCTGAAATTTTTTGCTTTTTCCTGCTCCTCTTAGCATGATAAAGAAGATTCAAAGAGAGTGAGATGCCAGCTCCTTTCATTCAGTCAGTAGCTTCAATCATTTCTGGACGTTTTTCAATGGCAAAAATCAATGAATATTGTAAATGCACAAACAGTAATTTCTCCGCATTGCAAGGTGCAATTCTGAAATTTTTTGCTTTTTCCTGCTCCTCTTAGCATGATAAACAAGATTCAAAGAGAGTGAGATGCCAGCTCCTTTCATTCAGTCAGTAGCTTCAATCATTTCTGGACGTTTTTCAATGGCAAAAATCAATGAATATTGTAAATGCACAAACAGTAATTTCTCCGCATTGCAAGGTGCAATTCTGAAATTTTTTGCTTTTTCCTGCTCCTCTTAGCATGATAAAGAAGATTCAAAGAGAGTGAGATGCCAGCTCCTTTCATTCAGTCAGTAGCTTCAAACATTTCTGGTATATGAATAACATGATGTTTTTCAATGGCAAAAATCAATGAATATTGTAAATGCACAAACAGTAACTTCTCTGCATTGCAAGGTGCAATTCTGAAATTTTTTGCTTTTTCCTCCTCCTCTTAGCATGATAAAGAAGATTCAAAGAGAGTGAGATGCCAGCTACTTTCATTCAGTCAGTAGCTTCAATCATTTCTGGATGTTTTTCAATGGTAAAAATCAATGAATATTGTAAATGCACAAACAGTAATTTCTCCACATTGCAAGGTGCAATTCTGAAATTTTTTGCTTTTTCCTGCTCCTCTTAGCATGATAAAGAAGATTCAAAGAGAGTGAGATGCCAGCTCCTTTCATTCAGTCAGTAGCTTCAAACATTTCTGCTATATGAATAACATGATGTTTTTCAATGGCAAAAATCAATGAATATTGTAAATGCACAAACAGTAATTTCTCCGCATTGCAAGGTGCAATTCTGAAATTTTTTGCTTTTTCCTGCTCCTCTTAGCATGATAAAGAAGATTCAAAGAGAGTGAGATGCCAGCTCCTTTCATTCAGTCAGTAGCTTCAAACATTTCTGGTATATGAATAACATGATGTTTTTCAATGGCAAAAATCAATGAATATTGTAAATGCACAAACAGTAATTTCTCCGCATTGCAAGGTGCAATTCTGAAATTTTTTGCTTTTTCCTGCTCCTCTTAGCATGATAAAGAATATTCAAAGAGAGTGAGATGCCAGCTCCTTTCATTCAGTCAGTAGCTTCAATCATTTCTGGATGTTTTTCAATGGCAAAAATCAATGAATATTGTAAATGCACAAACTGTAATTTCTCCGCATTGCAAGGTGCAATTCTGAAATTTTTTGTTTTTTCCTGCTCCTCTTAGCATGATAAAGAAGATTCAAAGAGAGTGAGATGCCAGCTCCTTTCATTCAGTCAGTAGCTTCAATCATTTCTGGACGTTTTTCAATGGCAAAAATCAATGAATATTGTAAATGCACAAACAGTAATTTCTCCGCATTGCAAGGTGCAATTCTGAAATTTTTTGCTTTTTCCTGCTCCTCTTAGCATGATAAAGAAGATTCAAAGAGAGTGAGATGCCAGCTCCTTTCATTCAGTCAGTACCTTCAATCATTTCTGGATGTTTTTCAATGGCAAAAATCAATGAATATTGTAAATGCACAAACAGTAATTTCTCCGCATTGCAAGGTGCAATTCTGAAATTTTTTGCTTTTTCCCGCTCCTCTTAGCATGATAAAGAAGATTCAAAGAGAGTGAGATGCCAGCTCCTTTCATTCAGTCAGTAGCTTCAAACATTTCTGGTATATGAATAACATGTTTTTCAATGGCAAAAATCAATGAATATTGTAAATGCACAAACAGTAATTTCTCCGCATTGCAAGGTGCAATTCTGAAATTTTTTGATTTTTCCTGCTCCTCTTAGCATGATAAAGAAGATTCAAAGAGAGTGAGATGCCAGCTCCTTTCATTCAGTCAGTAGCTTCAATCATTTCTGGACGTTTTTCAATGGCAAAAATCAAGGAATATTGTAAATGCACAAACAGTAATTTCTCCGCATTGCAAGGTGCAATTCTGAAATTTTTTGCTTTTTCCTGCTCCTCTTAGCATGATAAAGAAGATTCAAAGAGAGTGAGATGCCAGCTCCTTTCATTCAGTCAGTAGCTTCAATCATTTCTGGACGTTTTTCAATGGCAAAAATCAATGAATATTGTAAATGCACAAACAGTAATTTCTCCGCATTGCAAGGTGCAATTCTGAAATTTTTTGCTTTTTCCTGCTCCTCTTAGCATGATAAAGAAGATTCAAAGAGAGTGAGATGCCAGCTCCTTTCATTCAGTCAGTAGCTTCAAACATTTCTGGTATATGAATAACATGATGTTTTTCAATGGCAAAAATCAATGAATATTGTAAATGCACAAACAGTAATTTCTCCGCATTGCAAGGTGCAAGTCTGAAATTTTTTGCTTTTTCCTGCTCCTCTTAGCATGGTAAAGAAGATTCAAAGAGAGTGAGATGCCAGCTACTTTCATTCAGTCAGTAGCTTCAATCATTTCTGGACGTTTTTCAATGGTAAAAATCAATGAATATTGTAAATGCACAAACAGTAATTTCTCCACATTGCAAGGTGCAATTCTGAAATTTTTTGCTTTTTCCTGCTCCTCTTAGCATGATAAAGAAGATTCAAAGAGAGTGAGATGCCAGCTCCTTTCATTCAGTCAGTAGCTTCAAACATTTCTGGTATATGAATAACATGATGTTTTTCAATGGCAAAAATCAATGAATATTGTAAATGCACAAACAGTAATTTCTCCGCATTGCAAGGTGCAATTCTGAAATTTTTTGCTTTTTCCTGCTCCTCTTAGCATGATAAAGAAGATTCAAAGAGAGTGAGATGCCAGCTCCTTTCATTCAGTCAGTAGCTTCAAACATTTCTGGTATATGAATAACATGATGTTTTTCAATGGCAAAAATCAATGAATATTGTAAATGCACAAACAGTAATTTCTCCGCATTGCAAGGTGCAATTCTGAAATTTTTTGCTTTTTCCTGCTCCTCTTAGCATGATAAAGAAGATTCAAAGAGAGTGAGATGCCAGCTCCTTTCATTCAGTCAGTAGCTTCAATCATTTCTGGACGTTTTTCAATGGCAAAAATCAATGAATATTGTAAATGCACAAACAGTAATTTCTCCGCATTGCAAGGTGCAATTCTGAAATTTTTTGCTTTTTCCTGCTCCTCTTAGCATGATAAAGAAGATTCAAAGAGAGTGAGATGCCAGCTCCTTTCATTCAGTCAGTAGCTTCAATCATTTCTGGACGTTTTTCAATGGCAAAAATCAATGAATATTGTAAATGCACAAACAGTAATTTCTCCGCATTGCAAGGTGCAATTCTGAAATTTTTTGCTTTTTCCTGCTCCTCTTAGCATGATAAAGAAGATTCAAAGAGAGTGAGATGCCAGCTCCTTTCATTCAGTCAGTAGCTTCAATCATTTCTGGACGTTTTTCAATGGCAAAAATCAATGAATATTGTAAATGCACAAACAGTAATTTCTCCGCATTGCAAGGTGCAATTCTGAAATTTTTTGCTTTTTCCTGCTCCTCTTAGCATGATAAAGAAGATTCAAAGAGAGTGAGATGCCAGCTCCTTTCATTCAGTCAGTAGCTTCAATCATTTCTGGACGTTTTTCAATGGCAAAAATCAATGAATATTGTAAATGCACAAACAGTAATTTCTCCGCATTGCAAGGTGCAATTCTGAAATTTTTTGCTTTTTCCTGCTCCTCTTAGCATGACAAAGAAGATTTAAAGAGAGTAAGATGCCAGCTCCTTTCATTCAGTCAGTAGCTTCAATCATTTCTGGTATATGAATAACATGATGTTTTTCAATGTCAAAAATCAATGAATATTGTAAATGCACAAACAGTAATTTCTCCGCATTGCAAGGTGCAATTCTGAAATTTTTTGCTTTTTCCTGCTCCTCTTAGCATGATAAAGAAGATTCAAAGAGAGTGAGATGCCAGCTCCTTTCATTCAGTCAGTAGCTTCAATCATTTCTGGACGTTTTTCAATGGCAAAAATCAATGAATATTGTAAATGCACAAACAGTAATTTCTCCGCATTGCAAGGTGCAATTCTGAAATTTTTTGCTTTTTCCTGCTCCTCTTAGCATGATAAAGAAGATTCAAAGAGAGTGAGATGCCAGCTCCTTTCATTCAGTCAGTAGCTTCAATCATTTCTGGACGTTTTTCAATGGCAAAAATCAATGAATATTGTAAATGCACAAACAGTAATTTCTCCGCATTGCAAGGTGCAATTCTGAAATTTTTTGCTTTTTCCTGCTCCTCTTAGCATGATAAAGAAGATTCAAAGAGAGTTAGATGCCAGCTCCTTTCATTCAGTCAGTAGCTTCAAACATTTCTGGTATATGAATAACATGATGTTTTTCAATGGCAAAAATCAATGAATATTGTAAAAGCACAAACAGTAATTTCTCCGCATTGCAAGGTGCAATTCTGAAATTTTTTGCTTTTTCCTGCTCCTCTTAGCATGATAAAGAAGATTCAAAGAGAGTGAGATGCCAGCTCCTTTCATTCAGTCAGTAGCTTCAATCATTTCTGGACGTTTTTCAATGGCAAAAATCAATGAATATTGTAAATGCACAAACAGTAATTTCTCCGCATTGCAAGGTGCAATTCTGAAATTTTTTGCTTTTTCCTGCTCCTCTTAGCATGATAAAGAAGATTCAAAGAGAGTGAGATGCCAGCTCCTTTCATTCAGTCAGTACCTTCAATCATTTCTGGATGTTTTTCAATGGCAAAAATCAATGAATATTGTAAATGCACAAACAGTAATTTCTCCGCATTGCAAGGTGCAATTCTGAAATTTTTTGCTTTTTCCCGCTCCTCTTAGCATGATAAAGAAGATTCAAAGAGAGTGACGTGCCAGCTCCTTTCATTCAGTCAGTAGCTTCAATCATTTCTGGTATATGAATAACATGTTTTTCAATGGCAAAAATCAATGAATATTGTAAATGCACAAACAGTAATTTCTCCGCATTGCAAGGTGCAATTCTGAAATTTTTTGATTTTTCCTGCTCCTCTTAGCATGATAAAGAAGATTCAAAGAGAGTGAGATGCCAGCTCCTTTCATTCAGTCAGTAGCTTCAATCATTTCTGGACGTTTTTCAATGGCAAAAATCAATGAATATTGTAAATGCACAAACAGTAATTTCTCCGCATTGCAAGGTGCAATTCTGAAATTTTTTGCTTTTTCCTGCTCCTCTTAGCATGATAAAGAAGATTCAAAGAGAGTGAGATGCCAGCTCCTTTCATTCAGTCAGTAGCTTCAATCATTTCTGGACGTTTTTCAATGGCAAAAATCAATGAATATTGTAAATGCACAAACAGTAATTTCTCCGCATTGCAAGGTGCAATTCTGAAATTTTTTGCTTTTTCCTGCTCCTCTTAGCATGATAAAGAAGATTCAAAGAGAGTGAGATGCCAGCTCCTTTCATTCAGTCAGTAGCTTCAAACATTTCTGGTATATGAATAACATGATGTTTTTCAATGGCAAAAATCAATGAATATTGTAAATGCACAAACAGTAATTTCTCCGCATTGCAAGGTGCAAGTCTGAAATTTTTTGCTTTTTCCTGCTCCTCTTAGCATGGTAAAGAAGATTCAAAGAGAGTGAGATGCCAGCTACTTTCATTCAGTCAGTAGCTTCAATCATTTCTGGACGTTTTTCAATGGTAAAAATCAATGAATATTGTAAATGCACAAACAGTAATTTCTCCACATTGCAAGGTGCAATTCTGAAATTTTTTGCTTTTTCCTGCTCCTCTTAGCATGATAAAGAAGATTCAAAGAGAGTGAGATGCCAGCTCCTTTCATTCAGTCAGTAGCTTCAAACATTTCTGGTATATGAATAACATGATGTTTTTCAATGGCAAAAATCAATGAATATTGTAAATGCACAAACAGTAATTTCTCCGCATTGCAAGGTGCAATTCTGAAATTTTTTGCTTTTTCCTGCTCCTCTTAGCATGATAAAGAAGATTCAAAGAGAGTGAGATGCCAGCTCCTTTCATTCAGTCAGTAGCTTCAAACATTTCTGGTATATGAATAACATGATGTTTTTCAATGGCAAAAATCAATGAATATTGTAAATGCACAAACAGTAATTTCTCCGCATTGCAAGGTGCAATTCTGAAATTTTTTGCTTTTTCCTGCTCCTCTTAGCATGATAAAGAAGATTCAAAGAGAGTGAGATGCCAGCTCCTTTCATTCAGTCAGTAGCTTCAATCATTTCTGGACGTTTTTCAATGGCAAAAATCAATGAATATTGTAAATGCACAAACAGTAATTTCTCCGCATTGCAAGGTGCAATTCTGAAATTTTTTGCTTTTTCCTGCTCCTCTTAGCATGATAAAGAAGATTCAAAGAGAGTGAGATGCCAGCTCCTTTCATTCAGTCAGTAGCTTCAATCATTTCTGGACGTTTTTCAATGGCAAAAATCAATGAATATTGTAAATGCACAAACAGTAATTTCTCCGCATTGCAAGGTGCAATTCTGAAATTTTTTGCTTTTTCCTGCTCCTCTTAGCATGACAAAGAAGATTCAAAGAGAGTAAGATGCCAGCTCCTTTCATTCAGTCAGTAGCTTCAATCATTTCTGGTATATGAATAACATGATGTTTTTCAATGGCAAAAATCAATGAATATTGTAAATGCACAAACAGTAATTTCTCCGCATTGCAAGGTGCAATTCTGAAATTTTTTGCTTTTTCCTGCTCCTCTTAGCATGATAAAGAAGATTCAAAGAGAGTGAGATGCCAGCTCCTTTCATTCAGTCAGTAGCTTCAATCATTTCTGGACGTTTTTCAATGGCAAAAATCAATGAATATTGTAAATGCACAAACAGTAATTTCTCCGCATTGCAAGGTGCAATTCTGAAATTTTTTGCTTTTTCCTGCTCCTCTTAGCATGATAAAGAAGATTCAAAGAGAGTGAGATGCCAGCTCCTTTCATTCAGTCAGTAGCTTCAATCATTTCTGGACGTTTTTCAATGGCAAAAATCAATGAATATTGTAAATGCACAAACAGTAATTTCTCCGCATTGCAAGGTGCAATTCTGAAATTTTTTGCTTTTTCCTGCTCCTCTTAGCATGATAAAGAAGATTCAAAGAGAGTGAGATGCCAGCTCCTTTCATTCAGTCAGTAGCTTCAAACATTTCTTGTATATGAATAACATGATGTTTTTCAATGGCAAAAATCAATGAATATTGTAAAAGCACAAACAGTAATTTCTCCGCATTGCAAGGTGCAATTCTGAAATTTTTTGCTTTTTCCTGCTCCTCTTAGCATGATAAAGAAGATTCAAAGAGAGTGAGATGCCAGCTCCTTTCATTCAGTCAGTATCTTCAATCATTTCTTGACGTTTTTCAATGGCAAAAATCAATGAATATTGTAAATGCACAAACAGTAATTTCTCCGCATTGCAAGGTGCAATTCTGAAATTTTTTGCTTTTTCCTGCTCCTCTTAGCATGATAAAGAAGATTCAAAGAGAGTGAGATGCCAGCTCCTTTCATTCAGTCAGTAGCTTCAATCATTTCTGGTATATGAATAACATGATGTTTTTCAATGGCAAAAATCAATGAATATTGTAAATGCACAAACAGCAATTTCTCCGCATTGCAAGTTGCAATTCTGAAATTTTTTGCTTTTTCCTGCTCCTCTTAGCATGATAAAGAAGATTCAAAGAGAGTGAGATGCCAGCTCCTTTCATTCAGTCAGTAGCTTCAAACATTTCTGGTATATGAATAACATGATGTTTTTTAAATGGCAAAAATCAATGAATATTGTAAATGCACAAACAGTAATTTCTCCGCATTGCAAGGTGCAATTCTGAAATTTTTTGCTTTTTCCTGCTCCTCTTAGCATGATAAAGAAGATTCAAAGAGAGTGAGATGCCAGTTCCTTTCATTCAGTCAGTAGCTTCAATCATTTCTGGACGTTTTTCAATGGCAAAAATCAATGAATATTGTAAATGCACAAACAGTAATTTCTCCGCATTGCAAGGTGCAATTCTGAAATTTTTTGCTTTTTCCTGCTCCTCTTAGCATGATAAAGAAGATTCAAAGAGAGTTAGATGCCAGCTCCTTTCATTCAGTCAGTAGCTTCAAACATTTCTGGTATATGAATAACATGATGTTTTTCAATGGCAAAAATCAATGAATATTGTAAAAGCACAAACAGTAATTTCTCCGCATTGCAAGGTGCAATTCTGAAATTTTTTGCTTTTTCCTGCTCCTCTTAGCATGATAAAGAAGATTCAAAGAGAGTGAGATGCCAGCTCCTTTCATTCAGTCAGTAGCTTCAATCATTTCTGGACGTTTTTCAATGGCAAAAATCAATGAATATTGTAAATGCACAAACAGTAATTTCTCCGCATTGCAAGGTGCAATTCTGAAATTTTTTGCTTTTTCCTGCTCCTCTTAGCATGATAAAGAAGATTCAAAGAGAGTGAGATGCCAGCTCCTTTCATTCAGTCAGTAGCTTCAATCATTTCTGGTATATGAATAACATGATGTTTTTCAATGGCAAAAATCAATGAATATTGTAAATGCACAAACAGTAATTTCTCCACATTGCAAGGTGCAATTCTGAAATTTTTTGCTTTTTCCTGCTCCTCTTAGCATGATAAAGAAGATTCAAAGAGAGTGAGATGCCAGCTCCTTTCATTCAGTCAGTAGCTTCAATCATTTCTGGACGTTTTTCAATGGCAAAAATCAATGAATATTGTAAATGCACAAACAGTAATTTCTCCGCATTGCAAGGTGCAATTCTGAAATTTTTTGCTTTTTCCTGCTCCTCTTAGCATGATAAAGAAGATTCAAAGAGAGCGAGATGCCAGCTCCTTTCATTCAGTCAGTAGCTTCAATCATTTCTGGTATATGAATAACATGATGTTTTTCAATGGCAAAAATCAATGAATATTGTAAATGCACAAACAGTAATTTCTCCGCATTGCAAGGTGCAATTGTGAAATTTTTTGCTTTTTCCTGCTCCTCTTAGCATGATAAAGAAGATTCAAAGAGAGTGAGATGCCAGCTCCTTTCATTCAGTCAGTAGCTTCAATTATTTCTGGACGTTTTTCAATGGCAAAAATCAATGAATATTGTAAATGCACAAACAGTAATTTCTCCGCATTGCAAGGTGCAATTCTGAAATTTTTTGCTTTTTCCTGCTCCTCTTAGCATGATAAAGAAGATTCAAAGAGAGTGAGATGCCAGCTCCTTTCATTCAGTCAGTAGCTTCAAACATTTCTGGTATATGAATAACATGATGTTTTTCAATGGCAAAAATCAATGAATATTGTAAATGCACAAACAGTAATTTCTCCGCATTGCAAGGTGCAATTCTGAAATTTTTTGCTTTTTCCTGCTCCTCTTAGCATGATAAAGAAGATTCAAAGAGAGTGAGATGCCAGCTCCTTTCATTCAGTCAGTAGCTTCAATCATTTCTGGACGTTTTTCAATGGCAAAATTCAATGAATATTGTAAATGCACAAACAGTAATTTCTCCGCATTGCAAGGTGCAATTCTGAAATTTTTTGCTTTTTCCTGCTCCTCTTAGCATGATAAAGAAGATTCAAAGAGAGTGAGATGCCAGCTCCTTTCATTCAGTCAGTAGCTTCAATCATTTCTGGTATATGAATAACATGATGTTTTTCAATGGCAAAAATCAATGAATATTGTAAATGCACAAACAGTAATTTCTCCGCATTGCAAGGTGCAATTCTGAAATTTTTTGCTTTTTCCTGCTCCTCTTAGCATGATAAAGAAGATTCAAAGAGAGTGAGATGCCAGCTCCTTTCATTCAGTCAGTAGCTTCAAACATTTCTGGTATATGAATAACATGATGTTTTTCAATGGCAAAAATCAATGAATATTGTAAATGCACAAACAGTAATTTCTCCGCATTGCAAGGTGCAATTCTGAAATTTTTTGCTTTTTCCTGCTCCTCTTAGCATGATAAAGAAGATTCAAAGAGAGTGAGATGCCAGCTCCTTTCATTCAGTCAGTAGCTTCAATCATTTCTGGACGTTTTTCAATGGCAAAAATCAATGAATATTGTAAATGCACAAACAGTAATTTCGCCGCATTGCAAGGTGCAATTCTGAAATTTTTTGCTTTTTCCTGCTCCTCTTAGCATGATAAAGAAGATTCAAAGAGAGTGAGATGTCAGCTCCTTTCATTCAGTCAGTAGCTTCAAACATTTCTGGTATATGAATAACATGATGTTTTTCAATGGCAAAAATCAATGAATTTTGTAAATGCACAAACAGTAATTTCTCCGCATTGCAAGGTGCAATTCTGAAATTTTTTGCTTTTTCCTGCTCCTCTTAGCATGATAAAGAAGATTCAAAGAGAGTGAGATGCCAGTTCCTTTCATTCAGTCAGTAGCTTCAATCATTTCTGGACGTTTTTCAATGGCAAAAGTCAATGAATATTGTAAATGCACAAACAGTAATTTCTCCGCATTGCAAGGTGCAATTCTGAAATTTTTTGCTTTTTCCTGCTCCTCTTAGCATGATAAAGAAGATTTAAAGAGAGTGAGATGCCAGCTCCTTTCATTCAGTCAGTAGCTTCAATCATTTCTGGTATATGAATAACATGATGTTTTTCAATGGCAAAAATCAATGAATATTGTAAATGCACAAACAGTAATTTCTCCACATTGCAAGGTGCAATTCTGAATTTTTTTGCTTTTTCCTGCTCCTCTTAGCATGATAAAGAAGATTCAAAGAGAGTGAGATGCCAGCTCCTTTCATTCAGTCAGTAGCTTCAATCATTTCTGGACGTTTTTCAATGGCAAAAATCAATGAATATTGTAAATGCACAAACAGTAATTTCTCCGCATTGCAAGGTGCAATTCTGAAATTTTTTGCTTTTTCCTGCTCCTCTTAGCATGATAAACAAGATTCAAAGAGAGTGAGATGCCAGCTCCTTTCATTCAGTCAGTAGCTTCAATCATTTCTGGACGTTTTTCAATGGCAAAAATCAATGAATATTGTAAATGCACAAACAGTAATTTCTCCGCATTGCAAGGTGCAATTCTGAAATTTTTTGCTTTTTCCTGCTCCTCTTAGCATGATAAAGAAGATTCAAAGAGAGTGAGATGCCAGCTCCTTTCATTCAGTCAGTAGCTTCAAACATTTCTGGTATATGAATAACATGATGTTTTTCAATGGCAAAAATCAATGAATACTGTAAATGCACAAACAGTAATTTCTCCGCATTGCAAGGTGCAAGTCTGAAATTTTTTGCTTTTTCCTGCTCCTCTTAGCATGATAAAGAAGATTCAAAGAGAGTGAGATGCCAGCTACTTTCATTCAGTCAGTAGCTTCAATCATTTCTGGACGTTTTTCAATGGTAAAAATCAATGAATATTGTAAATGCACAAACAGTAATTTCTCCACATTGCAAGGTGCAATTCTGAAATTTTTTGCTTTTTCCTGCTCCTCTTAGCATGATAAAGAAGATTCAAAGAGAGTGAGATGCCAGCTCCTTTCATTCAGTCAGTAGCTTTAATCATTTCTGGTATATGAATAACATGATGTTTTTCAATGGCAAAAATCAATGAATATTGTAAATGCACAAACAGTAATTTCTCCGCATTGCAAGGTGCAATTCTGAAATTTTTTGCTTTTTCCTGCTCCTCTTAGCATGATAAAGAAGATTCAAAGAGAGTGAGATGCCAGCTCCTTTCATTCAGTCAGTAGCTTCAATCATTTCTGGACGTTTTTCAATGGCAAAAATCAATGAATATTGTAAATGCACAAACAGTAATTTCTCCGCATTGCAAGGTGCAATTCTGAAATTTTTTGCTTTTTCCTGCTCCTCTTAGCATGATAAAGAAGATTCAAAGAGAGTGAGATGCCAGCTCCTTTCATTCAGTCAGTAGCTTCAATCATTTCTGGTATATGAATAACATGATGTTTTTCAATGGCAAAAATCAATGAATATTGTAAATGCACAAACAGTAATTTCTCCGCATTGCAAGGTGCAATTCTGAAATTTTTTGCTTTTTCCTGCTCCTCTTAGCATGATAAAGAAGATTCAAAGAGAGTGAGATGCCAGCTCCTTTCATTCAGTCAGTAGCTTCAATCATTTCTGGACGTTTTTCAATGGCAAAAATCAATGAATATTGTAAATGCACAAACAGTAATTTCTCCGCATTGCAAGGTGCAATTCTGAAATTTTTTGCTTTTTCCTGCTCCTCTTAGCATGATAAAGAAGATTCAAAGAGAGTGAGATGCCAGCTCCTTTCATTCAGTCAGTAGCTTCAATCATTTCTGGACGTTTTTCAATGGCAAAAATCAATGAATATTGTAAATGCACAAACAGTAATTTCTCCGCATTGCAAGGTGCAATTCTGAAATTTTTTGCTTTTTCCTGCTCCTCTTAGCATGATAAAGAAGATTCAAAGAGAGTGAGATGTCAGCTCCTTTCATTCAGTCAGTAGCTTCAAACATTTCTGGTATATGAATAACATGATGTTTTTCAATGGCAAAAATCAATGAATTTTGTAAATGCACAAACAGTAATTTCTCCGCATTGCAAGGTGCAATTCTGAAATTTTTTGCTTTTTCCTGCTCCTCTTAGCATGATAAAGAAGATTCAAAGAGAGTGAGATGCCAGTTCCTTTCATTCAGTCAGTAGCTTCAATCATTTCTGGACGTTTTTCAATGGCAAAAATCAATGAATATTGTAAATGCACAAACAGTAATTTCTCCGCATTGCAAGGTGCAATTCTGAAATTTTTTGCTTTTTCCTGCTCCTCTTAGCATGATAAAGAAGATTCAAGGAGAGTGAGATGCCAGCTCCTTTCATTCAGTCAGTAGCTTCAATCATTTCTGGTATATGAATAACATGATGTTTTTCAATGGCAAAAATCAATGAATATTGTAAATGCACAAACAGTAATTTCTCCGCATTGCAAGGTGCAATTCTGAAATTTTTTGCTTTTTCCTGCTCCTCTTAGCATGATAAAGAAGATTCAAAGAGAGTGAGATGCCAGCTCCTTTCATTCAGTCAGTAGCTTCAATCATTTCTGGACGTTTTTCAATGGCAAAAATCAATGAATATTGTAAATGCACAAACAGTAATTTCTCCGCATTGCAAGGTGCAATTCTGAAATGTTTTGCTTTTTCCTGCTCCTCTTAGCATGATAAACAAGATTCAAAGAGAGTGAGATGCCAGCTCCTTTCATTCAGTCAGTAGCTTCAATCATTTCTGGATGTTTTTCAATGGCAAAAATCAATGAATATTGTAAATGCACAAACAGTAATTTCTCCGCATTGCAAGGTGCAAGTGTGAAATTTTTTGCTTTTTCCTGCTCCTCTTAGCATGATAAAGAAGATTCAAAGAGAGTAAGATGCCAGCTACTTTCATTCAGTCAGTAGCTTCAATCATTTCTGGACGTTTTTCAATGGTAAAAATCAATGAATATTGTAAATGCACAAACAGTAATTTCTCCACATTGCAAGGTGCAATTCTGAAATTTTTTGCTTTTTCCTGCTCCTCTTAGCATGATAAAGAAGATTCAAAGAGAGTGAGATGCCAGCTCCTTTCATTCAGTCAGTAGCTTCAAACATTTCTGGTATATGAATAACATGATGTTTTTCAATGGCAAAAATCAATGAATATTGTAAATGCACAAACAGTAATTTCTCTGCATTGCAAGGTGCAATTCTGAAATTTTTTGCTTTTTCCTGCTCCTCTTAGCATGATAAAGAGGATTCAAAGAGAGTGAGATGCCAGCTACTTTCATTCAGTCAGTAGCTTCAATCATTTCTGGACGTTTTTCAATGGTAAAAATCAATGAATATTGTAAATGCACAAACAGTAATTTCTCCACATTGCAAGGTGCAATTCTGAAATTTTTTGCTTTTTCCTGCTCCTCTTAGCATGATAAAGAAGATTCAAAGAGAGTGAGATGCCAGCTCCTTTCATTCAGTCAGTAGCTTCAAACATTTCTGGTATATGAATAACATGATGTTTTTCAATGGCAAAAATCAATGAATATTGTAAATGCACAAACAGTAATTTCTCCGCATTGCAAGGTGCAATTCTGAAATTTTTTGCTTTTTCCTGCTCCTCTTAGCATGATAAAGAAGATTCAAAGAGAGTGAGATGCCAGCTCCTTTCATTCAGTCAGTAGCTTCAAACATTTCTGGTATATGAATAACATGATGTTTTTCAATGGCAAAAATCAATGAATATTGTAAATGCACAAACAGTAATTTCTCCGCATTGCAAGGTGCAATTCTGAAATTTTTTGCTTTTTCCTGCTCCTCTTAGCATGATAAAGAATATTCAAAGAGAGTGAGATGCCAGCTCCTTTCATTCAGTCAGTAGCTTCAATCATTTCTGGATGTTTTTCAATGGCAAAAATCAATGAATATTGTAAATGCACAAACTGTAATTTCTCCGCATTGCAAGGTGCAATTCTGAAATTTTTGGCTTTTTCCTGCTCCTCTTAGCATGATAAAGAAGATTCAAAGAGAGTGAGATACCAGCTCCTTTCATTCAGTCAGTAGCTTCAATCATTTCTGGACGTTTTTCAATGGCAAAAATCAATGAATATTGTAAATGCACAAACAGTAATTTCTCCGCATTGCAAGGTGCAATTCTGAAATTTTTTGCTTTTTCCTGCTCCTCTTAGCATGATAAAGAAGATTCAAAGAGAGTGAGATGCCAGCTCCTTTCATTCAGTCAGTACCTTCAATCATTTCTGGATGTTTTTCAATGGCAAAAATCAATGAATATTGTAAATGCACAAACAGTAATTTCTCCACATTGCAAGGTGCAATTCTGAAATTTTTTGCTTTTTCCCGCTCCTCTTAGCATGATAAAGAAGATTCAAAGAGAGTGAGGTGCCAGCTCCTTTCATTCAGTCAGTAGCTTCAAACATTTCTGGTATATGAATAACATGTTTTTCAATGGCAAAAATCATTGAATATTGTAAATGCACAAACAGTAATTTCTCCGCATTGCAAGGTGCAATTCTGAAATTTTTTGATTTTTCCTGCTCCTCTTAGCATGATAAAGAAGATTCAAAGAGAGTGAGATGCCAGCTCCTTTCATTCAGTCAGTAGCTTCAATCATTTCTGGACGTTTTTCAATGGCAAAAATCAATGAATATTGTAAATGCACAAACAGTAATTTCTCCGCATTGCAAGGTGCAATTCTGAAATTTTTTGCTTTTTCCTGCTCCTCTTAGCATGATAAAGAAGATTCAAAGAGAGTGAGATGCCAGCTCCTTTCATTCAGTCAGTAGCTTCAATCATTTCTGGACGTTTTTCAATGGCAAAAATCAATGAATATTGTAAATGCACAAACAGTAATTTCTCCGCATTGCAAGGTGCAATTCTGAAATTTTTTGCTTTTTCCTGCTCCTCTTAGCATGATAAAGAAGATTCAAAGAGAGTGAGATGTCAGCTCCTTTCATTCAGTCAGTAGCTTCAAACATTTCTGGTATATGAATAACATGATGTTTTTCAATGGCAAAAATCAATGAATTTTGTAAATGCACAAACAGTAATTTCTCCGCATTGCAAGGTGCAATTCTGAAATTTTTTGCTTTTTCCTGCTCCTCTTAGCATGATAAAGAAGATTCAAAGAGAGTGAGATGCCAGTTCCTTTCATTCAGTCAGTAGCTTCAATCATTTCTGGACGTTTTTCAATGGCAAAAATCAATGAATATTGTAAATGCACAAACAGTAATTTCTCCGCATTGCAAGGTGCAATTCTGAAATTTTTTGCTTTTTCCTGCTCCTCTTAGCATGATAAAGAAGATTCAAGGAGAGTGAGATGCCAGCTCCTTTCATTCAGTCAGTAGCTTCAATCATTTCTGGTATATGAATAACATGATGTTTTTCAATGGCAAAAATCAATGAATATTGTAAATGCACAAACAGTAATTTCTCCGCATTGCAAGGTGCAATTCTGAAATTTTTTGCTTTTTCCTGCTCCTCTTAGCATGATAAAGAAGATTCAAAGAGAGTGAGATGCCAGCTCCTTTCATTCAGTCAGTAGCTTCAATCATTTCTGGACGTTTTTCAATGGCAAAAATCAATGAATATTGTAAATGCACAAACAGTAATTTCTCCGCATTGCAAGGTGCAATTCTGAAATGTTTTGCTTTTTCCTGCTCCTCTTAGCATGATAAACAAGATTCAAAGAGAGTGAGATGCCAGCTCCTTTCATTCAGTCAGTAGCTTCAATCATTTCTGGATGTTTTTCAATGGCAAAAATCAATGAATATTGTAAATGCACAAACAGTAATTTCTCCGCATTGCAAGGTGCAATTCTGAAATTTTTTGCTTTTTCCTGCTCCTCTTAGCATGATAAAGAAGATTCAAAGAGAGTGAGATGCCAGCTCCTTTCATTCAGTCAGTAGCTTCAAACATTTCTGGTATATGAATAACATGATGTTTTTCAATGGCAAAAATCAATGAATATTGTAAATGCACAAACAGTAATTTCTCCGCATTGCAAGGTGCAAGTGTGAAATTTTTTGCTTTTTCCTGCTCCTCTTAGCATGATAAAGAAGATTCAAAGAGAGTAAGATGCCAGCTACTTTCATTCAGTCAGTAGCTTCAATCATTTCTGGACGTTTTTCAATGGTAAAAATCAATGAATATTGTAAATGCACAAACAGTAATTTCTCCACATTGCAAGGTGCAATTCTGAAATTTTTTGCTTTTTCCTGCTCCTCTTAGCATGATAAAGAAGATTCAAAGAGAGTGAGATGCCAGCTCCTTTCATTCAGTCAGTAGCTTCAAACATTTCTGGTATATGAATAACATGATGTTTTTCAATGGCAAAAATCAATGAATATTGTAAATGCACAAACAGTAATTTCTCTGCATTGCAAGGTGCAATTCTGAAATTTTTTGCTTTTTCCTGCTCCTCTTAGCATGATAAAGAAGATTCAAAGAGAGTGAGATGCCAGCTACTTTCATTCAGTCAGTAGCTTCAATCATTTCTGGACGTTTTTCAATGGTAAAAATCAATGAATATTGTAAATGCACAAACAGTAATTTCTCCACATTGCAAGGTGCAATTCTGAAATTTTTTGCTTTTTCCTGCTCCTCTTAGCATGATAAAGAAGATTCAAAGAGAGTGAGATGCCAGCTCCTTTCATTCAGTCAGTAGCTTCAAACATTTCTGGTATATGAATAACATGATGTTTTTCAATGGCAAAAATCAATGAATATTGTAAATGCACAAACAGTAATTTCTCCGCATTGCAAGGTGCAATTCTGAAATTTTTTGCTTTTTCCTGCTCCTCTTAGCATGATAAAGAAGATTCAAAGAGAGTGAGATGCCAGCTCCTTTCATTCAGTCAGTAGCTTCAAACATTTCTGGTATATGAATAACATGATGTTTTTCAATGGCAAAAATCAATGAATATTGTAAATGCACAAACAGTAATTTCTCCGCATTGCAAGGTGCAATTCTGAAATTTTTTGCTTTTTCCTGCTCCTCTTAGCATGATAAAGAATATTCAAAGAGAGTGAGATGCCAGCTCCTTTCATTCAGTCAGTAGCTTCAATCATTTCTGGATGTTTTTCAATGGCAAAAATCAATGAATATTGTAAATGCACAAACTGTAATTTCTCCGCATTGCAAGGTGCAATTCTGAAATTTTTGGCTTTTTCCTGCTCCTCTTAGCATGATAAAGAAGATTCAAAGAGAGTGAGATACCAGCTCCTTTCATTCAGTCAGTAGCTTCAATCATTTCTGGACGTTTTTCAATGGCAAAAATCAATGAATATTGTAAATGCACAAACAGTAATTTCTCCGCATTGCAAGGTGCAATTCTGAAATTTTTTGCTTTTTCCTGCTCCTCTTAGCATGATAAAGAAGATTCAAAGAGAGTGAGATGCCAGCTCCTTTCATTCAGTCAGTACCTTCAATCATTTCTGGATGTTTTTCAATGGCAAAAATCAATGAATATTGTAAATGCACAAACAGTAATTTCTCCGCAT
The DNA here is from genome assembly GCF_046119375.1 of Phyllobates terribilis. Classification (NCBI taxonomy): domain Eukaryota; kingdom Metazoa; phylum Chordata; class Amphibia; order Anura; family Dendrobatidae; genus Phyllobates; species Phyllobates terribilis. Next base: position 92,877 of record NW_027363601.1, on the reverse strand, counting down.
TGCAAGGTGCAATTCTGAAATTTTTTGCTTTTTCCCGCTCCTCTTAGCATGATAAAGAAGATTCAAAGAGAGTGAGGTGCCAGCTCCTTTCATTCAGTCAGTAGCTTCAAACATTTCTGGTATATGAATAACATGTTTTTCAATGGCAAAAATCATTGAATATTGTAAATGCACAAACAGTAATTTCTCCGCATTGCAAGGTGCAATTCTGAAATTTTTTGATTTTTCCTGCTCCTCTTAGCATGATAAAAAAGATTCAAAGAGAGTGAGATGCCAGCTCCTTTCATTCAGTCAGTAGCTTCAATCATTTCTGGACGTTTTTCAATGGCAAAAATCAATGAATATTGTAAATGCACAAACAGTAATTTCTCCGTATTGCAAGGTGCAATTCTGAAATTTTTTGCTTTTTCCTGCTCCTCTTAGCATGATAAAGAAGATTCAAAGAGAGTGAGATGCCAGCTCCTTTCATTCAGTCAGTAGCTTCAATCATTTCTGGACGTTTTTCAATGGCAAAAATCAATGAATATTGTAAATGCACAAACAGTAATTTCTCCGCATTGCAAGGTGCAATTCTGAAATTTTTTGCTTTTTCCTGCTCCTCTTAGCATGATAAAGAAGATTCAAAGAGAGTGAGATGCCAGCTCCTTTCATTCAGTCAGTAGCTTCAAACATTTCTGGTATATGAATAACATGATGTTTTTCAATGGCAAAAATCAATGAACATTGTAAATGCACAAACAGTAATTTCTCCGCATTGCAAGGTGCAAGTCTGAAATTTTTTGCTTTTTCCTGCTCCTCTTAGCATGATAAAGAAGATTCAAAGAGAGTGATATGCCAGCTACTTTCATTCAGTCAGTAGCTTCAATCATTTCTGGACGTTTTTCAATGGTAAAAATCAATGAATATTGTAAATGCACAAACAGTAATTTCTCCACATTGCAAGGTGCAATTCTGAAATTTTTTGCTTTTTCCTGCTCCTCAGCATGATAAAGAAGATTCAAAGAGAGTGAGATGCCAGCTCCTTTCATTCAGTCAGTAGCTTCAAACATTTCTGGTATATGAATAACATGATGTTTTTCAATGGCAAAAATCAATGAATATTGTAAATGCACAAACAGTAATTTCTCCGCATTGCAAGGTGCAATTCTGAAATTTTTTGCTTTTTCCTGCTCCTCTTAGCATGATAAAGAAGATTCAAAGAGAGTGAGATGCCAGCTCCTTTCATTCAGTCAGTAGCTTCAAACATTTCTGGTATATGAATAACATGATGTTTTTCAATGGCAAAAATCAATGAATATTGTAAATGCACAAAGAGTAATTTCTCCGCATTGCAAGGTGCAATTCTGAAATTTTTTGCTTTTTCCTGCTCCTCTTAGCATGATAAAGAAGATTCAAAGAGAGTGAGATGCCAGCTCCTTTCATTCAGTCAGTAGCTTCAATCATTTCTGGACGTTTTTCAATGGCAAAAATCAATGAATATTGTAAATGCACAAACAGTAATTTCTCCGCATTGCAAGGTGCAATTCTGAAATGTTTTGCTTTTTCCTGCTCCTCTTAGCATGATAAACAAGATTCAAAGAGAGTGAGATGCCAGCTCCTTTCATTCAGTCAGTAGCTTCAATCATTTCTGGATGTTTTTCAATGGCAAAAATCAATGAATATTGTAAATGCACAAACAGTAATTTCTCCGCATTGCAAGGTGCAAGTGTGAAATTTTTTGCTTTTTCCTGCTCCTCTTAGCATGATAAAGAAGATTCAAAGAGAGTAAGATGCCAGCTACTTTCATTCAGTCAGTAGCTTCAATCATTTCTGGACGTTTTTCAATGGTAAAAATCAATGAATATTGTAAATGCACAAACAGTAATTTCTCCACATTGCAAGGTGCAATTCTGAAATTTTTTGCTTTTTCCTGCTCCTCTTAGCATGATAAAGAAGATTCAAAGAGAGTGAGATGCCAGCTCCTTTCATTCAGTCAGTAGCTTCAAACATTTCTGGTATATGAATAACATGATGTTTTTCAATGGCAAAAATCAATGAATATTGTAAATGCACAAACAGTAATTTCTCTGCATTGCAAGGTGCAATTCTGAAATTTTTTGCTTTTTCCTGCTCCTCTTAGCATGATAAAGAAGATTCAAAGAGAGTGAGATGCCAGCTACTTTCATTCAGTCAGTAGCTTCAATCATTTCTGGACGTTTTTCAATGGTAAAAATCAATGAATATTGTAAATGCACAAACAGTAATTTCTCCACATTGCAAGGTGCAATTCTGAAATTTTTTGCTTTTTCCTGCTCCTCTTAGCATGATAAAGAAGATTCAAAGAGAGTGAGATGCCAGCTCCTTTCATTCAGTCAGTAGCTTCAAACATTTCTGGTATATGAATAACATGATGTTTTTCAATGGCAAAAATCAATGAATATTGTAAATGCACAAACAGTAATTTCTCCGCATTGCAAGGTGCAATTCTGAAATTTTTTGCTTTTTCCTGCTCCTCTTAGCATGATAAAGAAGATTCAAAGAGAGTGAGATGCCAGCTCCTTTCATTCAGTCAGTAGCTTCAAACATTTCTGGTATATGAATAACATGATGTTTTTCAATGGCAAAAATCAATGAATATTGTAAATGCACAAACAGTAATTTCTCCGCATTGCAAGGTGCAATTCTGAAATTTTTTGCTTTTTCCTGCTCCTCTTAGCATGATAAAGAATATTCAAAGAGAGTGAGATGCCAGCTCCTTTCATTCAGTCAGTAGCTTCAATCATTTCTGGATGTTTTTCAATGGCAAAAATCAATGAATATTGTAAATGCACAAACTGTAATTTCTCCGCATTGCAAGGTGCAATTCTGAAATTTTTGGCTTTTTCCTGCTCCTCTTAGCATGATAAAGAAGATTCAAAGAGAGTGAGATACCAGCTCCTTTCATTCAGTCAGTAGCTTCAATCATTTCTGGACGTTTTTCAATGGCAAAAATCAATGAATATTGTAAATGCACAAACAGTAATTTCTCCGCATTGCAAGGTGCAATTCTGAAATTTTTTGCTTTTTCCTGCTCCTCTTAGCATGATAAAGAAGATTCAAAGAGAGTGAGATGCCAGCTCCTTTCATTCAGTCAGTACCTTCAATCATTTCTGGATGTTTTTCAATGGCAAAAATCAATGAATATTGTAAATGCACAAACAGTAATTTCTCCGCATTGCAAGGTGCAATTCTGAAATTTTTTGCTTTTTCCCGCTCCTCTTAGCATGATAAAGAAGATTCAAAGAGAGTGAGGTGCCAGCTCCTTTCATTCAGTCAGTAGCTTCAAACATTTCTGGTATATGAATAACATGTTTTTCAATGGCAAAAATCATTGAATATTGTAAATGCACAAACAGTAATTTCTCCGCATTGCAAGGTGCAATTCTGAAATTTTTTGATTTTTCCTGCTCCTCTTAGCATGATAAAAAAGATTCAAAGAGAGTGAGATGCCAGCTCCTTTCATTCAGTCAGTAGCTTCAATCATTTCTGGACGTTTTTCAATGGCAAAAATCAATGAATATTGTAAATGCACAAACAGTAATTTCTCCGTATTGCAAGGTGCAATTCTGAAATTTTTTGCTTTTTCCTGCTCCTCTTAGCATGATAAAGAAGATTCAAAGAGAGTGAGATGCCAGCTCCTTTCATTCAGTCAGTAGCTTCAATCATTTCTGGACGTTTTTCAATGGCAAAAATCAATGAATATTGTAAATGCACAAACAGTAATTTCTCCGCATTGCAAGGTGCAATTCTGAAATTTTTTGCTTTTTCCTGCTCCTCTTAGCATGATAAAGAAGATTCAAAGAGAGTGAGATGCCAGCTCCTTTCATTCAGTCAGTAGCTTCAAACATTTCTGGTATATGAATAACATGATGTTTTTCAATGGCAAAAATCAATGAACATTGTAAATGCACAAACAGTAATTTCTCCGCATTGCAAGGTGCAAGTCTGAAATTTTTTGCTTTTTCCTGCTCCTCTTAGCATGATAAAGAAGATTCAAAGAGAGTGATATGCCAGCTACTTTCATTCAGTCAGTAGCTTCAATCATTTCTGGACGTTTTTCAATGGTAAAAATCAATGAATATTGTAAATGCACAAACAGTAATTTCTCCACATTGCAAGGTGCAATTCTGAAATTTTTTGCTTTTTCCTGCTCCTCAGCATGATAAAGAAGATTCAAAGAGAGTGAGATGCCAGCTCCTTTCATTCAGTCAGTAGCTTCAAACATTTCTGGTATATGAATAACATGATGTTTTTCAATGGCAAAAATCAATGAATATTGTAAATGCACAAACAGTAATTTCTCCGCATTGCAAGGTGCAATTCTGAAATTTTTTGCTTTTTCCTGCTCCTCTTAGCATGATAAAGAAGATTCAAAGAGAGTGAGATGCCAGCTCCTTTCATTCAGTCAGTAGCTTCAAACATTTCTGGTATATGAATAACATGATGTTTTTCAATGGCAAAAATCAATGAATATTGTAAATGCACAAAGAGTAATTTCTCCGCATTGCAAGGTGCAATTCTGAAATTTTTTGCTTTTTCCTGCTCCTCTTAGCATGATAAAGAAGATTCAAAGAGAGTGAGATGCCAGCTCCTTTCATTCAGTCAGTAGCTTCAATCATTTCTGGACGTTTTTCAATGGCAAAAATCAATGAATATTGTAAATGCACAAACAGTAATTTCTCCGCATTGCAAGGTGCAATTCTGAAATTTTTTGCTTTTTCCTGCTCCTCTTAGCATGATAAAGAAGATTCAAAGAGAGTGAGATGCCAGCTCCTTTCATTCAGTCAGTAGCTTCAATCATTTCTGGACGTTTTTCAATGGCAAAAATCAATTAATATTGTAAATGCACAAACAGTAATTTCTCCGCATTGCAAGGTGCAATTCTGAAATTTTTTGCTTTTTCCTGCTCCTCTTAGCATGATAAAGAAGATTCAAAGAGAGTGAGATGCCAGCTCCTTTCATTCAGTCAGTAGCTACAAACATTTCTGGTATATGAATAACATGATGTTTTTCAATGGCAAAAATCAATGAATATTGTAAATGCACAAACAGTAATTTCTCCGCATTGCAAGGTGCAATTCTGAAATTTTTTGCTTTTTCCTGCTCCTCTTAGCATGATAAAGAAGATTCAAAGAGAGTGAGATGCCAGCCCCTTTCATTCAGTCAGTAGCTTCAATCATTTCTGGACGTTTTTCAATGGCAAAAATCAATGAATATTGTAAATGCACAAACAGTAATTTCTCCGCATTGCAAGGTGCAATTCTGAAATTTTTTGCTTTTTCCTGCTCCTCTTAGCATGATAAAGAAGATTCAAAGAGAGTGAGATGCCAGCTCCTTTCATTCAGTCAGTAGCTTCAATCATTTCTGGTATATGAATAACATGATGTTTTTCAATGACAAAAATCAATGAATATTGTAAATGCACAAAGAGTAATTTCTCCGCATTGCAAGGTGCAATTCTGAAATTTTTTGCTTTTTCCTGCTCCTCTTAGCATGATAAAGAAGATTCAAAGAGAGTGAGATGCCAGCTCCTTTCATTCAGTCAGTAGCTTCAATCATTTCTTGACGTTTTTCAATGGCAAAAATCAATGAATATTGTAAATGCACAAACAGTAATTTCTCCGCATTGCAAGGTGCAATTCTGAAATTTTTTGCTTTTTCCTGCTCCTCTTAGCATGATAAAGAAGATTCAAAGAGAGTGAGATGCCAGCTCCTTTCATTCAGTCAGTAGCTTCAATCATTTCTGGTATATGAATAACATGATGTTTTTCAATGGCAAAAATCAATGAATATTGTAAATGCACAAACAGCAATTTCTCCGCATTGCAAGTTGCAATTCTGAAATTTTTTGCTTTTTCCTGCTCCTCTTAGCATGATAAAGAAGATTCAAAGAGAGTGAGATGCCAGCTCCTTTCATTCAGTCAGTAGCTTCAAACATTTCTGGTATATGAATAACATGATGTTTTTCAATGGCAAAAATCAATGAGTATTGTAAATGCACAAACAGTAATTTCTCCGCATTGCAAGGTGAAATTCTGAAATTTTTTGCTTTTTCCTGCTCCTCTTAGCATGATAAAGAAGATTCAAAGAGAGTGAGATGCCAGTTCCTTTCATTCAGTCAGTAGCTTCAATCATTTCTGGACGTTTTTCAATGGCAAAAATCAATGAATATTGTAAATGCACAAACAGTAATTTCTCCGCATTGCAAGGTGCAATTCTGAAATTTTTTGCTTTTTCCTGCTCCTCTTAGCATGATAAAGAAGATTCAAAGAGAGTTAGATGCCAGCTCCTTTCATTCAGTCAGTAGCTTCAAACATTTCTGGTATATGAATAACATGATGTTTTTCAATGGCAAAAATCAATGAATATTGTAAAAGCACAAACAGTAATTTCTCCGCATTGCAAGGTGCAATTCTGAAATTTTTTGCTTTTTCCTGCTCCTCTTAGCATGATAAAGAAGATTCAAAGAGAGTGAGATGCCAGCTCCTTTCATTCAGTCAGTAGCTTCAATCATTTCTGGACGTTTTTCAATGGCAAAAATCAATGAATATTGTAAATGCACAAACAGTAATTTCTCCGCATTGCAAGGTGCAATTCTGAAATTTTTTGCTTTTTCCTGCTCCTCTTAGCATGATAAAGAAGATTCAAAGAGAGTGAGATGCCAGCTCCTTTCATTCAGTCAGTAGCTTCAATCATTTCTGGTATATGAATAACATGATGTTTTTCAATGGCAAAAATCAATGAATATTGTAAATGCACAAACAGTAATTTCTCCACATTGCAAGGTGCAATTCTGAAATTTTTTGCTTTTTCCTGCTCCTCTTAGCATGATAAAGAAGATTCAAAGAGAGTGAGATTCCAGCTCCTTTCATTCAGTCAGTAGCTTCAATCATTTCTGGACGTTTTTCAATGGCAAAAATCAATGAATATTGTAAATGCACAAACAGTAATTTCTCCGCATTGCAAGGTGCAATTCTGAAATTTTTTGCTTTTTCCTGCTCCTCTTAGCATGATAAAGAAGATTCAAAGAGAGCGAGATGCCAGCTCCTTTCATTCAGTCAGTAGCTTCAATCATTTCTGGTATATGAATAACATGATGTTTTTCAATGGCAAAAATCAATGAATATTGTAAATGCACAAACAGTAATTTCTCCGCATTGCAAGGTGCAATTGTGAAATTTTTTGCTTTTTCCTGCTCCTCTTAGCATGATAAAGAAGATTCAAAGAGAGTGAGATGCCAGCTCCTTTCATTCAGTCAGTAGCTTCAATTATTTCTGGACGTTTTTCAATGGCAAAAATCAATGAATATTGTAAATGCACAAACAGTAATTTCTCCGCATTGCAAGGTGCAATTCTGAAATTTTTTGCTTTTTCCTGCTCCTCTTAGCATGATAAAGAAGATTCAAAGAGAGTGAGATGCCAGCTCCTTTCATTCAGTCAGTAGCTTCAAACATTTCTGGTATATGAATAACATGATGTTTTTCAATGGCAAAAATCAATGAATATTGTAAATGCACAAACAGTAATTTCTCCGCATTGCAAGGTGCAATTCTGAAATTTTTTGCTTTTTCCTGCTCCTCTTAGCATGATAAAGAAGATTCAAAGAGAGTGAGATGCCAGCTCCTTTCATTCAGTCAGTAGCTTCAATCATTTCTGGACGTTTTTCAATGGCAAAATTCAATGAATATTGTAAATGCACAAACAGTAATTTCTCCGCATTGCAAGGTGCAATTCTGAAATTTTTTGCTTTTTCCTGCTCCTCTTAGCATGATAAAGAAGATTCAAAGAGAGTGAGATGCCAGCTCCTTTCATTCAGTCAGTAGCTTCAATCATTTCTGGTATATGAATAACATGATGTTTTTCAATGGCAAAAATCAATGAATATTGTAAATGCACAAACAGTAATTTCTCCGCATTGCAAGGTGCAATTCTGAAATTTTTTGCTTTTTCCTGCTCCTCTTAGCATGATAAAGAAGATTCAAAGAGAGTGAGATGCCAGCTCCTTTCATTCAGTCAGTAGCTTCAAACATTTCTGGTATATGAATAACATGATGTTTTTCAATGGCAAAAATCAATGAATATTGTAAATGCACAAACAGTAATTTCTCCGCATTGCAAGGTGCAATTCTGAAATTTTTTGCTTTTTCCTGCTCCTCTTAGCATGATAAAGAAGATTCAAAGAGAGTGAGATGCCAGCTCCTTTCATTCAGTCAGTAGCTTCAATCATTTCTGGACGTTTTTCAATGGCAAAAATCAATGAATATTGTAAATGCACAAACAGTAATTTCTCCGCATTGCAAGGTGCAATTCTGAAATTTTTTGCTTTTTCCTGCTCCTCTTAGCATGATAAAGAAGATTCAAAGAGAGTGAGATGTCAGCTCCTTTCATTCAGTCAGTAGCTTCAAACATTTCTGGTATATGAATAACATGATGTTTTTCAATGGCAAAAATCAATGAATTTTGTAAATGCACAAACAGTAATTTCTCCGCATTGCAAGGTGCAATTCTGAAATTTTTTGCTTTTTCCTGCTCCTCTTAGCATGATAAAGAAGATTCAAAGAGAGTGAGATGCCAGTTCCTTTCATTCAGTCAGTAGCTTCAATCATTTCTGGACGTTTTTCAATGGCAAAAGTCAATGAATATTGTAAATGCACAAACAGTAATTTCTCCGCATTGCAAGGTGCAATTCTGAAATTTTTTGCTTTTTCCTGCTCCTCTTAGCATGATAAAGAAGATTTAAAGAGAGTGAGATGCCAGCTCCTTTCATTCAGTCAGTAGCTTCAATCATTTCTGGTATATGAATAACATGATGTTTTTCAATGGCAAAAATCAATGAATATTGTAAATGCACAAACAGTAATTTCTCCACATTGCAAGGTGCAATTCTGAATTTTTTTGCTTTTTCCTGCTCCTCTTAGCATGATAAAGAAGATTCAAAGAGAGTGAGATGCCAGCTCCTTTCATTCAGTCAGTAGCTTCAATCATTTCTGGACGTTTTTCAATGGCAAAAATCAATGAATATTGTAAATGCACAAACAGTAATTTCTCCGCATTGCAAGGTGCAATTCTGAAATTTTTTGCTTTTTCCTGCTCCTCTTAGCATGATAAACAAGATTCAAAGAGAGTGAGATGCCAGCTCCTTTCATTCAGTCAGTAGCTTCAATCATTTCTGGACGTTTTTCAATGGCAAAAATCAATGAATATTGTAAATGCACAAACAGTAATTTCTCCGCATTGCAAGGTGCAATTCTGAAATTTTTTGCTTTTTCCTGCTCCTCTTAGCATGATAAAGAAGATTCAAAGAGAGTGAGATGCCAGCTCCTTTCATTCAGTCAGTAGCTTCAAACATTTCTGGTATATGAATAACATGATGTTTTTCAATGGCAAAAATCAATGAATATTGTAAATGCACAAACAGTAATTTCTCCGCATTGCAAGGTGCAAGTCTGAAATTTTTTGCTTTTTCCTGCTCCTCTTAGCATGATAAAGAAGATTCAAAGAGAGTGAGATGCCAGCTACTTTCATTCAGTCAGTAGCTTCAATCATTTCTGGACGTTTTTCAATGGTAAAAATCAATGAATATTGTAAATGCACAAACAGTAATTTCTCCACATTGCAAGGTGCAATTCTGAAATTTTTTGCTTTTTCCTGCTCCTCTTAGCATGATAAAGAAGATTCAAAGAGAGTGAGATGCCAGCTCCTTTCATTCAGTCAGTAGCTTTAATCATTTCTGGTATATGAATAACATGATGTTTTTCAATGGCAAAAATCAATGAATATTGTAAATGCACAAACAGTAATTTCTCCGCATTGCAAGGTGCAATTCTGAAATTTTTTGCTTTTTCCTGCTCCTCTTAGCATGATAAAGAAGATTCAAAGAGAGTGAGATGCCAGCTCCTTTCATTCAGTCAGTAGCTTCAATCATTTCTGGACGTTTTTCAATGGCAAAAATCAATGAATATTGTAAATGCACAAACAGTAATTTCTCCGCATTGCAAGGTGCAATTCTGAAATTTTTTGCTTTTTCCTGCTCCTCTTAGCATGATAAAGAAGATTCAAAGAGAGTGAGATGCCAGCTCCTTTCATTCAGTCAGTAGCTTCAATCATTTCTGGTATATGAATAACATGATGTTTTTCAATGGCAAAAATCAATGAATATTGTAAATGCACAAACAGTAATTTCTCCGCATTGCAAGGTGCAATTCTGAAATTTTTTGCTTTTTCCTGCTCCTCTTAGCATGATAAAGAAGATTCAAAGAGAGTGAGATGCCAGCTCCTTTCATTCAGTCAGTAGCTTCAATCATTTCTGGACGTTTTTCAATGGCAAAAATCAATGAATATTGTAAATGCACAAACAGTAATTTCTCCGCATTGCAAGGTGCAATTCTGAAATTTTTTGCTTTTTCCTGCTCCTCTTAGCATGATAAAGAAGATTCAAAGAGAGTGAGATGCCAGCTCCTTTCATTCAGTCAGTAGCTTCAATCATTTCTGGACGTTTTTCAATGGCAAAAATCAATGAATATTGTAAATGCACAAACAGTAATTTCTCCGCATTGCAAGGTGCAATTCTGAAATTTTTTGCTTTTTCCTGCTCCTCTTAGCATGATAAAGAAGATTCAAAGAGAGTGAGATGTCAGCTCCTTTCATTCAGTCAGTAGCTTCAAACATTTCTGGTATATGAATAACATGATGTTTTTCAATGGCAAAAATCAATGAATTTTGTAAATGCACAAACAGTAATTTCTCCGCATTGCAAGGTGCAATTCTGAAATTTTTTGCTTTTTCCTGCTCCTCTTAGCATGATAAAGAAGATTCAAAGAGAGTGAGATGCCAGTTCCTTTCATTCAGTCAGTAGCTTCAATCATTTCTGGACGTTTTTCAATGGCAAAAATCAATGAATATTGTAAATGCACAAACAGTAATTTCTCCGCATTGCAAGGTGCAATTCTGAAATTTTTTGCTTTTTCCTGCTCCTCTTAGCATGATAAAGAAGATTCAAGGAGAGTGAGATGCCAGCTCCTTTCATTCAGTCAGTAGCTTCAATCATTTCTGGTATATGAATAACATGATGTTTTTCAATGGCAAAAATCAATGAATATTGTAAATGCACAAACAGTAATTTCTCCGCATTGCAAGGTGCAATTCTGAAATTTTTTGCTTTTTCCTGCTCCTCTTAGCATGATAAAGAAGATTCAAAGAGAGTGAGATGCCAGCTCCTTTCATTCAGTCAGTAGCTTCAATCATTTCTGGACGTTTTTCAATGGCAAAAATCAATGAATATTGTAAATGCACAAACAGTAATTTCTCCGCATTGCAAGGTGCAATTCTGAAATGTTTTGCTTTTTCCTGCTCCTCTTAGCATGATAAACAAGATTCAAAGAGAGTGAGATGCCAGCTCCTTTCATTCAGTCAGTAGCTTCAATCATTTCTGGATGTTTTTCAATGGCAAAAATCAATGAATATTGTAAATGCACAAACAGTAATTTCTCCGCATTGCAAGGTGCAATTCTGAAATTTTTTGCTTTTTCCTGCTCCTCTTAGCATGATAAAGAAGATTCAAAGAGAGTGAGATGCCAGCTCCTTTCATTCAGTCAGTAGCTTCAATCATTTCTGGACGTTTTTCAATGGCAAAAATCAATGAATATTGTAAATGCACAAACAGTAATTTCTCCGCATTGCAAGGTGCAATTCTGAAATTTTTTGCTTTTTCCTGCTCCTCTTAGCATGATAAACAAGATTCAAAGAGAGTGAGATGCCAGCTCCTTTCATTCAGTCAGTAGCTTCAATCATTTCTGGACGTTTTTCAATGGCAAAAATCAATGAATATTGTAAATGCACAAACAGTAATTTCTCCGCATTGCAAGGTGCAATTCTGAAATTTTTTGCTTTTTCCTGCTCCTCTTAGCATGATAAAGAAGATTCAAAGAGAGTGAGATGCCAGCTCCTTTCATTCAGTCAGTAGCTTCAAACATTTCTGGTATATGAATAACATGATGTTTTTCAATGGCAAAAATCAATGAATATTGTAAATGCACAAACAGTAATTTCTCCGCATTGCAAGGTGCAAGTCTGAAATTTTTTGCTTTTTCCTGCTCCTCTTAGCATGATAAAGAAGATTCAAAGAGAGTGAGATGCCAGCTACTTTCATTCAGTCAGTAGCTTCAATCATTTCTGGACGTTTTTCAATGGTAAAAATCAATGAATATTGTAAATGCACAAACAGTAATTTCTCCACATTGCAAGGTGCAATTCTGAAATTTTTTGCTTTTTCCTGCTCCTCTTAGCATGATAAAGAAGATTCAAAGAGAGTGAGATGCCAGCTCCTTTCATTCAGTCAGTAGCTTTAATCATTTCTGGTATATGAATAACATGATGTTTTTCAATGGCAAAAATCAATGAATATTGTAAATGCACAAACAGTAATTTCTCCGCATTGCAAGGTGCAATTCTGAAATTTTTTGCTTTTTCCTGCTCCTCTTAGCATGATAAAGAAGATTCAAAGAGAGTGAGATGCCAGCTCCTTTCATTCAGTCAGTAGCTTCAATCATTTCTGGACGTTTTTCAATGGCAAAAATCAATGAATATTGTAAATGCACAAACAGTAATTTCTCCGCATTGCAAGGTGCAATTCTGAAATTTTTTGCTTTTTCCTGCTCCTCTTAGCATGATAAAGAAGATTCAAAGAGAGTGAGATGCCAGCTCCTTTCATTCAGTCAGTAGCTTCAATCATTTCTGGTATATGAATAACATGATGTTTTTCAATGGCAAAAATCAATGAATATTGTAAATGCACAAACAGTAATTTCTCCGCATTGCAAGGTGCAATTCTGAAATTTTTTGCTTTTTCCTGCTCCTCTTAGCATGATAAAGAAGATTCAAAGAGAGTGAGATGCCAGCTCCTTTCATTCAGTCAGTAGCTTCAATCATTTCTGGACGTTTTTCAATGGCAAAAATCAATGAATATTGTAAATGCACAAACAGTAATTTCTCCGCATTGCAAGGTGCAATTCTGAAATTTTTTGCTTTTTCCTGCTCCTCTTAGCATGATAAAGAAGATTCAAAGAGAGTGAGATGCCAGCTCCTTTCATTCAGTCAGTAGCTTCAATCATTTCTGGACGTTTTTCAATGGCAAAAATCAATGAATATTGTAAATGCACAAACAGTAATTTCTCCGCATTGCAAGGTGCAATTCTGAAATTTTTTGCTTTTTCCTGCTCCTCTTAGCATGATAAAGAAGATTCAAAGAGAGTGAGATGTCAGCTCCTTTCATTCAGTCAGTAGCTTCAAACATTTCTGGTATATGAATAACATGATGTTTTTCAATGGCAAAAATCAATGAATTTTGTAAATGCACAAACAGTAATTTCTCCGCATTGCAAGGTGCAATTCTGAAATTTTTTGCTTTTTCCTGCTCCTCTTAGCATGATAATGAAGATTCAAAGAGAGTGAGATGCCATTTCCTTTCATTCAGTCAGTAGCTTCAATCATTTCTGGACGTTTTTCAATGGCAAAAATCAATGAATATTGTAAATGCACAAACAGTAATTTCTCCGCATTGCAAGGTGCAATTCTGAAATTTTTTGCTTTTTCCTGCTCCTCTTAGCATGATAAAGAAGATTCAAGGAGAGTGAGATGCCAGCTCCTTTCATTCAGTCAGTAGCTTCAATCATTTCTGGTATATGAATAACATGATGTTTTTCAATGGCAAAAATCAATGAATATTGTAAATGCACAAACAGTAATTTCTCCGCATTGCAAGGTGCAATTCTGAAATTTTTTGCTTTTTCCTGCTCCTCTTAGCATGATAAAGAAGATTCAAAGAGAGTGAGATGCCAGCTCCTTTCATTCAGTCAGTAGCTTCAATCATTTCTGGACGTTTTTCAATGGCAAAAATCAATGAATATTGTAAATGCACAAACAGTAATTTCTCCGCATTGCAAGGTGCAATTCTGAAATGTTTTGCTTTTTCCTGCTCCTCTTAGCATGATAAACAAGATTCAAAGAGAGTGAGATGCCAGCTCCTTTCATTCAGTCAGTAGCTTCAATCATTTCTGGATGTTTTTCAATGGCAAAAATCAATGAATATTGTAAATGCACAAACAGTAATTTCTCCGCATTGCAAGGTGCAATTCTGAAATTTTTTGCTTTTTCCTGCTCCTCTTAGCATGATAAAGAAGATTCAAAGAGAGTGAGATGCCAGCTCCTTTCATTCAGTCAGTAGCTTCAAACATTTCTGGTATATGAATAACATGATGTTTTTCAATGGCAAAAATCAATGAATATTGTAAATGCACAAACAGTAATTTCTCCGCATTGCAAGGTGCAAGTGTGAAATTTTTTGCTTTTTCCTGCTCCTCTTAGCATGATAAAGAAGATTCAAAGAGAGTAAGATGCCAGCTACTTTCATTCAGTCAGTAGCTTCAATCATTTCTGGACGTTTTTCAATGGTAAAAATCAATGAATATTGTAAATGCACAAACAGTAATTTCTCCACATTGCAAGGTGCAATTCTGAAATTTTTTGCTTTTTCCTGCTCCTCTTAGCATGATAAAGAAGATTCAAAGAGAGTGAGATGCCAGCTCCTTTCATTCAGTCAGTAGCTTCAAACATTTCTGGTATATGAATAACATGATGTTTTTCAATGGCAAAAATCAATGAATATTGTAAATGCACAAACAGTAATTTCTCTGCATTGCAAGGTGCAATTCTGAAATTTTTTGCTTTTTCCTGCTCCTCTTAGCATGATAAAGAAGATTCAAAGAGAGTGAGATGCCAGCTACTTTCATTCAGTCAGTAGCTTCAATCATTTCTGGACGTTTTTCAATGGTAAAAATCAATGAATATTGTAAATGCACAAACAGTAATTTCTCCACATTGCAAGGTGCAATTCTGAAATTTTTTGCTTTTTCCTGCTCCTCTTAGCATGATAAAGAAGATTCAAAGAGAGTGAGATGCCAGCTCCTTTCATTCAGTCAGTAGCTTCAAACATTTCTGGTATATGAATAACATGATGTTTTTCAATGGCAAAAATCAATGAATATTGTAAATGCACAAACAGTAATTTCTCCGCATTGCAAGGTGCAATTCTGAAATTTTTTGCTTTTTCCTGCTCCTCTTAGCATGATAAAGAAGATTCAAAGAGAGTGAGATGCCAGCTCCTTTCATTCAGTCAGTAGCTTCAAACATTTCTGGTATATGAATAACATGATGTTTTTCAATGGCAAAAATCAATGAATATTGTAAATGCACAAACAGTAATTTCTCCGCATTGCAAGGTGCAATTCTGAAATTTTTTGCTTTTTCCTGCTCCTCTTAGCATGATAAAGAATATTCAAAGAGAGTGAGATGCCAGCTCCTTTCATTCAGTCAGTAGCTTCAATCATTTCTGGATGTTTTTCAATGGCAAAAATCAATGAATATTGTAAATGCACAAACTGTAATTTCTCCGCATTGCAAGGTGCAATTCTGAAATTTTTGGCTTTTTCCTGCTCCTCTTAGCATGATAAAGAAGATTCAAAGAGAGTGAGATACCAGCTCCTTTCATTCAGTCAGTAGCTTCAATCATTTCTGGACGTTTTTCAATGGCAAAAATCAATGAATATTGTAAATGCACAAACAGTAATTTCTCCGCATTGCAAGGTGCAATTCTGAAATTTTTTGCTTTTTCCTGCTCCTCTTAGCATGATAAAGAAGATTCAAAGAGAGTGAGATGCCAGCTCCTTTCATTCAGTCAGTACCTTCAATCATTTCTGGATGTTTTTCAATGGCAAAAATCAATGAATATTGTAAATGCACAAACAGTAATTTCTCCGCATTGCAAGGTGCAATTCTGAAATTTTTTGCTTTTTCCCGCTCCTCTTAGCATGATAAAGAAGATTCAAAGAGAGTGAGGTGCCAGCTCCTTTCATTCAGTCAGTAGCTTCAAACATTTCTGGTATATGAATAACATGTTTTTCAATGGCAAAAATCATTGAATATTGTAAATGCACAAACAGTAATTTCTCCGCATTGCAAGGTGCAATTCTGAAATTTTTTGATTTTTCCTGCTCCTCTTAGCATGATAAAAAAGATTCAAAGAGAGTGAGATGCCAGCTCCTTTCATTCAGTCAGTAGCTTCAATCATTTCTGGACGTTTTTCAATGGCAAAAATCAATGAATATTGTAAATGCACAAACAGTAATTTCTCCGTATTGCAAGGTGCAATTCTGAAATTTTTTGCTTTTTCCTGCTCCTCTTAGCATGATAAAGAAGATTCAAAGAGAGTGAGATGCCAGCTCCTTTCATTCAGTCAGTAGCTTCAATCATTTCTGGACGTTTTTCAATGGCAAAAATCAATGAATATTGTAAATGCACAAACAGTAATTTCTCCGCATTGCAAGGTGCAATTCTGAAATTTTTTGCTTTTTCCTGCTCCTCTTAGCATGATAAAGAAGATTCAAAGAGAGTGAGATGCCAGCTCCTTTCATTCAGTCAGTAGCTTCAAACATTTCTGGTATATGAATAACATGATGTTTTTCAATGGCAAAAATCAATGAACATTGTAAATGCACAAACAGTAATTTCTCCGCATTGCAAGGTGCAAGTCTGAAATTTTTTGCTTTTTCCTGCTCCTCTTAGCATGATAAAGAAGATTCAAAGAGAGTGATATGCCAGCTACTTTCATTCAGTCAGTAGCTTCAATCATTTCTGGACGTTTTTCAATGGTAAAAATCAATGAATATTGTAAATGCACAAACAGTAATTTCTCCACATTGCAAGGTGCAATTCTGAAATTTTTTGCTTTTTCCTGCTCCTCAGCATGATAAAGAAGATTCAAAGAGAGTGAGATGCCAGCTCCTTTCATTCAGTCAGTAGCTTCAAACATTTCTGGTATATGAATAACATGATGTTTTTCAATGGCAAAAATCAATGAATATTGTAAATGCACAAACAGTAATTTCTCCGCATTGCAAGGTGCAATTCTGAAATTTTTTGCTTTTTCCTGCTCCTCTTAGCATGATAAAGAAGATTCAAAGAGAGTGAGATGCCAGCTCCTTTCATTCAGTCAGTAGCTTCAAACATTTCTGGTATATGAATAACATGATGTTTTTCAATGGCAAAAATCAATGAATATTGTAAATGCACAAAGAGTAATTTCTCCGCATTGCAAGGTGCAATTCTGAAATTTTTTGCTTTTTCCTGCTCCTCTTAGCATGATAAAGAAGATTCAAAGAGAGTGAGATGCCAGCTCCTTTCATTCAGTCAGTAGCTTCAATCATTTCTGGACGTTTTTCAATGGCAAAAATCAATGAATATTGTAAATGCACAAACAGTAATTTCTCCGCATTGCAAGGTGCAATTCTGAAATTTTTTGCTTTTTCCTGCTCCTCTTAGCATGATAAAGAAGATTCAAAGAGAGTGAGATGCCAGCTCCTTTCATTCAGTCAGTAGCTTCAATCATTTCTGGACGTTTTTCAATGGCAAAAATCAATGAATATTGTAAATGCACAAACAGTAATTTCTCCGCATTGCAAGGTGCAATTCTGAAATTTTTTGCTTTTTCCTGCTCCTCTTAGCATGATAAAGAATATTCAAAGAGAGTGAGATGCCAGCTCCTTTCATTCAGTCAGTAGCTACAAACATTTCTGGTATATGAATAACATGATGTTTTTCAATGGCAAAAATCAATGAATATTGTAAATGCACAAACAGTAATTTCTCCGCATTGCAAGGTGCAATTCTGAAATTTTTTGCTTTTTCCTGCTCCTCTTAGCATGATAAAGAAGATTCAAAGAGAGTGAGATGCCAGCTCCTTTCATTCAGTCAGTAGCTTCAATCATTTCTGGACGTTTTTCAATGGCAAAAATCAATGAATATTGTAAATGCACAAACAGTAATTTCTCCGCATTGCAAGGTGCAATTCTGAAATTTTTTGCTTTTTCCTGCTCCTCTTAGCATGATAAAGAAGATTCAAAGAGAGTGAGATGCCAGCTCCTTTCATTCAGTCAGTAGCTTCAATCATTTCTGGTATATGAATAACATGATGTTTTTCAATGACAAAAATCAATGAATATTGTAAATGCACAAAGAGTAATTTCTCCGCATTGCAAGGTGCAATTCTGAAATTTTTTGCTTTTTCCTGCTCCTCTTAGCATGATAAAGAAGATTCAAAGAGAGTGAGATGCCAGCTCCTTTCATTCAGTCAGTAGCTTCAATCATTTCTGGACGTTTTTCAATGGCAAAAATCAATGAATATTGTAAATGCACAAACAGTAATTTCTCCGCATTGCAAGGTGCAATTCTGAAATTTTTTGCTTTTTCCTGCTCCTCTTAGCATGATAAAGAAGATTCAAAGAGAGTGAGATGCCAGCTCCTTTCATTCAGTCAGTAGCTTCAATCATTTCTGGACGTTTTTCAATGGCAAAAATCAATGAATATTGTAAATGCACAAACAGTAATTTCTCCGCATTGCAAGGTGCAATTCTGAAATTTTTTGCTTTTTCCTGCTCCTCTTAGCATGATAAAGAAGATTCAAAGAGAGTGAGATGCCAGCTCCTTTCAGTCAGTAGCTACAAACATTTCTGGTATATGAATAACATGATGTTTTTCAATGGCAAAAATCAATGAATATTGTAAATGCACAAACAGTAATTTCTCCGCATTGCAAGGTGCAATTCTGAAATTTTTTGCTTTTTCCTGCTCCTCTTAGCATGGTAAAGAAGATTCAAAGAGAGTGAGATGCCAGCTCCTTTCATTCAGTCAGTAGCTTCAATCATTTCTGGACGTTTTTCAATGGCAAAAATCAATGAATATTGTAAATGCACAAACAGTAATTTCTCCGCATTGCAAGGTGCAATTCTGAAATTTTTTGCTTTTTCCTGCTCCTCTTAGCATGATAAAGAAGATTCAAAGAGAGTGAGATGCCAGCTCCTTTCATTCAGTCAGTAGCTTCAATCATTTCTGGACGTTTTTCAATGGCAAAAATCAATGAATATTGTAAATGCACAAACAGTAATTTCTCCGCATTGCAAGGTGCAATTCTGAAATTTTTTGCTTTTTCCTGCTCCTCTTAGCATGACAAAGAAGATTCAAAGAGAGTAAGATGCCAGCTCCTTTCATTCAGTCAGTAGCTTCAATCATTTCTGGTATATGAATAACATGATGTTTTTCAATGGCAAAAATCAATGAATATTGTAAATGTACAAACAGTAATTTCTCCGCATTGCAAGGTGCAATTCTGAAATTTTTTGCTTTTTCCTGCTCCTCTTAGCATGATAAAGAAGATTCAAAGAGAGTGAGATGCCAGCTCCTTTCATTCAGTCAGTAGCTTCAATCATTTCTGGACGTTTTTCAATGGCAAAAATCAATGAATATTGTAAATGCACAAACAGTAATTTCTCCGCATTGCAAGGTGCAATTCTGAAATTTTTTGCTTTTTCCTGCTCCTCTTAGCATGATAAAGAAGATTCAAAGAGAGTGAGATGCCAGCTCCTTTCATTCAGTCAGTAGCTTCAATCATTTCTGGACGTTTTTCAATGGCAAAAATCAATGAATATTGTAAATGCACAAACAGTAATTTCTCCGCATTGCAAGGTGCAATTCTGAAATTTTTTGCTTTTTCCTGCTCCTCTTAGCATGGTAAAGAAGATTCAAAGAGAGTGAGATGCCAGCTCCTTTCATTCAGTCAGTAGCTTCAATCATTTCTGGACGTTTTTCAATGGCAAAAATCAATGAATATTGTAAATGCACAAACAGTAATTTCTCCGCATTGCAAGGTGCAATTCTGAAATTTTTTGCTTTTTCCTGCTCCTCTTAGCATGATAAAGAAGATTCAAAGAGAGTGAGATGCCAGCTCCTTTCATTCAGTCAGTAGCTACAAACATTTCTGGTATATGAATAACATGATGTTTTTCAAAGGCAAAAATCAATGAATATTGTAAATGCACAAACAGTAATTTCTCCGCATTGCAAGAGTGCAATTCTGAAATTTTTTGCTTTTTCCTGCTCCTCTTAGCATGATAAAGAAGATTCAAAGAGAGTGAGATGCCAGCTCCTTTCATTCAGTCAGTAGCTTCAATCATTTCTGGACGTTTTTCAATGGCAAAAATCAATGAATATTGTAAATGCACAAACAGTAATTTCTCCACATTGCAAGGTGCAATTCTGAAATTTTTTGCTTTTTCCTGCTCCTCTTAGCATGATAAAGAAGATTCAAAGAGAGTGAGATGCCAGCTCCTTTCATTCAGTCAGTAGCTTCAAACATTTCTGGTATATGAATAACATGATGTTTTTCAATGGCAAAAATCAATGAATATTGTAAATGCACAAAGAGTAATTTCTCCGCATTGCAAGGTGCAATTCTGAAATTTTTTGCTTTTTCCTGCTCCTCTTAGCATGATAAAGAAGATTCAAAGAGAGTGAGATGCCAGCTCCTTTCATTCAGTCAGTAGCTTCAATCATTTCTGGACGTTTTTCAATGGCAAAAATCAATGAATATTGTAAATGCACAAACAGTAATTTCTCCGCATTGCAAGGTGCAATTCTGAAATTTTTTGCTTTTTCCTGCTCCTCTTAGCATGATAAAGAGGATTCAAAGAGAGTGAGATGCCAGCTCCTTTCATTCAGTCAGTAGCTTCAATCATTTCTGGACGTTTTTCAATGGCAAAAATCAATGAATATTGTAAATGCACAAACAGTAATTTCTCCGCATTGCAAGGTGCAATTCTGAAATTTTTTGCTTTTTCCTGCTCCTCTTAGCATGATAAAGAAGATTCAAAGAGAGTGAGATGCCAGCTCCTTTCATTCAGTCAGTAGCTACAAACATTTCTGGTATATGAATAACATGATGTTTTTCAATGGCAAAAATCAATGAATATTGTAAATGCACAAACAGTAATTTCTCCGCATTGCAAGGTGCAATTCTGAAATTTTTTGCTTTTTCCTGCTCCTCTTAGCATGATAAAGAAGATTCAAAGAGAGTGAGATGCCAGCTCCTTTCATTCAGTCAGTAGCTTCAATAATTTCTGGACGTTTTTCAATGGCAAAAATCAATGAATATTGTAAATGCACAAACAGTAATTTCTCCGCATTGCAAGGTGCAATTCTGAAATTTTTTGCTTTTTCCTGCTCCTCTTAGCATGATAAAGAAGATTCAAAGAGAGTGAGATGCCAGCTCCTTTCATTCAGTCAGTAGCTTCAATCATTTCTGGTATATGAATAACATGATGTTTTTCAATGACAAAAATCAATGAATATTGTAAATGCACAAAGAGTAATTTCTCCGCATTGCAAGGTGCAATTCTGAAATTTTTTGCTTTTTCCTGCTCCTCTTAGCATGATAAAGAAGATTCAAAGAGAGTGAGATGCCAGCTCCTTTCATTCAGTCAGTAGCTTCAATCATTTCTGGACGTTTTTCAATGGCAAAAATCAATGAATATTGTAAATGCACAAACAGTAATTACTCCGCATTGCAAGGTGCAATTCTGAAATTTTTTGCTTTTTCCTGCTCCTCTTAGCATGATAAAGAAGATTCAAAGAGAGTGAGATGCCAGCTCCTTTCATTCAGTCAGTAGCTTCAATCATTTCTGGACGTTTTTCAATGGCAAAAATCAATGAATATTGTAAATGCACAAACAGTAATTTCTCCGCATTGCAAGGTGCAATTCTGAAATTTTTTGCTTTTTCCTGCTCCTCTTAGCATGATAAAGAAGATTCAAAGAGAGTGAGATGCCAGCTCCTTTCATTCAGTCAGTAGCTTCAATCATTTCTGGACGTTTTTCAATGGCAAAAATCAATGAATATTGTAAATGCACAAACAGTAATTTCTCCGCATTGCAAGGTGCAATTCTGAAATTTTTTGCTTTTTCCTGCTCCTCTTAGCATGACAAAGAAGATTCAAAGAGAGTAAGATGCCAGCTCCTTTCATTCAGTCAGTAGCTTCAATCATTTCTGGTATATGAATAACATGATGTTTTTCAATGGCAAAAATCAATGAATATTGTAAATGCACAAACAGTAATTTCTCCGCATTGCAAGGTGCAATTCTGAAATTTTTTGCTTTTTCCTGCTCCTCTTAGCATGATAAAGAAGATTCAAAGAGAGTGAGATGCCAGCTCCTTTCATTCAGTCAGTAGCTTCAATCATTTCTGGACGTTTTTCAATGGCAAAAATCAATGAATATTGTAAATGCACAAACAGTAATTTCTCCGCATTGCAAGGTGCAATTCTGAAATTTTTTGCTTTTTCCTGCTCCTCTTAGCATGATAAAGAAGATTCAAAGAGAGTGAGATGCCAGCTCCTTTCATTCAGTCAGTAGCTTCAATCATTTCTGGACGTTTTTCAATGGCAAAAATCAATGAATATTGTAAATGCACAAACAGTAATTTCTCCGCATTGCAAGGTGCAATTCTGAAATTTTTTGCTTTTTCCTGCTCCTCTTAGCATGATAAAGAAGATTCAAAGAGAGTGAGATGCCAGCTCCTTTCATTCAGTCAGTAGCTTCAATCATTTCTGGACGTTTTTCAATGGCAAAAATCAATGAATATTGTAAATGCACAAACAGTAATTTCTCCGCATTGCAAGGTGCAATTCTGAAATTTTTTGCTTTTTCCTGCTCCTCTTAGCATGATAAAGAAGATTCAAAGAGAGTGAGATGCCAGCTCCTTTCATTCAGTCAGTAGCTACAAACATTTCTGGTATATGAATAACATGATGTTTTTCAATGGCAAAAATCAATGAATATTGTAAATGCACAAACAGTAATTTCTCCGCATTGCAAGGTGCAATTCTGAAATTTTTTGCTTTTTCCTGCTCCTCTTAGCATGATAAAGAAGATTCAAAGAGAGTGAGATGCCAGCTCCTTTCATTCAGTCAGTAGCTTCAATCATTTCTGGACGTTTTTCAATGGCAAAAATCAATGAATATTGTAAATGCACAAACAGTAATTTCTCCGCATTGCAAGGTGCAATTCTGAAATTTTTTGCTTTTTCCTGCTCCTCTTAGCATGATAAAGAAGATTCAAAGAGAGTGAGATGCCAGCTCCTTTCATTCAGTCAGTAGCTTCAAACATTTCTGGTATATGAATAACATGATGTTTTTCAATGGCAAAAATCAATGAATATTGTAAATGCACAAAGAGTAATTTCTCCGCATTGCAAGGTGCATTTCTGAAATTTTTTGCTTTTTCCTGCTCCTCTTAGCATGATAAAGAAGATTCAAAGAGAGTGAGATGCCAGCTCCTTTCATTCAGTCAGTAGCTTCAATCATTTCTGGACGTTTTTCAATTGCAAAAATCAATGAATATTGTAAATGCACAAACAGTAATTTCTCCGCATTGCAAGGTGCAATTCTGAAATTTTTTGCTTTTTCCTGCTCCGCTTAGCATGATAAAGAAGATTCAAAGAGAGTGAGATGCCAGCTCCTTTCATTCAGTCAGTAGCTTCAATCATTTCTGGACGTTTTTCAATGGCAAAAATCAATGAATATTGTAAATGCACAAACAGTAATTTATCCGCATTGCAAGGTGCAATTCTGAAATTTTTTGCTTTTTCCTGCTCCTCTTAGCATGACAAAGAAGATTCAAAGAGAGTAAGATGCTAGCTCCTTTCATTCAGTCAGTAGCTTCAATCATTTCTGGTATATGAATAACATGATGTTTTTCAATGGCAAAAATCAATGAATATTGTAAATGCACAAACAGTAATTTCTCCGCATTGCAAGGTGCAATTCTGAAATTTTTTGCTTTTTCCTGCTCCTATTAGCATGATAAAGAAGATTCAAAGAGAGTGAGATGCCAGCTCCTTTCATTCAGTCAGTAGCTTCAATCATTTCTGGACGTTTTTCAATGGCAAAAATCAATGAATATTGTAAATGCACAAACAGTAATTTCTCCGCATTGCAAGGTGCAATTCTGAAATTTTTTGCTTTTTCCTGCTCCTCTTAGCATGATAAAGAAGATTCAAAGAGAGTGAGATGCCAGCTCCTTTCATTCAGTCAGTAGCTTCAATCATTTCTGGACGTTTTTCAATGGCAAAAATTAATGAATATTGTAAATGCACAAACAGTAATTTCTCCGCATTGCAAGGTGCAATTCTGAAATTTTTTGCTTTTTCCTGCTCCTCTTAGCATGATAAAGAAGATTCAAAGAGAGTGAGATGCCAGCTCCTTTCATTCAGTCAGTAGCTTCAAACATTGCTGGTATATGAATAATATGATGTTTTTCAATGGCAAAAATCAATGAATATTGTAAAAGCACAAACAGTAATTTCTCCGCATTGCAAGGTGCAATTCTGAAATTTTTTGCTTTTTCCTGCTCCTCTTAGCATGATAAAGAAGATTCAAAGAGAGTGAGATGCCAGCTCCTTTCATTCAGTCAGTAGCTTCAATCATTTCTGGACGTTTTTCAATGGCAAAAATCAATGAATATTGTAAATGCACAAACAGTAATTTCTCCGCATTGCAAGGTGCAATTCTGAAATTTTTTGCTTTTTCCTGCTCCTCTTAGCATGATAAAGAAGATTCAAAGAGAGTGAGATGCCAGCTCCTTTCATTCAGTCAGTAGCTTCAATCATTTCTGGTATATGAATAACATGATGTTTTTCAATGGCAAAAATCAATGAATATTGTAAATGCACAAACAGTAATTTCTCCGCATTGCAAGTTGCAATTCTGAAATTTTTTGCTTTTTCCTGCTCCTCTTAGCATGATAAAGAAGATTCAAAGAGAGTGAGATGCCAGCTCCTTTCATTCAGTCAGTAGCTTCAATCATTTCTGGACGTTTTTCAATGGCAAAAATCAATGAATATTGTAAATGCACAAACAGTAATTTCTCCGCATTGCAAGGTGCAATTCTGAAATTTTTTGCTTTTTCCTGCTCCTCTTAGCATGATAAAGAAGATTCAAAGAGAGTGAGATGCCAGCTCCTTTCATTCAGTCAGTAGCTTCAATCATTTCTGGACGTTTTTCAATGGCAAAAATCAATGAATATTGTAAATGCACAAACAGTAATTTCTCCGCATTGCAAGGTGCAATTCTGAAATTTTTTGCTTTTTCCTGCTCCTCTTAGCATGATAAAGAAGATTCAAAGAGAGTGAGATGCCAGCTCCTTTCATTCAGTCAGTAGCTTCAAACATTTCTGGTATATGAATAACATGATGTTTTTCAATGGCAAAAATCAATGAATATTGTAAATGCACAAACAGTAATTTCTCCGCATTGCAAGGTGCAATTCTGAAATTTTTTGCTTTTTCCTGCTCCTCTTAGCATGATAAAGAAGATTCAAAGAGAGTGAGATGCCAGCTCCTTTCATTCAGTCAGTAGCTTCAATCATTTCTGGACGTTTTTCAATGGCAAAAATCAATGAATATTGTAAATGCACAAACAGTAATTTCTCCGCATTGCAAGGTGCAATTCTGAAATTTTTTGCTTTTTCCTGCTCCTCTTAGCATGATAAAGAAGATTCAAAGAGAGTGAGATGTCAGCTCCTTTCATTCAGTCAGTAGCTTCAAACATTTCTGGTATATGAATAACATGATGTTTTTCAATGGCAAAAATCAATGAATTTTGTAAATGCACAAACAGTAATTTCTCCGCATTGCAAGGTGCAATTCTGAAATTTTTTGCTTTTTCCTGCTCCTCTTAGCATGATAAAGAAGATTCAAAGAGAGTGAGATGCCAGTTCCTTTCATTCAGTCAGTAGCTTCAATCATTTCTGGACGTTTTTCAATGGCAAAAATCAATGAATATTGTAAATGCACAAACAGTAATTTCTCCGCATTGCAAGGTGCAATTCTGAATTTTTTTGCTTTTTCCTGCTCCTCTTAGCATGATAAAGAAGATTCAAAGAGAGTGAGATGCCAGCTCCTTTCATTCAGTCAGTAGCTTCAATCATTTCTGGTATATGAATAACATGATGTTTTTCAATGGCAAAAATCAATGAATATTGTAAATGCACAAACAGTAATTTCTCCGCATTGCAAGGTGCAATTCTGAATTTTTTTGCTTTTTCCTGCTCCTCTTAGCATGATAAAGAAGATTCAAAGAGAGTGAGATGCCAGCTCCTTTCATTCAGTCAGTAGCTTCAATCATTTCTGGACGTTTTTCAATGGCAAAAATCAATGAATATTGTAAATGCACAAACAGTAATTTCTCCGCATTGCAAGGTGCAATTCTGAAATTTTTTGCTTTTTCCTGCTCCTCTTAGCATGATAAAGAAGATTCAAAGAGAGTGAGATGCCAGCTCCTTTCATTCAGTCAGTAGCTTCAATCATTTCTGGACGTTTTTCAATGGCAAAAATCAATGAATATTGTAAATGCACAAACAGTAATTTCTCCGCATTGCAAGGTGCAATTCTGAAATTTTTTGCTTTTTCCTGCTCCTCTTAGCATGATAAAGAAGATTCAAAGAGAGTGAGATGCCAGCTCCTTTCATTCAGTCAGTAGCTTCAATCATTTCTGGTATATGAATAACATGATGTTTTTCAATGGCAAAAATCAATGAATATTGTAAATGCACAAACAGTAATTTCTCCGCATTGCAAGTTGCAATTCTGAAATTTTTTGCTTTTTCCTGCTCCTCTTAGCATGATAAAGAAGATTCAAAGAGAGTGAGATGCCAGCTCCTTTCATTCAGTCAGTAGCTTCAATCATTTCTGGACGTTTTTCAATGGCAAAAATCAATGAATATTGTAAATGCACAAACAGTAATTTCTCCGCATTGCAAGGTGCAATTCTGAAATTTTTTGCTTTTTCCTGCTCCTCTTAGCATGATAAAGAAGATTCAAAGAGAGTGAGATGCCAGCTCCTTTCATTCAGTCAGTAGCTTCAATCATTTCTGGACGTTTTTCAATGGCAAAAATCAATGAATATTGTAAATGCACAAACAGTAATTTCTCCGCATTGCAAGGTGCAATTCTGAAATTTTTTGCTTTTTCCTGCTCCTCTTAGCATGATAAAGAAGATTCAAAGAGAGTGAGATGCCAGCTCCTTTCATTCAGTCAGTAGCTTCAAACATTTCTGGTATATGAATAACATGATGTTTTTCAATGGCAAAAATCAATGAATATTGTAAATGCACAAACAGTAATTTCTCCGCATTGCAAGGTGCAATTCTGAAATTTTTTGCTTTTTCCTGCTCCTCTTAGCATGATAAAGAAGATTCAAAGAGAGTGAGATGCCAGCTCCTTTCATTCAGTCAGTAGCTTCAATCATTTCTGGACGTTTTTCAATGGCAAAAATCAATGAATATTGTAAATGCACAAACAGTAATTTCTCCGCATTGCAAGGTGCAATTCTGAAATTTTTTGCTTTTTCCTGCTCCTCTTAGCATGATAAAGAAGATTCAAAGAGAGTGAGATGTCAGCTCCTTTCATTCAGTCAGTAGCTTCAAACATTTCTGGTATATGAATAACATGATATTTTTCAATGGCAAAAATCAATGAATTTTGTAAATGCACAAACAGTAATTTCTCCGCATTGCAAGGTGCAATTCTGAAATTTTTTGCTTTTTCCTGCTCCTCTTAGCATGATAAAGAAGATTCAAAGAGAGTGAGATGCCAGTTCCTTTCATTCAGTCAGTAGCTTCAATCATTTCTGGACGTTTTTCAATGGCAAAAATCAATGAATATTGTAAATGCACAAACAGTAATTTCTCCGCATTGCAAGGTGCAATTCTGAAATTTTTTGCTTTTTCCTGCTCCTCTTAGCATGATAAAGAAGATTCAAAGAGAGTGAGATGCCAGCTCCTTTCATTCAGTCAGTAGCTTCAATCATTTCTGGTATATGAATAACATGATGTTTTTCAATGGCAAAAATCAATGAATATTGTAAATGCACAAACAGTAATTTCTCCGCATTGCAAGGTGCAATTCTGAATTTTTTTGCTTTTTCCTGCTCCTCTTAGCATGATAAAGAAGATTCAAAGAGAGTGAGATGCCAGCTCCTTTCATTCAGTCAGTAGCTTCAATCATTTCTGGACGTTTTTCAATGGCAAAAATCAATGAATATTGTAAATGCACAAACAGTAATTTCTCCGCATTGCAAGGTGCAATTCTGAAATTTTTTGCTTTTTCCTGCTCCTCTTAGCATGATAAACAAGATTCAAAGAGAGTGAGATGCCAGCTCCTTTCATTCAGTCAGTAGCTTCAATCATTTCTGGACGTTTTTCAATGGCAAAAATCAATGAATATTGTAAATGCACAAACAGTAATTTCTCCGCATTGCAAGGTGCAATTCTGAAATTTTTTGCTTTTTCCTGCTCCTCTTAGCATGATAAAGAAGATTCAAAGAGAGTGAGATGCCAGCTCCTTTCATTCAGTCAGTAGCTTCAAACATTTCTGGTATATGAATAACATGATGTTTTTCAATGGCAAAAATCAATGAATATTGTAAATGCACAAACAGTAATTTCTCCGCATTGCAAGGTGCAAGTCTGAAATTTTTTGCTTTTTCCTGCTCCTCTTAGCATGATAAAGAAGATTCAAAGAGAGTAAGATGCCAGCTACTTTCATTCAGTCAGTAGCTTCAATCATTTCTGGACGTTTTTCAATGGTAAAAATCAATGAATATTGTAAATGCACAAACAGTAATTTCTCCACATTGCAAGGTGCAATTCTGAAATTTTTTGCTTTTTCCTGCTCCTCTTAGCATGATAAAGAAGATTCAAAGAGAGTGAGATGCCAGCTCCTTTCATTCAGTCAGTAGCTTCAAACATTTCTGGTATATGAATAACATGATGTTTTTCAATGGCAAAAATCAATGAATATTGTAAATGCACAAACAGTAATTTCTCTGCATTGCAAGGTGCAATTCTGAAATTTTTTGCTTTTTCCTGCTCCTCTTAGCATGATAAAGAAGATTCAAAGAGAGTGAGATGCCAGCTACTTTCATTCAGTCAGTAGCTTCAATCATTTCTGGACGTTTTTCAATGGTAAAAATCAATGAATATTGTAAATGCACAAACAGTAATTTCTCCACATTGCAAGGTGCAATTCTGAAATTTTTTGCTTTTTCCTGCTCCTCTTAGCATGATAAAGAAGATTCAAAGAGAGTGAGATGCCAGCTCCTTTCATTCAGTCAGTAGCTTCAAACATTTCTGGTATATGAATAACATGATGTTTTTCAATGTCAAAAATCAATGAATATTGTAAATGCACAAACAGTAATTTCTCCGCATTGCAAGGTGCAATTCTGAAATTTTTTGCTTTTTCCTGCTCCTCTTAGCATGATAAAGAAGATTCAAAGAGAGTGAGATGCCAGCTCCTTTCATTCAGTCAGTAGCTTCAAACATTTCTGGTATATGAATAACATGATGTTTTTCAATGGCAAAAATCAATGAATATTGTAAATGCACAAACAGTAATTTCTCCGCATTGCAAGGTGCAATTCTGAAATTTTTTGCTTTTTCCTGCTCCTCTTACCATGATAAAGAATATTCAAAGAGAGTGAGATGCCAGCTCCTTTCATTCAGTCAGTAGCTTCAATCATTTCTGGATGTTTTTCAATGGCAAAAATCAATGAATATTGTAAATGCACAAACTGTAATTTCTCCGCATTGCAAGGTGCAATTCTGAAATTTTTGGCTTTTTCCTGCTCCTCTTAGCATGATAAAGAAGATTCAAAGAGAGTGAGATACCAGCTCCTTTCATTCAGTCAGTAGCTTCAATCATTTCTGGACGTTTTTCAATGGCAAAAATCAATGAATATTGTAAATGCACAAACAGTAATTTCTCCGCATTGCAAGGTGCAATTCTGAAATTTTTTGCTTTTTCCTGCTCCTCTTAGCATGATAAAGAAGATTCAAAGAGAGTGAGATGCCAGCTCCTTTCATTCAGTCAGTACCTTCAATCATTTCTGGATGTTTTTCAATGGCAAAAATCAATGAATATTGTAAATGCACAAACAGTAATTTCTCCGCATTGCAAGGTGCAATTCTGAAATTTTTTGCTTTTTCCCGCTCCTCTTAGCATGATAAAGAAGATTCAAAGAGAGTGAGGTGCCAGCTCCTTTCATTCAGTCAGTAGCTTCAAACATTTCTGGTATATGAATAACATGTTTTTCAATGGCAAAAATCATTGAATATTGTAAATGCACAAACAGTAATTTCTCCGCATTGCAAGGTGCAATTCTGAAATTTTTTGATTTTTCCTGCTCCTCTTAGCATGATAAAGAAGATTCAAAGAGAGTGAGATGCCAGCTCCTTTCATTCAGTCAGTAGCTTCAATCATTTCTGGACGTTTTTCAATGGCAAAAATCAATGAATATTGTAAATGCACAAACAGTAATTTCTCCGCATTGCAAGGTGCAATTCTGAAATTTTTTGCTTTTTCCTGCTCCTCTTAGCATGATAAAGAAGATTCAAAGAGAGTGAGATGCCAGCTCCTTTCATTCAGTCAGTAGCTTCAATCATTTCTGGACGTTTTTCAATGGCAAAAATCAATGAATATTGTAAATGCACAAACAGTAATTTCTCCGCATTGCAAGGTGCAATTCTGAAATTTTTTGCTTTTTCCTGCTCCTCTTAGCATGATAAAGAAGATTCAAAGAGAGTGAGATGCCAGCTCCTTTCATTCAGTCAGTAGCTTCAAACATTTCTGGTATATGAATAACATGATGTTTTTCAATGGCAAAAATCAATGAACATTGTAAATGCACAAACAGTAATTTCTCCGCATTGCAAGGTGCAAGTCTGAAATTTTTTGCTTTTTCCTGCTCCTCTTAGCATGATAAAGAAGATTCAAAGAGAGTGATATGCCAGCTACTTTCATTCAGTCAGTAGCTTCAATCATTTCTGGACGTTTTTCAATGGTAAAAATCAATGAATATTGTAAATGCACAAACAGTAATTTCTCCACATTGCAAGGTGCAATTCTGAAATTTTTTGCTTTTTCCTGCTCCTCAGCATGATAAAGAAGATTCAAAGAGAGTGAGATGCCAGCTCCTTTCATTCAGTCAGTAGCTTCAAACATTTCTGGTATATGAATAACATGATGTTTTTCAATGGCAAAAATCAATGAATATTGTAAATGCACAAACAGTAATTTCTCCGCATTGCAAGGTGCAATTCTGAAATTTTTTGCTTTTTCCTGCTCCTCTTAGCATGATAAAGAAGATTCAAAGAGAGTGAGATGCCAGCTCCTTTCATTCAGTCAGTAGCTTCAAACATTTCTGGTATATGAATAACATGATGTTTTTCAATGGCAAAAATCAATGAATATTGTAAATGCACAAAGAGTAATTTCTCCGCATTGCAAGGTGCAATTCTGAAATTTTTTGCTTTTTCCTGCTCCTCTTAGCATGATAAAGAAGATTCAAAGAGAGTGAGATGCCAGCTCCTTTCATTCAGTCAGTAGCTTCAATCATTTCTGGACGTTTTTCAATGGCAAAAATCAATGAATATTGTAAATGCACAAACAGTAATTTCTCCGCATTGCAAGGTGCAATTCTGAAATTTTTTGCTTTTTCCTGCTCCTCTTAGCATGATAAAGAAGATTCAAAGAGAGTGAGATGCCAGCTCCTTTCATTCAGTCAGTAGCTTCAATCATTTCTGGACGTTTTTCAATGGCAAAAATCAATGAATATTGTAAATGCACAAACAGTAATTTCTCCGCATTGCAAGGTGCAATTCTGAAATTTTTTGCTTTTTCCTGCTCCTCTTAGCATGATAAAGAAGATTCAAAGAGAGTGAGATGCCAGCTCCTTTCATTCAGTCAGTAGCTACAAACATTTCTGGTATATGAATAACATGATGTTTTTCAATGGCAAAAATCAATGAATATTGTAAATGCACAAACAGTAATTTCTCCGCATTGCAAGGTGCAATTCTGAAATTTTTTGCTTTTTCCTGCTCCTCTTAGCATGATAAAGAAGATTCAAAGAGAGTGAGATGCCAGCTCCTTTCATTCAGTCAGTAGCTTCAATCATTTCTGGTATATGAATAACGATGTTTTTCAATGACAAAAATCAATGAATATTGTAAATGCACAAAGAGTAATTTCTCCGCATTGCAAGGTGCAATTCTGAAATTTTTTGCTTTTTCCTGCTCCTCTTAGCATGATAAAGAAGATTCAAAGAGAGTGAGATGCCAGCTCCTTTCATTCAGTCAGTAGCTTCAATCATTTCTGGACGTTTTTCAATGGCAAAAATCAATGAATATTGTAAATGCACAAACAGTAATTTCTCCGCATTGCAAGGTGCAATTCTGAAATTTTTTGCTTTTTCCTGCTCCTCTTAGCATGATAAAGAAGATTCAAAGAGAGTGAGATGCCAGCTCCTTTCATTCAGTCAGTAGCTTCAATCATTTCTGGTATATGAATAACATGATGTTTTTCAATGACAAAAATCAATGAATATTGTAAATGCACAAAGAGTAATTTCTCCGCATTGCAAGGTGCAATTCTGAAATTTTTTGCTTTTTCCTGCTCCTCTTAGCATGATAAAGAAGATTCAAAGAGAGTGAGATGCCAGCTCCTTTCATTCAGTCAGTAGCTTCAATCATTTCTGGACGTTTTTCAATGGCAAAAATCAATGAATATTGTAAATGCACAAACAGTAATTTCTCCGCATTGCAAGGTGCAATTCTGAAATTTTTTGCTTTTTCCTGCTCCTCTTAGCATGATAAAGAAGATTCAAAGAGAGTGAGATGCCAGCTCCTTTCATTCAGTCAGTAGCTTCAATCATTTCTGGACGTTTTTCAATGGCAAAAATCAATGAATATTGTAAATGCACAAACAGTAATTTCTCCGCATTGCAAGGTGCAATTCTGAAATTTTTTGCTTTTTCCTGCTCCTCTTAGCATGATAAAGAAGATTCAAAGAGAGTGAGATGCCAGCTCCTTTCATTCAGTCAGTAGCTACAAACATTTCTGGTATATGAATAACATGATGTTTTTCAATGGCAAAAATCAATGAATATTGTAAATGCACAAACAGTAATTTCTCCGCATTGCAAGGTGCAATTCTGAAATTTTTTGCTTTCTCCTGCTCCTCTTAGCATGGAAAAGAAGATTCAAAGAGAGTGAGATGCCAGCTACTTTCATTCAGTCAGTAGCTTCAATCATTTCTGGACGTTTTTCAATGGTAAAAATCAATGAATATTGTAAATGCACAAACAGTAATTTCTCCACATTGCAAGGTGCAATTCTGAAATTTTTTGCTTTTTCCTGCTCCTCAGCATGATAAAGAAGATTCAAAGAGAGTGAGATGCCAGCTCCTTTCATTCAGTCAGTAGCTTCAAACATTTCTGGTATATGAATAACATGATGTTTTTCAATGGCAAAAATCAATGAATATTGTAAATGCACAAACAGTAATTTCTCCGCATTGCAAGGTGCAATTCTGAAATTTTTTGCTTTTTCCTGCTCCTCTTAGCATGATAAAGAAGATTCAAAGAGAGTGAGATGCCAGCTCCTTTCATTCAGTCAGTAGCTTCAAACATTTCTGGTATATGAATAACATGATGTTTTTCAATGGCAAAAATCAATGAATATTGTAAATGCACAAAGAGTAATTTCTCCGCATTGCAAGGTGCAATTCTGAAATTTTTTGCTTTTTCCTGCTCCTCTTAGCATGATAAAGAAGATTCAAAGAGAGTGAGATGCCAGCTCCTTTCATTCAGTCAGTAGCTTCAATCATTTCTGGACGTTTTTCAATGGCAAAAATCAATGAATATTGTAAATGCACAAACAGTAATTTCTCCGCATTGCAAGGTGCAATTCTGAAATTTTTTGCTTTTTCCTGCTCCTCTTAGCATGATAAAGAAGATTCAAAGAGAGTGAGATGCCAGCTCCTTTCATTCAGTCAGTAGCTTCAATCATTTCTGGACGTTTTTCAATGGCAAAAATCAATGAATATTGTAAATGCACAAACAGTAATTTCTCCGCATTGCAAGGTGCAATTCTGAAATTTTTTGCTTTTTCCTGCTCCTCTTAGCATGATAAAGAAGATTCAAAGAGAGTGAGATGCCAGCTCCTTTCATTCAGTCAGTAGCTACAAACATTTCTGGTATATGAATAACATGATGTTTTTCAATGGCAAAAATCAATGAATATTGTAAATGCACAAACAGTAATTTCTCCGCATTGCAAGGTGCAATTCTGAAATTTTTTGCTTTTTCCTGCTCCTCTTAGCATGATAAAGAAGATTCAAAGAGAGTGAGATGCCAGCTCCTTTCATTCAGTCAGTAGCTTCAATCATTTCTGGTATATGAATAACATGATGTTTTTCAATGACAAAAATCAATGAATATTGTAAATGCACAAAGAGTAATTTCTCCGCATTGCAAGGTGCAATTCTGAAATTTTTTGCTTTTTCCTGCTCCTCTTAGCATGATAAAGAAGATTCAAAGAGAGTGAGATGCCAGCTCCTTTCATTCAGTCAGTAGCTTCAATCATTTCTGGACGTTTTTCAATGGCAAAAATCAATGAATATTGTAAATGCACAAACAGTAATTTCTCCGCATTGCAAGGTGCAATTCTGAAATTTTTTGCTTTTTCCTGCTCCTCTTAGCATGATAAAGAAGATTCAAAGAGAGTGAGATGCCAGCTCCTTTCATTCAGTCAGTAGCTTCAATCATTTCTGGTATATGAATAACATGATGGTTTTCAATGACAAAAATCAATGAATATTGTAAATGCACAAAGAGTAATTTCTCCGCATTGCAAGGTGCAATTCTGAAATTTTTTGCTTTTTCCTGCTCCTCTTAGCATGATAAAGAAGATTCAAAGAGAGTGAGATGCCAGCTCCTTTCATTCAGTCAGTAGCTTCAATCATTTCTGGACGTTTTTCAATGGCAAAAATCAATGAATATTGTAAATGCACAAACAGTAATTTCTCCGCATTGCAAGGTGCAATTCTGAAATTTTTTGCTTTTTCCTGCTCCTCTTAGCATGATAAAGAAGATTCAAAGAGAGTGAGATGCCAGCTCCTTTCATTCAGTCAGTAGCTTCAATCATTTCTGGACGTTTTTCAATGGCAAAAATCAATGAATATTGTAAATGCACAAACAGTAATTTCTCCGCATTGCAAGGTGCAATTCTGAAATTTTTTGCTTTTTCCTGCTCCTCTTAGCATGATAAAGAAGATTCAAAGAGAGTGAGATGCCAGCTCCTTTCATTCAGTCAGTAGCTACAAACATTTCTGGTATATGAATAACATGATGTTTTTCAATGGCAAAAATCAATGAATATTGTAAATGCACAAACAGTAATTTCTCCGCATTGCAAGGTGCAATTCTGAAATTTTTTGCTTTCTCCTGCTCCTCTTAGCATGGTAAAGAAGATTCAAAGAGAGTGAGATGCCAGCTCCTTTCATTCAGTCAGTAGCTTCAATCATTTCTGGACGTTTTTCAATGGCAAAAATCAATGAATATTGTAAATGCACAAACAGTAATTTCTCCGCATTGCAAGGTGCAATTCTGAAATTTTTTGCTTTTTCCTGCTCCTCTTAGCATGATAAAGAAGATTCAAAGAGAGTGAGATGCCAGCTCCTTTCATTCAGTCAGTAGCTTCAATCATTTCTGGACGTTTTTCAATGGCAAAAATCAATGAATATTGTAAATGCACAAACAGTAATTTCTCCGCATTGCAAGGTGCAATTCTGAAATTTTTTGCTTTTTCCTGCTCCTCTTAGCATGACAAAGAAGATTCAAAGAGAGTAAGATGCCAGCTCCTTTCATTCAGTCAGTAGCTTCAATCATTTCTGGTATATGAATAACATGATGTTTTTCAATGGCAAAAATCAATGAATATTGTAAATGTACAAACAGTAATTTCTCCGCATTGCAAGGTGCAATTCTGAAATTTTTTGCTTTTTCCTGCTCCTCTTAGCATGATAAAGAAGATTCAAAGAGAGTGAGATGCCAGCTCCTTTCATTCAGTCAGTAGGTTCAATCATTTCTGGACGTTTTTCAATGGCAAAAATCAATGAATATTGTAAATGCACAAACAGTAATTTCTCCGCATTGCAAGGTGCAATTCTGAAATTTTTTGCTTTTTCCTGCTCCTCTTAGCATGATAAAGAAGATTCAAAGAGATTGAGATGCCAGCTCCTTTCATTCAGTCAGTAGCTTCAATCATTTCTGGACGTTTTTCAAAGGCAAAAATCAATGAATATTGTAAATGCACAAACAGTAATTTCTCCGCATTGCAAGGTGCAATTCTGAAATTTTTTGCTTTTTCCTGCTCCTCTTAGCATGATAAAGAAGATTCAAAGAGAGTGAGATGCCAGCTCCTTTCATTCAGTCAGTAGCTTCAATCATTTCTGGACGTTTTTCAATGGCAAAAATCAATGAATATTGTAAATGCACAAACAGTAATTTCTCCGCATTGCAAGGTGCAATTCTGAAATTTTTTGCTTTTTCCTGCTCCTCTTAGCATGATAAAGAAGATTCAAAGAGAGTGAGATGCCAGCTCCTTTCATTCAGTCAGTAGCTACAAACATTTCTGGTATATGAATAACATGATGTTTTTCAATGGCAAAAATCAATGAATATTGTAAATGCACAAACAGTAATTTCTCCGCATTGCAAGGTGCAATTCTGAAATTTTTTGCTTTTTCCTGCTCCTCTTAGCATGATAAAGAAGATTCAAAGAGAGTGAGATGCCAGCTCCTTTCATTCAGTCAGTAGCTTCAATCATTTCTGGACGTTTTTCAATGGCAAAAATCAATGAATATTGTAAATGCACAAACAGTAATTTCTCCGCATTGCAAGGTGCAATTCTGAAATTTTTTGCTTTTTCCTGCTCCTCTTAGCATGATAAAGAAGATTCAAAGAGAGTGAGATGCCAGCTCCTTTCATTCAGTCAGTAGCTTCAAACATTTCTGGTATATGAATAACATGATGTTTTTCAATGGCAAAAATCAATGAATATTGTAAATGCACAAAGAGTAATTTCTCCGCATTGCAAGGTGCAATTCTGAAATTTTTTGCTTTTTCCTGCTCCTCTTAGCATGATAAAGAAGATTCAAAGAGAGTGAAATGCCAGCTCCTTTCATTCAGTCAGTAGCTTCAATCATTTCTGGACGTTTTTCAATGGCAAAAATCAATGAATATTGTAAATGCACAAACAGTAATTTCTCCGCATTGCAAGGTGCAATTCTGAAATTTTTTGCTTTTTCCTGCTCCTCTTAGCATGATAAAGAAGATTCAAAGAGAGTGAGATGCCAGCTCCTTTCATTCAGTCAGTAGCTTCAATCATTTCTGGACGTTTTTCAATGGCAAAAATCAATGAATATTGTACATGCACAAACAGTAATTTCTCCGCATTGCAAGGTGCAATTCTGAAATTTTTTGCTTTTTCCTGCTCCTCTTAGCATGATAAAGAAGATTCAAAGAGAGTGAGATGCCAGCTCCTTTCATTCAGTCAGTAGCTACAAACATTTCTGGTATATGAATAACATGATGTTTTTCAATGGCAAAAATCAATGAATATTGTAAATGCACAAACAGTAATTTCTCCGCATTGCAAGGTGCAATTCTGAAATTTTTTGCTTTTTCCTGCTCCTCTTAGCATGATAAAGAAGATTCAAAGAGAGTGAGATGCCAGCTCCTTTCATTCAGTCAGTAGCTTCAATCATTTCTGGACGTTTTTCAATGGCAAAAATCAATGAATATTGTAAATGCACAAACAGTAATTTCTCCGCATTGCAAGGTGCAATTCTGAAATTTTTTGCTTTTTCCTGCTCCTCTTAGCATGATAAAGAAGATTCAAAGAGAGTGAGATGCCAGCTCCTTTCATTCAGTCAGTAGCTTCAATCATTTCTGGTATATGAATAACATGATGTTTTTCAATGACAAAAATCAATGAATATTGTAAATGCACAAAGAGTAATTTCTCCGCATTGCAAGGTGCAATTCTGAAATTTTTTGCTTTTTCCTGCTCCTCTTAGCATGATAAAGAAGATTCAAAGAGAGTGAGATGCCAGCTCCTTTCATTCAGTCAGTAGCTTCAATCATTTCTGGACGTTTTTCAATGGCAAAAATCAATGAATATTGTAAATGCACAAACAGTAATTACTCCGCATTGCAAGGTGCAATTCTGAAATTTTTTGCTTTTTCCTGCTCCTCTTAGCATGATAAAGAAGATTCAAAGAGAGTGAGATGCCAGCTCCTTTCATTCAGTCAGTAGCTTCAATCATTTCTGGACGTTTTTCAATGGCAAAAATCAATGAATATTGTAAATGCACAAACAGTAATTTCTCCGCATTGCAAGGTGCAATTCTGAAATTTTTTGCTTTTTCCTGCTCCTCTTAGCATGATAAAGAAGATTCAAAGAGAGTGAGATGCCAGCTCCTTTCATTCAGTCAGTAGCTACAAACATTTCTGGTATATGAATAACATGATGTTTTTCAATGGCAAAAATCAATGAATATTGTAAATGCACAAACAGTAATTTCTCCGCATTGCAAGGTGCAATTCTGAAATTTTTTGCTTTTTCCTGCTCCTCTTAGCATGGTAAAGAAGATTCAAAGAGAGTGAGATGCCAGCTCCTTTCATTCAGTCAGTAGCTTCAATCATTTCTGGACGTTTTTCAATGGCAAAAATCAATGAATATTGTAAATGCACAAACAGTAATTTCTCCGCATTGCAAGGTGCAATTCTGAAATTTTTTGCTTTTTCCTGCTCCTCTTAGCATGATAAAGAAGATTCAAAGAGAGTGAGATGCCAGCTCCTTTCATTCAGTCAGTAGCTTCAATCATTTCTGGACGTTTTTCAATGGCAAAAATCAATGAATATTGTAAATGCACAAACAGTAATTTCTCCGCATTGCAAGGTGCAATTCTGAAATTTTTTGCTTTTTCCTGCTCCTCTTAGCATGACAAAGAAGATTCAAAGAGAGTAAGATGCCAGCTCCTTTCATTCAGTCAGTAGCTTCAATCATTTCTGGTATATGAATAACATGATGTTTTTCAATGGCAAAAATCAATGAATATTGTAAATGCACAAACAGTAATTTCTCCGCATTGCAAGGTGCAATTCTGAAATTTTTTGCTTTTTCCTGCTCCTCTTAGCATGATAAAGAAGATTCAAAGAGAGTGAGATGCCAGCTCCTTTCATTCAGTCAGTAGCTTCAATCATTTCTGGACGTTTTTCAATGGCAAAAATCAATGAATATTGTAAATGCACAAACAGTAATTTCTCCGCATTGCAAGGTGCAATTCTGAAATTTTTTGCTTTTTCCTGCTCCTCTTAGCATGATAAAGAAGATTCAAAGAGAGTGAGATGCCGTCTCCTTTCATTCAGTCAGTAGCTTCAATCATTTCTGGACGTTTTTCAATGGCAAAAATCAATGAATATTGTAAATGCACAAACAGTAATTTCTCCGCATTGCAAGGTGCAATTCTGAAATTTTTTGCTTTTTCCTGCTCCTCTTAGCATGATAAAGAAGATTCAAAGAGAGTGAGATGCCAGCTCCTTTCATTCAGTCAGTAGCTTCAATCATTTCTGGACGTTTTTCAATGGCAAAAATCAATGAATATTGTAAATGCACAAACAGTAATTTCTCCGCATTGCAAGGTGCAATTCTGAAATTTTTTGCTTTTTCCTGCTCCTCTTAGCATGATAAAGAAGATTCAAAGAGAGTGAGATGCCAGCTCCTTTCATTCAGTCAGTAGCTACAAACATTTCTGGTATATGAATAACATGATGTTTTTCAATGGCAAAAATCAATGAATATTGTAAATGCACAAACAGTAATTTCTCCGCATTGCAAGGTGCAATTCTGAAATTTTTTGCTTTTTCCTGCTCCTCTTAGCATGATAAAGAAGATTCAAAGAGAGTGAGATGCCAGCTCCTTTCATTCAGTCAGTAGCTTCAATCATTTCTGGACGTTTTTCAATGGCAAAAATCAATGAATATTGTAAATGCACAAACAGTAATTTCTCCGCATTGCAAGGTGCAATTCTGAAATTTTTTGCTTTTTCCTGCTCCTCTTAGCATGATAAAGAAGATTCAAAGAGAGTGAGATGCCAGCTCCTTTCATTCAGTCAGTAGCTTCAAACATTTCTGGTATATGAATAACATGATGTTTTTCAATGGCAAAAATCAATGAATATTGTAAATGCACAAAGAGTAATTTCTCCGCATTGCAAGGTGCAATTCTGAAATTTTTTGCTTTTTCCTGCTCCTCTTAGCATGATAAAGAAGATTCAAAGAGAGTGAGATGCCAGCTCCTTT
Organism: Phyllobates terribilis; assembly: GCF_046119375.1. Taxonomy (NCBI): domain Eukaryota; kingdom Metazoa; phylum Chordata; class Amphibia; order Anura; family Dendrobatidae; genus Phyllobates; species Phyllobates terribilis. The sequence goes on along the minus strand of NW_027363601.1, from coordinate 52,713 downwards.
CATTCAGTCAGTAGCTTCAATCATTTCTGGACGTTTTTCAATGGCAAAAATCAATGAATATTGTAAATGCACAAACAGTAATTTCTCCGCATTGCAAGGTGCAATTCTGAAATTTTTTGCTTTTTCCTGCTCCTCTTAGCATGATAAAGAAGATTCAAAGAGAGTGAGATGCCAGCTCCTTTCATTCAGTCAGTAGCTTCAATCATTTCTGGACGTTTTTCAATGGCAAAAATCAATGAATATTGTAAATGCACAAACAGTAATTTCTCCGCATTGCAAGGTGCAATTCTGAAATTTTTTGCTTTTTCCTGCTCCTCTTAGCATGATAAAGAAGATTCAAAGAGAGTGAGATGCCAGCTCCTTTCATTCAGTCAGTAGCTACAAACATTTCTGGTATATGAATAACATGATGTTTTTCAATGGCAAAAATCAATGAATATTGTAAATGCACAAACAGTAATTTCTCCGCACTGCAAGGTGCAATTCTGAAATTTTTTGCTTTTTCCTGCTCCTCTTAGCATGATAAAGAAGATTCAAAGAGAGTGAGATGCCAGCTCCTTTCATTCAGTCAGTAGCTTCAATCATTTCTGGACGTTTTTCAATGGCAAAAATCAATGAATATTGTAAATGCACAAACAGTAATTTCTCCGCATTGCAAGGTGCAATTCTGAAATTTTTTGCTTTTTCCTGCTCCGCTTAGCATGATAAAGAAGATTCAAAGAGAGTGAGATGCCAGCTCCTTTCATTCAGTCAGTAGCTTCAATCATTTCTGGACGTTTTTCAATGGCAAAAATCAATGAATATTGTAAATGCACAAACAGTAATTTCTCCGCATTGCAAGGTGCAATTCTGAAATTTTTTGCTTTTTCCTGCTCCTCTTAGCATGACAAAGAAGATTCAAAGAGAGTAAGATGCTAGCTCCTTTCATTCAGTCAGTAGCTTCAATCATTTCTGGTATATGAATAACATGATGTTTTTCAATGGCAAAAATCAATGAATATTGTAAATGCACAAACAGTAATTTCTCCGCATTGCAAGGTGCAATTCTGAAATTTTTTGCTTTTTCCTGCTCCTCTTAGCATGATAAAGAAGATTCAAAGAGAGTGAGATGCCAGCTCCTTTCATTCAGTCAGTAGCTTCAATCATTTCTGGACGTTTTTCAATGGCAAAAATCAATGAATATTGTAAATGCACAAACAGTAATTTCTCCGCATTGCAAGGTGCAATTCTGAAATTTTTTGCTTTTTCCTGCTCCTCTTAGCATGATAAAGAAGATTCAAAGAGAGTGAGATGCCAGCTCCTTTCATTCAGTCAGTAGCTTCAATCATTTCTGGACGTTTTTCAATGGCAAAAATTAATGAATATTGTAAATGCACAAACAGTAATTTCTCCGCATTGCAAGGTGCAATTCTGAAATTTTTTGCTTTTTCCTGCTCCTCTTAGCATGATAAAGAAGATTCAAAGAGAGTGAGATGCCAGCTCCTTTCATTCAGTCAGTAGCTTCAAACATTGCTGGTATATGAATAATATGATGTTTTTCAATGGCAAAAATCAATGAATATTGTAAAAGCACAAACAGTAATTTCTCCGCATTGCAAGGTGCAATTCTGAAATTTTTTGCTTTTTCCTGCTCCTCTTAGCATGATAAAGAAGATTCAAAGAGAGTGAGATGCCAGCTCCTTTCATTCAGTCAGTAGCTTCAATCATTTCTGGACGTTTTTCAATGGCAAAAATCAATGAATATTGTAAATGCACAAACAGTAATTTCTCCGCATTGCAAGGTGCAATTCTGAAATTTTTTGCTTTTTCCTGCTCCTCTTAGCATGATAAAGAAGATTCAAAGAGAGTGAGATGCCAGCTCCTTTCATTCAGTCAGTAGCTTCAATCATTTCTGGTATATGAATAACATGATGTTTTTCAATGGCAAAAATCAATGAATATTGTAAATGCACAAACAGTAATTTCTCCGCATTGCAAGTTGTAATTCTGAAATTTTTTGCTTTTTCCTGCTCCTCTTAGCATGATAAAGAAGATTCAAAGAGAGTGAGATGCCAGCTCCTTTCATTCAGTCAGTAGCTTCAATCATTTCTGGACGTTTTTCAATGGCAAAAATCAATGAATATTGTAAATGCACAAACAGTAATTTCTCCGCATTGCAAGGTGCAATTCTGAAATTTTTTGCTTTTTCCTGCTCCTCTTAGCATGATAAAGAAGATTCAAAGAGAGTGAGATGCCAGCTCCTTTCATTCAGTCAGTAGCTTCAATCATTTCTGGACGTTTTTCAATGGCAAAAATCAATGAATATTGTAAATGCACAAACAGTAATTTCTCCGCATTGCAAGGTGCAATTCTGAAATTTTTTGCTTTTTCCTGCTCCTCTTAGCATGATAAAGAAGATTCAAAGAGAGTGAGATGCCAGCTCCTTTCATTCAGTCAGTAGCTTCAAACATTTCTGGTATATGAATAACATGATGTTTTTCAATGGCAAAAATCAATGAATATTGTAAATGCACAAACAGTAATTTCTCCGCATTGCAAGGTGCAATTCTGAAATTTTTTGCTTTTTCCTGCTCCTCTTAGCATGATAAAGAAGATTCAAAGAGAGTGAGATGCCAGCTCCTTTCATTCAGTCAGTAGCTTCAATCATTTCTGGACGTTTTTCAATGGCAAAAATCAATGAATATTGTAAATGCACAAACAGTAATTTCTCCGCATTGCAAGGTGCAATTCTGAAATTTTTTGCTTTTTCCTGCTCCTCTTAGCATGATAAAGAAGATTCAAAGAGAGTGAGATGTCAGCTCCTTTCATTCAGTCAGTAGCTTCAAACATTTCTGGTATATGAATAACATGATGTTTTTCAATGGCAAAAATCAATGAATTTTGTAAATGCACAAACAGTAATTTCTCCGCATTGCAAGGTGCAATTCTGAAATTTTTTGCTTTTTCCTGCTCCTCTTAGCATGATAAAGAAGATTCAAAGAGAGTGAGATGCCAGTTCCTTTCATTCAGTCAGTAGCGTCAATCATTTCTGGACGTTTTTCAATGGCAAAAATCAATGAATATTGTAAATGCACAAACAGTAATTTCTCCGCATTGCAAGGTGCAATTCTGAAATTTTTTGCTTTTTCCTGCTCCTCTTAGCATGATAAAGAAGATTCAAAGAGAGTGAGATGCCAGCTCCTTTCATTCAGTCAGTAGCTTCAATCATTTCTGGTATATGAATAACATGATGTTTTTCAATGGCAAAAATCAATGAATATTGTAAATGCACAAACAGTAATTTCTCCGCATTGCAAGGTGCAATTCTGAATTTTTTTGCTTTTTCCTGCTCCTCTTAGCATGATAAAGAAGATTCAAAGAGAGTGAGATGCCAGCTCCTTTCATTCAGTCAGTAGCTTCAATCATTTCTGGACGTTTTTCAATGGCAAAAATCAATGAATATTGTAAATGCACAAACAGTAATTTCTCCGCATTGCAAGGTGCAATTCTGAAATTTTTTGCTTTTTCCTGCTCCTCTTAGCATGATAAACAAGATTCAAAGAGAGTGAGATGCCAGCTCCTTTCATTCAGTCAGTAGCTTCAATCATTTCTGGACGTTTTTCAATGGCAAAAATCAATGAATATTGTAAATGCACAAACAGTAATTTCTCCGCATTGCAAGGTGCAATTCTGAAATTTTTTGCTTTTTCCTGCTCCTCTTAGCATGATAAAGAAGATTCAAAGAGAGTGAGATGCCAGCTCCTTTCATTCAGTCAGTAGCTTCAAACATTTCTGGTATATGAATAACATGATGTTTTTCAATGGCAAAAATCAATGAATATTGTAAATGCACAAACAGTAATTTCTCCGCATTGCAAGGTGCAAGTCTGAAATTTTTTGCTTTTTCCTGCTCCTCTTAGCATGATAAAGAAGATTCAAAGAGAGTGAGATGCCAGCTACTTTCATTCAGTCAGTAGCTTCAATCATTTCTGGATGTTTTTCAATGGTAAAAATCAATGAATATTGTAAATGCACAAACAGTAATTTCTCCACATTGCAAGGTGCAATTCTGAAATTTTTTGCTTTTTCCTGCTCCTCTTAGCATGATAAAGAAGATTCAAAGAGAGTGAGATGCCAGCTCCTTTCATTCAGTCAGTAGCTTCAATCATTTCTGGTATATGAATAACATGATGTTTTTCAATGGCAAAAATCAATGAATATTGTAAATGCACAAACAGTAATTTCTCCGCATTGCAAGGTGCAATTCTGAAATTTTTTGCTTTTTCCTGCTCCTCTTAGCATGATAAAGAAGATTCAAAGAGAGTGAGATGCCAGCTCCTTTCATTCAGTCAGTAGCTTCAATCATTTCTGGACGTTTTTCAATGGCAAAAATCAATGAATATTGTAAATGCACAAACAGTAATTTCTCCGCATTGCAAGGTGCAATTCTGAAATTTTTTGCTTTTTCCTGCTCCTCTTAGCATGATAAAGAAGATTCAAAGAGAGTGAGATGTCAGCTCCTTTCATTCAGTCAGTAGCTTCAAACATTTCTGGTATATGAATAACATGATGTTTTTCAATGGCAAAAATCAATGAATTTTGTAAATGCACAAACAGTAATTTCTCCGCATTGCAAGGTGCAATTCTGAAATTTTTTGCTTTTTCCTGCTCCTCTTAGCATGATAAAGAAGATTCAAAGAGAGTGAGATGCCAGTTCCTTTCATTCAGTCAGTAGCTTCAATCATTTCTGGACGTTTTTCAATGGCAAAAATCAATGAATATTGTAAATGCACAAACAGTAATTTCTCCGCATTGCAAGGTGCAATTCTGAAATTTTTTGCTTTTTCCTGCTCCTCTTAGCATGATAAAGAAGATTCAAAGAGAGTGAGAAGCCAGCTCCTTTCATTCAGTCAGTAGCTTCAATCATTTCTGGACGTTTTTCAATTGCAAAAATCAATGAATATTGTAAATGCACAAACAGTAATTTCTCCGCATTGCAAGGTGCAATTCTGAAATTTTTTGCTTTTTCCTGCTCCTCTTAGCATGATAAAGAAGATTCAAAGAGAGTGAGATGCCAGCTCCTTTCATTCAGTCAGTAGCTTCAATCATTTCTGGACGTTTTTCAATGGCAAAAATCAATGAATATTGTAAATGCACAAACAGTAATTTCTCCGCATTGCAAGGTGCAATTCTGAAATTTTTTGCTTTTTCCTGCTCCTCTTAGCATGATAAAGAAGATTCAAAGAGAGTGAGATGCCAGCTCCTTTCATTCAGTCAGTAGCTTCAATCATTTCTGGACGTTTTTCAATGGCAAAAATCAATGAATATTGTAAATGCACAAACAGTAATTTCTCCGCATTGCAAGGTGCAATTCTGAAATTTTTTACTTTTTCCTGCTCCTCTTAGCATGATAAAGAAGATTCAAAGAGAGTGAGATGCCAGCTCCTTTCATTCAGTCAGTAGCTTCAATCATTTCTGGTATATGAATAACATGATGTTTTTCAATGGCAAAAATCAATGAATATTGTAAATGCACAAACAGTAATTTCTCCGCATTGCAAGGTGCAATTCTGAAATTTTTTGCTTTTTCCTGCTCCTCTTAGCATGATAAAGAAGATTCAAAGAGAGTGAGATGCCAGCTCCTTTCATTCAGTCAGTAGCTTCAATCATTTCTGGACGTTTTTCAATGGCAAAAATCAACGAATATTGTAAATGCACAAACAGTAATTTCTCCGCATTGCAAGGTGCAATTCTGAAATTTTTTGCTTTTTCCTGCTCCTCTTAGCATGATAAAGAAGATTCAAAGAGAGTGAGATGCCAGCTCCTTACATTCAGTCAGTAGCTTCAATCATTTCTGGTAAATGAATAACATGATGTTTTTCAATGGCAAAAATCAATGAATTTTGTAAATGCACAAACAGTAATTTCTCCGCATTGCAAGGCGCAATTCTGAAATTTTTTGCTTTTTCCTGCTCCTCTTAGCATGATAAAGAAGATTCAAAGAGAGTGAGATGCCAGCTCCTTTCAATCAGTCAGTAGCTTCAATCATTTCTGGACGTTTTTCAATGGCAAAAATCAATGAATATTGTAAATGCACAAACAGTAATTTCTCCGCATTGCAAGGTGCAATTCTGAAATTTTTTGCTTTTTCCTGCTTCTCTTAGCATGATAAAGAAGATTCAAAGAGAGTGAGATGCCAGCTCCTTTCATTCAGTCAGTAGCTTCAATCATTTCTGGACGTTTTTCAATGGCAAAAATCAATGAATATTGTAAATGCACAAACAGTAATTTTTCCGCATTGCAAGGTGCAATTCTGAAATTTTTTGCTTATTCCTGCTCCTCTTAGCATGATAAAGAAGATTCAAAGAGAGTGAGGTGCCAGCTCCTTTCATTCAGTCAGTAGCTTCAAACATTTCTGGTATATGAATAACGTTTTTCAATGGCAAAAATCAATGAATATTGTAAATGCACAAACAGTTATTTCTCCGCATTGCAAGGTGCAATTCTGAAATTTTTTGCTTTTTCCTGCTCCTCTTAGCATGATAAAGAAGATTCAAAGAGAGTGAGATGCCAGCTCCTTTCATTCAGTCAGTAGCTTCAATCATTTCTGGACGTTTTTCAATGGCAAAAATCAATGAATATTGTAAATGCACAAACAGTAATTTCTCCGCATTGCAAGGTGCAATTCTGAAATTTTTTGCTTTTTCCTGCTCCTCTTAGCATGATAAAGAAGATTCAAAGAGAGTGAGATGCCAGCTCCTTTCATTCAGTCAGTAGCTTCAATCATTTCTGGACGTTTTTCAATGGCAAAAATCAATGAATATTGTAAATGCACAAACAGTAATTTCTCCGCATTGCAAGGTGCAATTCTGAAATTTTTTACTTTTTCCTGCTCCTCTTAGCATGATAAAGAAGATTCAAAGAGAGTGAGATGCCAGCTCCTTTCATTCAGTCAGTAGCTTCAATCATTTCTGGACGGTTTTCAATGGCAAAAATCAATGAATATTGTAAATGCACAAACAGTAATTTCTCCGCATTGCAAGGTGCAATTCTGAAATTTTTGCTTTTTCCTGCTCCTCTTAGCATGATAAAGAAGATTCAAAGAGAGTGAGGTGCCAGCTCCTTTCATTCAGTCAGTAGCTTCAAACATTTCTGGTATATGAATAACATGTTTTTCAATGGCAAAAATCAATGAATATTGTAAATGCACAAACAGTAATTTCTCCGCATTGCAAGGAGCAATTCTGAAATTTTTTACTTTTTCCTGCTCCTCTTAGCATGATAAAGAAGATTCAAAGAGAGTGAGATGCCAGCTCCTTTCATTCAGTCAGTAGCTTCAATCATTTCTGGACGTTTTTCAATGGCAAAAATCAATGAATATTGTAAATGCACAAACTGTAATTTCTCCGCATTGCAAGGTGCAATTCTGAAATTTTTTGCTTTTTCCTGCTCCTCTTAGCATGATAAAGAAGATTCAAAGAGAGTGAGATGCCAGCTCTTTTCATTCAGTCAGTAGCTTCAATCATTTCTGGACGTTTTTCAATGGCAAAAATCAATGAATATTGTAAATGCACAAACAGTAATTTCTCCGCATTGCAAGGTGCAATTCTGAAATTTTTTGCTTTTTCCTGCTCCTCTTAGCATGATAAAGAAGATTCAAAGAGAGTGAGATGCCAGCTCCTTTCATTCAATCAGTAGCTTCAAACATTTCTGGTATATGAATAACATGATGTTTTTCAATGGCAAAAATCAATGAATATTGTAAATGCACAAACAGTAATTTCTCCGCATTGCAAGGTGCAATTCTGAAATTTTTTGCTTTTTCCTGCTCCTCTTAGCATGATAAAGAAGATTCAAAGAGAGTGAGATGCCAGCTCCTTTCATTCAGTCAGTAGCTTCAATCATTTCTGGACGTTTTTCAATGGCAAAAATCAATGAATATTGTAAATGCACAAACAGTAATTTCTCCGCATTGCAAGGTGCAATTCTGAAATTTTTTGCTTTTTCCTGCTCCTCTTAGCATGATAAAGAAGATTCAAAGAGAGTGAGATGCCAGCTCCTTACATTCAGTCAGTAGCTTCAATCATTTCTGGTAAATGAATAACATGATGTTTTTCAATGGCAAAAATCAATGAATTTTGTAAATGCACAAACAGTAATTTCTCCGCAGTGCAAGGCGCAATTCTGAAATTTTTTGCTTTTTCCTGCTCCTCTTAGCATGATAAAGAAGATTCAAAGAGAGTGAGATGCCAGCTCCTTTCAATCAGTCAGTAGCTTCAATCATTTCTGGACGTTTTTCAATGGCAAAAATCAATGAATATTGTAAATGCACAAACAGTAATTTCTCCGCATTGCAAGGTGCAATTCTGAAATTTTTTGCTTTTTCCTGCTCCTCTTAGCATGATAAAGAAGATTCAAAGAGAGTGAGATGCCAGCTCCTTTCATTCAGTCAGTAGCTTCAATCATTTCTGGACGTTTTTCAATGGCAAAAATCAATGAATATTGTAAATGCACAAACAGTAATTTTTCCGCATTGCAAGGTGCAATTCTGAAATTTTTTGCTTATTCCTGCTCCTCTTAGCATGATAAAGAAGATTCAAAGAGAGTGAGGTGCCAGCTCCTTTCATTCAGTCAGTAGCTTCAAACATTTCTGGTATATGAATAACGTTTTTCAATGGCAAAAATCAATGAATATTGTAAATGCACAAACAGTTATTTCCCTTCATTGCAAGGTGCAATTCTGAAATTTTTTGCTTTTTCCTGCTCCTCTTAGCATGATAAAGAAGATTCAAAGAGAGTGAGATGCCAGCTCCTTTCATTCAGTCAGTAGCTTCAATCATTTCTGGACGTTTTTCAATGGCAAAAATCAATGAATATTGTAAATGCACAAACAGTAATTTCTCCGCATTGCAAGGTGCAATTCTGAAATTTTTTGCTTTTTCCTGCTCCTCTTAGCATGATAAAGAAGATTCAAAGAGAGTGAGATGCCAGCTCCTTTCATTCAGTCAGTAGCTTCAATCATTTCTGGACGTTTTTCAATGGCAAAAATCAATGAATATTGTAAATGCACAAACAGTAATTTCTCCGCATTGCAAGGTGCAATTCTGAAATTTTTGCTTTTTCCTGCTCCTCTTAGCATGATAAAGAAGATTCAAAGAGAGTGAGGTGCCAGCTCCTTTCATTCAGTCAGTAGCTTCAAACATTTCTGGTATATGAATAACATGTTTTTCAATGGCAAAAATCAATGAATATTGTAAATGCACAAACAGTAATTTCTCCGCATTGCAAGGAGCAATTCTGAAATTTTTTGCTTTTTCCTGCTCCTGTTAGCATGATAAAGAAGATTCAAAGAGAGTGAGATGCCAGCTCCTTTCATTCAGTCAGTAGCTTCAATCATTTCTGGACGTTTTTCAATGGCAAAAATCAATGAATATTGTAAATGCACAAACTGTAATTTCTCCGCATTGCAAGGTGCAATTCTGAAATTTTTTGCTTTTTCCTGCTCCTCTTAGCATGATAAAGAAGATTCAAAGAGAGTGAAATGCCAGCTCTTTTCATTCAGTCAGTAGCTTCAATCATTTCTGGACGTTTTTCAATGGCAAAAATCAATGAATATTGTAAATGCACAAACAGTAATTTCTCCGCATTGCAAGGTGCAATTCTGAAATTTTTTGCTTTTTCCTGCTCCTCTTAGCATGATAAAGAAGATTCAAAGAGAGTGAGATGCCAGCTCCTTTCATTCAATCAGTAGCTTCAAACATTTCTGGTATATGAATAACATGATGTTTTTCAATGGCAAAAATCAATGAATATTGTAAATGCACAAACAGTAATTTCTCCGCATTTCAAGGTGCAATTCTGAAATTTTTTGCTTTTTCCTGCTCCTCTTAGCATGATAAAGAAGATTCAAAAAGAGTGAGATGCCAGCTCCTTTCATTCAGTCAGTAGCTTCAATCATTTCTGGACGTTTTTCAATGGCAAAAATCAATGAATATTGTAAATGCACAAACAGTAATTTCTCCGCATTGCAAGGTGCAATTCTGAAATTTTTTGCTTTTTCCTGCTCCTCTTAGCATGATAAAGAAGATTCAAAGAGAGTGAGGTGCCAGCTCCTTTCATTCAGTCAGTAGCTTCAAACATTTCTGGTATATGAATAACATGTTTTTCAATGGCAAAAATCAATGAATATTGTAAATGCACAAACTGTAATTTCTCCGCATTGCAAGGTGCAATTCTGAAATTTTTTGCTTTTTCCTGCTCCTCTTAGCATGATAAAGAAAATTCAAAGAGAGTGAGATGCCAGCTCCTTTCATTCAGTCAGTAGCTACAATCATTTCTGGACGTTTTTCAATGGCAAAAATCAATGAATATTGTAAATGCACAAACAGTAATTTCTCCGCATTGCAAGGTGCAATTCTGAAATTTTTTGCTTTTTCCTGCTCCTCTTAGCATGATAAAGAAGATTCAAAGAGAGTGAGATGCCAGCTCCTTTCATTCAGTCAGTAGCTTCAATCATTTCTGGACGTTTTTCAATGGCAAAAATCAATGAATATTGTAAATGCACAAACTGTAATTTCTCCGCATTGTAAGGTGCAATTCTGAAATTTTTTGCTTTTTCCTGCTCCTCTTAGCATGATAAAGAAGATTCAAAGAGAGTGAGATGCCAGCTCCTTTCATTCAGTCAGTAGCTTCAATCATTTCTGGACGTTTTTCAATGGCAAAAATCAATGAATATTGTAAATGCACAAACAGTAATTTCTCCGCATTGCAAGGTGCAATTCTGAAATTTTTTGCTTTTTCCTGCTCCCCTTAGCATGATAAAGAAGATTCAAAGAGAGTGAGATGCCAGCTCCTTTCATTCAGTCAGTAGCTTCAATCATTTCTGGACGTTTTTCAATGGCAAAAATCAATGAATATTGTAAATGCACAAACAGAAATTTCTCCGCATTGCAAGGTGCAATTCTGAAATTTTTTGCTTTTTCCTGCTCCTCTTAGCATGATAAAGAAGATTCAAAGAGAGTGAGATGCCAGCTCCTTTCATTCAGTCAGTAGCTTCAAACATTTCTGGTATATGAATAACATGATGTTTTTCAATGGCAAAAATCAATGAATATTGTAAATGCACAAACAGTAATTTCTCCGCATTGCAAGGTGCAATTCTGAAATTTTTGCTTTTTCCTGCTCCTCTTAGCATGATAAAGAAGATTCAAAGAGAGTGAGATGCCAGCTCCTTTCGTTCAGTCAGTAGCTTCAATCATTTCTGGACGTTTTTCAAAGGCAAAAATCATTGAATATTGTAAATGCACAAACAGTAATTTCTCCGCATTGCAAGGTGCAATTCTGAAATTTTTTGCTTTTTCCTGCTCCTCTTAGCATGATAAAGAAGATTCAAAGAGAGTGAGATGCCAGCTCCTTTCATTCAGTCAGTAGCTTCAATCATTTCTGGACGTTTTTCAATGGCAAAAATCAACGAATATTGTAAATGCACAAACAGTAATTTCTCCGCATTGCAAGGTGCAATTCTGAAATTTTTTGCTTTTTCCTGCTCCTCTTAGCATGATAAAGAAGATTCAAAGAGAGTGAGATGCCAGCTCCTTACATTCAGTCAGTAGCTTCAATCATTTCTGGTAAATGAATAACATGATGTTTTTCAATGGCAAAAATCAATGAATTTTGTAAATGCACAAACAGTAATTTCTCCGCATTGCAAGGCGCAATTCTGAAATTTTTTGCTTTTTCCTGCTCCTCTTAGCATGATAAAGAAGATTCAAAGAGAGTGAGATGCCAGCTCCTTTCAATCAGTCAGTAGCTTCAATCATTTCTGGACGTTTTTCAATGGCAAAAATCAATGAATATTGTAAATGCACAAACAGTAATTTCTCCGCATTGCAAGGTGCAATTCTGAAATTTTTTGCTTTTTCCTGCTTCTCTTAGCATGATAAAGAAGATTCAAAGAGAGTGAGATGCCAGCTCCTTTCATTCAGTCAGTAGCTTCAATCATTTCTGGACGTTTTTCAATGGCAAAAATCAATGAATATTGTAAATGCACAAACAGTAATTTTTCCGCATTGCAAGGTGCAATTCTGAAATTTTTTGCTTATTCCTGCTCCTCTTAGCATGATAAAGAAGATTCAAAGAGAGTGAGGTGCCAGCTCCTTTCATTCAGTCAGTAGCTTCAAACATTTCTGGTATATGAATAACGTTTTTCAATGGCAAAAATCAATGAATATTGTAAATGCACAAACAGTAATTTCTCCGCATTGCAAGGTGCAATTCTGAAATTTTTTGCTTTTTCCTGCTCCTCTTAGCATGATAAAGAAGATTCAAAGAGAGTGAGATGTCAGCTCCTTTCATTCAGTCAGTAGCTTCAAACATTTCTGGTATATGAATAACATGATGTTTTTCAATGGCAAAAATCAATGAATTTTGTAAATGCACAAACAGTAATTTCTCCGCATTGCAAGGTGCAATTCTGAAATTTTTTGCTTTTTCCTGCTCCTCTTAGCATGATAAAGAAGATTCAAAGAGAGTGAGATGCCAGTTCCTTTCATTCAGTCAGTAGCTTCAATCATTTCTGGACGTTTTTCAATGGCAAAAATCAATGAATATTGTAAATGCACAAACAGTAATTTCTCCGCATTGCAAGGTGCAATTCTGAAATTTTTTGCTTTTTCCTGCTCCTCTTAGCATGATAAAGAAGATTCAAAGAGAGTGAGAAGCCAGCTCCTTTCATTCAGTCAGTAGCTTCAATCATTTCTGGACGTTTTTCAATTGCAAAAATCAATGAATATTGTAAATGCACAAACAGTAATTTCTCCGCATTGCAAGGTGCAATTCTGAAATTTTTTGCTTTTTCCTGCTCCTCTTAGCATGATAAAGAAGATTCAAAGAGAGTGAGATGCCAGCTCCTTTCATTCAGTCAGTAGCTTCAATCATTTCTGGACGTTTTTCAATGGCAAAAATCAATGAATATTGTAAATGCACAAACAGTAATTTCTCCGCATTGCAAGGTGCAATTCTGAAATTTTTTGCTTTTTCCTGCTCCTCTTAGCATGATAAAGAAGATTCAAAGAGAGTGAGATGCCAGCTCCTTTCATTCAGTCAGTAGCTTCAATCATTTCTGGACGTTTTTCAATGGCAAAAATCAATGAATATTGTAAATGCACAAACAGTAATTTCTCCGCATTGCAAGGTGCAATTCTGAAATTTTTTACTTTTTCCTGCTCCTCTTAGCATGATAAAGAAGATTCAAAGAGAGTGAGATGCCAGCTCCTTTCATTCAGTCAGTAGCTTCAATCATTTCTGGTATATGAATAACATGATGTTTTTCAATGGCAAAAATCAATGAATATTGTAAATGCACAAACAGTAATTTCTCCGCATTGCAAGGTGCAATTCTGAAATTTTTTGCTTTTTCCTGCTCCTCTTAGCATGATAAAGAAGATTCAAAGAGAGTGAGATGCCAGCTCCTTTCATTCAGTCAGTAGCTTCAATCATTTCTGGACGTTTTTCAATGGCAAAAATCAACGAATATTGTAAATGCACAAACAGTAATTTCTCCGCATTGCAAGGTGCAATTCTGAAATTTTTTGCTTTTTCCTGCTCCTCTTAGCATGATAAAGAAGATTCAAAGAGAGTGAGATGCCAGCTCCTTACATTCAGTCAGTAGCTTCAATCATTTCTGGTAAATGAATAACATGATGTTTTTCAATGGCAAAAATCAATGAATTTTGTAAATGCACAAACAGTAATTTCTCCGCATTGCAAGGCGCAATTCTGAAATTTTTTGCTTTTTCCTGCTCCTCTTAGCATGATAAAGAAGATTCAAAGAGAGTGAGATGCCAGCTCCTTTCAATCAGTCAGTAGCTTCAATCATTTCTGGACGTTTTTCAATGGCAAAAATCAATGAATATTGTAAATGCACAAACAGTAATTTCTCCGCATTGCAAGGTGCAATTCTGAAATTTTTTGCTTTTTCCTGCTTCTCTTAGCATGATAAAGAAGATTCAAAGAGAGTGAGATGCCAGCTCCTTTCATTCAGTCAGTAGCTTCAATCATTTCTGGACGTTTTTCAATGGCAAAAATCAATGAATATTGTAAATGCACAAACAGTAATTTTTCCGCATTGCAAGGTGCAATTCTGAAATTTTTTGCTTATTCCTGCTCCTCTTAGCATGATAAAGAAGATTCAAAGAGAGTGAGGTGCCAGCTCCTTTCATTCAGTCAGTAGCTTCAAACATTTCTGGTATATGAATAACGTTTTTCAATGGCAAAAATCAATGAATATTGTAAATGCACAAACAGTTATTTCTCCGCATTGCAAGGTGCAATTCTGAAATTTTTTGCTTTTTCCTGCTCCTCTTAGCATGATAAAGAAGATTCAAAGAGAGTGAGATGCCAGCTCCTTTCATTCAGTCAGTAGCTTCAATCATTTCTGGACGTTTTTCAATGGCAAAAATCAATGAATATTGTAAATGCACAAACAGTAATTTCTCCGCATTGCAAGGTGCAATTCTGAAATTTTTTGCTTTTTCCTGCTCCTCTTAGCATGATAAAGAAGATTCAAAGAGAGTGAGATGCCAGCTCCTTTCATTCAGTCAGTAGCTTCAATCATTTCTGGACGTTTTTCAATGGCAAAAATCAATGAATATTGTAAATGCACAAACAGTAATTTCTCCGCATTGCAAGGTGCAATTCTGAAATTTTTTACTTTTTCCTGCTCCTCTTAGCATGATAAAGAAGATTCAAAGAGAGTGAGATGCCAGCTCCTTTCATTCAGTCAGTAGCTTCAATCATTTCTGGACGGTTTTCAATGGCAAAAATCAATGAATATTGTAAATGCACAAACAGTAATTTCTCCGCATTGCAAGGTGCAATTCTGAAATTTTTGCTTTTTCCTGCTCCTCTTAGCATGATAAAGAAGATTCAAAGAGAGTGAGGTGCCAGCTCCTTTCATTCAGTCAGTAGCTTCAAACATTTCTGGTATATGAATAACATGTTTTTCAATGGCAAAAATCAATGAATATTGTAAATGCACAAACAGTAATTTCTCCGCATTGCAAGGAGCAATTCTGAAATTTTTTACTTTTTCCTGCTCCTCTTAGCATGATAAAGAAGATTCAAAGAGAGTGAGATGCCAGCTCCTTTCATTCAGTCAGTAGCTTCAATCATTTCTGGACGTTTTTCAATGGCAAAAATCAATGAATATTGTAAATGCACAAACTGTAATTTCTCCGCATTGCAAGGTGCAATTCTGAAATTTTTTGCTTTTTCCTGCTCCTCTTAGCATGATAAAGAAGATTCAAAGAGAGTGAGATGCCAGCTCTTTTCATTCAGTCAGTAGCTTCAATCATTTCTGGACGTTTTTCAATGGCAAAAATCAATGAATATTGTAAATGCACAAACAGTAATTTCTCCGCATTGCAAGGTGCAATTCTGAAATTTTTTGCTTTTTCCTGCTCCTCTTAGCATGATAAAGAAGATTCAAAGAGAGTGAGATGCCAGCTCCTTTCATTCAATCAGTAGCTTCAAACATTTCTGGTATATGAATAACATGATGTTTTTCAATGGCAAAAATCAATGAATATTGTAAATGCACAAACAGTAATTTCTCCGCATTGCAAGGTGCAATTCTGAAATTTTTTGCTTTTTCCTGCTCCTCTTAGCATGATAAAGAAGATTCAAAGAGAGTGAGATGCCAGCTCCTTTCATTCAGTCAGTAGCTTCAATCATTTCTGGACGTTTTTCAATGGCAAAAATCAATGAATATTGTAAATGCACAAACAGTAATTTCTCCGCATTGCAAGGTGCAATTCTGAAATTTTTTGCTTTTTCCTGCTCCTCTTAGCATGATAAAGAAGATTCAAAGAGAGTGAGATGCCAGCTCCTTACATTCAGTCAGTAGCTTCAATCATTTCTGGTAAATGAATAACATGATGTTTTTCAATGGCAAAAATCAATGAATTTTGTAAATGCACAAACAGTAATTTCTCCGCAGTGCAAGGCGCAATTCTGAAATTTTTTGCTTTTTCCTGCTCCTCTTAGCATGATAAAGAAGATTCAAAGAGAGTGAGATGCCAGCTCCTTTCAATCAGTCAGTAGCTTCAATCATTTCTGGACGTTTTTCAATGGCAAAAATCAATGAATATTGTAAATGCACAAACAGTAATTTCTCCGCATTGCAAGGTGCAATTCTGAAATTTTTTGCTTTTTCCTGCTCCTCTTAGCATGATAAAGAAGATTCAAAGAGAGTGAGATGCCAGCTCCTTTCATTCAGTCAGTAGCTTCAATCATTTCTGGACGTTTTTCAATGGCAAAAATCAATGAATATTGTAAATGCACAAACAGTAATTTTTCCGCATTGCAAGGTGCAATTCTGAAATTTTTTGCTTATTCCTGCTCCTCTTAGCATGATAAAGAAGATTCAAAGAGAGTGAGGTGCCAGCTCCTTTCATTCAGTCAGTAGCTTCAAACATTTCTGGTATATGAATAACGTTTTTCAATGGCAAAAATCAATGAATATTGTAAATGCACAAACAGTTATTTCCCTTCATTGCAAGGTGCAATTCTGAAATTTTTTGCTTTTTCCTGCTCCTCTTAGCATGATAAAGAAGATTCAAAGAGAGTGAGATGCCAGCTCCTTTCATTCAGTCAGTAGCTTCAATCATTTCTGGACGTTTTTCAATGGCAAAAATCAATGAATATTGTAAATGCACAAACAGTAATTTCTCCGCATTGCAAGGTGCAATTCTGAAATTTTTTGCTTTTTCCTGCTCCTCTTAGCATGATAAAGAAGATTCAAAGAGAGTGAGATGCCAGCTCCTTTCATTCAGTCAGTAGCTTCAATCATTTCTGGACGTTTTTCAATGGCAAAAATCAATGAATATTGTAAATGCACAAACAGTAATTTCTCCGCATTGCAAGGTGCAATTCTGAAATTTTTGCTTTTTCCTGCTCCTCTTAGCATGATAAAGAAGATTCAAAGAGAGTGAGGTGCCAGCTCCTTTCATTCAGTCAGTAGCTTCAAACATTTCTGGTATATGAATAACATGTTTTTCAATGGCAAAAATCAATGAATATTGTAAATGCACAAACAGTAATTTCTCCGCATTGCAAGGAGCAATTCTGAAATTTTTTGCTTTTTCCTGCTCCTGTTAGCATGATAAAGAAGATTCAAAGAGAGTGAGATGCCAGCTCCTTTCATTCAGTCAGTAGCTTCAATCATTTCTGGACGTTTTTCAATGGCAAAAATCAATGAATATTGTAAATGCACAAACTGTAATTTCTCCGCATTGCAAGGTGCAATTCTGAAATTTTTTGCTTTTTCCTGCTCCTCTTAGCATGATAAAGAAGATTCAAAGAGAGTGAAATGCCAGCTCTTTTCATTCAGTCAGTAGCTTCAATCATTTCTGGACGTTTTTCAATGGCAAAAATCAATGAATATTGTAAATGCACAAACAGTAATTTCTCCGCATTGCAAGGTGCAATTCTGAAATTTTTTGCTTTTTCCTGCTCCTCTTAGCATGATAAAGAAGATTCAAAGAGAGTGAGATGCCAGCTCCTTTCATTCAATCAGTAGCTTCAAACATTTCTGGTATATGAATAACATGATGTTTTTCAATGGCAAAAATCAATGAATATTGTAAATGCACAAACAGTAATTTCTCCGCATTGCAAGGTGCAATTCTGAAATTTTTTGCTTTTTCCTGCTCCTCTTAGCATGATAAAGAAGATTCAAAAAGAGTGAGATGCCAGCTCCTTTCATTCAGTCAGTAGCTTCAATCATTTCTGGACGTTTTTCAATGGCAAAAATCAATGAATATTGTAAATGCACAAACAGTAATTTCTCCGCATTGCAAGGTGCAATTCTGAAATTTTTTGCTTTTTCCTGCTCCTCTTAGCATGATAAAGAAGATTCAAAGAGAGTGAGGTGCCAGCTCCTTTCATTCAGTCAGTAGCTTCAAACATTTCTGGTATATGAATAACATGTTTTTCAATGGCAAAAATCAATGAATATTGTAAATGCACAAACTGTAATTTCTCCGCATTGCAAGGTGCAATTCTGAAATTTTTTGCTTTTTCCTGCTCCTCTTAGCATGATAAAGAAAATTCAAAGAGAGTGAGATGCCAGCTCCTTTCATTCAGTCAGTAGCTACAATCATTTCTGGACGTTTTTCAATGGCAAAAATCAATGAATATTGTAAATGCACAAACAGTAATTTCTCCGCATTGCAAGGTGCAATTCTGAAATTTTTTGCTTTTTCCTGCTCCTCTTAGCATGATAAAGAAGATTCAAAGAGAGTGAGATGCCAGCTCCTTTCATTCAGTCAGTAGCTTCAATCATTTCTGGACGTTTTTCAATGGCAAAAATCAATGAATATTGTAAATGCACAAACTGTAATTTCTCCGCATTGTAAGGTGCAATTCTGAAATTTTTTGCTTTTTTCTGCTCCTCTTAGCATGATAAAGAAGATTCAAAGAGAGTGAGATGCCAGCTCCTTTCATTCAGTCAGTAGCTTCAATCATTTCTGGACGTTTTTCAATGGCAAAAATCAATGAATATTGTAAATGCACAAACAGTAATTTCTCCGCATTGCAAGGTGCAATTCTGAAATTTTTTGCTTTTTCCTGCTCCCCTTAGCATGATAAAGAAGATTCAAAGAGAGTGAGATGCCAGCTCCTTTCATTCAGTCAGTAGCTTCAATCATTTCTGGACGTTTTTCAATGGCAAAAATCAATGAATATTGTAAATGCACAAACAGAAATTTCTCCGCATTGCAAGGTGCAATTCTGAAATTTTTTGCTTTTTCCTGCTCCTCTTAGCATGATAAAGAAGATTCAAAGAGAGTGAGATGCCAGCTCCTTTCATTCAGTCAGTAGCTTCAAACATTTCTGGTATATGAATAACATGATGTTTTTCAATGGCAAAAATCAATGAATATTGTAAATGCACAAACAGTAATTTCTCCGCATTGCAAGGTGCAATTCTGAAATTTTTGCTTTTTCCTGCTCCTCTTAGCATGATAAAGAAGATTCAAAGAGAGTGAGATGCCAGCTCCTTTCGTTCAGTCAGTAGCTTCAATCATTTCTGGACGTTTTTCAAAGGCAAAAATCATTGAATATTGTAAATGCACAAACAGTAATTTCTCCGCATTGCAAGGTGCAATTCTGAAATTTTTTGCTTTTTCCTGCTCCTCTTAGCATGATAAAGAAGATTCAAAGAGAGTGAGATGCCAGCTCCTTTCATTCAGTCAGTAGCTTCAATCATTTCTGGACGTTTTTCAATGGCAAAAATCAACGAATATTGTAAATGCACAAACAGTAATTTCTCCGCATTGCAAGGTGCAATTCTGAAATTTTTTGCTTTTTCCTGCTCCTCTTAGCATGATAAAGAAGATTCAAAGAGAGTGAGATGCCAGCTCCTTACATTCAGTCAGTAGCTTCAATCATTTCTGGTAAATGAATAACATGATGTTTTTCAATGGCAAAAATCAATGAATTTTGTAAATGCACAAACAGTAATTTCTCCGCATTGCAAGGCGCAATTCTGAAATTTTTTGCTTTTTCCTGCTCCTCTTAGCATGATAAAGAAGATTCAAAGAGAGTGAGATGCCAGCTCCTTTCAATCAGTCAGTAGCTTCAATCATTTCTGGACGTTTTTCAATGGCAAAAATCAATGAATATTGTAAATGCACAAACAGTAATTTCTCCGCATTGCAAGGTGCAATTCTGAAATTTTTTGCTTTTTCCTGCTTCTCTTAGCATGATAAAGAAGATTCAAAGAGAGTGAGATGCCAGCTCCTTTCATTCAGTCAGTAGCTTCAATCATTTCTGGACGTTTTTCAATGGCAAAAATCAATGAATATTGTAAATGCACAAACAGTAATTTTTCCGCATTGCAAGGTGCAATTCTGAAATTTTTTGCTTATTCCTGCTCCTCTTAGCATGATAAAGAAGATTCAAAGAGAGTGAGGTGCCAGCTCCTTTCATTCAGTCAGTAGCTTCAAACATTTCTGGTATATGAATAACGTTTTTCAATGGCAAAAATCAATGAATATTGTAAATGCACAAACAGTTATTTCTCCGCATTGCAAGGTGCAATTCTGAAATTTTTTGCTTTTTCCTGCTCCTCTTAGCATGATAAAGAAGATTCAAAGAGAGTGAGATGCCAGCTCCTTTCATTCAGTCAGTAGCTTCAATCATTTCTGGACATTTTTCAATGGCAAAAATCAATGAATATTGTAAATGCACAAACAGTAATTTCTCCGCATTGCAAGGTGCAATTCTGAAATTTTTTGCTTTTTCCTGCTCCTCTTAGCATGATAAAGAAGATTCAAAGAGAGTGAGATGCCAGCTCCTTTCATTCAGTCAGTAGCTTCAATCATTTCTGGACGTTTTTCAATGGCAAAAATCAATGAATATTGTAAATGCACAAACAGTAATTTCTCCGCATTGCAAGGTGCAATTCTGAAATTTTTTACTTTTTCCTGCTCCTCTTAGCATGATAAAGAAGATTCAAAGAGAGTGAGATGCCAGCTCCTTTCATTCAGTCAGTAGCTTCAATCATTTCTGGACGGTTTTCAATGGCAAAAATCAATGAATATTGTAAATGCACAAACAGTAATTTCTCCGCATTGCAAGGTGCAATTCTGAAATTTTTGCTTTTTCCTGCTCCTCTTAGCATGATAAAGAAGATTCAAAGAGAGTGAGGTGCCAGCTCCTTTCATTCAGTCAGTAGCTTCAAACATTTCTGGTATATGAATAACATGTTTTTCAATGGCAAAAATCAATGAATATTGTAAATGCACAAACAGTAATTTCTCCGCATTGCAAGGAGCAATTCTGAAATTTTTTACTTTTTCCTGCTCCTCTTAGCATGATAAAGAAGATTCAAAGAGAGTGAGATGCCAGCTCCTTTCATTCAGTCAGTAGCTTCAATCATTTCTGGACGTTTTTCAATGGCAAAAATCAATGAATATTGTAAATGCACAAACTGTAATTTCTCCGCATTGCAAGGTGCAATTCTGAAATTTTTTGCTTTTTCCTGCTCCTCTTAGCATGATAAAGAAGATTCAAAGAGAGTGAGATGCCAGCTCTTTTCATTCAGTCAGTAGCTTCAATCATTTCTGGACGTTTTTCAATGGCAAAAATCAATGAATATTGTAAATGCACAAACAGTAATTTCTCCGCATTGCAAGGTGCAATTCTGAAATTTTTTGCTTTTTCCTGCTCCTCTTAGCATGATAAAGAAGATTCAAAGAGAGTGAGATGCCAGCTCCTTTCATTCAATCAGTAGCTTCAAACATTTCTGGTATATGAATAACATGATGTTTTTCAATGGCAAAAATCAATGAATATTGTAAATGCACAAACAGTAATTTCTCCGCATTGCAAGGTGCAATTCTGAAATTTTTTGCTTTTTCCTGCTCCTCTTAGCATGATAAAGAAGATTCAAAGAGAGTGAGATGCCAGCTCCTTTCATTCAGTCAGTAGCTTCAATCATTTCTGGACGTTTTTCAATGGCAAAAATCAATGAATATTGTAAATGCACAAACAGTAATTTCTCCGCATTGCAAGGTGCAATTCTGAAATTTTTTGCTTTTTCCTGCTCCTCTTAGCATGATAAAGAAGATTCAAAGAGAGTGAGATGCCAGCTCCTTACATTCAGTCAGTAGCTTCAATCATTTCTGGTAAATGAATAACATGATGTTTTTCAATGGCAAAAATCAATGAATTTTGTAAATGCACAAACAGTAATTTCTCCGCAGTGCAAGGCGCAATTCTGAAATTTTTTGCTTTTTCCTGCTCCTCTTAGCATGATAAAGAAGATTCAAAGAGAGTGAGATGCCAGCTCCTTTCAATCAGTCAGTAGCTTCAATCATTTCTGGACGTTTTTCAATGGCAAAAATCAATGAATATTGTAAATGCACAAACAGTAATTTCTCCGCATTGCAAGGTGCAATTCTGAAATTTTTTGCTTTTTCCTGCTCCTCTTAGCATGATAAAGAAGATTCAAAGAGAGTGAGATGCCAGCTCCTTTCATTCAGTCAGTAGCTTCAATCATTTCTGGACGTTTTTCAATGGCAAAAATCAATGAATATTGTAAATGCACAAACAGTAATTTTTCCGCATTGCAAGGTGCAATTCTGAAATTTTTTGCTTATTCCTGCTCCTCTTAGCATGATAAAGAAGATTCAAAGAGAGTGAGGTGCCAGCTCCTTTCATTCAGTCAGTAGCTTCAAACATTTCTGGTATATGAATAACGTTTTTCAATGGCAAAAATCAATGAATATTGTAAATGCACAAACAGTTATTTCCCTTCATTGCAAGGTGCAATTCTGAAATTTTTTGCTTTTTCCTGCTCCTCTTAGCATGATAAAGAAGATTCAAAGAGAGTGAGATGCCAGCTCCTTTCATTCAGTCAGTAGCTTCAATCATTTCTGGACGTTTTTCAATGGCAAAAATCAATGAATATTGTAAATGCACAAAGAGTAATTTCTCCGCATTGCAAGGTGCAATTCTGAAATTTTTTGCTTTTTCCTGCTCCTCTTAGCATGATAAAGAAGATTCAAAGAGAGTGAGATGCCAGCTCCTTTCATTCAGTCAGTAGCTTCAATCATTTCTGGACGTTTTTCAATGGCAAAAATCAATGAATATTGTAAATGCACAAACAGTAATTTCTCCGCATTGCAAGGTGCAATTCTGAAATTTTTGCTTTTTCCTGCTCCTCTTAGCATGATAAAGAAGATTCAAAGAGAGTGAGGTGCCAGCTCCTTTCATTCAGTCAGTAGCTTCAAACATTTCTGGTATATGAATAACATGTTTTTCAATGGCAAAAATCAATGAATATTGTAAATGCACAAACAGTAATTTCTCCGCATTGCAAGGAGCAATTCTGAAATTTTTTGCTTTTTCCTGCTCCTGTTAGCATGATAAAGAAGATTCAAAGAGAGTGAGATGCCAGCTCCTTTCATTCAGTCAGTAGCTTCAATCATTTCTGGACGTTTTTCAATGGCAAAAATCAATGAATATTGTAAATGCACAAACAGTAATTTCTCCGCATTGCAAGGTGCAATTCTGAAATTTTTTGCTTTTTCCTGCTCCTCTTAGCATGATAAAGAAGATTCAAAGAGAGTGAGATGCCAGCTCCTTACATTCAGTCAGTAGCTTCAATCATTTCTGGTAAATGAATAACATGATGTTTTTCAATGGCAAAAATCAATGAATTTTGTAAATGCACAAACAGTAATTTCTCCGCAGTGCAAGGCGCAATTCTGAAATTTTTTGCTTTTTCCTGCTCCTCTTAGCATGATAAAGAAGATTCAAAGAGAGTGAGATGCCAGCTCCTTTCAATCAGTCAGTAGCTTCAATCATTTCTGGACGTTTTTCAATGGCAAAAATCAATGAATATTGTAAATGCACAAACAGTAATTTCTCCGCATTGCAAGGTGCAATTCTGAAATTTTTTGCTTTTTCCTGCTCCTCTTAGCATGATAAAGAAGATTCAAAGAGAGTGAGATGCCAGCTCCTTTCATTCAGTCAGTAGCTTCAATCATTTCTGGACGTTTTTCAATGGCAAAAATCAATGAATATTGTAAATGCACAAACAGTAATTTTTCCGCATTGCAAGGTGCAATTCTGAAATTTTTTGCTTATTCCTGCTCCTCTTAGCATGATAAAGAAGATTCAAAGAGAGTGAGGTGCCAGCTCCTTTCATTCAGTCAGTAGCTTCAAACATTTCTGGTATATGAATAACGTTTTTCAATGGCAAAAATCAATGAATATTGTAAATGCACAAACAGTTATTTCCCTTCATTGCAAGGTGCAATTCTGAAATTTTTTGCTTTTTCCTGCTCCTCTTAGCATGATAAAGAAGATTCAAAGAGAGTGAGATGCCAGCTCCTTTCATTCAGTCAGTAGCTTCAATCATTTCTGGACGTTTTTCAATGGCAAAAATCAATGAATATTGTAAATGCACAAACAGTAATTTCTCCGCATTGCAAGGTGCAATTCTGAAATTTTTTGCTTTTTCCTGCTCCTCTTAGCATGATAAAGAAGATTCAAAGAGAGTGAGATGCCAGCTCCTTTCATTCAGTCAGTAGCTTCAATCATTTCTGGACGTTTTTCAATGGCAAAAATCAATGAATATTGTAAATGCACAAACAGTAATTTCTCCGCATTGCAAGGTGCAATTCTGAAATTTTTGCTTTTTCCTGCTCCTCTTAGCATGATAAAGAAGATTCAAAGAGAGTGAGGTGCCAGCTCCTTTCATTCAGTCAGTAGCTTCAAACATTTCTGGTATATGAATAACATGTTTTTCAATGGCAAAAATCAATGAATATTGTAAATGCACAAACAGTAATTTCTCCGCATTGCAAGGAGCAATTCTGAAATTTTTTGCTTTTTCCTGCTCCTGTTAGCATGATAAAGAAGATTCAAAGAGAGTGAGATGCCAGCTCCTTTCATTCAGTCAGTAGCTTCAATCATTTCTGGACGTTTTTCAATGGCAAAAATCAATGAATATTGTAAATGCACAAACTGTAATTTCTCCGCATTGCAAGGTGCAATTCTGAAATTTTTTGCTTTTTCCTGCTCCTCTTAGCATGATAAAGAAGATTCAAAGAGAGTGAAATGCCAGCTCTTTTCATTCAGTCAGTAGCTTCAATCATTTCTGGACGTTTTTCAATGGCAAAAATCAATGAATATTGTAAATGCACAAACAGTAATTTCTCCGCATTGCAAGGTGCAATTCTGAAATTTTTTGCTTTTTCCTGCTCCTCTTAGCATGATAAAGAAGATTCAAAGAGAGTGAGATGCCAGCTCCTTTCATTCAATCAGTAGCTTCAAACATTTCTGGTATATGAATAACATGATGTTTTTCAATGGCAAAAATCAATGAATATTGTAAATGCACAAACAGTAATTTCTCCGCATTGCAAGGTGCAATTCTGAAATTTTTTGCTTTTTCCTGCTCCTCTTAGCATGATAAAGAAGATTCAAAGAGAGTGAGATGCCAGCTCCTTTCATTCAGTCAGTAGCTTCAATCATTTCTGGACGTTTTTCAATGGCAAAAATCAATGAATATTGTAAATGCACAAACAGTAATTTCTCCGCATTGCAAGGTGCAATTCTGAAATTTTTTGCTTTTTCCTGCTCCTCTTAGCATGATAAAGAAGATTCAAAGAGAGTGAGGTGCCAGCTCCTTTCATTCAGTCAGTAGCTTCAAACATTTCTGGTATATGAATAACATGTTTTTCAATGGCAAAAATCAATGAATATTGTAAATGCACAAACTGTAATTTCTCCGCATTGCAAGGTGCAATTCTGAAATTTTTTGCTTTTTCCTGCTCCTCTTAGCATGATAAAGAAAATTCAAAGAGAGTGAGATGCCAGCTCCTTTCATTCAGTCAGTAGCTACAATCATTTCTGGACGTTTTTCAATGGCAAAAATCAATGAATATTGTAAATGCACAAACAGTAATTTCTCCGCATTGCAAGGTGCAATTCTGAAATTTTTTGCTTTTTCCTGCTCCTCTTAGCATGATAAAGAAGATTCAAAGAGAGTGAGATGCCAGCTCCTTTCATTCAGTCAGTAGCTTCAATCATTTCTGGACGTTTTTCAATGGCAAAAATCAATGAATATTGTAAATGCACAAACTGTAATTTCTCCGCATTGTAAGGTGCAATTCTGAAATTTTTTGCTTTTTCCTGCTCCTCTTAGCATGATAAAGAAGATTCAAAGAGAGTGAGATGCCAGCTCCTTTCATTCAGTCAGTAGCTTCAATCATTTCTGGACGTTTTTCAATGGCAAAAATCAATGAATATTGTAAATGCACAAACAGTAATTTCTCCGCATTGCAAGGTGCAATTCTGAAATTTTTTGCTTTTTCCTGCTCCCCTTAGCATGATAAAGAAGATTCAAAGAGAGTGAGATGCCAGCTCCTTTCATTCAGTCAGTAGCTTCAATCATTTCTGGACGTTTTTCAATGGCAAAAATCAATGAATATTGTAAATGCACAAACAGAAATTTCTCCGCATTGCAAGGTGCAATTCTGAAATTTTTTGCTTTTTCCTGCTCCTCTTAGCATGATAAAGAAGATTGAAAGAGAGTGAGATGCCAGCTCCTTTCATTCAGTCAGTAGCTTCAAACATTTCTGGTATATGAATAACATGATGTTTTTCAATGGCAAAAATCAATGAATATTGTAAATGCACAAACAGTAATTTCTCCGCATTGCAAGGTGCAATTCTGAAATTTTTGCTTTTTCCTGCTCCTCTTAGCATGATAAAGAAGATTCAAAGAGAGTGAGATGCCAGCTCCTTTCGTTCAGTCAGTAGCTTCAATCATTTCTGGACGTTTTTCAAAGGCAAAAATCATTGAATATTGTAAATGCACAAACAGTAATTTCTCCGCATTGCAAGGTGCAATTCTGAAATTTTTTGCTTTTTCCTGCTCCTCTTAGCATGATAAAGAAGATTCAAAGAGAGTGAGATGCCAGCTCCTTTCATTCAGTCAGTAGCTTCAATCATTTCTGGACGTTTTTCAATGGCAAAAATCAACGAATATTGTAAATGCACAAACAGTAATTTCTCCGCATTGCAAGGTGCAATTCTGAAATTTTTTGCTTTTTCCTGCTCCTCTTAGCATGATAAAGAAGATTCAAAGAGAGTGAGATGCCAGCTCCTTACATTCAGTCAGTAGCTTCAATCATTTCTGGTAAATGAATAACATGATGTTTTTCAATGGCAAAAATCAATGAATTTTGTAAATGCACAAACAGTAATTTCTCCGCATTGCAAGGCGCAATTCTGAAATTTTTTGCTTTTTCCTGCTCCTCTTAGCATGATAAAGAAGATTCAAAGAGAGTGAGATGCCAGCTCCTTTCAATCAGTCAGTAGCTTCAATCATTTCTGGACGTTTTTCAATGGCAAAAATCAATGAATATTGTAAATGCACAAACAGTAATTTCTCCGCATTGCAAGGTGCAATTCTGAAATTTTTTGCTTTTTCCTGCTTCTCTTAGCATGATAAAGAAGATTCAAAGAGAGTGAGATGCCAGCTCCTTTCATTCAGTCAGTAGCTTCAATCATTTCTGGACGTTTTTCAATGGCAAAAATCAATGAATATTGTAAATGCACAAACAGTAATTTTTCCGCATTGCAAGGTGCAATTCTGAAATTTTTTGCTTATTCCTGCTCCTCTTAGCATGATAAAGAAGATTCAAAGAGAGTGAGGTGCCAGCTCCTTTCATTCAGTCAGTAGCTTCAAACATTTCTGGTATATGAATAACGTTTTTCAATGGCAAAAATCAATGAATATTGTAAATGCACAAACAGTTATTTCTCCGCATTGCAAGGTGCAATTCTGAAATTTTTTGCTTTTTCCTGCTCCTCTTAGCATGATAAAGAAGATTCAAAGAGAGTGAGATGCCAGCTCCTTTCATTCAGTCAGTAGCTTCAATCATTTCTGGACGTTTTTCAATGGCAAAAATCAATGAATATTGTAAATGCACAAACAGTAATTTCTCCGCATTGCAAGGTGCAATTCTGAAATTTTTTGCTTTTTCCTGCTCCTCTTAGCATGATAAAGAAGATTCAAAGAGAGTGAGATGCCAGCTCCTTTCATTCAGTCAGTAGCTTCAATCATTTCTGGACGTTTTTCAATGGCAAAAATCAATGAATATTGTAAATGCACAAACAGTAATTTCTCCGCATTGCAAGGTGCAATTCTGAAATTTTTTACTTTTTCCTGCTCCTCTTAGCATGATAAAGAAGATTCAAAGAGAGTGAGATGCCAGCTCCTTTCATTCAGTCAGTAGCTTCAATCATTTCTGGACGGTTTTCAATGGCAAAAATCAATGAATATTGTAAATGCACAAACAGTAATTTCTCCGCATTGCAAGGTGCAATTCTGAAATTTTTGCTTTTTCCTGCTCCTCTTAGCATGATAAAGAAGATTCAAAGAGAGTGAGGTGCCAGCTCCTTTCATTCAGTCAGTAGCTTCAAACATTTCTGGTATATGAATAACATGTTTTTCAATGGCAAAAATCAATGAATATTGTAAATGCACAAACAGTAATTTCTCCGCATTGCAAGGAGCAATTCTGAAATTTTTTACTTTTTCCTGCTCCTCTTAGCATGATAAAGAAGATTCAAAGAGAGTGAGATGCCAGCTCCTTTCATTCAGTCAGTAGCTTCAATCATTTCTGGACGTTTTTCAATGGCAAAAATCAATGAATATTGTAAATGCACAAACTGTAATTTCTCCGCATTGCAAGGTGCAATTCTGAAATTTTTTGCTTTTTCCTGCTCCTCTTAGCATGATAAAGAAGATTCAAAGAGAGTGAGATGCCAGCTCTTTTCATTCAGTCAGTAGCTTCAATCATTTCTGGACGTTTTTCAATGGCAAAAATCAATGAATATTGTAAATGCACAAACAGTAATTTCTCCGCATTGCAAGGTGCAATTCTGAAATTTTTTGCTTTTTCCTGCTCCTCTTAGCATGATAAAGAAGATTCAAAGAGAGTGAGATGCCAGCTCCTTTCATTCAATCAGTAGCTTCAAACATTTCTGGTATATGAATAACATGATGTTTTTCAATGGCAAAAATCAATGAATATTGTAAATGCACAAACAGTAATTTCTCCGCATTGCAAGGTGCAATTCTGAAATTTTTTGCTTTTTCCTGCTCCTCTTAGCATGATAAAGAAGATTCAAAGAGAGTGAGATGCCAGCTCCTTTCATTCAGTCAGTAGCTTCAATCATTTCTGGACGTTTTTCAATGGCAAAAATCAATGAATATTGTAAATGCACAAACAGTAATTTCTCCGCATTGCAAGGTGCAATTCTGAAATTTTTTGCTTTTTCCTGCTCCTCTTAGCATGATAAAGAAGATTCAAAGAGAGTGAGATGCCAGCTCCTTACATTCAGTCAGTAGCTTCAATCATTTCTGGTAAATGAATAACATGATGTTTTTCAATGGCAAAAATCAATGAATTTTGTAAATGCACAAACAGTAATTTCTCCGCAGTGCAAGGCGCAATTCTGAAATTTTTTGCTTTTTCCTGCTCCTCTTAGCATGATAAAGAAGATTCAAAGAGAGTGAGATGCCAGCTCCTTTCAATCAGTCAGTAGCTTCAATCATTTCTGGACGTTTTTCAAT
Organism: Phyllobates terribilis; assembly: GCF_046119375.1. Lineage (NCBI taxonomy): Eukaryota > Metazoa > Chordata > Amphibia > Anura > Dendrobatidae > Phyllobates > Phyllobates terribilis. The sequence goes on along the minus strand of NW_027363601.1, from coordinate 23,573 downwards.
GGCAAAAATCAATGAATATTGTAAATGCACAAACAGTAATTTCTCCGCATTGCAAGGTGCAATTCTGAAATTTTTTGCTTTTTCCTGCTCCTCTTAGCATGATAAAGAAGATTCAAAGAGAGTGAGATGCCAGCTCCTTTCATTCAGTCAGTAGCTTCAATCATTTCTGGACGTTTTTCAATGGCAAAAATCAATGAATATTGTAAATGCACAAACAGTAATTTTTCCGCATTGCAAGGTGCAATTCTGAAATTTTTTGCTTATTCCTGCTCCTCTTAGCATGATAAAGAAGATTCAAAGAGAGTGAGGTGCCAGCTCCTTTCATTCAGTCAGTAGCTTCAAACATTTCTGGTATATGAATAACGTTTTTCAATGGCAAAAATCAATGAATATTGTAAATGCACAAACAGTTATTTCCCTTCATTGCAAGGTGCAATTCTGAAATTTTTTGCTTTTTCCTGCTCCTCTTAGCATGATAAAGAAGATTCAAAGAGAGTGAGATGCCAGCTCCTTTCATTCAGTCAGTAGCTTCAATCATTTCTGGACGTTTTTCAATGGCAAAAATCAATGAATATTGTAAATGCACAAACAGTAATTTCTCCGCATTGCAAGGTGCAATTCTGAAATTTTTTGCTTTTTCCTGCTCCTCTTAGCATGATAAAGAAGATTCAAAGAGAGTGAGATGCCAGCTCCTTTCATTCAGTCAGTAGCTTCAATCATTTCTGGACGTTTTTCAATGGCAAAAATCAATGAATATTGTAAATGCACAAACAGTAATTTCTCCGCATTGCAAGGTGCAATTCTGAAATTTTTGCTTTTTCCTGCTCCTCTTAGCATGATAAAGAAGATTCAAAGAGAGTGAGGTGCCAGCTCCTTTCATTCAGTCAGTAGCTTCAAACATTTCTGGTATATGAATAACATGTTTTTCAATGGCAAAAATCAATGAATATTGTAAATGCACAAACAGTAATTTCTCCGCATTGCAAGGAGCAATTCTGAAATTTTTTGCTTTTTCCTGCTCCTGTTAGCATGATAAAGAAGATTCAAAGAGAGTGAGATGCCAGCTCCTTTCATTCAGTCAGTAGCTTCAATCATTTCTGGACGTTTTTCAATGGCAAAAATCAATGAATATTGTAAATGCACAAACTGTAATTTCTCCGCATTGCAAGGTGCAATTCTGAAATTTTTTGCTTTTTCCTGCTCCTCTTAGCATGATAAAGAAGATTCAAAGAGAGTGAAATGCCAGCTCTTTTCATTCAGTCAGTAGCTTCAATCATTTCTGGACGTTTTTCAATGGCAAAAATCAATGAATATTGTAAATGCACAAACAGTAATTTCTCCGCATTGCAAGGTGCAATTCTGAAATTTTTTGCTTTTTCCTGCTCCTCTTAGCATGATAAAGAAGATTCAAAGAGAGTGAGATGCCAGCTCCTTTCATTCAATCAGTAGCTTCAAACATTTCTGGTATATGAATAACATGATGTTTTTCAATGGCAAAAATCAATGAATATTGTAAATGCACAAACAGTAATTTCTCCGCATTGCAAGGTGCAATTCTGAAATTTTTTGCTTTTTCCTGCTCCTCTTAGCATGATAAAGAAGATTCAAAGAGAGTGAGATGCCAGCTCCTTTCATTCAGTCAGTAGCTTCAATCATTTCTGGACGTTTTTCAATGGCAAAAATCAATGAATATTGTAAATGCACAAACAGTAATTTCTCCGCATTGCAAGGTGCAATTCTGAAATTTTTTGCTTTTTCCTGCTCCTCTTAGCATGATAAAGAAGATTCAAAGAGAGTGAGGTGCCAGCTCCTTTCATTCAGTCAGTAGCTTCAAACATTTCTGGTATATGAATAACATGTTTTTCAATGGCAAAAATCAATGAATATTGTAAATGCACAAACTGTAATTTCTCCGCATTGCAAGGTGCAATTCTGAAATTTTTTGCTTTTTCCTGCTCCTCTTAGCATGATAAAGAAAATTCAAAGAGAGTGAGATGCCAGCTCCTTTCATTCAGTCAGTAGCTACAATCATTTCTGGACGTTTTTCAATGGCAAAAATCAATGAATATTGTAAATGCACAAACAGTAATTTCTCCGCATTGCAAGGTGCAATTCTGAAATTTTTTGCTTTTTCCTGCTCCTCTTAGCATGATAAAGAAGATTCAAAGAGAGTGAGATGCCAGCTCCTTTCATTCAGTCAGTAGCTTCAATCATTTCTGGACGTTTTTCAATGGCAAAAATCAATGAATATTGTAAATGCACAAACTGTAATTTCTCCGCATTGTAAGGTGCAATTCTGAAATTTTTTGCTTTTTCCTGCTCCTCTTAGCATGATAAAGAAGATTCAAAGAGAGTGAGATGCCAGCTCCTTTCATTCAGTCAGTAGCTTCAATCATTTCTGGACGTTTTTCAATGGCAAAAATCAATGAATATTGTAAATGCACAAACGGTAATTTCTCCGCATTGCAAGGTGCAATTCTGAAATTTTTTGCTTTTTCCTGCTCCCCTTAGCATGATAAAGAAGATTCAAAGAGAGTGAGATGCCAGCTCCTTTCATTCAGTCAGTAGCTTCAATCATTTCTGGACGTTTTTCAATGGCAAAAATCAATGAATATTGTAAATGCACAAACAGAAATTTCTCCGCATTGCAAGGTGCAATTCTGAAATTTTTTGCTTTTTCCTGCTCCTCTTAGCATGATAAAGAAGATTCAAAGAGAGTGAGATGCCAGCTCCTTTCATTCAGTCAGTAGCTTCAAACATTTCTGGTATATGAATAACATGATGTTTTTCAATGGCAAAAATCAATGAATATTGTAAATGCACAAACAGTAATTTCTCCGCATTGCAAGGTGCAATTCTGAAATTTTTGCTTTTTCCTGCTCCTCTTAGCATGATAAAGAAGATTCAAAGAGAGTGAGATGCCAGCTCCTTTCGTTCAGTCAGTAGCTTCAATCATTTCTGGACGTTTTTCAAAGGCAAAAATCATTGAATATTGTAAATGCACAAACAGTAATTTCTCCGCATTGCAAGGTGCAATTCTGAAATTTTTTACATTTTCCTGCTCCTCTTAGCATGATAAAGAAGATTCAAAGAGAGTGAGATGCCAGCTCCTTTCATTCAGTCAGTAGCTTCAATCATTTCTGGTATATGAATAACATGATGTTTTTCAATGGCAAAAATCAATGAATATTGTAAATGCACAAACAGTAATTTCTCCGCATTGCAAGGTGCAATTCTGAAATTTTTTGCTTTTTCCTGCTCCTCTTAGCATGATAAAGAAGATTCAAAGAGAGTGAGATGCCAGCTCCTTTCATTCAGTCAGTAGCTTCAATCATTTCTGGACGTTTTTCAATGGCAAAAATCAATGAATATTGTAAATGCACAAACAGTAATTTCTCCGCATTGCAAGGTGCAATTCTGAAATTTTTTGCTTTTTCCTCCTCCTCTTAGCATGATAAAGAAGATTCAAAGAGAGTGAGGTGCCAGCTCCTTTCATTCAGTCAGTAGCTTCAAACATTTCTGGTATATGAATAACATGTTTTTCAATGGCAAAAATCAATGAATATTGTAAATGCACAAACAGTAATTTCTCCGCATTGCAAGGAGCAATTCTGAAATTATTTGCTTTTTCCTGCTCCTCTTAGCATGATAAAGAAGATTCAAAGAGAGTGAGATGCCAGCTCCTTTCATTCAGTCAGTAGCTTCAATCATTTCTGGACGTTTTTCAATGGCAAAAATCAATGAATATTGTAAATGCACAAACTGTAATTTCTCCGCATTGCAAGGTGCAATTCTGAAATTTTTTGCTTTTTCCTGCTCCTCTTAGCATGATAAAGAAGATTCAAAGAGAGTGAGATGCCAGCTCCTTTCATTCAGTCAGTAGCTTCAATCATTTCTGGACGTTTTTCAATGGCAAAAATCAATGAATATTGTAAATGCACAAACAGTAATTTCTCCGCATTGCAAGGTGCAATTCTGAAATTTTTTGCTTTTTCCTGCTCCTCTTAGCATGATAAAGAAGATTCAAAGAGAGTGAGATGCCAGCTCCTTTCATTCAGTCAGTAGCTTCAAACATTTCTGGTATATGAATAACATGATGTTTTTCAATGGCAAAAATTAATGAATATTGTAAATGCACAAACAGTAATTTCTCCGCATTGCAAGGTGCAATTCTGAAATTTTTTGCTTTTTCCAGCTCCTCTTAGCATGATAAAGAAGATTCAAAGAGAGTGAGATGCCAGCTCCTTTCATTCAGTCAGTAGCTTCAATCATTTCTGGACGTTTTTCAATGGCAAAAATCAATGAATATTGTAAATGCACAAACAGTAATTTCTCCGCATTGCAAGGTGCAATTCTGAAATTTTTTGCTTTATCCTGCTCCTCTTAGCATGATAAAGAAGATTCAAAGAGAGTGAGGTGCCAGCTCCTTTCATTCAGTCAGTAGCTTCAAACATTTCTGGTATATGAATAACATGTTTTTCAATGGCAAAAATCAATGAATATTGTAAATGCACAAACAGTAATTTCTCCGCATTGCAAGGTGCAATTCTGAAATTTTTTGCTTTTTCCTGCTCCTCTTAGCATGATAAAGAAAATTCAAAGAGAGTGAGATGCCTGCTCCTTTCATTCAGTCAGTAGCTTCAATCATTTCTGGACGTTTTTCAATGGCAAAAATCAATGAATATTGTAAATGCACAAACAGTAATTTCTCCGCATTGCAAGGTGCAATTCTGAAATTTTTTGCTTTTTCCTGCTCCTCTTAGCATGATAAAGAAGATTCAAAGAGAGTGAGATGCCAGCTCCTTTCATTCAGTCAGTAGCTTCAATCATTTCTGGACGTTTTTCAATGGCAAAAATCAATGAATATTGTAAATGCACAAACTGTAATTTCTCCGCATTGTAAGGTGCAATTCTGAAATTTTTTGCTTTTTCCTGCTCCTCTTAGCATGATAAAGAAGATTCAAAGAGAGTGAGATGCCAGCTCCTTTCATTCAGTCAGTAGCTTCAATCATTTCTGGACGTTTTTCAATGGCAAAAATCAATGAATATTGTAAATGCACAAACTGTAATTTCTCCGCATTGTAAGGTGCAATTCTGAAATTTTTTGCTTTTTCCTGCTCCTCTTAGCATGATAAAGAAGATTCAAAGAGAGTGAGATGCCAGCTCCTTTCATTCAGTCAGTAGCTTCAATCATTTCTGGACGTTTTTCAATGGCAAAAATCAATGAATATTGTAAATGCACAAACAGTAATTTCTCCGCATTGCAAGGTGCAATTCTGAAATTTTTTGCTTTTTCCTGCTCCTCTTAGCATGATAAAGAAGATTCAAAGAGAGTGAGATGCCAGCTCCTTTCATTCAGTCAGTAGCTTCAAACATTTCTGGTATATGAATAACATGATGTTTTTCAATGGCAAAAATCAATGAATATTGTAAATGCACAAACAGTAATTTCTCCGCATTGCAAGGTGCAATTCTGAAATTTTTTGCTTTTTCCTGCTCCTCTTAGCATGATAAAGAAGATTCAAAGAGAGTGAGATGCCAGCTCCTTTCATTCAGTCAGTAGCTTCAAACATTTCTGGTATATGAATAACATGATGTTTTTCAATGGCAAAAATCAATGAATATTGTAAATGCACAAACAGTAATTTCTCCGCATTGCAAGGTGCAAGTCTGAAATTTTTTGCTTTTTCCTGCTCCTCTTAGCATGATAAAGAAGATTCAAAGAGAGTGAGATGCCAGCTACTTTCATTCAGTCAGTAGCTTCAATCATTTCTGGACGTTTTTCAATGGTAAAAATCAATGAATATTGTAAATGCACAAACAGTAATTTCTCCGCATTGCAAGGTGCAATTCTGAAATTTTTTGCTTTTTCCCGCTCCTCTTAGCATGATAAAGAAGATTCAAAGAGAGTGAGATGCCAGCTCCTTTCATTCAGTCAGTAGCTTCAATCATTTCTGGACGTTTTTCAATGGCAAAAATCAATGAATATTGTAAATGCACAAACAGTAATTTCTCCGCATTGCAAGGTGCAATTCTGAAATTTTTTGCTTTTTCCTGCTCCTCTTAGCATGATAAAGAAGATTCAAAGAGAGTGAGATGCCAGCTCCTTTCATTCAGTCAGTAGCTTCAATCATTTCTGGTAAATGAATAACATGATGTTTTTCAATGGCAAAAATCAATGAATTTTGTAAATGCACAAACAGTAATTTCTCCGCATTGCAAGGCGCAATTCTGAAATTGTTTGCTTTTTCCTGCTCCTCTTAGCATGATAAAGAAGATTCAAAGAGAGTGAGATGCCAGCTCCTTTCATTCAGTCAGTAGCTTCAATCATTTCTGGACGTTTTTCAATGGCAAAAATCAATGAATATTGTAAATGCACAAACAGTAATTTCTCCGCATTGCAAGGTGCAATTCTGAAATTTTTTGCTTTTTCCTGCTCCTCTTAGCATGATAAAGAAGATTCAAAGTGAGTGAGATGCCAGCTCCTTTCATTCAGTCAGTAGCTTCAATCATTTCTGGACGTTTTTCAATGGCAAAAATCAATGAATATTGTAAATGTACAAACAGTAATTTCTCCGCATTGCAAGGTGCAATTCTGAAATTTTTTGCTTTTTCCTGCTCCTCTTAGCATGATAAAGAAGATTCAAAGAGAGTGAGGTTCCAGCTCCTTTCATTCAGTCAGTAGCTTCAAACATTTCTGGTATATGAATAACATGTTTTTCAATGGCAAAAATCAATGAATATTGTAAATGCACAAAGAGTAATTTCTCCGCATTGCAAGGTGCAATTCTGAAATTTTTTGCTTTTTCCTGCTCCTCTTAACTTGATAAAGAAGATTCAAAGAGAGTGAGATGCCAGCTCCTTTCATTCAGTCAGTAGCTTCAATCATTTCTGGACGTTTTTCAATGGCAAAAATCAATGAATATTGTAAATGCACAAACTGTAATTTCTCCGCATTGTAAGGTGCAATTCTGAAATTTTTTGCTTTTTCCTGCTCCTCTTAGCATGATAAAGAAGATTCAAAGAGAGTGAGATGCCAGCTCCTTTCATTCAGTCAGTAGCTTCAATCATTTCTGGACGTTTTTCAATGGCAAAAATCAATGAATATTGTAAATGCACAAACAGTAATTTCTCCGCATTGCAAGGTGCAATTCTGAAATTTTTTGCTTTTTCCTGCTCCTCTTAGCATGATAAAGAAGATTCAAAGAGAGTGAGATGCCAGCTCCTTTCATTCAGTCAGTAGCTTCAAACATTTCTGGTATATGAATAACATGATGTTTTTCAATGGCAAAAATCAATGAATATTGTAAATGCACAAACAGTAATTTCTCCGCATTGCAAGGTGCAAGTCTGAAATTTTTTGCTTTTTCCTGCTCCTCTTAGCATGATAAAGAAGATTCAAAGAGAGTGAGATGCCAGCTACTTTCATTCAGTCAGTAGCTTCAATCATTTCTGGACGTTTTTCAATGGTAAAAATCAATGAATATTGTAAATGCACAAACAGTAATTTCTCCGCATTGCAAGGTGCAATTCTGAAATTTTTTGCTTTTTCCTGCTCCTCTTAGCATGATAAAGAAGATTCAAAGAGAGTGAGATGCCAGCTCCTTTCATTCAGTCAGTAGCTTCAATCATTTCTGGACGTTTTTCAATGGCAAAAATCAATGAATATTGTAAATGCACAAACAGTAATTTCTTCGCATTGCAAGGTGCAATTCTGAAATGTTTTGCTTTTTCCTGCTCCTCTTAGCATGATAAAGAAGATTCAAAGAGAGTGAGATGCCAGCTCCTTTCATTCAGTCAGTAGCTTCAATCATTTCTGGTAAATGAATAACATGATGTTTTTCAATGGCAAAAATCAATGAATTTTGTAAATGCACAAACAGTAATTTCTCCGCATTGCAAGGCGCAATTCTGAAATTTTTTGCTTTTTCCTGCTCCTCTTAGCATGATAAAGAAGATTCAAAGAGAGTGAGATGCCAGCTCCTTTCATTCAGTCAGTAGCTTCAATCATTTCTGGACGTTTTTCAATGGCAAAAATCAATGAATATTGTAAATGCACAAACAGTAATTTCTCCGCATTGCAAGGTGCAATTCTGAAATTTTTTGCTTTTTCCTGCTCCTCTTAGCATGATAAAGAAGATTCAAAGAGAGTGAGATGCCAGCTCCTTTCATTCAGTCAGTAGCTTCAATCATTTCTGGATGTTTTTCAATGGCAAAAGTCAATGAATATTGTAAATGCACAAACTGTAATTTCTTCGCATTGCAAGGTGCAATTCTGAAATTTTTGCTTTTCCTGCTCCTCTTAGCATGATAAAGAAGATTCATAGAGAGTGAGATGCCAGCTCCTTTCATTCAGTCAGTAGCTTCAATCATTTCTGGACGTTTTTCAATGGCAAAAATCAATGAATATTGTAATTGCACAAACAGTAATTTCTCCGCATTGCAAGGTGCAATTCTGAAATTTTTTGCTTTTTCCTGCTCCTCTTAGCATGATAAAGAAGATTCAAAGAGAGTGAGATGCCAGCTCCTTTCATTCAGTCAGTAGCTTCAAACATTTCTGGTATATGAATAACATGATGTTTTTCAATGGCAAAAATCAATGAATATTGTAAATGCACAAACAGTAATTTCTCCGCATTGCAAGGTGCAATTCTGAAATTTTTTGCTTTTTCCTGCTCCTCTTAGCATGATAAAGAAGATTCAAAGAGAGTGAGATGCCAGCTCCTTTCATTCAGTCAGTAGCTTCAATCATTTCTGGACGTTTTTCAATGGCAAAAATCAATGAATATTGTAAATGCACAAACAGTAATTTCTCCGCATTGCAAGGTGCAATTCTGAAATTTTTTGCTTTTTCCTGCTCCTCTTAGCATGATAAAGAAGATTCAAAGAGAGTGAGATGCCAGCTCCTTTCATTCAGTCAGTAGCTTCAATCATTTCTGGACGTTTTTCAATGGCAAAAATCAATGAATATTGTAAATGCACAAACTGTAATTTCTCCGCATTGTAAGGTGCAATTCTGAAATTTTTTGCTTTTTCCTGCTCCTCTTAGCATGATAAAGAAGATTCAAAGAGAGTGAGATGCCAGCTCCTTTCATTCAGTCAGTAGCTTCAATCATTTCTGGACGTTTTTCAATGGCAAAAATCAATGAATATTGTAAATGCACAAACAGTAATTTCTCCGCATTGCAAGGTGCAATTCTGAAATTTTTTGCTTTTTCCTGCTCCTCTTAGCATGATAAAGAAGATTCAAAGAGAGTGAGATGCCAGCTCCTTTCATTCAGTCAGTAGCTTCAATCATTTCTGGACGTTTTTCAATGGCAAAAATCAATGAATATTGTAAATGCACAAACAGTAATTTCTTCGCATTGCAAGGTGCAATTCTGAAATGTTTTGCTTTTTCCTGCTCCTCTTAGCATGATAAAGAAGATTCAAAGAGAGTGAGATGCCAGCTCCTTTCATTCAGTCAGTAGCTTCAATCATTTCTGGTAAATGAATAACATGATGTTTTTCAATGGCAAAAATCAATGAATTTTGTAAATGCACAAACAGTAATTTCTCCGCATTGCAAGGCGCAATTCTGAAATTTTTTGCTTTTTCCTGCTCCTCTTAGCATGATAAAGAAGATTCAAAGAGAGTGAGATGCCAGCTCCTTTCATTCAGTCAGTAGCTTCAATCATTTCTGGACGTTTTTCAATGGCAAAAATCAATGAATATTGTAAATGCACAAACAGTAATTTCTCCGCATTGCAAGGTGCAATTCTGAAATTTTTTGCTTTTTCCTGCTCCTCTTAGCATGATAAAGAAGATTCAAAGAGAGTGAGATGCCAGCTCCTTTCATTCAGTCAGTAGCTTCAATCATTTCTGGATGTTTTTCAATGGCAAAAGTCAATGAATATTGTAAATGCACAAACTGTAATTTCTTCGCATTGCAAGGTGCAATTCTGAAATTTTTTGCTTTTCCTGCTCCTCTTAGCATGATAAAGAAGATTCATAGAGAGTGAGATGCCAGCTCCTTTCATTCAGTCAGTAGCTTCAATCATTTCTGGACGTTTTTCAATGGCAAAAATCAATGAATATTGTAATTGCACAAACAGTAATTTCTCCGCATTGCAAGGTGCAATTCTGAAATTTTTTGCTTTTTCCTGCTCCTCTTAGCATGATAAAGAAGATTCAAAGAGAGTGAGATGCCAGCTCCTTTCATTCAGTCAGTAGCTTCAAACATTTCTGGTATATGAATAACATGATGTTTTTCAATGGCAAAAATCAATGAATATTGTAAATGCACAAACAGTAATTTCTCCGCATTGCAAGGTGCAATTCTGAAATTTTTTGCTTTTTCCTGCTCCTCTTAGCATGATAAAGAAGATTCAAAGAGAGTGAGATGCCAGCTCCTTTCATTCAGTCAGTAGCTTCAATCATTTCTGGACGTTTTTCAATGGCAAAAATCAATGAATATTGTAAATGCACAAACAGTAATTTCTCCGCATTGCAAGGTGCAATTCTGAAATTTTTTGCTTTTTCCTGCTCCTCTTAGCATGATAAAGAAGATTCAAAGAGAGTGAGATGCCAGCTCCTTTCATTCAGTCAGTAGCTTCAATCATTTCTGGACGTTTTTCAATGGCAAAAATCAATGAATATTGTAAATGCACAAACTGTAATTTCTCCGCATTGTAAGGTGCAATTCTGAAATTTTTTGCTTTTTCCTGCTCCTCTTAGCATGATAAAGAAGATTCAAAGAGAGTGAGATGCCAGCTCCTTTCATTCAGTCAGTAGCTTCAATCATTTCTGGACGTTTTTCAATGGCAAAAATCAATGAATATTGTAAATGCACAAACAGTAATTTCTCCGCATTGCAAGGTGCAATTCTGAAATTTTTTGCTTTTTCCTGCTCCTCTTAGCATGATAAAGAAGATTCAAAGAGAGTGAGATGCCAGCTCCTTTCATTCAGTCAGTAGCTTCAATCATTTCTGGACGTTTTTCAATGGCAAAAATCAATGAATATTGTAAATGCACAAACTGTAATTTCTCCGCATTGTAAGGTGCAATTCTGAAATTTTTTGCTTTTTCCTGCTCCTCTTAGCATGATAAAGAAGATTCAAAGAGAGTGAGATGCCAGCTCCTTTCATTCAGTCAGTAGCTTCAATCATTTCTGGACGTTTTTCAATGGCAAAAATCAATGAATATTGTAAATGCACAAACAGTAATTTCTCCGCATTGCAAGGTGCAATTCTGAAATTTTTTGCTTTTTCCTGCTCCTCTTAGCATGATAAAGAAGATTCAAAGAGAGTGAGATGCCAGCTCCTTTCATTCAGTCAGTAGCTTCAAACATTTCTGGTATATGAATAACATGATGTTTTTCAATGGCAAAAATCAATGAATATTGTAAATGCACAAACAGTAATTTCTCCGCATTGCAAGGTGCAAGTCTGAAATTTTTTGCTTTTTCCTGCTCCTCTTAGCATGATAAAGAAGATTCAAAGAGAGTGAGATGCCAGCTACTTTCATTCAGTCAGTAGCTTCAATCATTTCTGGACGTTTTTCAATGGTAAAAATCAATGAATATTGTAAATGCACAAACAGTAATTTCTCCGCATTGCAAGGTGCAATTCTGAAATTTTTTGCTTTTTCCTGCTCCTCTTAGCATGATAAAGATTCAAAGAGAGTGAGATGCCAGCTCCTTTCATTCAGTCAGTAGCTTCAATCATTTCTGGACGTTTTTCAATGGCAAAAATCAATGAATATTGTAAATGCACAAACAGTAATTTCTCCGCATTGCAAGGTGCAATTCTGAAATTTTTTGCTTTTTCCTGCTCCTCTTAGCATGATAAAGAAGTTTCAAAGAGAGTGAGATGCCAGCTCCTTTCATTCAGTCAGTAGCTTCAATCATTTCTGGTAAATGAATAACATGATGTTTTTCAATGGCAAAAATCAATGAATTTTGTAAATGCACAAACACTAATTTCTCCGCATTGCAAGGCGCAATTCTGAAATTTTTTGCTTTTTCCTGCTCCTCTTAGCATGATAAAGAAGATTCAAAGAGAGTGAGATGCCAGCTCCTTTCATTCAGTCAGTAGCTTCAATCATTTCTGAACGTTTTTCAATGGCAAAAATCAATGAATATTGTAAATGCACAAACAGTAATTTCTCCGCATTGCAAGGTGCAATTCTGAAATTTTTTGCTTTTTCCTGCTCCTCTTAGCATGATAAAGAAGATTCAAAGAGAGTGAGATGCCAGCTCCTTTCATTCAGTCAGTAGCTTCAATCATTTCTGGACGTTTTTCAATGGCAAAAATCAATGAATATTGTAAATGCACAAACAGCAATTTCTCCGCATTGCAAGGTGCAATTCTGAAATTTTTTGCTTTTTCCTGCTCCTCTTAGCATGATAAAGAAGATTCAAAGAGAGTGAGGTGCCAGCTCCTTTCATTCAGTCAGTAGCTTCAAACATTTTGAATATTGTAAATGCACAAACAGTAATATCTCCACATTGCAAGGTGCAATTCTGAAATTTTTTGCTTTTTCCTGTTAATCCTAGCATGATAAAGAAGATTCAAAGAGAGTGAGATGCCAGCTCCTTTCATTCAGTCAGTAGCTTCAAACATTTCTGGTATATGAAAAACATGTTTTTCAATGGCAAAAATCAATGAATATTGTAAATGCACAAACAGTAATATCTCCACATTGCAAGGTGCAATTCTGAAATTTTTTGCTTTTTCCTGTTAATCCTAGCATGATAAAGAAGATTCAAAGAGAGTGAGATGCCAGCTCCTTTCATTCAGTCAGTAGCTTCAAACATTTCTGGTATATGAAAAACATGTTTTTCAATGGCAAAAATCAATGAATATTGTAAATGCACAAACAGTAATATCTCCACATTGCAAGGTGCAATTCTGAAATTTTTTGCTTTTTCCTGCTAATCCTAGCATGATAAAGAAGATTCAAAGAGAGTGAGATGCCAGCTCCTTTCATTCAGTCAGTAGCTTCAAACATTTCTGGTATATGAAAAACATGTTTTTCAATGGCAAAAATCAATGAATATTGTAAATGCACAAACAGTAATATCTCCACATTGCACGGTGCAATTCTGAAATTTTTAGCTTTTTCCTGTTAATCCTAGCATGATAAAGAAGATTCAAAGAGAGTGAGATGCCAGCTCCTTTCATTCAGTCAGTAGCTTCAAACATTTCTGGTATATGAAAAACATGTTTTTCAATGGCAAAAATCAATGAATATTGTAAATGCACAAACAGTAATATCTCCACATTGCAAGGTGCAATTCTGAAATTTTTTGCTTTTTCCTGCTAATCCTAGCATGATAAAGATTCAAAGAGAGTGAGATGCCAGCTCCTTTCATTCAGTCAGTAGCTTCAAACATTTCTGGTATATGAAAAACATGTTTTTCAATGGCAAAAATCAATGAATATTGTAAATGCACAAACAGTAATATCTCCACATTGCACGGTGCAATTCTGAAATTTTTAGCTTTTTCCTGTTAATCCTAGCATGATAAAGAAGATTCAAAGAGAGTGAGATGCCAGCTCCTTTCATTCAGTCAGTAGCTTCAAACATTTCTGGTATATGAAAAACGTTTTTCAATGGCAAAAATCAATGAATATTGTAAATGCACAAACAGTAATATCTCCACATTGCAAGGTGCAATTCTGAAATTTTTTGCTTTTTCCTGCTAATCCTAGCATGATAAAGAAGATTCAAAGAGAGTGAGATGCCAGCTCCTTTCATTCAGTCAGTAGCTTCAAACATTTCTGGTATATGAAAAACATGTTTTTCAATGGCAAAAATCAATGAATATTGTAAATGCACAAACAGTAATATCTCCACATTGCACGGTGCAATTCTGAAATTTTTAGCTTTTTCCTGTTAATCCTAGCATGATAAAGAAGATTCAAAGAGAGTGAGATGCCAGCTCCTTTCATTCAGTCAGTAGCTTCAAACATTTCTGGTATATGAAAAACATGTTTTTCAATGGCAAAAATCAATGAATATTGTAAATGCACAAACAGTAATATCTCCACATTGCAAGGTGCAATTCTGAAATTTTTTGCTTTTTCCTGCTAATCCTAGCATGATAAAGAAGATTCAAAGAGAGTGAGATGCCAGCTCCTTTCATTCAGTCAGTAGCTTCAAACATTTCTGGTATATGAAAAACATGTTTTTCAATGGCAAAAATCAATGAATATTGTAAATGCACAAACAGTAATATCTCCACATTGCACGGTGCAATTCTGAAATTTTTAGCTTTTTCCTGTTAATCCTAGCATGATAAAGAAGATTCAAAGAGAGTGAGATGCCAGCTCCTTTCATTCAGTCAGTAGCTTCAAACATTTCTGGTATATGAAAAACATGTTTTTCAATGGCAAAAATCAATGAATATTGTAAATGCACAAACAGTAATATCTCCACATTGCACGGTGCAATTCTGAAATTTTTAGCTTTTTCTTATTAATCCTAGCATGATAAAGAAGATTCAAAGAGAGTGAGATGCCAGCTCCTTTCATTCAGTCAGTAGCTTCAAACATTTCTGGTATATGAAAAACATGTTTTTCAATGGCAAAAATCAATGAATATTGTAAATGCACAAACAGTAATATCTCCACATTGCAAGGTGTAATTCTGAAATTTTTTGCTTTTTCCTGCTAATCCTAGCATGATAAAGAAGATTCAAAGAGAGTGAGATGCCAGCTCCTTTCATTCAGTCAGTAGCTTCAAACATTTCTGGTATATGAAAAACATGTTTTTCAATGGCAAAAATCAATGAATATTGTAAATGCACAAACAGTAATATCTCCACATTGCACGGTGCAATTCTGAAATTTTTAGCTTTTTCCTGTTAATCCTAGCATGATAAAGAAGATTCAAAGAGAGTGAGATGCCAGCTCCTTTCATTCAGTCAGTAGCTTCAAACATTTCTGGTATATGAAAAACATGTTTTTCAATGGCAAAAATCAATGAATATTGTAAATGCACAAACAGTAATATCTCCACATTGCAAGGTGCAATTCTGAAATTTTTTGCTTTTTCCTGCTAATCCTAGCATGATAAAGAAGATTCAAAGAGAGTGAGATGCCAGCTCCTTTCATTCAGTCAGTAGCTTCAAACATTTCTGGTATATGAAAAACGTTTTTCAATGGCAAAAATCAATGAATATTGTAAATGCACAAACAGTAATATCTCCACATTGCACGGTGCAATTCTGAAATTTTTAGCTTTTTCCTGTTAATCCTAGCATGATAAAGAAGATTCAAAGAGAGTGAGATGCCAGCTCCTTTCATTCAGTCAGTAGCTTCAAACATTTCTGGTATATGAAAAACATGTTTTTCAATGGCAAAAATCAATGAATATTGTAAATGCACAAACAGTAATATCTCCACATTGCAAGGTGCAATTCTGAAATTTTTTGCTTTTTCCTGTTAATCCTAGCATGATAAAGAAGATTCAAAGAGAGTGAGATGCCAGCTCCTTTCATTCAGTCAGTAGCTTCAAACATTTCTGGTATATGAAAAACATGTTTTTCAATGGCAAAAATCAATGAATATTGTAAATGCACAAACAGTAATATCTCCACATTGCAAGGTGCAATTCTGAAATTTTTTGCTTTTTCCTGCTAATCCTAGCATGATAAAGAAGATTCAAAGAGAGTGAGATGCCAGCTCCTTACATTCAGTCAGTAGCTTCAAACATTTCTGGTATATGAAAAACATGTTTTTCAATGGCAAAAATCAATGAATATTGTAAATGCACAAACAGTAATATCTCCACATTGCACGGTGCAATTCTGAAATTTTTAGCTTTTTCCTGTTAATCCTAGCATGATAAAGAAGATTCAGAGAGTGAGATGCCAGCTCCTTTCATTCAGTCAGTAGCTTCAAACATTTCTGGTATATGAAAAACGTTTTTCAATGGCAAAAATCAATGAATATTGTAAATGCACAAACAGTAATATCTCCACATTGCAAGGTGCAATTCTGAAATTTTTTGCTTTTTCCTGCTAATCCTAGCATGATAAAGAAGATTCAAAGAGAGTGAGATGCCAGCTCCTTTCATTCAGTCAGTAGCTTCAAACATTTCTGGTATATGAAAAACATGTTTTTCAATGGCAAAAATCAATGAATATTGTAAATGCACAAACAGTAATATCTCCACATTGCACGGTGCAATTCTGAAATTTTTAGCTTTTTCCTGTTAATCCTAGCATGATAAAGAAGATTCAAAGAGAGTGAGATGCCAGCTCCTTTCATTCAGTCAGTAGCTTCAAACATTTCTGGTATATGAAAAACATGTTTTTCAATGGCAAAAATCAATGAATATTGTCAATGCACAAACAGTAATATCTCCACATTGCAAGGTGCAATTCTGAAATTTTTTGCTTTTTCCTGCTAATCCTAGCATGATAAAGAAGATTCAAAGAGAGTGAGATGCCAGCTCCTTTCATTCAGTCAGTAGCTTCAAACATTTCTGGTATATGAAAAACATGTTTTTCAATGGCAAAAATCAATGAATATTGTAAATGCACAAACAGTAATATCTCCACATTGCAAGGTGCAATTCTGAAATTTTTTGCTTTTTCCTGTTAATCCTAGCATGATAAAGAAGATTCAAAGAGAGTGAGATGCCAGCTCCTTTCATTCAGTCAGTAGCTTCAAACATTTCTGGTATATGAAAAACATGTTTTTCAATGGCAAAAATCAATGAATATTGTAAATGCACAAACAGTAATATCTCCACATTGCAAGGTGCAATTCTGAAATTTTTTGCTTTTTCCTGTTAATCCTAGCATGATAAAGAAGATTCAAAGAGAGTGAGATGCCAGCTCCTTTCATTCAGTCAGTAGCTTCAAACATTTCTGGTATATGAAAAACATGTTTTTCAATGGCAAAAATCAATGAATATTGTAAATGCACAAACAGTAATATCTCCACATTGCAAGGTGCAATTCTGAAATTTTTTGCTTTTTCCTGCTAATCCTAGCATGATAAAGAAGATTCAAAGAGAGTGAGATGCCAGCTCCTTTCATTCAGTCAGTAGCTTCAAACATTTCTGGTATATGAAAAACATGTTTTTCAATGGCAAAAATCAATGAATATTGTAAATGCACAAACAGTAATATCTCCACATTGCACGGTGCAATTCTGAAATTTTTAGCTTTTTCCTGTTAATCCTAGCATGATAAAGAAGATTCAAAGAGAGTGAGATGCCAGCTCCTTTCATTCAGTCAGTAGCTTCAAACATTTCTGGTATATGAAAAACATGTTTTTCAATGGCAAAAATCAATGAATATTGTAAATGCACAAACAGTAATATCTCCACATTGCAAGGTGCAATTCTGAAATTTTTTGCTTTTTCCTGCTAATCCTAGCATGATAAAGAAGATTCAAAGAGAGTGAGATGCCAGCTCCTTTCATTCAGTCAGTAGCTTCAAACATTTCTGGTATATGAAAAACATGTTTTTCAATGGCAAAAATCAATGAATATTGTAAATGCACAAACAGTAATATCTCCACATTGCACGGTGCAATTCTGAAATTTTTAGCTTTTTCCTGTTAATCCTAGCATGATAAAGAAGATTCAAAGAGAGTGAGATGCCAGCTCCTTTCATTCAGTCAGTAGCTTCAAACATTTCTGGTATATGAAAAACGTTTTTCAATGGCAAAAATCAATGAATATTGTAAATGCACAAACAGTAATATCTCCACATTGCAAGGTGCAATTCTGAAATTTTTTGCTTTTTCCTGCTAATCCTAGCATGATAAAGAAGATTCAAAGAGAGTGAGATGCCAGCTCCTTTCATTCAGTCAGTAGCTTCAAACATTTCTGGTATATGAAAAACATGTTTTTCAATGGCAAAAATCAATGAATATTGTAAATGCACAAACAGTAATATCTCCACATTGCACGGTGCAATTCTGAAATTTTTAGCTTTTTCTTGTTAATCCTAGCATGATAAAGAAGATTCAAAGAGAGTGAGATGCCAGCTCCTTTCATTCAGTCAGTAGCTTCAAACATTTCTGGTATATGAAAAACATGTTTTTCAATGGCAAAAATCAATGAATATTGTAAATGCACAAACAGTAATATCTCCACATTGCAAGGTGCAATTCTGAAATTTTTTGCTTTTTCCTGCTAATCCTAGCATGATAAAGAAGATTCAAAGAGAGTGAGATGCCAGCTCCTTTCATTCAGTCAGTAGCTTCAAACATTTCTGGTATATGAAAAACGTTTTTCAATGGCAAAAATCAATGAATATTGTAAATGCACAAACAGTAATATCTCCACATTGCACGGTGCAATTCTGAAATTTTTAGCTTTTTCTTGTTAATCCTAGCATGATAAAGAAGATTCAAAGAGAGTGAGATGCCAGCTCCTTTCATTCAGTCAGTAGCTTCAAACATTTCTGGTATATGAAAAACATGTTTTTCAATGGCAAAAATCAATGAATATTGTAAATGCACAAACAGTAATATCTCCACATTGCAAGGTGCAATTCTGAAATTTTTTGCTTTTTCCTGCTAATCCTAGCATGATAAAGAAGATTCAAAGAGAGTGAGATGCCAGCTCCTTTCATTCAGTCAGTAGCTTCAAACATTTCTGGTATATGAAAAACATGTTTTTCAATGGCAAAAATCAATGAATATTGTAAATGCACAAACAGTAATATCTCCACATTGCACGGTGCAATTCTGAAATTTTTAGCTTTTTCCTGTTAATCCTAGCATGATAAAGAAGATTCAAAGAGAGTGAGATGCCAGCTCCTTTCATTCAGTCAGTAGCTTCAAACATTTCTGGTATATGAAAAACATGTTTTTCAATGGCAAAAATCAATGAATATTGTAAATGCACAAACAGTAATATCTCCACATTGCAAGGTGCAATTCTGAAATTTTTTGCTTTTTCCTGCTAATCCTAGCATGATAAAGAAGATTCAAAGAGAGTGAGATGCCAGCTCCTTTCATTCAGTCAGTAGCTTCAAACATTTCTGGTATATGAAAAACATGTTTTTCAATGGCAAAAATCAATGAATATTGTAAATGCACAAACAGTAATATCTCCACATTGCACGGTGCAATTCTGAAATTTTTAGCTTTTTCCTGTTAATCCTAGCATGATAAAGAAGATTCAAAGAGAGTGAGATGCCAGCTCCTTTCATTCAGTCAGTAGCTTCAAACATTTCTGGTATATGAAAAACATGTTTTTCAATGGCAAAAATCAATGAATATTGTAAATGCACAAACAGTAATATCTCCACATTGCAAGGTGCAATTCTGAAATTTTTTGCTTTTTCCTGTTAATCCTAGCATGATAAAGAAGATTCAAAGAGAGTGAGATGCCAGCTCCTTTCATTCAGTCAGTAGCTTCAAACATTTCTGGTATATGAAAAACATGTTTTTCAATGGCAAAAATCAATGAATATTGTAAATGCACAAACAGTAATATCTCCACATTGCAAGGTGCAATTCTGAAATTTTTTGCTTTTTCCTGCTAATCCTAGCATGATAAAGAAGATTCAAAGAGAGTGAGATGCCAGCTCCTTTCATTCAGTCAGTAGCTTCAAACATTTCTGGTATATGAAAAACATGTTTTTCAATGGCAAAAATCAATGAATATTGTAAATGCACAAACAGTAATATCTCCACATTGCACGGTGCAATTCTGAAATTTTTAGCTTTTTCCTGTTAATCCTAGCATGATAAAGAAGATTCAAAGAGAGTGAGATGCCAGCTCCTTTCATTCAGTCAGTAGCTTCAAACATTTCTGGTATATGAAAAACGTTTTTCAATGGCAAAAATCAATGAATATTGTAAATGCACAAACAGTAATATCTCCACATTGCAAGGTGCAATTCTGAAATTTTTTGCTTTTTCCTGCTAATCCTAGCATGATAAAGAAGATTCAAAGAGAGTGAGATGCCAGCTCCTTTCATTCAGTCAGTAGCTTCAAACATTTCTGGTATATGAAAAACATGTTTTTCAATGGCAAAAATCAATGAATATTGTAAATGCACAAACAGTAATATCTCCACATTGCACGGTGCAATTCTGAAATTTTTAGCTTTTTCCTGTGAATCCTAGCATGATAAAGAAGATTCAAAGAGAGTGAGATGCCAGCTCCTTTCATTCAGTCAGTAGCTTCAAACATTTCTGGTATATGAAAAACATGTTTTTCAATGGCAAAAATCAATGAATATTGTAAATGCACAAACAGTAATATCTCCACATTGCACGGTGCAATTCTGAAATTTTTAGCTTTTTCTTGTTAATCCTAGCATGATAAAGAAGATTCAAAGAGATTGAGATGCCAGCTCCTTTCATTCAGTCAGTAGCTTCAAACATTTCTGGTATATGAAAAACATGTTTTTCAATGGCAAAAATCAATGAATATTGTAAATGCACAAACAGTAATATCTCCACATTGCAAGGTGCAATTCTGAAATTTTTTGCTTTTTCCTGCTAATCCTAGCATGATAAAGAAGATTCAAAGAGAGTGAGATGCCAGCTCCTTTCATTCAGTCAGTAGCTTCAAACATTTCTGGTATATGAAAAACATGTTTTTCAATGGCAAAAATCAATGAATATTGTAAATGCACAAACAGTAATATCTCCACATTGCACGGTGCAATTCTGAAATTTTTAGCTTTTTCCTGTTAATCCTAGCATGATAAAGAAGATTCAAAGAGAGTGAGATGCCAGCTCCTTTCATTCAGTCAGTAGCTTCAAACATTTCTGGTATATGAAAAACATGTTTTTCAATGGCAAAAATCAATGAATATTGTAAATGCACAAACAGTAATATCTCCACATTGCAAGGTGCAATTCTGAAATTTTTTGCTTTTTCCTGCTAATCCTAGCATGATAAAGAAGATTCAAAGAGAGTGAGATGCCAGCTCCTTTCATTCAGTCAGTAGCTTCAAACATTTCTGGTATATGAAAAACATGTTTTTCAATGGCAAAAATCAATGAATATTGTAAATGCACAAACAGTAATATCTCCACATTGCACGGTGCAATTCTGAAATTTTTAGCTTTTTCCTGTTAATCCTAGCATGATAAAGAAGATTCAAAGAGAGTGAGATGCCAGCTCCTTTCATTCAGTCAGTAGCTTCAAACATTTCTGGTATATGAAAAACATGTTTTTCAATGGCAAAAATCAATGAATATTGTAAATGCACAAACAGTAATATCTCCACATTGCAAGGTGCAATTCTGAAATTTTTTGCTTTTTCCTGTTAATCCTAGCATGATAAAGAAGATTCAAAGAGAGTGAGATGCCAGCTCCTTTCATTCAGTCAGTAGCTTCAAACATTTCTGGTATATGAAAAACATGTTTTTCAATGGCAAAAATCAATGAATATTGTAAATGCACAAACAGTAATATCTCCACATTGCAAGGTGCAATTCTGAAATTTTTTGCTTTTTCCTGCTAATCCTAGCATGATAAAGAAGATTCAAAGAGAGTGAGATGCCAGCTCCTTTCATTCAGTCAGTAGCTTCAAACATTTCTGGTATATGAAAAACATGTTTTTCAATGGCAAAAATCAATGAATATTGTAAATGCACAAACAGTAATATCTCCACATTGCACGGTGCAATTCTGAAATTTTTAGCTTTTTCCTGTTAATCCTAGCATGATAAAGAAGATTCAAAGAGAGTGAGATGCCAGCTCCTTTCATTCAGTCAGTAGCTTCAAACATTTCTGGTATATGAAAAACGTTTTTCAATGGCAAAAATCAATGAATATTGTAAATGCACAAACAGTAATATCTCCACATTGCAAGGTGCAATTCTGAAATTTTTTGCTTTTTCCTGCTAATCCTAGCATGATAAAGAAGATTCAAAGAGAGTGAGATGCCAGCTCCTTTCATTCAGTCAGTAGCTTCAAACATTTCTGGTATATGAAAAACATGTTTTTCAATGGCAAAAATCAATGAATATTGTAAATGCACAAACAGTAATATCTCCACATTGCACGGTGCAATTCTGAAATTTTTAGCTTTTTCCTGTGAATCCTAGCATGATAAAGAAGATTCAAAGAGAGTGAGATGCCAGCTCCTTTCATTCAGTCAGTAGCTTCAAACATTTCTGGTATATGAAAAACATGTTTTTCAATGGCAAAAATCAATGAATATTGTAAATGCACAAACAGTAATATCTCCACATTGCAAGGTGCAATTCTGAAATTTTTTGCTTTTTCCTGCTAATCCTAGCATGATAAAGAAGATTCAAAGAGAGTGAGATGCCAGCTCCTTTCATTCAGTCAGTAGCTTCAAACATTTCTGGTATATGAAAAACATGTTTTTCAATGGCAAAAATCAATGAATATTGTAAATGCACAAACAGTAATATCTCCACATTGCAAGGTGCAATTCTGAAATTTTTTGCTTTTTCCTGTTAATCCTAGCATGATAAAGAAGATTCAAAGAGAGTGAGATGCCAGCTCCTTTCATTCAGTCAGTAGCTTCAAACATTTCTGGTATATGAAAAACATGTTTTTCAATGGCAAAAATCAATGAATATTGTAAATGCACAAACAGTAATATCTCCACATTGCAAGGTGCAATTCTGAAATTTTTTGCTTTTTCCTGCTAATCCTAGCATGATAAAGAAGATTCAAAGAGAGTGAGATGCCAGCTCCTTTCATTCAGTCAGTAGCTTCAAACATTTCTGGTATATGAAAAACATGTTTTTCAATGGCAAAAATCAATGAATGTTGTAAATGCACAAACAGTAATATCTCCACATTGCACGGTGCAATTCTGAAATTTTTAGCTTTTTCCTGTTAATCCTAGCATGATAAAGAAGATTCAAAGAGAGTGAGATGCCAGCTCCTTTCATTCAGTCAGTAGCTTCAAACATTTCTGGTATATGAAAAACATGTTTTTCAATGGCAAAAATCAATGAATATTGTAAATGCACAAACAGTAATATCTCCACATTGCAAGGTGCAATTCTGAAATTTTTTGCTTTTTCCTGCTAATCCTAGCATGATAAAGAAGATTCAAAGAGAGTGAGATGCCAGCTCCTTTCATTCAGTCAGTAGCTTCAAACATTTCTGGTATATGAAAAACATGTTTTTCAATGGCAAAAATCAATGAATATTGTAAATGCACAAACAGTAATATCTCCACATTGCACGGTGCAATTCTGAAATTTTTAGCTTTTTCCTGTTAATCCTAGCATGATAAAGAAGATTCAAAGAGAGTGAGATGCCAGCTCCTTTCATTCAGTCAGTAGCTTCAAACATTTCTGGTATATGAAAAACATGTTTTTCAATGGCAAAAATCAATGAATATTGTAAATGCACAAACAGTAATATCTCCACATTGCAAGGTGCAATTCTGAAATTTTTTGCTTTTTCCTGCTAATCCTAGCATGATAAAGAAGATTCAAAGAGAGTGAGATGCCAGCTCCTTTCATTCAGTCAGTAGCTTCAAACATTTCTGGTATATGAAAAACATGTTTTTCAATGGCAAAAATCAATGAATATTGTAAATGCACAAACAGTAATATCTCCACATTGCAAGGTGCAATTCTGAAATTTTTTGCTTTTTCCTGTTAATCCTA